>NC_137787.1:28186660-29386660 GCF_963383645.1 Muscardinus avellanarius | reverse complement strand
TTTTTCACTCAGTATTTGTTTGTTTGTCTCATCCATGCTGTTGCATGTAGTGTATTAGTCGTCTCCAGTGTTTTTGCTATTGTGCCCAGAGATGCCCAGAATACTCTTGTACATGTGTCTTGGTGTACATGTGCAAAGGAATCAGGAGATTCTGCTCCAAGGACTGAAAACAATGGGTCATAGATCATGTTTATTTCCAAATCCATTAGAAATACTAATTTTTTCAAACCCATTACTGTCGGTGGTGCATAAGCATTCACACTAGTTCCTTCTTTTTATTTTTATACTTTTATTGTTGCATAATAGTCTCTCATCATAATGTAGTTTGTAGTGGTGGTGGTGTACATACATCCAGCATTTTGTTTGCTTGCACTTAGTATATTGCAAGTCACACTGCATTCATCCCTTTGCAAGTTTTGCAAGTCATACTGCATTCATCCCTCCATTCTGTCTCCTTTCTTTCTTCCCTCTCATCCTCCCATCCTCTTTCGTGCACTTTCTTCTCTATACTCCATCAGTGACTTAGAAGCTGGTAAATACCTGTAGGTAAATTTTTCATGGTGGAAGGTGGAAGAAGGGAGCTTTCTGGAGCTAGAGATGTATTGCTGTTTTTTTTTTTTAATACAAGCATTATTACTTGAAGCTCCATAGTGAGACTACTATCAGCTTGGCAAACTTTATAGCATTTTCTTATTTCCAGATTGCTTAAGCATCATTGACTGCAGAGGAACATTTAAAAGGTGACCTCCTGAAACAATCAGTAGCCAATGTCAAGTGCTTGAGAGACAGAGCTGCTGCTTTAAGAATCTGCACCAACTATGAAGGTACACAAATAGATGAAATCTTTTACTTACTGGCTGCAACTGCTGACTCTACTGTTTCCATGGCAACCCATCCCGGGCAAGGTATGCCAAAGATTCTTTATTTAAGAAATATCACATGGCCCCAGGGAGTCTCTAGTCATGTCAGGCCACCATATCCACAATAGCAAAGATTATCCCTTGCCCAGCAGTAGGGGATAATCCTCCCTCGATTTCATGACTTTCTGACACCTCTTAAGAGGAATAAAATTCTATCCCAAAGCTTTTTTTTCATTTTTTCCTTTCTGGAGTTAATAGAGTACTCAGAGTACAAAGCAGGCGGGAATAGGGGCAGCAGAGTGGACCCCTTCTTCATGCAGCGACTATGTGACTCATCTGCACATACCAAAGGCAAATACTGAGGGGGGCTGTTTGAATCACTCTTGAATAGTGCTTGCTATTAATGTTTGAATTGGATGCTCCTTCTCTTTAAGTTGACAGAATTGAACTGGATTATCTCAAAGGATCTCCAATAAATATATGATGCCATGACCTGTCTTTCAATAAGGCTTCCATGGGAACTGACTTCCTCACTCAGAAGATGATCAACACTCAGGACAAAGCCTTCATCCTAAAAACCCAGTCAGTATCCCATCATAGATGTTGTTTGTTCATTCTATATAATTTTCTTTGTGAAACAACGAAGATTACTCTATTGGGAATTAGTGGGGATTGAGAAGATTTGCTTTTTAAATCTTCATAAAAAATGTAATTATTTTCAGTGGGGACTGCTGCATATTCATGATCTCCTTTGGCAGATGTAAGGAAGTCAGAAGGCACTAGCATGTGCTCTTACTCTGCACAGCAGGACTTGGCATTAAGTCTGCACTTCTCTGCTCACTGGCTCTGCATATCACGATGGACCTGTACTCTGGGCCTCACCATGCGGGATGCTGTTGCCAGTGGATACGGCCTCGGGCCCCCGGAATCCCACAAGCTCCTTTCCATTCCTTCTGGGCTCTTTGACTTGGAGAAATTTCCATATCCTCCCTGACCTCAGTCTCCACATATATCATGTAGGGATAAAGAGGCTACTTCTGTCACAGAACTGTGAAAAATAAACAAGCTAATACTTTAAAAGCATTTAACAGAGGCTGGCATATTTTGTAATCACTCAATAAATATTAACTATTATTACTTTGTCATTTCAGAAGCATTCCCTGGGGTACCATCCAGTGCACTAAAGTGCTCATTTACTTGATAATAGTCTGGTTCCCCAGATGTTTATTTGCTTCCAAAGTAAACAGTTCATTGCTTACTTAAAAGCCAAATGCACTTGAATATATTTTAATGTTTTAATAATAAAAAACACCATTATAAAGCATTATTCTTATCATTTGAGGGATTGTTAGAGGAAATAATGAATATATTGAATGCAAGAAGTTTATTTGAAGTATTGGCAAGCTACTGTTAATATACATATAATGTATTATTTTAAAAGATAATAAAAATGAGACTTTCTTATATTCTCTTTAGAAACATGTTTTTGGTCTATACAGCATCAGTTTCTCTATAATCTCATTTCAATTCAGACATCTATGTTTTCCTATATGTCAATTTCCAAGTCAATTTTATTTCACGAAACATTCTTATTTTTTCCTTTTTTCTCTTTTCCATCTAAATTTTCCAATAACAGTCTAATTAAAATTGTTCTAAAGTGACTTCAGCTATCTAAACTTTTGGTAACTAAAAGTGTTTGGAACCCCAAGGGGAACTGGATTTAATAAATCATTGACCACAACAATATCTGCATTATCTATTTAATCATTTACATTTGTAAGTTTGATTTTAGCCTTAATATTTATAGTTTATAAGCAGTTTTGTATTTAACAATTCATTTCCTATGAAAATTAATTAAAAACACTTGACAAAGCCAATCATCAGCATCAACAAATTTTTCTCCATGTATAATAAATTTCTTTTAAGCAGATCCCAGCTGTATTTTTCCACCTTCAATAAGGACACAGTCAGGCTTCCTGCAGTGGGACTGCAAAGAGGGAGCCGGAAGGCTTTCTATGCTGTTGTGACTGGCGCATCCTAGGATTCTTTCCTAAGGCAGAAAGCTCCTTCTCTGGAGTTTGTAGAAAAAGGATGAATAACTTGTCTGGGAACACTGCCATGCCCAAATCTGAAGGGCAGACCAGAATTACCAGATCATTTGGTATAGGTCCATGTTACCACATACTTATCAAACTTCCAATGTCCAGGGACGGCCAGCCTTCTATAAAATAGTAAAGTCATTAAAATGCGTCTTGTTTAGCTCTCTCAACAATATGGAATTACTCAAAATATTACCCAAATCCTTACTAGGTAGCTGCTGTTTTCATCTCCCAAAGCCTTAAAACCATCCACTGTGGGGAAAATTAAGTAAACTAGTGTCGCCAGATATAGGATTCTCGAACATACAAATACTTATATAATCACATTCAAGTCTCACAGAACAATTCTTTATAAGGAGATATCCTTAGCCTAATTTTGCAATAATGAAGGTCGGGGGTAAGTAGCTCATTCAATATAAAATAGCTGACTCCAAATCTGTTGTTCTCTCTAACAAAGTTTTATTTTTTTAAATCTTGTCCATTTATCCCTAAAAAATTAACCATAAAGTAATGAATTGGGATTTATCAGGACTAAAACAAAGCAGATGGGGCAAGTGTTTTAGAGCTGGGATGGGAGAGGCTTTTCCCAGCATTCCTCAAATTGTGGGGATTAGTCAGATTCACAGCCTGACTGTGTCTGAATCCAGTATTACACATCTCACTGAGATGATGGTATTCGTCCTCAGGCAGTGCAGTTGCATGGCAGTCTGAGTCTCAGAGAGAAACGGCAGCAATAGCAGCTCTTCCTATTGCAGTAAGGTATTCCCTTTGGCATGCTATGCATGACCAAAGTAGATCATCCCCTTAAGACTGATTACTCACTCACTCCATAAATATTAAGAAACACCAGGGGAAGAAGAGTGATGCTATTCTTCGTACACATTATGCTGACTTTGAAGTTTGGCCTCAGTATCTTTGTCAGCACTTGTAAAGGAACTTAAATGCTATAAAGTAATGTTATAAAAATGAATGAATGGAGGCAAGTTTCACAAGTGGTGTGTGTGTGTGTGTGTGTGTGTGTGTGTGTGTGTGTTTGCCCGATGAGACAAAAACTTGATTATTCTGGAAGAGAATCCTTTAGCATTATATGTCAGTAGCCCTTTGGGAAAATTTATCAATTTGACAAATTAATATCTTTTAAAGTACACATTTTAATACTTTTCTTGGTGCATTATAGTCTCATCATAATGTCGTTCATAGTGATGTTGACACACATGATGCACCCATCACTCGGTAGGCTTTCCCCGGCTCCCTCCTCATTCCACACCTTCCCCATTAAAAATATTGAAATTGGCCAGGCGTGGTGAAGCACGCTTGTAATCCTCGTGCTTGGGAGGCTGAGACAGGAGGATTGCGCAGGTTCAAAGCCAGCCTCAGCCTACGTAGTGAGGCTCTCAGAAACTTAGCGAGACCCTGTTTCCAAATAAAATATAAAATAGGTCTGGGAGTGTAGCTTGGAGGTAGAAAGTCCCTGGGTTCCATCCCCAGTACCACCAAAAAAAAAAAAAAAAAAAAAAAAAAAAAGAAAGAAAGAAATTGGCATTGGCATTGGTATTCTCACATATGTGCATAACACTGACTGAAGTGATTTCTTCATCGGTCCTTCCCCTCCTCCCTCCCCTTCCTTCAGACCACCTTCCTGGCTCCACTGGAGTGTCTTTTTCCATTATCGAAAGTCCTCCTGATATCCTAATTACTGCCTAGCTTCCACATATAAGAAAAAAATATTATTCTTCACTTTCTGTCACTGACTAATCTCACTTAATTAGGATGCAAATTGGATACTTAAATTAGTTAAAATTACAAGTGAATGTTTACTAAACGATGCATCTATTTTTTATTAAATATCATTAAGTGGTGCAATGAATGGTGTCTTACCAAGAGTCCAGAGTATTTCATGAAAGTCATTATTTTTGTCTACCTAAAGGACATGATTCTATTTTATACCATTTATTTTGATAAGTTTTTTGCTCTTTTTTGGTTTTTATGGTTCTAGGAATTGAATCCAGGGCATTCTTCCTCCAGGCTACAGCCCCAGCCTTGGTTTTTTTTTTTTAATTTGAAAATAGAGTATCACCAAATTATTGAAGGCCTCACTAAGTTGTTGAGGCTGACTTCAAACCTACAACCCTCCAGTTTTAGCTCCCAAGTACTGGGATTACTGGCATGCACCATTAGGCCTCGCTATATTTTGCCAAGTTTTGTTCTCCTCATGATAATTTCTTCCATTACCAATTTTTAAAAGATGACTTGTAACTGCTATAGCTCTAATCTGGAATGTTCGCTAAAGGCCCATGTGGTTACCCATGGTGGTGTTATTGGGAGGTATGGCACCTGTAAGAGGTGAGGTCTGGTGGGAAGTCTCCCAGACACTGGGGGTGTGTCTTTGAAGACACCTTCTTCTTCCTCTTTTATCCTCACATCCCAGTGATGATGTAACATGAATGGCTTTGCTCCCTGTGTTGCCCACCATGGGGAGCTATCTCACCACAGGTCAAAAGTCAACAGGCTGGCCTATCATGGATTGAACCCTCCAAACCTGTGAGCCAAAGTCAATATTTTCTCTATATTAGTTGATTGCCTCAGGCATTTGAGACATACTCACTATCGCTTTCATGCTCAGAATTTTTTGTGTGTATGTGGCACTGGGGATGGAACCCAGGGACTTTCTACTCCTGGACTACTCCCCCAAACCCATTTGATTTTTTATTTGGAAACAGGGTCTCACTATGTTGCTAAGAGCCTCATTGAGTTGCTGAGGCTGACTTCGAACCTGCGATCCTCCTGTTTCAGTCTTCCAAATACTGAGATGACAAGGGTGCACCATCATAGCTGGCACACTCAGATCTTTGGATATTTTTTCTAACTGCTTTGTAGATTCTGCATATTAATCTTGATTCTCCTAAATATTAAATATGTGTTACTCTTTCCACAAGAACATGGATTCATGAATTGAGTAAAACCCTTTGCTGTTTAGTACAGAATTCACAATGAAAATGGTATCAACAAATCAGATTATAATTATGTGTGTGCATTTATCTCTCTTCAATTACATGTTACCTAAGTACAAGAATTTGATTTTAGAAAAAATATATTCAATTAGTTATTCATTTATTAAAATATATATTACAAATTTATTATGAGCTAGTTATTATGTTCTCCCCAACTATATTGGAATATATGCATTTATTTTCATCCTTACTGCTACCATGAACATCCTAGCCATTGACTTGTCTTCTCTGGATTCTTACCTATACCTAACTACACCTCCTTTTTTATATTTGTCCTTCTGAAAAGCATTTTTGATAAAGGCCAAAATGATTTACTTAATTACATAAAGGTTTCAATATTGCTGATATAATTTAAAATAAAATGGAAACTTTCTGGTTTATAAATTCTTGTATGATCTGGTCCCTCCTCCTGCTGCTCTTCTTCCTCCTCCTCTTCCTCCTCCTCCTCCTCCTCCTCCTCCTCCTCCTCCTTCTTCTTCTTCTTCTTCTTCTTCTTATTATTATTATTATTATTATTTATGGTCATAGGGATTAAACTCAGGAGCACTCTACCTCTAAGCTATACCTCCAGACCTTCTTTATTTTATTGTATTTTATTTTGAAGAAGGGTCTTGCTATGTTGCTAAGGCTCTCTCTAAGTTGCTGAGGCTATCCTGGAACCTGCAATTCTCCTATCTCAGCCTCCCAAGTACTGGGATCACAGGCATATGCTACCATGCTGGGCTGGCCTCATATTCTTGAACCTCATATAACAATTCTCTCTTGCCCACTACCTAAGACCTCAGACTTGTCATCTCTTCCTTCCTCATCCTTCCCTCTTCTTTATCATTCAGATGTCACTCTGATTGTCCACCTAAGTAGAGGCCCAGTTACTCTTTGCCATTCCATTCTGCTTTTTATTTTGAATGTTGTGTCCATCAGCATCTGGTATCTTTTCCATCATCCAAGAATGTAAGCTTAAGAGGACATCTTGTTTGGATATGAGAATGAAGTCTTCACCTGTCTTATTCCTCAGTATATTATCAGTGACTTGAATAAAGTAGACATTAAATAAATAGTTACTGAGGAACAGAGGATTATAAGCCTCTTTTTTCTTTTTCTCTCTTTTTTTTAAAAATTTTTATTGGTGCATTGTAGTCATACAACCTAATGGGATAAAAGACGGTGGAGACATGAACAACAATGGTAACTTGTATTTCCTGGCCATGAGGAATTTCTCGGTTAAATAACAAAGAAAAAAAGTGACAGAAAATAGCATAGTTTAATGGTAGAAATACCCAGAGAATGATAGCCAGACATAGAAAAGAGTGTTTGATTCATTCTTAAAAATAGGGGAAGACAGTAAAGAGAATATTGAACAGATTTAATTTATAAGACAAGATAATAGAAATAATTTAGAATGAATTGTAGGTTTCTGATTTTTAGCGGGCAGGTTGGTACATTATGGAAACATGAAGAGAATCTGTCTTAAGAGAAGGTGAGTTTTATTTGGAACATACTGAGTTAGATGTGAAATTACAATGCCATGTCAGAGAGGAACTCAAAGACAAATCCATACACAGATTTATACAGACCACATAAACTACCACCCATTTTTTACATCTATTATCTATCGGAAAATAAAAACAACTCTTTTAAGCCAAATAAGATTAATATCATTTCCAACTATAGTCAAATGACTAATTCAAATAGCATAAAAACAATAAGAGAAAAGGAACTCAAATCTGCTATTTCTTACTCAGTGTTTCCTTTATTATTCTCACTGTAAACGACTAGTATTAGAGACATAATGATTAATCAAGCAGGAATTAAAAAATGTTCTCAGTGGAAATGCTGAAGAGCAGGAAGAACTATTTTGCTATTTGTTTTTTATATTCTCATATTTCACATTTAAAATAAAAATTGATTTAATTTATGAACCAGCATTAGCAGAAGATATGCTAATTAGATGCCAATTCATTCAATTTTCTCTGTATATATATGACATGCCTATAAATATGCATGTATATATGTACATATATGTGTGGTTATATACATATATATGTACACACGTGAAAAAAAGAGAGAAGGAAACTAAGTAGAAAGAAGTAAAGAGGAGGACCTCTAAAGTTATTCAGTGATTAAGGAATTTAATAGTATTGAAGGAAAAAGATATAGTTTTATGTTACTTCTATTCACTTTTGTCAGAAAGTAAAATTATGCATATAAGAATAGTAAAATAATAGCCAATCCTTAAAAACTGAACCTATGAAATTTACCCTAAAGATACTTAATAGTGAATTGTGAAAAAAGTGATACTTTTAGTTAGTCCAGTTATAGTTTATTGAAAATAATACTAGAGGAGAAATTTTACTTTGCTTTAATGTAGAAAGTGTACTTGATGTACATCCAAAGAAGTGTTGAATTGCTTATTATAAAATGGGGACACTGTCAATAAGAATGACAAATATTTATAGCACTGAATGGAAATGAAGTGGGAAACTGCACCCGTGGCACTGAGCCCTTTGCCCATATTACAAAGACTATCTGCTTTAAAAAGCATTTTAAAACATTGTGACTATAAAGTAAATAGGGAAAGCCTTTTATCTCTCTATATAAATTTGAATTAAACAATATATTTTGCCAGGCGTGGTGGTGCACACTTGTAATCCCCATGCTTGGGAAGCAGAGACAGGAGGATCACACAGGTTCGAAGCCAGCTGCGCTGGCTTAAGAAACCCTGTTTCCAAATAAAAATATAAAAAGTAGATCTGGGTGTATAGTCCAGAGGTAGAAGGGCTTCCAGGAACCCCAGTACCACTAAAACACACAAAAAAGCAAAAAAAAATATATTTCACCTATTCCTTTTCATCTTTTTTAGTTCAACATATTATATTATGAAATAATATAATGTATGGGGCATCAAACATAAATAATTAAAGAACTCCAGGAAGATGGCAACAGAGGAAAGCAGGGCTTACGAGCCCCGCTAACAACCAGTCTCTATTACCACAAAATCAGCGCCTTTCATAGTCAGAAAACACCATCAGCAGAGAAACAAAAAATGTAATTACAAGGGACAGAGAAAAAAAGGGCTGGAAAAACGAGGCACCAGAAAGAAACCAGACCGAATGCTGCAGCCGGAGCCGCAGCGTGGAACGGCGCGGGTGCCATCTTTTCTTGCAGCACCAGGCCCCAGAGAGGAAGGGAACTCAGAACGGAGCCCAGAGTCACAGAGGAGATACGCCGGCCTCACGCCTGAGGACGCAGCACCAGAGCCATACTGCCGGCGGCAGCGGCGATTTCATTGGATGGCACCAGACCAACGCACTCAACAGCCCACCAGGCTCCAGAGAGGAGCGGCGGACAGCAAGCCGAGGTGAGCCGCTGCGGATCAGCCGGGAGGAATTCGGCATTTTTTTTCAGCGCAAGGAGCATCTAAAGCTCCCAGGGGCTGGGCCCAGCACATCCTGCAGGGACTCAGAGCGGAGTTCAAAAACAGAAGAAATACACCAGCCTCACGGCCGAGGGTGTAGCAGCGGTGCCATATTGCCACCAGCGGCGGCAGCAGCGAATTCGTCGAGTCCACTACAGCTCCACTGCGCACTCAACAACAGTGAGTCAAATTGCGGGCCCTGGTGGAGAAATCCCAGTACTGTACTACCAGAGACTTGACCCAGTGGGGGAGTGGTGGTGGCAGAGATATCTCACCATAGGAGAACACCCAACCTAGCACCACGCCCCCATGGTCTAAAGCAGCCTCAATTGACTCCCTGGGTCTGAGACTCTGCGATACAACCCAGTACAGGAGTAGTTGGGGACCGAGATACCACAGACTCGAGAGCCAGAGCACCTTAAGTGAAGTCGTAGTGACCCAAGGGAATAACTCAGAGAAGGCACAAACTTCCAAAATCATGGGAAAGAGGAATAATACTGGAGCAATGAATACCCACAGCCCCACAATATCAGAACCTGATAAAACAGAAATTCAGAGATTTCTAGAAGATCAAATCAGGAAAATAACTGTAGAAATAATAGAGCTGTTTTTAAAAGAATTCAGAGAGAGAGTCAAAAAGAGATAAAGGATGCAATTAATGAAGTAAAGGCCTCAATTTAAAGTACAAACAACTGACTAGACCACATGGAGAATAGAATCTTGATCTTAGAAGAAGATAATTCAAAAAATGAACGCATAGTTTCTAATTTAGAAAAAAAAATCCGACAGCAGGAATCTGACATTGAAGAAATATGGGCCCATTTTAAGAGAGCTAACCTAAGAATAATTGGAATAGAGGAGGGAAAAGAAGGTGAAACCAAAGGGATAAGTAATATCTTCAAAGAAATAATAGAAAATTTTCCAAACATAGAGCAAGAGGTCAATACCCATGTCCAGGAAACTTATAGAACTCCCTTTAGACAGGATCGGAGAAGAGGATCCCCACGCCACATAATTGTCAAAATGACCAATGTGGAAGCCAAGCAGAGAATCTTAAAGGCAACAAAAACAAAGGGCCAAGTGACATTCAGAGGCAAACCAATTAGAATCACTCCAGACTTCCCAAACCAAGTCATGAGAGCCAGAAAGGGCTTGGAGTAACATATTCCAAACTCTGAAAGAAAACAACTTCCAGCCAAAAATTTCCTACCCAGCAAAACTTTCTATCAAATTAGATGGAGAAATAAGAAGCTTCCATGACAAACAGAAACTGAAGGAATTTATGTCTTCAAAACCAGCACTAGAGAAAATACTCAAAGAGATTAACTACAAAGAAGAAATAGGTAACACACACCAGAACCAGAGAAACAAGATTTTCCATCCAACAGACAACTAAGATTGGTTATCTGTGGAGATTCATTATTTATGTTAGTCTTTTACCTATCTCTAAATTGTATTGTTTGCTTTTATTGTTGCTAATTTTTAGGATTTCTAGTTGGAATACTAATATACCTTCAGATACAGTATTTGGAAATATTTTATCCCATTCTATCACTAACTTTTAACTCTGTTTACATTGTCTTTGGATATACAATATTTTTTTTTAATTCTTAGGGAGTTTGTTTACCCTTTTGTTGCCTGTGCCATTGAAATCATATCCAAGAAATCACTGCCAATTTCAATGTTGTGAGGTTTTATGACCCAGATTTTCTTCTAAAAGTTTATAGTCTTAAGATTTATATTTAGGTCTTTTATATATTTCGAGTTAATATTTGTATATGGTGTTAGGTAAGGGTCCAACTTTATTCTTTTCCATGTAATTATTAGTTTTCAACAATATTAAGTTAAAAGATAATTATTTCCTCCACCAAATGTTCATGGAAACCTTGTCAAAAATAACTTAACAATATATGGAAGAATTTATTTCTAGGCTTTTATTTAACTCCAATGGTTTATATATCTGCCTTTATAACAGTACTACACTGTTTCAATTATTGTAGCTTTATATGGTTTGAAATCAGAAAATATACATCTTCTAGCTTTGTTCTTTTTCGAGATCGTTTGGGGTACCTAGAGTCCATATTCCATATTAGGATAGATTTTTTATGAAAAATAAATAAATATATGATAGTTTCACCTTAAAAAAAAAGAAAGAAATATTCTGTGGTAAGAAAGAAAGCAAAAAGAAATATTGAAGTGTTTAAATCATCAAAAGCTTGGTATCAGACAAATGAAACTGTTATGTGAGATTATCAACGTTAATATTGGATAAATTGCTATAATACTAGATGTCAACCACTAAGCCAAGCATGGGAAGGAGGGATGGGGAGGGAACGAGATGGGGATCGGGTAGGGGCTAACTGGGTGATGTGTGCATGTATGTCTACAAAAGTATTATTTTTATCCCATTATGATGTATGAATACAGTGCACCAATAAAAAAATTTAAAAAAATAATTAAAATATATTAAATGTTAGTTTTTTGCTTTTTATATGCATTTCCTTACTTATATCATGAATAATTTTCTTTTATTACAAGTTCAAGATAGCCTATAGTCAGGTGCAGTGGTAAATGCCTATAATTCCAGTACTTGACAAATTGAGACAGGAGGATCTCAAGTTCAAGGCCAGTATATAGTAATTTAGTGAGACTCTGTTCCAAAGTAAAAAAAAAAAAAATATTTCTGGGGATATAGCTCAGAGGTAGAATGCCATTACTAACACACACACACACACACACACACACACACACACACACACACACACGTATCTCACATACAGTGGGTATAATAAAAGTACCTACTTCATGGCACTAGTTCAAGTTAAATGGGATTATTCATAAAGTACTCAGCACAATGCCTGCCACACACAACTTGTCATTAAATTATTTGTTTCAGTGACATACATTATTTTATGATAATGTTATACTCACTTTTATTTAACCAATTCACTTATGTAGCCTCTCAGGTTCCTTCTAATTTTTCATTACCAAGGCTATAATGTACATTCCTGTCACACAATCTTTATCATTTCTCTCTTATGTATTCCTAGTAGTAAACAGTATTGCTAGTCAAAAGGCATGTTTCTTTCAGGACTTTCGGTTGTTTATAATTGGTTAAAAAAATAGAATAGAAATGAAGGTACCTCAGTGGCAGAAACATACATGTCTGATGAAATTGTAACTTTACACTGCCTGACAACAACTGTTAGGAAATTAGAGTTCGAAACCATGCTTTGAAGCAGTGTGATTGCTATTAAAACGAGCAGTGCGGACTATGTTTAGGTGACTGAGTACGAAGGGCCAAAGGTGAAGCATGTCAGAGCATTCAAGGTTTGGGATAACAGCCTGAAATAATTAACCTTGGTACCAGTTCTTATAAGTGAACACTGACAGGCATTATCCAAAGAGGGAAGAAATAGAAATAGAAAAGATGTCCATACCAAAGGAGATAGGTGTGCTCGCATCTTATTAGGTCTACACAGAAAATATGACATTATATATTCATGTATAAGCTAAAAGAAAAAGAACACGAACTCTCCCTTATCTTTTAGAGGACCAAGAATTCAAGAACACTGGGCCAATTCATTGCTGAGGAAAACTGTACATAAATCTAATATCAAAATTAAAGCTAGCCGGGCGTGGTGGTGCACGCTTGTAATCCCAGCATTCGGGAGGCTGAGACCGGAGGATTGCGGTTCTGGGACAGCCTCAGCTACTTAGTGAGGCCCTCCGCAACTCAGTGAGACCCAGCTTCAAGATAAAGAATAAAAAATAGGTCAAAGGGTGTGGCTCAGAGGTCAAATGCCCCTGAGTTCCATCCCCAGACCCGAAAATAAATAAATAAATAAATAAATAAATAAATAAATAAATAAAGCTATCAATATGAAAGCTGTAGTTAACTCAGCATAGGAAGAGACAAAGTTTCATGAAAAACTGTGGGCAGCCCACAGCCAGAAAATTCAAAATACTGAGGATATGTCCTCTGGAATAAAACATGCTCCTCTGTTATGCTGTATCTGCTCCCCAGATGCAAAGTAAAGTATCCATGGAAAATTCCAAAGCCCAAATAAAGAAGAAACAACAACTGTAGAAAACTATCACAGGAAGCGAAGCGGTACGTAAAAGTATCTTCTCAAACACCTTGAAATGCAGTGTTCTGTCCCTTTCTTCCACATCTGGATGAAAATTGCACAATTGTCAACACAATAAAAGCCAAAAACAAAACAGAGATGAGCAAATAAAAAATTCTTTTAGTGAAAGATTTATTTCAATATCTTGACTCTCAGGCACTGTCTATGAGTTTTCTTCCCCCCTTAGGAAAAAGGTATTAAATTATAGCTAGGCATGGTGGCACACACTTGTAATCCCAGTTCTTGGGGGAAGCTAAGACAGGAGGATTGCAAGTTTGAGGCTAGCCTCAGAAACTTAGTGGGACTCTGTTTTAAAATAAAAATAAGATAAAGTAGGGCTGGGGATGTAGCTCAGAGGTAGAATGTCCCTGAATGTAACCAGTACCAAAAAAATAAAGAAAAAACACAGAATTATTTTTAAAAGTTCCAGTAAAGCTAGTTTCTAAAATTCAAATAATAAAATGCATGTTTGATTTAGAATTTATTGAGCCAATTAATGGGAAAAAACAGGTCAAAGCGAACTCCTGGTTTTTCTATAAGATCCAAGACAGGAAATCAACTGTAATATGGTCTAAATCTACTCAAAACAGGGATCATACATTTTCTCATGCAACCAGAAGGCATATT
The DNA here is from genome assembly GCF_963383645.1 of Muscardinus avellanarius. Classification (NCBI taxonomy): domain Eukaryota; kingdom Metazoa; phylum Chordata; class Mammalia; order Rodentia; family Gliridae; genus Muscardinus; species Muscardinus avellanarius. The sequence goes on along the minus strand of NC_137787.1, from coordinate 29,372,518 downwards.
CATCTGAAGCTTTCTTAAACAATTTGCTCCATATTACATTATTTTAATTAATTATCCCCCAAATACTACAATCTTACTTCAGTAAGAGATATGTGTATCTTGAAGGGAATTAAAAACTGAGAAATCTGCGAGATCACAAAGCCCAGTTATTTCAAATACTCTACTATTTAGTTTTTGCTTAGAGAGAAATTTCAGGATAAAGCAGCTCAATTTCAGGATGAAAGAGCCTCATAAGCCTGACAGCACAAACATGCTGTCTACATTTCGTATTTATATCTGAAAACAAAGTAGGCGATGTGAATTTTGATACAGGAGCATCTCTTCCATCCTCGTTTACTGACTTTCCAATTCAACTGGAAACTGTGAGGTTTAACTATCTCAGCTCAAGAAATAGTAGGGGAGATTTATTTATCTGTATCTCAGATTGATCTGTACCCTGCCACACAAACAAAATTAATGCCATTAAAGAGTTAGGATGTAGAACACGCAGAGAACGTGAACGAGTAACGCGGGAGACATAAAAAATCAAGATAAGACGAGGTGAGAACACTTGAAAGATTAATGATAAGAACAAAGATGTGAAATGTGATGAGTGGGAGGAAAAAGGATCCTGAGAAATGTTAAGGCAGTGTGGTTGTCAAGGAGATGCCAAACCAGCCATCCTGCGGATGACCTAGTGGGAGCGGATATTCAGAAGAGAGAACATGGTTTTGAGAGAGGTATAAATGACCATATTCTGAAGCAGTGTTGGGGGAATAAGCCATGCTAGAACATTGGGTTTTTGAATGTTTGGTAACAAAGAAATGTTGGGAGAAGTAGTAATAGATTTAGAAATGTCAAGGTCAAAAGAATTGTCTTGTGTCAAGAAACGAGTAGCAGTGAACAATAAATGCATTTTCACTACAGGCCACTATTTATTGCTAGATAATTATATGGAAAATATATTTAATAAATATATGTAATAAATATTTTGTAAATATATACGTATCTATACACACAGTGACTTTGCTGGTGTCGCTGAGGAGCAACAGTGAAAAATACAACTTTTATACTAACTTGCTCATCATTACATTATTTTAAGTCCTGAGTAACAATTTTTTGATTTACAAGACCAGACTCCCAGGATCAATTTCTTTCTACTTATCATTCAACACCTCCTGCTGCAGTTTGGGTTTCAGCCACCAGCTGATTGCAATGCTACATTTGCAAAGCATGACCCAGTCTTTAGGATAATTGTCACTTCAGCTAAGAAAGAATGAGCACAGCACACAGTACAAAGAAATACATTTTCCCATAAGAACTTCACTGTGGTGTTGATTTATCTTTGATTATCACATAGCACCTAGTGATTTATATGTATTAATTACTTTTTAAGATTCTACCTAACAAAGCATTAATATTAGCTACAAACTAGTATGTAATCATTATGAGTATTTAAGTGGAGGCACCTTTCGAATAAAATTTAAAGGAATAAAAATGGTGAGGTATAGTTGGTGTTATTTCTTACATAAGACTTATTTGGCATTATCTTTTTTCCATTTTTAATTGAGAAAATATTAACCATTCATCTCACTTATTCATCAACTGATGTAAGTTTTAGGCTTCTACAGAGTTCAATACTTCCTTTGATAAGATGTTGAAACGAAACTAGGTGTGGTAGCATTCACCTTTAATCCCAGTTCATGGGACGCTGAGACAGGAGGATAGCAGGTTCCAGACCAGCCTCAGCAACTTATTGGGACTTTCAGCAACCTAGTAAGACTTTGTTTCAAAATAAAAAATAAAAAGGAAAAAGGGGCCGGACGTGGTGGCGCACGCTTGTAATCCCCGCGCTTGGGAGGCGGAGACAGGAGGATTGCGCAGGTTCGAAGCTGGCCTCTCTGGTTTAGGAGACCCTGTTTCCAAATAAAAAAATATATATAAAAATTGGTCTGGAAGTATAGTCCAGAGGTAGAAGGGCTTCCAGGAACCCCCGTACCACCAAAAATAAAATAAAATAAAATAAAATAAAATAAAATAGAAGTGTATCTTGGAGGTAGAATGCCTATGATATGAGTTGAGTCCCCAATATGCTCCCCATATGAAATGTTGAAACTATTTGATATAGTAAAACTGAGAATGTTTTTGATGGTGTCATCTTTTACAGAAAACTAACATCAACTTGTGTTAACAAAATAATTGCCTTTTTTTTCTTTTAATGAGACTACATTGCTTGGTAAATGTTAGAACTTGTGCAGGCGTACGTATAAGGGAGTGGGTGATCCAGCAGAGCATCCTGTACTTCTCAACAAAAATCCTAAGAACCTAAATGTTAGAGGAATAAATGGAAACCCAATTGATCCAAAAGCATCTAAATTAAGATACCAGTGTGTTTAAAGAAAAAGAAACTTGTTGAGGATGATATACAATTTATGGTGTGTGTGTGTGTGTGTGTGTGTGTGTGTGTGTGTGTGTGTGTGTCTACCCCTAATTTACACTCCCAGCCCTTTTTGTTTTTTGTTTTATATTTTTGTTTTGGGGTGTGTATGTGTCACCTGTGGAACTGGGGATTAAACCCAGGGATGCTCTGCCTCTGAGCTACAGCCCCAATCTTATTTAATTTTTTGTTTGAAATGATGTCTCACTGAGTTACTGTGTGCTGGCCTTGAACCTGCTATCCTTCTGTCTCAGCCTCTCATCTACTGGGCTTAAAGGCACAGGCCACAATGCATACGCTGACAATGGAAACTTTACACTCGGTCCTCAGTTTGCATTGTGACTTATATTCTTATGTTGAAAGTAAAATTGCAGCTGCTTTGTTTCCATCTTTAGAGACTGCGGTGGTGCTTACTGTTCAACTTGGTTCTCAAATGCCTCATGAAAACTCCACACCCTCTGTATTTAAGATCTTTAGAAACAAAAACACTCTTGGCAAAAATAGCCACATAAATTCATTAGAATAATGGTGTTGTCCCTCTTTTCCTCCAATATTTTTTTTTTAGAGAGACAGAGATTTTGTAAAGCAGAGACTTATTCAAGAGTGGATATGGACTATTTAAGTGTGATAAACTTTGAGGGAAAATCATGAAATATACATTCAAGGGAGTAGGAGGGCCATACTAAGGGCAAGAAACATCCATCCAGGATTTTTTAAAATAGCAAATATAGCTGGGTCTGGTGGAACATGCTTATAATTCCAGTACTTAGGAGACTGAGACAGAAGGATTGCAGGTTTGAGGCCAGCCTCAACAACTTAGCAGGACCCTCATTCAGGTAAACCTAGGGAGACGCTGCTTCAAAATAAAAAATAAAAAGGGCTAGGGATATAATTAGAATGCCCCTGGGTTCAATCACCAGGTTTTTTTTTTTAATTAAATACAGTGTTCATTTTGTTTCTTAATAGGAAAAACTTGAATTAAATGTCAACTAAGATAATCTTTTAAGTGTTTTTTTTTTTAATCAGATAAGCTTATTAACAGAAACTGTTGTTGCAGGTAATGCTTCTCTCCTTTTCTGTGGCTTCCTTTTTGGAGATTCATTTTCAAACTCCTCCCCATGGCCAGTTTCACCTGAAGAGGTATAATGTCAATGAAACTGACCATTGGCAGGTATCATCCACCTACTTTATTAGCTCTGGTCATAGCAGTGTCAAAAATGTTACTGTAACTTTATGTAAATACCTATTCTATAAGATGAAATTTAAAGACTGCAATAAATAATGACACAAGGCTTATAATATGCATTATTTTAAAATATCTCATCAAGATCTCAAATGTGGACCAGAAATTTAGTTTAATCTACATAATAAAAATTATCTCCTGGTATCCTGGTAATATATGAATATATATATATATATATATATATATATATATATATATATATATATTTTTTTTTTTTTTTTTTTTTTGCGGGTCTGGGGATGGAACCCAGGGGCATTGTACCTCCAAGCTACATCCCCAGCCCTGTTTTTTACTCTTTTTACTTTTGAAACAGGGTCTCACTGAGTTGTGAAGGGCCTCACTAAGTAGCTGAGGTTGTCCACGAATGGCAATCCTCCTGTCTCAGCGTCCCAAATACTGGGATTACAAGGGTGTGCCAATCCTGGCCGTGAGAAGTGTTTTTGACAAAGAAGCTTCTCTTACTCTTCTTTATGTCAAACCACATTTATTTCTGCATTTTTCAATCCTATCATTTAACAAACAAAGACTCATTCAGAGTACCACAAATATTATTGCAAAATTATTTGGCCTCCAGATATCAGAAGGCTTTATCTTCTGACCTTGTCAAGTATTATGATTTTTTTTTGAAAAATGACATTCAAGCTGGAAATGTTTCTCTTAATTTTATTGGCTACTTTGAGTATGAGATCATCCTTTAAATGTGTCTTGTTTTGGAATGGGGATGTGTGTGCATGGAGAGACAAGTTTGCAAGAAAGAGAATATGAGAAATTAAGAAGAGTACAAATGATCTACAATGCGTGAAAAACTCGCAGTTGAATTTAACATTCATTTTGCTTCCAAGATTACCGATATTGCTTTGCTACAAGGAAAATATGCAGGCAGCTGCTGCAGCCCAGGTCAGTTTCTTTAATCTTTCTCTGCAGAATAGGAGGTGGGTCAAAACTTCATGACCGTGATCCAAAGTCTGAGTATGCTCAATTGCACTAACCATAACACAAGGCTGCTTATATGTAGCACAAAAGTACGGTTGTTTGTTGATTGGAAAAATACAAAACCTTTGAATTTTTCCCACCGGCCTTGGGGCAAACTAGTTTGTGTGAGGAGCAATGCAGCCCTGTGCCTTTCCCAGCATCATTGTGCTCTGATTTCTAGCTCCCTTGCCAGTCTTTGGAGCAGCCCATTTTATCTTCCAGCTGAGACACTTCAGGCTGCTTATTATAGCTGGATTCAAAGCATCAGACAAGCTCTAGGTAACTAGAGTCCACAGTCTTCTCTGTTTTGGTATTCATTCTACTCAAGCTTCATAGTGCTATCTTTTCTCAGAAAATATTGTTCTCATTTTATGTCAAACTGGCATTGCTCTGCTAAGTTGAAGTTTGAGCCAAAATATCCTTGATATTGGAAGCTGTCCTCCGGTCAGAACAGGTAAAAGTGCTATTTTGTGCAAGGGAAGGCTTATTAATTCTCTATAGCTATGTGTCCTTATTAAAGGACTTTTTTGAAGTCCTGAGTTGGACATGAAGTGGAGCACTTAATCATAATGACTCATCTTTGGAGAACAACTTGCTTACACATTGTCATTTAATTAATTTGGATATGGTAAACTGGCATTCATTCCAACTTTGTGCCGCAGAGGCTAGACAACCAAAATATATACACGCCCCATGCTCTTGACAGAGATATATGTATATATAAAGAAGTTCATATATTTAAAGACAAACACGGACATGATGAAGAAATAAATGGAAGAATTAAACACAATTGCACTTTTTGATAATCTGAAATGGAAACTTAACACTTGTGGTTAACTGAAATTCAAATGATGAAGAAAATGTGTAGCAAGACTGAAGACACAATAGATTTTTCCAAACATAAATTCAAGGAGAAAAGCATTAGCACAATCACAGTGACACATTAAATAAGAGCAGGCAATTTATAAACTAATAAACTAATAAAATATTAAAGAAATATTGGGAATAAAATTTTGAAATTTAATTAAAAGTATAAACCCAAAAGAATTAAGGTTGTAAACACCCAAGATAAATAAACATCACAGAAAACACAACCACACAAACCACACATCAAGAAATGTCATAATCAAATAATGTTAAAGAAAAATTATGAAACCAGCCATTTAAAAATTATATATTGTAATGAGAGGAGAAAATGTCTGGAACTGTCTCATTAGAAAATATGCAGACCAGAAGAGAATAAGAATTCATCACTGAAGTGCTGAAGAAAAAGGAAACTGTCAACTTAAAATTGCATTGCCAGTGAAAATGCCATCTATAAGGAAAGACAACTTAGAAATTTAAAGACACAATAAAACTATGAAAAAAACTGTCACTACAAGAAAAAAACTGAACTACAAGAATGCTGGTATAGATAACTACCTGGGTAAATATAAAAGGCAGCATGAATATCTTTGTGTTTGTAACTCTTTTACTCTCCTTTCTCATGTGAAAGAAATTCAAAAGCAATGCTGATTAATCTATGTTGGCGGGCATGAAATACATGAAGGTGTATTTGGTATGGCACCAATAAGGCAAACATGGTGTGTGGGGTGTGCTATATGGAAACAAAATTGATTCGCTCTGTGTGTGTGTGTGTGTGTGTGTGTGTGTGTGTGTGTGTTACTGGGGGTGGAACCCAGGGGCTTTTCTACCTCCAGGCTATACTCCCAGACCTATTTTATACTTTATTTGGAAACAGGGTCTAACTTGCTGAGTTGCTGAGAGCCTCACTCAGTAACTTAGGCTGGCTTTGAACCTGTGCGATCCTCTTGTCTCAGCCTCCCAAGTGCTGGGATTACAAGCATGCGCCACCACACCCAGCTTATACACTATTTAAATTGGTATTAATATGAATCTCTGTTCTTATAAACTAAGATGTTGATTGTAAGACTATGAGCATCTACTAAAACAACAAGAACACAGTAAAATAAAGTATCCTATAAAGGCTAAGGGTGAAGCTCAGTGGTAGAGTACATGATAGCATGCATAAATCTCTGGATTCAATCTAAGAAAGAAAGAGAAAGAGGGAGGGAAGAAAAAAGGAAGGAGGGAGGGAAGAAGGAAAGAAGGATGAAAGGAAGAAAAAGGAAAAGAGTACCATGGATATAAATCCTACACCATGGATATAAATCCTACCTTATTGGTAATTATATTACATTTAAATGGATTGAATACATCAAAAAAGTAAAAATAGATTTTAAAACTGTTTCTAACAATATGCTATATATTAAAAATTGCTAAGAAAATATAGTTGTACCACATACACAACTAAATGAATTACTTCAGCATTTGCTAATTAGATTGATTCAGCAATTTTGCAAGTCTATCAAAATTATATTGTCTAAGTATAGATAAATTTTCACTAATCAATTAAAAAGAAAAAATATAACTGTTTAAGATAGTAGAGGCACTTCATATTTTAAAATTCAGCAAGGTAGACATACATAAAAGTAAGAACTTCAAAAAACTATTATTTAACAATTTAAGTCTAACAATACATAAAAAGTATTATATTGCATGGCCAAATGTGGTTAATCATTTGGAATGATGTTTATATGTTAAGGTAATTAACATATGAACATCAATCTCTATGATAAATCATTTGAATATAAAAAGACAAAAAAGATATAATGGTGCCAGTAATTTAAAAATGCCATTTGACAAAATTCACCACCTTCTTATAATAAAAAATGCAACATACTGGAGTTGAAGAGGATCTTCCTCAGTCTGACAAGAAATATTGATGATAAACCCCATAGAAAACATCATATTTACAAATTAAAGATTGAAATATTTACTTATAAAAGAAGAAATAAAAAACATGTATTCTCTCACTGTTTCTATTCAGCATTGTACAGTAGTTTCTAGTCAGGCCAATTAGAAAAATGAAAAAGAAAAAGGAAAGACATCCAGATTTAAAAAGAAGTCTTTATATCTAACTGTAGAATAAATAATTTTGAATATCAAAAATACCAAGGACAAAAAAACTATCAGAGTTAATAAATTAGTTCTGAGGGTTTACCGAATAAATGATCAATCAATTGTATTTCTATAAACTATCAACAAGCAATAAAATAAAATTAAGAAAATAGTTCCATTTACAACAGTTTCTAAAAGAATAAACAAGGAACACATTTAACAGAAGTGTAATTCTTGTGGCTATAGTTTGATCTGGTGTGCCAAAGGCTCCTGTGTTAAAGACTTGGTCCTGAGTTTGGTGGTATTGGAAGGTGAAAGAAAGCTCTAATAGGTGGGCCTACTGGGATTTTGGCCACTGAGGATGTACCTTCCAATATTTCTTTAATATTTTATTGGTGTTTGTACAATGCATAAAATATTAAGATACATGGATCTATTCGACTGTTTGCTCTTGTTTACTGTTGACTTGTTTACTATTTGTTCTTGTTTAATATTTGTTCTTGTTTACTATTGACTGCTTAATGTGTCTTTGACAAGAACAATCAGCTGTGCAATGGAGACAAGATAGTTTTTTCAATAAATGATATTGAAGCAACTGGACATCAAAATGAAGAAAGAAATGGAGAGAGAGAAGGAGAAGGAGGAAGAAAAGGAGGGGGAGGAGGAAGAGGAGGAATAGGAAGATAAAAATGAAAGGAAACATAATACAGATACTGACTTTCTATCTTCCACAAAAAGTAACTCAAAATGAACCATAAGCCTAAATGCAAACCATAAACTGTTAAACTTTGAAAGATAATGTAGCAAAAAATTCTGATGACATTTAGTTTGACAGTGAACTTTTAGATATAATACCAAAAGTATACTATATGAAAAAATCGGGCTTTATTAAAATTAAAAAGTTCTTCTCTGTGAATGACACTATTTAAAGACTACAGATAAAAGTCACAGGCCTAGAGAAAATATTTTCAAAAACATATCTGATAAAGAACTTGTAAACAAAATGTACAAAACCTTAACAATAAGAAAATAAACGGTAGCTCCAGTTGTGCAACTGGTTAGCACAAGGTACTCACAACAAAATAAATGACATAACTAAGATATGAATAAAACATCAGTAGATGCTCCACCAAGAAGACATACAGGTATCAAAAGATGGTTAAAATAATATATTATTAAAGAATTTCTAATTAAAACAGCAATGAGATATTACTACACATTTCTAAGCAATGTTGAGACCCAAACCACTGATCTCATCAAATATTGTTAAGAATGTGGAACAAAAGGTGTTTTAATTCACTGCTTGTGAAAAATATAAAGCCACTCTGAAAAACAGTTTGGCAGTTTCTTACAAAGCTCTGCATAGCCTACAAAGAATTCAGCAATTATGCTCATAGGTTTTTACTGAACTTCTGTCATCACACAAAGGGAGTGAACGTGTATATGTATAGCAACTTATTTCACAATTGTCAAAATTAGAAGCAAAACATATGTCTTTCAATAGCTAAATCAATAATCAAACTCTGGCACAAACATACAATGGAATATTATTTGGTGACAGAGAGAAATGAGAGATGTAAATAAAAAAAGAACTGGCCAAGCATAAGAAGAATTAATGGAACTTTCCTTAATTTTTGCTCAATTATTCTGTAAATTTAAAACTTCTTTAGGAAATAAACTTTATTAATAATACAGTTTTTAAAAAGAAATCTTAGGAGACCTAATTAAATAGACACATATCAATTACATGGTTGGAAAATTGAATATCAATAAGATGCCCGTTTTTGATTGGGTTATTTGTTTTTTTAGTACTGAGTTTCTTGAGTTCTCTGTATAATCTAAATATTAGTCCACTATCAGAAGAGTAGGTGGCAAAAATCTTCTCCCATTGTGTTGGCTCTCAATTGAGGTTCTTGAGATTATATATATTTATTTGTACATAAGCTCTTCAGTTTTATGCAATCCCATGTATTGATTTGCCTTTTAGTTTCTTGTATCTTTGGGGTCTTGTTGAGAAATTTTTTACCTGTGCCTATGCAGTATTAGATCTAAGCCCTCTTCAAAGAGCTTCAAGGTCTCTGGTCTATTTTCCAAGTCTTTGATCCATCTTGAGTTGACTTTTGTTTAGGGTGAGAAAAATTTCCATTTTTTTGCATACAGTTTTGTCAACACCATTTGTTGAACAGGCTATCTTTTTTTTCCAGTGTATGTTTTTTGACCCTTTGTCAAAAATCAGTTGGCTGTAAGTGTATGTATTTGTTTCTGAGTCTTCTATTCTGCTCCATTGGTCTATGTATGTTTTTGTGTCAGTACCATACTGCTTTATTACTATGGCTTTGTAGTATAGTTTAAAGTCAGGTATTATTATTCCTCCTGCATGGTTTTTGTCACTGAGAACTACTTTGGCTATTCTGGGGTGGTTTTTGTTGTTGTTGTTGTTGTTGTTCCAAATGAATTTAAGAACTGATTTTTCTATACCTGTAAGGAATAACTTCGGTAATTTAATGGGTATTGTGTTGAATCTGTAGATCACTTTTGAAAGTATAGCCATTTTGGTGATATTTATTGTGCCTACCCATGAACATGGAAGATCTTTCCATTTTCTAAGGTCCTATTCAATTTCTTTTTTCAATGTTTTATAATTTTTTTGTAGAGGTCTTTTACCTCCTTGGTTAAGTTTATTCCTAAGTACTTTTTTGTGGGTATCCTGAGTGAAAGTGTTTTCTGAATTTCTTTCTCAGTGGATTTATCGTTGGTATACAGAAAAGCTTCTCATTTTTTAAGATTGATTTTGTATCCAGGCACCATGCTGAATTTGTTGATCAGTTATATAAGCCTTTGGATCTTCTTAGTATCATGTCATCTGCAAATAATAAAAGCCTTAGTTCTTCTCTTCCTATCTGTACTCCTTTAATTTTCTTTTCTTGACTTACTGCTTTGGCTAGAGTCAAAAGTACTATATTGAAAAGAAGTGGTGATAATGGTCATCCTTGTCTTATTCCTGTTTTTAGGGGGAATTCTCAAGGATTTTCCCCATTTAATATGATGTTGGCTGTGGTCCTATTGTAGATTGCCTTTATAATGTTGATGTATGCTGATGTTGGATTTTGTTAAATGCTTTTTTAGTGTCTATTGAAATGATTATGTGATTTTTGTTTTTGGTTCTGTTTATGTGATGAATTACATGGATTGATTTTCATATGTTGTACCAGCCTTGCATCCCTGGGATGAACCCTACTTGGTCATAGTATATGTTTTTCTTGATGTGCTTTTGAGTGCATGTTGCTAGTATTTTTGTTTAGCAATTTTGCATCCAAATTCATCAAAGATATGGCCTGTAGTTTTCCTTCCTTGAGCTGTTTATTTGGTTTTGGTATTAATGTGATGTTGGCTTCATATAGAATGTATTTGGGAGAGTCCAATCTATTTCATGAAATAGATCGAGGAGTATCAGTATTAGCTCTTCTATAAAGGTTTTATTTATTTATTTATTTATTTTTATTTATTTATTTTGAAGGTACTGGGGTTCCTGGAAGCCCTTCTACCTCCGGGCTACACTCCCAGACCTATTTTTTATACTTTTTATTTGGAAACAGGATCTCTTAAGCCAGCGCGACTGGCTTCGAACCTGCGTGATCCTCCTGTCTCCACTTCCTAAGCGCAGGTTTCACAAGTGTGCACCACCATGCCTGGCCTTCTATAAAGGTTTTAGAAAATTCACTTGGGATACCATCTAGTCCTAGGCTTTTCTTTGATGGTAGGGTCTTTATTGCTGATTCAGTCTCTTTGATTGCTATTGGTTGGTTTACATTTTTTATATCTTCTTGACTCGATTTAGGTAGGTTGTATTTATCTAGAAAGCTGTCAAATTCTTCCTGTTTTTCCATTTTGTTGGAGTATAGTTTTTAAATGTAGTTTCTGATGATCCTCTGAATTTCTAGTTAGTGGTACTATCTCCTTCCCATCTCTTATCTTTGTAATTTAAATTGATTCATTCTCTCTCTCTCTCTCTCTCTCTCTCTCTCTCTCTCTCTCTCTCTCTCTCTCCATCCCTCCCTCCCTCCCTCTCTCCCCTTAGGTTGGCTAGTGGTTTATTTATCTTGATAATTTTTTCAAAAAATCAGCTTTTGGGTTTCTTGATTTTCTGTATTTTTTATTCTCTACTTTGTTGATTTCTGCTCTGATTTTAATAATTTTCTGCCTTCTACTGCCTTTGGAATTAGACTGTTCCTGTTTTTCAAGGGCTTTGAGGTGTGTCATAAGGTTATTTATTTGGTGATTTTCTGTTCTTCTGAGGTGGGCACTCAGTGCTATGAATTTTCCTCGTAATACTGCTTTCAAAGTGTCCCAGTGGTTTTGATATGTTGTATCTCTCTTTTCACTTGTTCCTAAAAATTTCTTGATTTCACCCTTTATTTCTTCTATGACCCATTCTTCATTCAGCAGTGTGGTGTTCAGTCTCCACATATTTATGTGGTTTCTCTGGGTCTTCTTATAGTTGATTTCTTGTTTCATTCCATTATGGTCTGAAAATACACGGGAAAGTATGTCACGTTTTTTGAATTTGCTAGTGCTCACTTTGTGTCCCAGGATGTGTTCTATTTTGGAGAAGGTTCTGTGAGTAGGTGAGAAAAAATTGAACTCCGCTGTAGTTGGGTAGAATATTCTCTATGTGTCAAATAGGACCATTTGTTTTATGGTGTTCTTTAGGTCTGAGGCATCTTTGCTGACCTTTTATTTAGAAGATCAGTGTAACAGGGTGAGAGGGGTGTTGAAGTCTCCCAGTATTATTGTATTGGGTTTTATGTGTGACTTAATGTCACAAAGAGTATGTGCATTTAATATCAGACAAAGAAGAGAAAAGAAGACTGGGGGAGAAAAGGAATAGAGAGAAGAAAATAGGTTTGTACAGGGAAGAAGTTTGGGAGAGAGGTTGGGAATAGAGTAATCAAACAAGCGCACGCGCGCAAACACACACACACACACACACACACACACACAGACTAATGCAACCCTACAAATATATGAATATTCAGCTGACTGGGCCTCTGCAGTCACTTTCTGTGCAGACTCTGAGTGCCATTGGCATTTTTACTGCTGCAAGCCTGATAATCTGAGTTTTTCTCAATCTATGCAGATGGCTGGTATCAATGGAGCTGGATCTCTTGTTAAGTATAGATTGCCCTCCACGCTGTCCACAGATGCGAAGTCTTGGTCTCTCCTTGCCTCAGATGCCTCTGAGACCAAACTCAATCTAAGAGTCTCTTTTCTGCACAGCTAGGGCTGGGCTGATCTAACTTCTCCCCGTTCACCACAATTGGATGGTCCCATATCCTACTAGTTGGATCTAGTGTTAAGCGTACGTCTATCTCCACACTTTCCACTGATGCAGATCCTGAGTCGATCCAAGCCTCTGCTATGTCCAACAACAGACTCCACCCCCACCTTCGCTGGGTTCAACATAAAGTCTCAGACCCAGAGACTTTATCACGGCTTCATGAGCTTTACTTATGGTGTTGCGAATGCTGGTCTGGATCTCTGGAGGGCATGGTAAGCTTGGCCACCACCGCTGCAAGTTGTAGACTCCCCCCTCACCTTCACCGGGTTGAATGGCAAAGTCTCAGACCCAGAGAGTTTATCCCAGCCGCGTGAGTCCCTGAGGGTGATACTCTGGGTGTTCTACCGCCATGACTGCAGCTTCACATAAGGTGGGGATTGAGCGGTGTTGCTGAACACCGGTTTAGATCTTTGGAGGGCGTGCTGAGCTCTTCTTTCCTAGCTGCAATTGGTAGCAGGTGTTTGCGCAGGAGGAACTGATGACTTACAATTCTAATAATCTGCAGCTGCTTACTACAGGTCCTTGGTTGTTTTCCTGTTCGTCTCGAGTCCGGTGCACTGAGGCAAGATGGTGCTGACATGGTACAAAAGTGGGTGGGCTTTTTTGTTGTTGTTTTGAGTGCTGCTCTGGATCTCTGGAGGGCATGGTGAGCTCGGCTGCCACTGCTGGAAGTTGTAGCCCGTGTTTGGTCTCAGAATATAAAAAGCACACTTTATAAGGTTATAAGGTTGTGTATGTAGGAAGATAAATAAACCAATTAAAAATCAGCAAGATATTAGAACAGAGACCTTAGAACAGGAAATGTGATATAAGCCATTGTGGTAGCGCATACCCGTAATCCTATTACTTGGGAGGCTGAGACAGAAGAATCTCAGGTTCAAGGCCAGCCTCAGCAAATTAACAAATTAGCAAGACCCTCAGGAATTTAGCAAGACTCCGTTTCAAAAGAGGTAGAATACATCTGAGTTCAATCCTTAGTAGCCCTGCCCTCCAATGTGATATAAGAATGATCGCCAGGCGTGGTGGTACATGCTTGTAATCCCCGTGGTTGGGAGGCGGAGACAGGAGGATCACGCAGGTTCAAAGCCAGCCACGCTAGCTTAAGAGATCCTGTTTCCAAAATAAAAAGTATAAAAATAGGTCTGGAGTGTAGCCCGGAATTAGAAGGGTTTCCAGGAACCCCAGTACCATCAAAAAATATAAATAATAAAGAAATAAATAAAAAGAATGACCAAAGAGAACATGAAAACACTGACAGATAATATTATTCATCAAGAAAATGTGGTTCTTCTTGATAATTCTTGATTTTCAACAGAGATCTTATATTTTTCATTTATATTTCCCTATTTCTTTTAGTACAGTTATAAAGACTGATTTTAAATCCTTTCTGTGATTCCAACATCCAGATCACCTAAGAATTTATTTTTCTCAATTATCTTTCTTTCTGAGATTAGGCCACATTTCCTGGTTCTTTGTAAACTGAATAATTTTTTTATTATGTCCTGGACTTTGTGAATGTTATGCTATAGGAATTCTGGGTTTTGTTACATTACTATACAGTGGAAATATTTATTTTAAAGACCATTCAATCAGGTTAGATTCAAACTGCAATATTTGTAACTTGGACTACTCAAATCTCAGCTCAGTTTTTGCTTTTTTGTTTACTTGTTTACTTTGTTTGCTGTTTCCGTTGTTGTGTGTTTGTTTTGTTCTCATCTTTATCTAGGATGCTTCGGGTCTGCTCCACATACAGAGGAATAACGTCTTTCCAGTATTATTCTCATTATTTTCTACCTATGGACATTGCCTTAAACTCTGTCCTCTACTTTTTCAGCCCAAGGAAACTATAACTTTTCTATCAGAGTTTTGACCCCTGGTGGTAGTATCTGCAATCTGCTTTTAGGATAATGGTCCATTTTTTTCTTCCAAGGGCATCACTTCTGTAAAATATACCTGCTTACATTCCACAGCTTCCATAAAGTTCTTTTCTCACAGAACTTATAGTTGTTATCAGTAGAATTATTAGATCTAATAAAATCCTGCTTAGCATTACTGAAAGTGTATGTTCCAGTAGTTTCTGACAATGTTAAGCATATACCTACCATTCAATTCAGAACTTCACTAGGGTATATGATTGGAAGAAACAAACAAAAAATCCACAAAAAATAATAAAAAAAATGTTCACAGCAGCCTTAGTACTAATTGGCAGGAAGTAGAAATAACCCAAATGTCCACTAACAAGAAAACAGTTACAAAATGATGGTATGTCTGTACAATGAAATACTACTTAGCAGTTTGGTGTGATGGTGCACGCTTGTAACTCTAGCATTTGGGAGGTTGAGACAGGAGGACTGGGGCTCTCAGAAAGCCTCAGCTACTTAGGGAGGCATTTTGCAACTCAGTGAGACCTTGTTTCAAAATAAAGAATAAAAAATAGGGCTGGAAGTGTAGTTTGAAGGTAGAATGCCCCTGGGTTCCACCCCTAGTACATTAAAAAAAAAAAACACTTAGCAATAAAAAGGAATAAACTGCAGATACATTTAAAAAATAAAGAATAAATCTCAAAACAAAGTAAATCAGTATAAAAGACTATATAGTATCTGAATACTTTTATATGAAGTGCAAGAATGTGCATAGTGAATCTATGCAGAAACAAAACAAACATGGTTGCTTCTATGTGTTGGGGGTGAAGATGTAAGTTGAACTGCTCTGGTCTGTGCTTTTAACTGCATGTAGATTATACCTTGATTAAAAAGCTTAAAAACAGAATGGTAGAGCTAGATGTGGTGGCACACACTTGTAATCCAGCATTTGGGAGGCTTGACAGGAGGCTCTCGATTCACCGATAGCCTCAGCTCCTTAGTGAGGTCCTTTGCAACTCAGTGAAACCCTGTTTCAAAGTAAAGAATAAAAAAAATATAGGGATGGGGGTGTAGCTTGGAAGTAGAATGCCCATAGGTTCCATTCCCAGTATTGAAAAAAAACCAGAATGGTAAATTATTGTCCACAGGAAGTTACTAGTAGTTTGCAATCTGTTCAATCAAATAGACATGCAACTAGAAACTTAAACTATCCTATAAACTCATCTTTTTTTTCAGTACTGGGGACGGAACCCAGGAGCATTCTATCTCTGAGCTACACCCCTAGCCATATTTTTTAATTCTATATTTTGAAACAAGGTCTCACTGAGTTGCAAATGGCCTCACTAAGTAGCTGAGGCTGTCTGAGAACCACGATCCTCCTGTCTCAGCCTCCCAAATGCTCGGATTACAAGTATATACCACCACACCTGGCATCTTTTTATTTTTTAAGTATTTCAATGGTCAAAGCTTTTGAATGATGACTAGAATTTTGGCAGTTCTATGTCAGATTAAAAGTAGAGAAAAGAGTCATAAGATTAAAGACAAAACAAAATAAATGATCATTTCACATAGAAAAGGTGAAAAGTCTTTATGAAGTCTTTGGAATTGAGCATCTGTGCCTGAGGATCAAATCTACATTTTGCATTCATGTCTGTTCTATGACAGTTGCACGTTATTCTTGCATTATTTGCATATGTACATATTTGAATCTTCTTGTTTCTGCAAAGGCCTCTTAATCAGTCCAGTTGATCTGGAATTTTTCAAAAGCAAGTGACCTCGGATGAATGTGGTTGAATTTTCTCATTCAATGATAAGAGAATAGTCAAGAAATGGTACCCAAGGTCACATGAGCAGGTAAAGCAGATATAAGAACCAAGACCTGGCACCTGGCTTGCAGTCTGGTGCTTCTAAACATGATGCAGCGTGACCTTCTCAGTCAGAGGCCCACCTGCCTTCTGATGCTTTGGGAGAGGAATAATATTTCCTAACCACCAATAGTCCTTTTCCTAACCAGTAAACATTCTTTCATCCTGATAATTTTCTGATTGTCAAGCTATCAGGCCTGTTGTAAGAAAAGCGTATGGGCTGGCTGTTCATGTATAGCGCCTTATAGGAAGAGAAATAAAAATGATGAATTTAGCGTGGAGACGAGAGGCCGTTGTGGAAATCAGTGTTGAAGTCTTTCTGACCCATTGCTTACCTTTCAGCGTCCTGCTCTATATCAGTTAAGGCTTCTGCAGTTTTAATGATAGAAGTTCAACTTAAATGAAGAAGAGAAAGGAATACACTCAGTAGTTGAATAATGTCAGTTCTGCCTTGAGACATAGCTGAACAAGGGGTCTTGCAAGGGCTCTGTTGCCATCTCTCTGCAATGCTTCTCTATATGGAAAGATTGTCACTCTCAACTCTATATATCCATCTTGTTCATTATTATCTGTATAACACATCTCTCAGAAAAACACTGGTCAGAAGTATTTGGAACCTATAACCACGATGGGCCAATTGCAGTATATGTGGAGAAGAGACCATATTATGGGTTTGCCTAACCTAAAGGTAGGTTACATGCCTACCTTTAAGGAAGAGAAGAAAGACATGCATTCTACTGCCATGGAATTCGTAACATGAAAAGGACACTTGCTTTAAGGAAAGGATTTTCTTTTTTAAAGAAAAGAAATTCTCTTCAGGCACAAAATTAAAACTCTCTCATTAAACTGGAAGCTTAAACTTATGAAGACTTTGCTAAAATTGTTCAGTATACCGGGCAGTGATTCCTGCCAACTCTGTTTCCCAGCTGCTTGGTTGAAGGACTTCCTTCTGTGTTCTTTCTCCGGCAGGATTTTGAAATAAAGGAGAGAGAGAGAAGCTTCAGTGTTGTTCCCTGTCCTTCTCTGCTCTTGAGGAACCCCCAGCAGTAGCTGTATCTCCCTCATTGTCCCATCTCCCACTAGGCATGCCCACTGTGGGCTTAGTTCTCTTAAAGCAGCTCAGCCTCCTGACCTTGTAGGACTCTTCAGCCCTGAGAGTGGTTTGCTCCTAGTAATTAGGATTGTGTTCCCTCATCATCTCCTATTTGGCTTTTCGGCTGTCTTAATATTTTGTAATTAGTCCCCCAGATTAAATACACCCTACTGGACTGTTGCATATGGGCACTGTTTTACTGATAGAATTCTGACTCAGTTATCTAGCAAGAGGAGGTGAGCTACCACGTGAGGATGAGGCGTGAGGATGAGGATGAGGCTCCCCAACAAGAAAGGCCACATATGTTTGGCTGATTCAATGGTTCCTAAGGTGGAGGAAACAATTGGTTTGCAGACAAAGTGTGCACGGGCAGACTGATTTTCAATGCCTGAACTTAATTCTGTCTACTTTAAGCTCAGGGTTGATGCACTTAATGAAGGAAGAAAGCAACAGCACTCCCTTTTGGAATGTGGCCACCTGTCAAAGGGCACAGCACTGGTGGGGAGTGAGAATCACCCAATAATTGGATTGAACAGGACTGAGGACTTTCTCTCAATGAACTCCTACGCCCGCATGCCGGTCACGAGTGTGCACGGTGACATTCAGGACTCCTGCTGTTGCCTTCTCTTCAGACCCTAGATCAGGTCCTAGTTTCTAAAACCACCTCCTTCTTAATTAGACCACCTTCTAAGGAGGAGCCCTAGCTCTGCCAACCTCCCTGCTTCTGGGTGTGCCCTGATACTTCAGCCTCTCTGCAAGTGTTACTGGGACCTGGGCTGTAGCCAGGTGGAGGGAGGCAGCCCGCAGTGTGGGTGTGACTTTGAAGGCCTGGGTAGGGCTACACATCTTGCTCTGTGGCTGGCCCTAATCTTTGCAGTTTCCCATCACTGGGTCTCTTTTCCATCTGAAAATTAAGGGAATTAGATCAAATGCCCAAGGAATCATCTGTAATGTTCTGTGGTTAATTAAGTGACACATCCAAATTATACTGACTGTTTCATCACCACTGTTGAAACTAAGTCACACCTCACCGTGTTTGCTGACCTTAAAAACACCAGGCAGGCGTTCAGAGTCCCTCCAAGTCGCATCTTACCACAAACTGCTGCTGTCTCATCAGGAAAAGTTCATGGTATTGAGTCATTTGTTTTATCTGTTGGTCATTTCACTTTCAAAAGTATTTAAGAGGTGATTTTTTTAATGGCGACATTTCAAGGTCAATCTTTTCTGTATATCTGAATATACAGTATATCAATTCAGTATATCTGAATCATTCTTCAAAGACCCTTTTAATTCGTTGTCTTTTTAAGCATGTGAAAAGTGTGATACTGACATTTTTAGTCCTTAGCTGACACATTAACACGCTGAGGGTTAGATTAAATGAATTGTCCCTGGATCGCACATCGGGCTATCTGGAAGGCAATGTTCTTTTATTCGGATTGGGTGGGGGGCTGTTTTAGTGGATATTTCTACAGTGTCAGATCAGTGGATGTTTCCAGTGATCAGCGCCTGACACATAATAGGTTTCAATAACAATTAGCTGAATTAATAAGTGAATCTGATTAGGGACAAAGCTGGCTCTAGAATTCTCCATGCCCTCACCCACTACTCATTGAGCACTGAAAAGAGTCAGTGTATGGTCTCAGGTGTCCCCAGCCTTCCTTTGTCTGGATGCACCTGTCCTGCCTTAGGTTTGTTGACCAGGTCAGTGAGCTTTCTCCACTAAGGGGTCCCTGGAACCCCTGCCTCCTTTGTGATACAAGGAAGGAAAAGAGGGGGTTTCAGGCGAGCTTTCTCCCTGAAAGACTAAAGCTGACACCCCCACCCCCCACCCCCCGATTTGCCAAGCAAGGTCTGCAGGTCCCTGCTGCTCAGAGCGCTGAGAGAGGGGGACGGTTCCTTGGAGAAGGCCCTCTCTCCACCCCTGGACGCCTCTTCCTAGCAGCCCCAAAGGCTCGAGGCTGGGCTGGGCGGCGCTGTCCGAGGCCCGGGCGGTGCAGTCCCCGCGCGGCGGCCGCGCTGGCTGCGGCAGGAGGCGGGCCCGCGTCCCCTCCCGGACACTGCGGCGGGGCGGGGCGGGGCGGGGCGGGGCGGCGGCTGGGAGCCGGGCGGGCGGCGCTCACACTGGGCGGGCGCGGGGCTGCGCGGGCTCTCGGCTGCGGCGGCGGCGGCAGCATCCTCTCTTCCTTTGCTCCCCTTCCGCTTCTCTCTCTCTTCCTTCTCCTTCATCCCTCCTTTTCCCCCGCCCCGTCTTCCCCCCCTGCTCCTCCGGAGGCCAGGCGCGCTCTCTCCTCGTCCCTGCGCATCCAGTTCCTGCGCCCAGGTAAGCCCTGGGTCCCCGCCTCCGGATCTTTGGGGAGCGCCGGCGCCCCCGCCGCCTGGGTCTGGGGACCAGGGGGAGGGTCGACTGGTCCCCTGCGGCTGGCAGCGGCCGCAGGTTGGCCGAGCTGTCCGGTCTCCCACCTGGCGGGAGCTCGGCCCGGCCTCTCCAGGTGTGGGCGCGGAGCGAGGGAGCGGGCGCTGGCACCTGGGCTCTGGATTGTAGAAGAGCCGGTGACCTTGTTAGGTACCACTTAGAAACGACTGGACACTTACGTCAGGTAGGATTCGTGTTTTGAAAGCTAATATTCCCTGAGCTATGGAGAGAAGGGGACATGGATTATACAAAGATAATAGGAAAAAGGAATTTAAATTGGAAGATCCCCCCCCCCCCCATCCAGCTGCAGAGAGAGCAGTGCACACTGACCACTGAGAAAGGGAAGTCTTGTCACTTTCAAATCTTTTTTCCCTGCATTTCTTCTAAGGACAGCTGGAAGAGAGAGACTGATACATATTTATATTTTAGAAAAATGCAAAGAGATTTCTGGTAGTGTTGGAGGGCGGGGCACGAAGAAAGGAGCCTGGCTGAGCTAGAGCTCTCATGGTCTTTATATATATTTTTTCTTTTGAAACGATGGGGTTGAAAATCTGGATCTATTGCCCATTTATTTTTTAAAATTCCTTTCTAAGGGCTCTCTGGGGATGGGGGCGGGGGGTCTGCAGCACCGACTGCCTTCCTTCCCCAGTGTAGCCTTTTGTTCCAGGATGGAAATTTCAAGAAAGAGTGTGTGAGGGGCTGGGAGTGGGGAGGTGTGTGTTTGGGTGTGATGGGGGGTGGGGAGAGAGTAGTAAAGCAAAGCGGATCGAGTCCGGAATAAACATGCTTGAAAGCTGAAAATGGATGTTATTCCTCCTGGCATCGGAGCTTCAGGGTTTTGTATAAAAATACCAAGCTTTGATTAGCAACAAGCACTTTTGTGACAGTTGCTGAATACCATCTGTCCTAAGCCCTTAGAACACAGACCTTTTAAAACAGAGTCAGGGGGAAGCATTTTGTTTAAATATATCTACACACGCGCGCGCGCACACACGTACATAACACACTATAGACGTTTCACAAAGGGGAATTTAAATGGCAGATCGTTTTAAATTTGAGGGTTTGGGGATTATGTTGTGGACAAAATCTGTATGCAAAACAAAAGAATTACTGCGACTGGTATATAATTTGGGGTATAAGGTAAAGGGATTAAATGAATGTTAGTGTACAGCTAACTTAAATGTAAGAAAAAAATAGATTGTTCTTTTAAAACGATCCCTCTGCTAAAGGAATCCACTGCGAACTGAAATTGAGGCTTGCAGCCACAGTGAGGCAGTGGAGAACAAAGCCTTTATGTGAGGCCGGCAGGCAACATGTCCCCAGGCCTGAGCTGCAGGTACCAGCCTACTTCCAAAGCATAACTCTGTCGCCCTGTCATTTTAACGTGGGCAGCTATGATTTTTTTCAGTAGTCAAGGTAGATGGAATAAATAAAAGCTCCATAGAATGCTTTTTATTTTATGCCCAAGAGGAAGATGACAGCCTTCCACTTGAATGAGACCAAAACACTCCTTTACTGAGAAAAATGGTTTTTTTTTTTTAGAAATCCTTATGAATTTGCAAATCACCCCTGCCCCATTTACACAAAGCATCTATTCTTCAAGAATAAATAAACATTATTTCAATAAAGAATATTATGTGTGTGTGCATTTTAACATTAATTATTTTCTAGTGATTTTATCTGATTCTCACAGATTTACATATTCCTTCACGATCTGAATATTATCAGAGTCATTGTGGCTTCAGAACCAGTGATACATGCCGCTTATCTGTGTGTGCTTTGTTTTATTTTTCATATTTCATAGCTTGGTATATTACCATTTAATTTCCAAAGTTTTTGTTTTTATCTACAAGTGGGAAAAATGTGTCTAACATACATCAGGAAATTGAAGCAATTTAAAAGCTGAGCTTCCATTTTGAAAATATTTCAATTCATTTTTGTTTCTTTCTTGTCTGGATCCCTCTCTCCCCCTCCCCCAGCCTCCTTCTCAAACAGCCCGCCCATTTCTTCCTGGCGGCACCCATACTGCTTGAGGCTTCTATTTCTGTCTAGACTACCAGAGGCAGGGCCAGTGTTCCCAGGAATTTTGAGTGTAGGATCTGCTCCCGCTCTGCAGCCACTCTTTCTCAGGATGATTTGTTTACAGCACCTTCTCAGGGAGAAGAGAAAGAAAGAATGTGCTGAGAGTGTCTGACCCAGTGAAACTGAGAGGCATGACCTCACCCAAGTGGGACCTTCAGCCTCACTGAGGCATCCTCCCCTGCAAACCACGCCCCAAAAGGCACACATCCCAGGGCACAGGCTTTCTCTTCCCACAGCAGCCTCTGCTACGTTGCTCTGCTGAGGTTAAAGGGGTGTTTTCTCTTATGTATTTCTTTTCAGGGATCTTGAACTTGGCCAGAAATATGCAGCCAGAAATGAAATCTTGGCACACGGAATCCTCTAAGCCTGAAGGGATAATTTAATTCCTTTACTCTTTTTGGTTTAAACCAATTTGCAAAATTTTCTCCATGTCAGAAAGGAGAACAATGCTCATTGGTGTGGTTTCGTATAGTTTGCATTGAATTTTATAGCAACGAGATAAAAAAACTGGACTGTTGTGCTTTTGACCAACACAGCTACGCCAGTGACATTTAAAATGAAGTCGTTATTGCATTGCTTCAATGTATACAAGACAATAAATGAGTCTTCGATGTCCTGTGACACAGATCACAGGAAATCAACGTGGGAATGTTAGCGTTCAAGTTGGTAACCCTGATTATTGAATTCTCTCCAATGCTTAAAGTATTCTTGACAGATTAAGATAAAGAATCAGAAGTAACAGCTACAGGCGGGGGGATAACTCCACTCAGATCAATATTGTATGTCTTAATGCTAAAAGCAGTCATTTAGGCAAATCGCTGATAGATGCATGAACCAGAAGATAACAGTTTTGAAACATATTCGAGCTCTTTTCTCTCCCATATATACATAGGAGACCAAATATAAATACACTAAGAGCTTCTTTCAGTCAAATGTGATAGTCTGGGATCTGATAGTTGTTTTTGCGACTAATTCTGTGTCTTCACTGTTGCCAGCCCTGACGCACTCAGTGTAGACCTTTTCGTGTAAGGGGAGTATTCGGATCATCTCACTAATATTTCCCCCTCTCTTTACACCACCCTGTTTAAGTTGATATTTGAGTGTTCAGCTTACTGTTCTCTGGGTACTTTGGTTTCAGTGCTCTTATTGTCTTGATAACAAATTTGTCCTGTACCTTTTATTTAAGGAAGCATGTATTCCTGTTTATATACTTATCTATTCTTGACAAGCAACTATTTTTTTTTTATATTCCCAAAGAATTAATTGTCTCAGGAATTGAATCCAGGCCCCAGAAACAGTTAAAGACCTGCAAATGAAGATGAGGAACACAAGGGCCAGAATCAGGGGAGCACCTGTGGGAAAGTTCTGGCGGCTAGGAGGGGTCAGGGGGATGAGGAAGGAAGGCAGTCTCAGCTGCTACTGTTTGTTCATGTAGGATGGAGATGAGCTTTTGTGCGTGTGGGTGGAGAGGGAAGAAATCTGTTTCGCTTTTTACCTCAACATGATATTTTGTCCCTTTCCTACCCTGTCATTACTTTGAACTAAGGCCATGTATTTTGTAAAAAAAAAAAAAAAAAATTAGAGGATGTTCATCGGAAGCAGTTCTGGAGTGAATTAAAAATTTTCAAACACAATTAGTTGACTTTTTATGAAAAACTGTTTAATCTAGTCTTTGAACTTTGGTCCTTCCTGTTTGGGAGAAATAAACTATCCTTTGAGTGGTAATACTTTTACTGTGATATCTTTTGTATATGCATTTTAGTGGAACTGTATAGGAATTTAGACAAACTAAAGAACTCAGGATCCTCTTTCCGTCTTTTATTTAGTTTATATTGGGTACATTAGAGAGGGTTTTAAACAATTTGTTCTCCATTAAAACTTATACACCAGGGAGGGCAAATTCAGTGTGTGTGTGTGTGTGTGTGTGTGTGTGTGTGTATCTGTTTATGTAATATTTGTTATATTAGTAATACATAAACACACGCACACACCAGCTGGTGTATTTCTCCCCTTCCTTCCTCCCCTACATGTCAGTGAGATTGGTGGTTATACCTTCATGACTAACCTTAACTTTGAACTGTTTCCTTCCTCCAACGCCCTTTTCCCTTCCCCTCTCCTTCCATTTTCCATCTCCCACTATCTTACTGTTTTTTCTCTTCATTTGACTAAAGTCTTCTTTGTTTCCTATTTTTGCTCTAGCTCCCACATATGAGAAAAAACATATGACCCTTGACTCTCTGAGACTGTCTGATCTCACTTAGCATAACATTCTGCAATTCTTTTTTCCTGCAAATGACATAAATTTCTTGTTCTTTTTGGCTGAATGAATCCCGTTATGTGTATATACCACATTTTCTTTACCCATTCATCTATTGATGGACACTAAGGTTGCTTCCATAATTTGGCCATTGTGAATTATGTTGCTGTAAACCTGGGTATGCGTGTATCATCATAGTATTCTGACTTTTGTTCTTTTGGAGAGATATCAAGGAATGGTATGGCTGGTCATATGGTGGTTTCATTCCTAGTCTTTTGAGGAATCTCCATACTGATCCCCACCAATCCTGTATTGCTTTTTGTTATGTTAATAGCCTTTTAGAGTACTTTTTTTTTTTTTTACTTTTGGTACTAGGAATTGAACTCAGAGGCATTCTACCTCTGAGCCACACCCCTACCCTTTTTTTAAAAATTTACTTATGTTTTATTTTTAAACAAGGTTTTCTGTAAATTGCTGAAAATCTGACTTAGTTGCTAAGTATAGTCTTGAACCTGCCTTACTTCTGTCTTAGCTTCCCAAGATTTTTGGAAGGACAGGTGTGCACCACCACACCCAAAACAATTTATTTTTAAAAAATACACAGCTAATCAGACATGGTGGCCTACGCCTGTAATCCTAGTACTTGGGAGTCTGAGATAGGAGGATCCAAGTTCACAGCCAGCCTCAGCTACTTAGTGAGACCCTCTGCAGTTTAGTGAGATCCTATTTCAAAATAAAGAATAAAAAATAGGGCTGGGGGTGGAGCTTGGAGTTAGAATGCCATTGGGTTCAATCCAAAATTTTTAAGTTTATTTTTATTTTGCGGGTCTGGGGATGGAACCCAGGAACATTCGACCTCCAAGCTACACCCCCCCGCCCCCGGCCCTGTTTTTTATTCTTTATTTTGAAACTGGGCCTCACTAAGTTGCAGAGGGCCTCACTAAGTAGCTGAAGCTGTCTGCGAACCACGATCCTTGGGTCTCAGCCTCCAGAATGCTGGGATTATGAGTGTGTGCCACCATGCCCAGCTAGGGTTCAATCCATAATACTGCAAAAAAAAAATATAGCTTGATTTTTATTTATTCCCTTCATTATTTTCTGTTTTATTTCCTTCTCCTTTTTCCCCCTCTTTTTTTTTCTTTTACCTTTCATTATTTTGCTCATTCCTTTCAATTTATATTGGGGAAAACACTGATTATTTGAAAATAAGAATATACTGTGCTGTGTTGATGAAAATTTGTTTTCCATTATGTCTATGTTTCTCACTTAACATGAAGTGTTTTGCTCATTTCTCTTCCCTCCCATGGATCCATCCCTACATTGGTAGTGTCCTTCAACTTGCCTGTTATGTATCCCACACTTAAATAATCTTCCTTGTTTGCCAGTCTTTGACTATGTGTACTCAAAAAGACCTTTCCAACTCAGAAAAATAAAGTTAGCACTTTGCTTCTCTTCATTACTTTCTATCCAGATTTCTTGTTTTTCTAACTTACAAAAAGTTGCTCATTGCAACAGTGCTCTCACTGCCTTCTTAAAATACTTTTAAAAATCTGCAGGCAAAATGGTATATCTATACAACTAATTTTTTTCAAGTTGAAAAATCTGTTTAACCGGTGGATATTTTATTATTTGATTTACCTGACACTAAATAAGATAATTCAACTGGTTTATTTGTTTGTTTGTTTTGTACTGGGGGCTGAACCCAGAGGCATTCTACATCTGAGCTGCATCCCCATTCCTTTTTATTTTTTATTTTGAGACATGGTCTCTCTAAGGTGCTGAGGCTGTTCTAGAACCTGCAATCCTTCTGTCTCAGCCTCCCAAGTACTGGGATTACAGGTGTGTGCCACCACACCTGGCTCAGCAAATGTTTTTTAAAATTAAATGAACTGGTAAAATCATTATGTGTCATGCAGCCTATTGTCTTTATTTTATGCTTGTTAACTGATTCCACTGATAAATATCTAATAATTTGAGTACTCTATGATTAATCAGTGAATGTTGAACTAAATTTAAGTATAATGTTCCTCATTACATTAGTCTATACAGCATTATTATTATCCATCTCGAATCTACATCAAAATGATCACCAATCACAGTGCTTAAATATCCATGAGTATAGTTAATCTCTTAATCAGATTTTATAAATATATGAACAGATTCTTTTCTGTTGAGATGGAATAGCCATGCCTTTACTGAGGTGTTAGTGGACATGCAGATGGCTATGCTTTGTGCTCTTGTGGCAATTAGAACCATGTAGCAGTGCATTCGTGGGGGACACTAATGTTCTAAGAATTGATAAAAGAAAATGTTTTTGTTGACTAGAAAGTATAATGCAGTATTATTTTGGTTGGCACTGAGGCAATTAAATAATACCCTGCTTTTAAATTTTACTATTTTACTTGGGTATCATGCCTCTTAAAATTGTAACTTAGCCTTTCTTTAAGGGTATGCATTTTTGAACAAGACAATATTTTAAACAGTATGCCATTTTTAATGTTTACACAAGGCACTACACATCCTTATTAGCCCACTTTGAAAAACAAACAAAAAGGTTTTAAGATTCAGTTATGCATTCTTTTCATTTTCATATGTCATTTGGTATAGCTAAGAACATATTGTGTTCTTTAATTCACTACATGCATGCCTTCCTTTTTTCCTTTCTTCTTTTTTATGGGTGCTGAGATTGAACCCATGGCCTTCTACATGCAAGGCAAGCCCTCTGCCACCAAGCTACATTCCTAGACCTCTAGACATACTTCTTATTTTTTGTTTGAACAAAAATTGTGATCTTTGCAGATTCACGTCCAGCTTCAGCTACTTAGTGAGACTTTCTGCAACTCAGTGAGACCTTGTTTCAAAAGAAAGAATAAAAAATAGATGCTGGGCCTGGTGGTGTATGCTTGTAAGCCCCGCGCTTGGGAGGCTGAGACAGGAGGATCGCACAGGTTCGAAGCCAGCCTCAGCTACTTAGTGAGGCTTTCAGCAACTTAGTGAGACCCTATTTCCAAATAAAATATAAAAAAGGTCTGGGAGTATAGCTTGGAGGTAGAAAGCCTCTGGGTTCCACCCCTAGTACCACCAAAAAAAAAAAAATAGAGCGGGCATGTAGCTTGGAGGTATTAGAATGCCCCTGGGTTCCATCCCCAGTATGGAAAAAATATTGTAATCTAGAACATATAATTTCTTTGCTCAGTGGAATCATAGGTACCGGTAACAACTGATTAGCCCACCAGCTTTTTCTACCTTTTGTATTTTACAAAGGCTCAAAAATAATGCAGGTAGTGGTGGTGTTTATATATGTGTGTGAGTGTATGTGTGTGTATGGGTGTGCATTTGTGTGTGTATGTGTGTTTGTCCTTTAAGACAGAATACTGCTATGCAATCACTTGGTTTAAAGAAAATTAAAAACTATTAAGTTTCACATGAATACATATGGTATACTTATATGGAAAACAATTGTATTTTTAAGAAATCAAATTGGATGGATTTCAATGCATATTGCCACCTCCCACCCACATACATATCCATAGGTTTTGCATCAGTATTGTAACCAACTTCAGGCTGAAAATATTTGAAAGAATTGCATATGAGGTACATATGTACAGACTTTTTTTTCTTGTCAATATTCCCTAAACAATATAACAACTATTTACATAGCATTTATACTGTTTTAAGTGTTATAAGTAATCGGGCGGTTATTTAAAACATATGGGAGACGCCGGGCGTGGTGGCGCACGCTTGTAATCCCCGCGCTTGGGAGGCGGAGACAGGAGGATCGCACAGGTTCGAAGCCAGCCGCGCTGGCGTAAGAGACCCTGTTTCAAAAATATAAAATAGGTCTGGGAGTGTAGCCCGGAGGAAGAAGGGCTTCCGGGAACCCCAGTACCACCAAAAATAAATAAATAAATAAATAAATAAATAAATAAATAAATAAAACATATGGGAGGAGGTATGTAAGTTATATGCAAATACTATGCCATTTTATATAAGAAACTTTAACCTTTGCACATTTTGGTATTCATGGGGTATCCTGAAACCAATCTCATGTGAATACTGGGCTATGTCTGTTTTGCTATCTTTTTCTATTTGGAGCAATATTTTTTATATTCCATTGTTTATTATTGAAGTTCACTAAGGTGAAACACTCACCACTTCAATTTATCTGTTACAAAATGCGGGCAGCCGACTCTGCTTTTAAATGGAAAATACAGTTGATTTTCACTTAAATAGCAGTAGCTGGAACTGAAGAAATTTTAAGAATCTTGCCGTAAAGAAAGCATAAAGTCCTAAGCATCCTACTAGAAACTGGGTCTCCCATGAAACAACAAAGCCACTACAGCCTAGAGTTCATTGGAAACAGCTTTGGCCATTGTGCCTCCAAGGAGAGCTTGCCCCATTCATAAACTGTGATGAATGCCATTATAGAGTACTGAGTGTGCCCTTCGATGACACTGAGCAGTTTTTGTTGCATTTGTTTTGCTTGTTTTAAGTTTCTGGAGCTTGCAAACTTAATCACTAATTCCATGTTGGGTTTTTTTTTGTTGTTCTTTTGTTTTGAATAAAACCACATTAAATGAGGGCGGTCAATATCAGCATGAAAAGCTTTGAAAGCTTTGTACAATCCTAAATGTTCTCATTGCCTTACTATCAGCTCCTTTCCAAAGAGTATACTGCAGATGTGTAATAAGAACTTAAAGTTCTCTATTTAAAAAAAAACTATCATTGAAAAGGAATATATTGATTTTAATGGAATCTTTCCCTTTTGCTTCCTAATATATTTATATTTTATATAATAAACTCTTTGAAATCCTATTAACTAGTGGATCCAATGGATTTTATGCTTGCACACTTGGAAAAATAAATGTCATTAAATGCATTCCTTTAAAAATTAAATTTTAATATTGACAAAATCTAGATATTATTAAATCAGTTCTTTACCTCCATATCTAACCCTCACTAAAGGGGCATCAATTATCAAATGATTATTGTAAATTCTAATTGAATTTGAGGATGTTTGATGGGGAAAGGAATCATCAAGAACACAGGCTGTGAGCCTCTGGTTACACATAAGCAAAGAGAAGCAGGAAGAGATTCAGTGACTTCCTTAGGTGCTGGTGGACCCAGGCCTGAGATTCAGCACTTGCTGAGAGCACCAATCACATTCTGATTTTCTGTTTCTAACTCTAATAGAATTTCTCTTCTCTGAGCTAAGGGTGGAGTGAGGTGGCATTCATACCTGCCCAACTTTGTGACTCAACTGTGACTTTCACATAGATATAAAAGAGGGAGGGACACGGAATTTCAGGGCCATTCCAACCAGCTCAATGCCAGTGTCACTACTGAAAGCCTTGAAACGAAATCTGATCCAGGAAACACAAGGCTCCTGCTCCAGGGCCATTCCTGTGGTTTGGATCCCTCAGAAGGGCAGTATGAACTCTGGAGAATAGCAAAGCTAAGGAGCTTTTCTCTGAATGTGAACTATCCATATGAGTGCCTCCAGCTCGATTTGGTCTATGTTTAAACTTGGTTCTACGTACAGGGGGAATCCAACAAAAATAGCCAGGTTGAAACATTTTTTAAAATCTATAACACCATGAAATTTCTCAGAAATAGCTTTCCTTTTTTTGTGTTTCTCCAGCTCTGACATTTTTAGCTAAAGGAAGTGAGTTAGAAAGGCTATGCGTCTCTGTTTCTGTGCCTGGTTCCCACTAACCTTCCTACACTTGCACGCCTTCCTGTTTCTCTGCCTACAGTGCTCCATCTTCCTTGTTTTCTGGCTTCTTCCAAGGAGACAGCAAATTAAATACGAATTAGGTATTGCCATGGTGACTGTGTTCAGTAGCGCTACACCTGCACCCACGCTGCTTAGACACTGGAGAGTCTGAAGTTGACAAATAGGTAAAAGGCACAAGAGCATTCTAGAGGAAAGAAATTAAGCAGAAACAATGTTTAAATATTTAATGAAAAACATATTCCTGGTCACTGAAAACTGAAAGTATACCACTATCTAGGGAAAGAAGTGATTCTAATGCTATCCTTTTGCTAGAGGACATACGTACATAGAGTTAGGTGGCCTACTCTCTAGATGAACATGTTTCATCACCCATCCAGATCAGAATGAATGTTTTATCACCAAGTAGAACAGATTTTCTTGTAGCATTTTCCATACACATTGTTGAAAGAACAGGTAGCCCGTATTGTCTTGCTCAAAGTGTCTTTGTTTAGAACCATAAATATAGGGAAACACAACCTGAATTGCACACAGGAATTAGTACTTATGAACTGAAATCTTTTCATATAAACTATCCTATATTCTTTTGGGATGTGCCTGAAAATTAAAACAATCTGTAAAGAATGAAATATTAGTTGCTTTTAGTCAGTGATGGTCTTTCCTGAAAAGGACTCACTCTGTTTCTTTTTCACTTGAATATCAAGCTAGATATTATTTATATCAAGATCCATGATTCATACATGTGAATTTAATAAATGGTTTGGGAACCCTAATATACAGCAGGTACTTTTCTGTGCATGGAGAGTATCGGACAAAGTGTATGCATTTCTGCCCTTACAGAGCTAACATTTTAGCAGCAGGAGACAAAATTTAACAAGTCAAACAACAAATGAACAAACATTTCAGATACAGATGCTCTAAAGGAATATATACCAAAAAAACTCATGGTAGGGCTTGGCTTCCATGGCATAGGCTTAGATGAGAGACACAGGAATGTTTGAGCTTCCACGTCTGAAGAGGGAGTACCTGAAAAGAGGAAAAACAAAACAATGAAACCAACAAATTTAAAAAAAGACCGGCATATTTGAAAAAAAGTAGGATTATAGCACTGGCATGTCATGGTAGATGATTGTGACACAGGAGATCAGAGAAGAAGGCTTTTGCCAAACCACATGGTTTCCTTGAACATGATAAGGAGTTTGGCTCTTATGTGACTTGCAGTACATTCTAATTTTCAAGGTTGTAGAAGCAGATTTTTTTTAAAGAATCTCATAAACTCTTTCAAAGATTAATTATATCTTCTAAATCCCTCTAGATAGATCTGAATCTTATTCACTAATGTGTTGAATCACAAGAGAGAAATAACATAGGCAATCAGAAATCAATGGTAGAGACAAGAGTAGACTTTCTCTCACTAACCTGAAACAATATAATGCTATCAACACATGTAACTCAAGTTGTGTTTTTCTTTGGTTGTTGGAGAATTATGTGTATAACTAAGTTTAATCATATATATATTCTTTGTACCCTATACTAAATTTTAAAAAAATGAAAATACATGCTTGGAAAAAGTAATTGCTAAAATCATTGAATTTTCAGTATGAGTGTGTGTGTTGGCTTTTTCCTCACAGTGGCTTTAATGTAAACAAAGTCATGGGCCGTGAATCAATCAACATAGCACTGGATGTATAAATAAGTGAAATAACAGTGGGATAAACATTTTGCTTCCTAAAAGCAATGACTTAAATCTAAAAACTTGGTAAGTGAGCTGGTTTGGTTCCATGATGATCTTAGGTAGCTGTGAGGTTAATAACCAGTGTACTCCTTCATATACATTTTGTTTAAAGTATTTAACATGCTTTTCAGTTATTTGTAGACAGTGTAAGGTTCTATTGAATATAGCATTAAACACTTTTCCAGACATCTGATTGTGCTTTTGGCACAGTTCAAGGCTATTTACTTTTGCTCAGCCTATTCTTAATAAAACTTATTTATCCCTTCATGCAAAACTATCTACTGGGCATTTTCAAAATAACACATGATTTAGGATAAATTAGCATTTTCAATTTATGATGAAGTATTGGACTATTTTTTGAGCTTCTTTCCTTGACTTTCATTTTGTTTTCTTAATACTTAATACTTGTAACTCAAGTATTAAAAATATGAATCACAAATCAATAAATAATTCAAATATGTAATAACCCCTGAATAGCGTTCTTGGAATTTTGTTTAAATATGGGCTGTTCAATACTGAGATATCACTAAGCATTAAATACAAATTGTTATAAAGGACTGATGAAAGGGTTTTTAAGAAGAAATAAAAAAGTAGTTAATTTCCTTCTATACATAAAATCATGTATATCCTACAGAATATCAAACACACAGCATAGTGTTCTCCTCTAGTTGATACTAGTGATGCCAGAAAAAAAAATCAAGTATTAAAATAGTATATTGCATAAGCAGGTAAATACTAAAGAGTTAAGTACCGTGGGAATTTAGAAAGGGAAATTTATCACACGTGCACAGTCAAAAGGGTCCTGTGGGAAGTAGCAGGTGGAGTGTGTTCATAAGTGACCAGATTTGGAAAAGCACCCACATAGGGCAATAGGAAAAGCAGAGGCACTGAGGTGACACTGAGCAAAGGAAACCAGACAAAATGCACCTGCAACAAAGGGTTCATTTTGGAGAAGAGGTGAGAGTGGGTAGCCTTGGATTTGTAGTGGTCCTTAAGTACTGGGTGTAATAGGAGTTTTTTTTTTTTTTTTTAATCAGAGGGCAATCAGAAGGCAAAATCAGAGGGAATTTTATCTGAGGGAAGGCATGAGCAAGTTGTTATGACTAAAGAAACAAATCTGAGGGAAAAAAGGGCAGGTGTAGAATTTCTACTGATGATGTGGCATAGAGACACCAACCTGTTTAGAGTGGAGGGCTACAGGACTAATTTGGAAGTGCAGTTATTTTTACATATAATTCAAATATCAATACCTCAAGGTAAAGGTGTTCATGATTCTGATGAAGATGGATAAGGAGAAACAGATTTGAAGAAGCCAAAAGAATTGGAAGCCACATAGAGATGTAGTCAGACCATGGATCTTATGGGCCCCTAGTGGGTTATTTCATGTGTATAAAACATATGTATTTTTTTTGGAGGTACTGTGGGTGGAACCCAGGGGCTTTTATACCACCGGGCTATACTCCCAGACCTATTTTATACTTTATTTGGAAACAGGGTCTCAGTTGCTGAGGGCCTCATTAAGTAGTTGAGGCTGGCTTTGAACCCATGCAATCCTCCTGTTTCAGCCTCCCAAGCGCTGAGATTACAAGTGTATGCCACCATGCCCAGCAAACATATGTGGGTTTTGTGTGTGTGTGTGTGTGTGTGTGGTACTGGGATTCCTGGCCATCCTTCTACTTCCAGGCTACACTCCCAGATCTGTTTTATACTTTTTTAAAAAAAAATTTGGAAACAGGGTCTCTTAAGCCAGCATGGCTGGCTTCGAACCTGCGTGATCCTCCTGTCTCCGCCTCCCAAGCACCACCATGCCTGGCAACATATGTGTTTTTAAAAGGACATTGGCCTTCAGGAAAATAAAAATAATAAAGACTAATTTCTACTCATTTTTCTGATTACCAGTTTATATTAAAAAGTGAACTTCGTGTTATCACAAATCAGTATTCAAAATCAATTATGTGTATGTGCATATCTAAGTTAACAGATTGGTTTTCAAAGATGTAGCATTTTTATTAGAGTTTTACTTCTAATTTTTAAGATTTGCATTAAAAGCTAGAACATAGTAGGGTGTAGCAGCTATTTTATTGAAGAATGAGGTAGAAAATTTTTTAGACTTTGTGGCCACATGTAGTCTCTTGTTTCAGTGAACTTTCTTGCTATTGCAGCAAAAAAGCAGCCAGAAACAGTATGTAACCAGAGTATTGCAGTGTTTTAATAAAACTTTATTTATCAAAATAGGTGACAGAGCCAGGCATGGTGGCACACCATTGTAATCCCAGCATTTGGGAGCCTGAGACAGGAAGATCGAGGTTCTCAGACAGCCTCAGCTTCTACTTAGTGAGGCCCTTTGCAACTCAATGAGACTCAGTTTCAAAATAAAGAATAAAACATAGGACTTGGGGTATAGCTCGGAGGTAGAATGCCCCCGGGTTCCATCCCCATTACTGAAAAGAGAAAATAGGTGACAGTACCATTTGACTTGAACTATAGTTTGCCAACCCCTGATATATTGTCATGGTGGAACCCGAATCCCGAAACTGTCCTTGAAGTTACAAGAACCATGCTTTTAAGTAGACATGAGTACAAGAAAGCTAAGTAAAAACAATCATTATATATTTCCTTTCACGAAGGTCCATGAAGGGTGTCTTTAGATTTTTCTCAAGTCAGAGCATATTGGATAATGGTGACATTTTCCCATTAGCTTGGCTTCATCATAAGAATACTGGCTGTATTTTCATTTTTTTCTGGGCTTTTAGTAATCTCAGAATAAAATTATGTTCCTTTTCTAGTAATTATGTAGATACTACTAACTATGGTATGCATTTCATGCACTGACTTTTTCATGCTTTATTTTCTTACTTATGATCTCTATTCTAATTTCTTTGATTCTTCAGAACAAAGTAAGGTCTGAAAAAAAGCTATTTTCATTAGAGATTTACTTTCAGTAAAAGTTTCTGATCAAAGTGATTCCTACTTGCCAGGAGAAAAAGGTGTCAAGGCATGGCATTTTTTAGTATTAAGTCCGACTTCATAGCTGTTCAGGTTCCAAAACTGAAATAATTTTCTTAAAAAGTAAGTTGCAGCTGTGATGTGCACAGGCTGTTGGAGAGCATTTATTAAATCTGTGCCCACACACTTTAAAAACGTGGAGTGAATTTCTTGCTTCTGAATCCTCCCTGTGTTTGTCTCCATCTTCAGTGGGTCTGGTTGGAACATGCCCCAGATATATTTTCTCTTCTATTGAATGCATGATCATAGTACTATTCTAGGGAATATAAATAATATATTAAGTCTAGTTCTCCTTCTCTCCAGAATTCTGCATGAAGTTTTCTCACTACAAACTGAAATTTGAGACTCATGGTTTAAGGAACTCTAAGTTTTGATTTTTTTTAAATTTTATATGCTCTCTTGCAAGGCCCTCCACAACTCAGTGAAACCCTGTTTCAAAAAAAAAAAAAAAGACTAAAATAGGGCTGAGAGTGTAGCTCAGAGGTAGAATGCACCTGGGGTCCATCCCCAATACCGCAAAAAAAAATAAAAAAAAATTATATGCTCTCATGTGCAATGGATCTATTACCTTCAATTTTAATTATAGGTAGATAATACAATGAAATAATCATACTAATAACATCCCATTAAATTAACAGGTTCTTTATAGTTTGACTGTGTAGGAAATGGTAAAATGGACAAGAGAGCTCTTCACAAGATTATTGCTTTAAAAAATTATTAGATGTGACTTGATAATGATTGTAAGGCATAATTCTTCCAGAGAAGTAGCATAGGAAATGTAGTCTTAGTTGTTTTTTTTTTTTTAAGTGAAGAAAAATGGAGAAAAAAATTCTATACAAGAAAAAGAGATGTTAGAAAGTTCTCAGTGGTCAAATAGTGGTTTGTTCCACTTTATCATTATGAGTAGTTGAGATTGGTTACTCCCTATAATCATTTTAGAAGGCTTAGAATTACAGAATATTATGACAAGAAACTATAACAAGTTCTATTTAAACCAGTTTGGAACATAGAATTTTGAATGATGGCCCATAGATAGAGTCAGAATCAGATGTCAACAACAACAAAAAAGTCATTACTCAGGTACAGTTGTAGGCACAACATAATAGGCAAGAGACTGTGCTGATGTTATTACCATAAAATACACAAAGTAGCTCAAACATTATAACAGGCGTAGGATTGAAGAATATTAAGTTAGTCATAATAGAAACAGAAATATGCCATCATATGTTGCTAAGGCTTTTTTTGGAATTTGAATTTCCCTTGACAAAAAATCATATTTTTATGGATTTCATATATTTGTGAATGGAATCTCTTTAAATAAGAAGAATTTATTTATTTATTTATTTATTTATTTATTTATTTATTTATATTTATTTTTGCAGTACTAGGAATGGAACCCAGGGGCATTCTACCTCTGAGCTACACCCCAGCCCTATTTTTTATTCTTTATTTTGAAACAGATTATCGCTGAGTTGCAAAGGGCCTCACTAAGTAGCTGAGGCTATCCAGGAACTGCACTGTGATGCTCCTGTCTCAGCCTCCCAAATGCTGGGATTACAAGCATGTCCCACCACGCTTGGCTGTTTGTTATTTTAAAGTAATAATTTCAAGGTAAAATAAATAGCTTAGGATTTCTGTATTATATAGGGTTATTTTTCACATCACAAAACATTTAAAAAAGAAATAGCCTCTGGAGATTCTTATAACAAATTCAATAATTGAGACTTTGTATCATGTAATAAAATATAGTTTACTGTGTGAATAACATCACTGATTTTATTCAATATTCTTTCTAGAAATATTACTAAGAAAAGGCAGGGAATAATTGCTATTACCTTTTCTAATTTGTTATGTACTTCAGAGGGTTCTAAAACATAAAGAGAAAGTTTCATATCTCTCTGGAAAATCTACTTCCATCACTGAACTGAGGGAGCTGTGGTTTAGGCCAAGGCACATCTGGAAAATACTTCTGCTTGGAAAATAGCTATTAGCTTCAACAGAGTGGCACTCTTACTTGCCACTTCTGGACTCATGTCAGAGCCCTCAAGAGGGGGTGAAAACTGAACTTATAATAATCCCAGCTTTCGGGTGCTCAGATTTATGATCACTATCATTTTCATAAAATCTAGGTATACATGTGGATAAGTGTCCACACGATGTTGGTAACACAAAAATGATCATTTTGAATTTGGGATAACATTATACCATTATTTACAATATAGTCTAATAATAGAATAAAAATAGATGTCTGTTGGAAAAATCTGTACCAGTTCTAATAAGGACTCATTTTACACTTTAAAAATGCCAGGCATAGGAAGGGCGATATTTCATGATCGCATTCATTTATGGAATATATAAAAGTTATCCTCATAAAAATAAAGTTGAATGGTGGTTACTAGAGGCCAAGGTGTTTGGGGTGAGGGACTGGGGATATATTGGCTAAAGGATGCAGGATTGCAGCTGGGTGGGAGGAATCAGTCTAGGAGGCCTGTTGTGCAGCATGGTGGCTACAGTCAGTGAAGAAGTATACTTCAAGAATGCTAAGAGAAGGATGCCAAGTGTTCTCACTACAGAACTCCTATGTGAGGTGAAGTGTGTTCCTTCACTAGATTTAACCAGCCCACAACCTGTATGTGCTTAAAGCATGATCAATGATACTTGATAAATAGATACAATTTTTCTGCCAATTTAAATAAATAAATTTAAATAATATACTGGGTTTTTTTTTTACCCTGTCACTATTTAGATTAATACGATTTAAAAGCTAAGCATTAGAAATTGCTCACAAATATTAATGATGACATATCATTGAAATCTTATATAACATTTGGTCTTAGTTTTTGAGGTTAGAGAAGATAAAATGAAAACCAGAGAGGGGAGTCACTTTGTATAACTCCAGCTTCTCTTGTTGTTTCTTGTTCTTTCTGCAAGCCCACATTGTTGCTGTTTTGCCGTTTATAAGGTGTACACTTGGTCCCTAATTCCACAACCATACAACATTGCTTAGATCCATACTTTCTAATGTCTATACTTCTTTGAACAAGATATGTTCAAAGATATATATGCCTAATATATGCGTGTGTATAAAATGTGTGTATATATATGTATGCATGTGATTTACAAAGGATAACTTGTCTTAGCATAGACTCTTTTTTATACTTTTATAAGTGCATTGCAATTATACATCATAGTGAGGAAAGAGCATAAACTCTTAAAGGGACTATTTAAAAAAATCTAACCTTGTTTCCCTGTTTTTAAAATAAGAATAGTAACTAGATTTTTTTTTATTGCTTCACATCTAAGAATTTGGATGTTATTGGAGCTGTTTTTTTAGGAAAAATATTTCTAGTTTCTCAGGAAGTAAAAGAAAACATGAGTAAAATATTCCATATGACACCATTGTAGCTCCAATGAAAAATGCAAGATGGATGAATTTAATATATATAGGGCTGCTGATCACCTATGGGTAACATCAGCCATTTGTGAACATTTGGTTGTTCTCATCCTTTATAAACAGTAAACTAAACAGTTCATGAAATTATAAGTCACTGATGAATTATCCCAGTAGTTGGGACTAAAATAGAGAACACCAATAGACACAGGCAATGCACTCAATTTATTTGAAAGAGATTGTGGGAACATAGTACTGTAGTTACCACATAATTTATTTGCTTGTTTGCCCATTACCTATGAGAATATGTTATTCTCACTTACCATGACATTTCGGCTATAAAGAAAATCATGTGGATGAAGAGAGTGGTCAATAAGTATTTAAAATAAATGAATAGTTCTAGAGCTATTTATTTTGTTTCCAAAATATTTAACAAAAATTGCTTAGTCTTATATAAAAAAGTAAGTGATTTTCTGTAGGTGGTAGATTGAGACAGGAGAGCTGCAAGTTCAAGACCAGCCTTAGCAACCTAGTGAGACCCTGTTTCAAATAAAAAATAAAAATTAAAAAATGGCTTGGGGGAATAGCTTGGAGGTAGAATGTCCCCGAGTTAAATTCACAGTACCAACACACACATACACACACACACACACACACACACACACACACACACACAGAAATGGCGACTCCTTTGTTGGGTAAGGGGTAGTAATATTTGAAGGGATCGATATTGTTATTTAAAAAATACTTTTACAAAATGTCCAACTTTTGCCTTTCATATAGAAGATACAGAATGCCTAATAGCCCTGCCCTCTTACTGAGACCTTGTGAAAAGCAGTTGACTTTTTGGGCTTCAGTTGACTAATCTACAAATTGAGATAAATTTAATTGTCTGTAAGACTATTTCACATCCCATAGTTAATTGGAAAGGCATTAGATTAATTCACAGTTTTGTACCAATCAACTAGTCACCATAACCTGAATCAGTTGGAATACTGGACAGATACACTTTTGTTTTTTAATTAGGGAAAGCTGAATGTCATAAGGGAAGGTTAGAATTATGAAGTAAGTGCCTTTTATTGCAAACAAATCTATTCATTTTGAGCATCTACTTAATATTCATCAAATGGTTATTACATCAATTATAAGTCTCCTACTGTGATGAGCCATGTTAGCAGTACAAATAAAAAATAAACAAGATTGCATCCTTACCCTTTAGGCCCTTGTTGTGAAGCTGAGGAAGCTATGTACCTCACATCCTTTTGGAAACTAAACAGTCTGTAGATAAACACCTATTACATTACTAGTTTACTTGTTTAAAAAGACTTTAGGGAGGCCGGTGTGGTGGCTCGCACTTATAATCCCCGCATTCAGGAGGCTGAGACTGGAGGATTGCGATTCGTGGACAGCCTCAGCTACTTAGTGAGGCCCTCTGCAACTCAGTGAGACCCTGTTTCAAAATAAAGAATAAAAAATAGGGCAGGGGGTATAGCTCAGAGGTCAAATGCCTCTGAGTCCCATCCCCAAATCTGCAAAAAAAAAAAAAAAAAAGACTTAGGGAGGAGACTATGTGGTATCCCTTAAATAAGAGCCAAGTCATTCCATGGTTTTGTGATAAACAATGATTTTAATCATCTTTATTAAATATATTAAATAAATTATTAAATATATTTAATTACATTAAATATATATTAAATTATTAAATATATATTAAAATGTATGACTTTACCACGTAACTACAAATGATAACAAAAATAATCAGAGATGTTTGTAAAATGAGGTTGAGACAGAGGTTTGGGGAAAAAGATACAACTCTATAAATTTTGCATATCACATTGCCCTTTTATAGTAAATATGACTTTTAAAAAGGATAAGAAATTTTTGAAAAAAAATTCTGCAATCGAAAGCAATAAAATGTTTTTATTCACGAATGTTCATAATTGTGTGTTTTATTTCTTTGTGTAGTAAAATGCTCAAATAATTCATCAGACCTACTATGGAGTATACATTTTCCATAAATCCTTTAAATGCCTTGTGTGCCAGTGATCTACAAATGTCCAATACAGTCTTCCTCCTCAGATATAAGTCCCTTGGAGGGTAAGATGCTTTGTAAAAAGAAGGGAAGAAGGAGGTATGCCTAAAGAATTTATTCTACTACAATGCAAAGTTGAGTTCGGCTGTTTTGGAACTAGAATGAAAATGTAAATTATCAAAGAGGAATAATGAGAGCCATTGCTTTCAAACAATAACTAGTCCATTGGGAGGAAGAAAGACATAGGAAGATTTTCTACTACGTACACGTCATGAAGGATGAAGTGAAAGGTTGAGAGGAAAGTGATTTGCAAAAATCTAAGTGGACACAACCCATGGGTTATCTAGGATGCCGGGCAGTTGAATGCATTGAGGGCCAAGCATTCAATCCTGCTGCGCCCAAATCCAAATCACAAGATAACTGTGCAGGAAATAGAGGCAATCACTGGCCCAGCACTATAGCAGGGCTGCAAATCAAACTCCAGTGCTAGTGGCATGAGTTGCATTTTAATCTATGTCATTTTATGAATCAAAACAGAGGCCTTTTAATACAATGCAGAGCATGCCCCAGAGAAACAAAATAGAAATATGCATGAGCTTGGTCAGGATTTTTTGTATTAATGACAAGAAAAAAATTGTGAAAGTTTTCAAACCCAAGGATTTTAACAAAGTAGTTTCTGTTATATTTTTGGTCAAGTTTAAATGCTTTCAAAAAGTCTCATTATTCTAATTAGGGGTATATATAAGTCATAAAGTTCATTTGACTAATATCAGTCAAATGTCTTGATTCTGAAATATGAAAATGAAATGTCAATGAGGAAAAAATTGTAAGTATATTAATGTAGAGTAAGTTTTCTACACAAACCTTTAAAGGAAAAATTTGGAAGTTACAGCAAATTTTTACACATTACTATGAAACATTGACCAATGATTTTTCCTTTTATATGACCATAAAGTTGATTTTGTGGTTTGGATTTATAGCATCCTCCTAGACCTCGCAGAGTCAAAGCAGCCATGTTGGATGCAGGGCCTGGTTGTTGAGCAGGGGTCACTGGGCTGTGGACTTGGGAATTATATGTGATCTCTTTCCCTCTCGTGTCGTGTCTCTTTCCTTTCTCTCTCTCTCTCTCTCTCTCTCTCTCTCTCTCTCTCTCTCTCTCTCTCTCTCTCTCTCTCTTTCTCTCTCTCATTTTGGCTTTTGTAATATGAGAGCAGAGATCTTGCATGTGCTATCTCTGCTCCCCACTTCATGCTCTGAGCTACACACAAACTTCACTCGGAATAACATGGACTGAAACCCTGAAATCTCCAGAACTGTGAACAAATAAATCTTTCTTCCTCTAAGTTGTGGTTGTCAGAGTTTTGTGAATCACAGCAGTAAGAATGCTGACTGAAACAGTTGATATGAGCTATAGTGTCTGAATGGCTCAAGACCAGATTTTGGTTAATAACTAAAATAATAAAGGATTTTCTTTACAAATAAGTGCTTAACTGCCAACTTAAATTTTGTCTTTATCCACCCATGCCCTTTCTATAGTGTTTGTTAAATGTCTGTGACTCTTTGCTCTCTATACACTGTTGTTGGATAATAATTTTCATTGCCAAAGTTTCAACTACCATCTATATTTTGATTACTTTCTAATCTGTACCTGCACCTTGGGCTTCTTCCCTGGAACTGGAGTTCACATACCTGACTATCTGCCAATTCACTCAGATTCCATAGACACCTGAAACTCAATAGGTTTATAAATGAACCTGATTTCAACATCCACCCTACATTCTTCTTTCATTTCCCATTTTTATGTCATGGACCTATTCCAAATCAGATACCAAAAGTTATCTTAGACTTCTAAATATACTTTCTAAATCCATGTTTCTTTCAAAAATTTCTTTTTATCTCTACTCTCACTGTATTTGTTCTGCAGCTTTTATCTGAAATACATCATTTGATTTCCTTGCCCTCGGTCTTTCCCCAATACATTCAATCTTTTTATGAGCTAGAGTGATCTTTTTAAACTGTATGTCTAACCAGATCACTCTTCTATTTAAAGTTCTTCCTTTAGTGTCTTATTAATACAGTGTATTAAATATAGTCATGCATGTCTGGAAGCATGATATCTTTTCAATCTTATTTTCAAACACTCCCTGCCTATATTTTTGGCCTCAGAAATAGCAAACTACTGTAATCTTCACATATTACTTGTTCTATTCTTCTCATTATAATTCTCCTCCTGCCTCTTGGCTAGCTTCTTTTCATCTTTCAAAACCAGCTGAGTTTTTATATTTGTATCCCACTTAATATTTATGCTTTTTACAGGAAGGAACTATCATTTCAGTTTTGTAAATCCAGTTTCTTGTGATCTGCCTGACACCTACTATGCACTAAAATAATTACTTTTTGACTCAGCTCCCTGGTGGAGAACCATGTTCCGCTTTTGCAAGGGAATTCTTTGCTAAAATTGGTGCTTGTTCCTGCATTGTGTCTCCATCCAGGTAGCTGAGTTCCGTCAAGCACTTTAGTATTTTAAGTATCCATTTACTAGCCATCCCTGCAGATCAGTTGTTCCCTGATGGCACCCAGCCATGGGTAAAGTCTCCCAGCCTCAGTGTCTTGGCCTTTGCCATGAGGATAGCTCCGTTGTGAAGGGTTATTGTGAGTGTTAAAGTCCTGGGGAGCTTATGTGAAAGCGTCAGCGCAGCATCAGGCAAGACATCTGAGTTCAATAAATAGTAGTGATATTCCATTAAAAGTGAGACCATTACTACAATTTATAAAATGTCTCAGCAACTGGTATTAGAAGATGAGAATGATAAACTGCTAATAAGGGAGAGGTGAGCTCAAGGTCTCACCTACCAAAACACCGTGCTATAGGGCTCAGTGTCCATATTTGGCCTCCTTTTGGGTTCTTTCCATTCAGCAAAGAGCAGAGCCAGTTTTAAAAATGTGTTATTCAAGTACTAAGAATGTATGAGAAGTTTCTTTGTTATAATAATATTTTGCTTAAGTGACAGTGATATCAGTGTCCCATGAGGTCAAAAGGCAGGCAAATATGCTTAAAATCTATATTGTTTTGCTTAACTTAATGACAATAAAAGTCTTACCACATAGGTCAATCATAACACCACTAAAATGATGAGAAATTTAGGCTACTTGTCTCAAATCAGTGCAACAAAGTAGGACCTTTAAGTTTTCCTTAGGGACAAAAATTTGAAAGTGTATGTCTATTTCATTCAGTATTTCATGTAATTGCTCCAGGATTAACTATATTATTTAGTTTCAATTAAAAAATTAATAATTTATGCCAAATATTACAAAGGTGGACATTTTTTAGTTAGTATCTTGTAATCAAAACCCTTGTTTAGGTGATTGTGGTGGCATGGTAATCCCAGTACTTGGAAAGCTGAGTTGTCAGGGCTCTCAGTTCAAATATAAATATATGTTTTAATTAGATCCAGCCTGTCACTATTGCAATTATAACTTACTGGTTGATATTTTTAAGTAAGATGTGCAGTAACTTCTTGGTTTCAGTTTAATGAAATTACTTTCAAATAGCTTCTTAGAAGGAAAAATGACAATTACAATATAACTCAGATCTCACTACAGTAATGACTACTGGATTATATAAGTTATTTATTTAACCTAGAATTTAATTATAGTGAATATTTTTCAGACTCAGTTATCATTGAGATTTAGTTTACCTTTCAATCAAGTATTCTTTGAGGAAATGTGCAGGACACTTGGCTTCTGGACTAAAAGTTCTTGATATAGAAAAATTTTAAATGACAATTTTCAAAATCTAAAACACTTTATAAAAATCGTGTGTGTGTGTGTGTGTGTGTGTGTGTGTGTGTGTGTGTGTGTGTGTTTTACCAGGAATCAAACTCAGGGACATTCTACCTCAGAGTTACACTCCAGCCCTTTTTTTAAATTTTATTTTACTTTTGGTTTTAAAGATTTTTTTTTTTTTTTGGTACTGGGGTTCCTGGAAACCCTTCTACCTCTAGGCTACACTCCCAGACCTATTTTATATTTTTATTTGGAAACAGGGTCTCTTAAGCCAGAGAGGCTGGATTCGAACCAGCGCGATCCTCCTGTCTCCGCCTCCCAAGCATGGGGATTACAAGCGTGCGCCACCACGCCTGGCCCTACTTTTGGTTTTAAAATAGGGTCTCGCTAAGTTGCTGAAGCTGTCCTTGAAACTGTGATCCTTCTGTTTCAGCCTTTCAAGTACTTGAGATGACAGGTATGTGCTACACACCCAGGAAACCACATGCTTTCAAACACTAATGTTTTGTGGCCACACTTGAAAAATTAAGTGGAGGTGCTATGATGACAGATGGATTACCCTAATTACTGTGATGAAAAAAGTTTATCCTTTTTGCTTGAATGAAGCACTGCTTTTGCCTGATCCTATAATCAACAAATCTCTCAGGACATTTTCTAGCCCTTGGAACTAGAAATTAACGTTTATGTATTCCCTAGATTCAGATATAGTGAGAATATTCAGCACGGTGATACCTAATCACATAGTATCTAATTAGCTCCACTTAAAAACAGCTCCTATATTT
This sequence comes from Muscardinus avellanarius, assembly GCF_963383645.1. Classification (NCBI taxonomy): domain Eukaryota; kingdom Metazoa; phylum Chordata; class Mammalia; order Rodentia; family Gliridae; genus Muscardinus; species Muscardinus avellanarius. The sequence continues at coordinate 29,327,550 of NC_137787.1, read as the reverse complement.
AAGTAATTTTGAATATCCCTAATAAAGGTCCTAGTTGACCATTTCTAGTGGGCAGAGGGACACTAATTCCTGCTTTCATGCTCTCCAACAAGAGCCTTATGTGCACTTTTATTTCTCAAAAATGAGTCCATGAGAGGCAGTGGTGAAAGTGACCGACAAAGTAAAAGCAGTATCGTGAGCATCGTTAAGACTAGATTGACAGAATATGGTTACAGTGTTTGGGTTTCTTAAAACCTAAAGGCTACGTGGCACAGGTGACACAGGTGTTTGACAGAAAGGTTGCAACGCATTTAAAACATAGCCAAATGAATGAATGAATGGAGGCGAGCGAGAAGTTGGTGCTCTTGTTTCTTCTACAAAAGCAAGAACGCTTGGAACACAAAATTCTGCCGGGCACATACATAATCTTTACTACTAGAGCAAGTTGTCATTTTTATGTAACATCTTAACTGTGGTGGCTTATTAAATATGATCAAGAAAAGCATGTTCTACCAGCAGGGCTAAACTTGAGAATAACAATCAGAAGCATTGGCAAACTATTCAACCGCCCACATCTTCCAAGAAAATTACTCATAATGTCAATTTGCATTGTGGTATTAAGCAGTATGTTTTAATGATATGTGGGCTCAAGCACAGCAGGGCAGCTTAGCAGTTCTTTTTGTCTCCAGACCATAAAACATACCCTAATTTAAATGAATAAAGAGCCACAAGTTTTCTGACAATCAAAACCTAAGTACCTGTGCTTCCTGCCGTGGAGAGAATACCATAAGATTTATTGGCAAGATACCAAATAAATATTTAAAATCAGTTGGGAATGATGATTTTTTAAAATTGTTCAATTTAATGCCATAATTTGATCATAAGCCTGATGTGTTTTTAAAAAAGTAAAAATATTTGTTCGGTTTTCATATAATATTTACTTTTTATTAACCATAATTCTATTGACTAATAAACCTCAAATTCAGATAAAAAGAAAACATCAGCACATACCTGAATGTGAGTCTATAATCACATAATCTATAATTTCCCAGGATATTTCCTAGCCCTTGAAATAAACATTTCTGAATTCCCTAGATTCAGTTATAGTGAGAATATTCAGAATCTAAATAATACCTAGTTTCTTTAGATTCATATAGGTCCTTCATTTAAACATAACTGTTGATACTAATTTGACTGTAGTTGTGTTTAAGTTTCTGCCTTGGATATTTTCCTCCTTTTACCTAGCTGTAATGTTTCCTTGTATATTTTATCCTTTTTATTTAAAAAAAAAATCCCAAGTATAGTTTGAATATATTTTCCCCCAACCCATATCCTCCAGAATCTTAGTTTTTTAAAATATAGAGCTGCAATGTCAAATTATTTTGGAAATGTTGGGTATTTAATGATAAAATGAAATTGATTTTGGATGGTTGGAAGTTTTTTTATTATGGTTTTGGTAATGGGGATTAAACCTAGGGGCACTCAACCTCTAAACTACACTCCCAGCCCTATTTCATTTTTTTAAATTTTGAAACAGTTCTCACTAAGTGGCTGAGGTTGGTCTCGAACCTAGGATCTTCCGCTTTCAGCCTCCCAAGTACTGGGATTACAGGCATGTACCACCATGCCCAGCTGGAAAGTTTTTGATGTACACACTTAACCTAGAATTATCTACATATGAATGAGCTGAGGAAAAAAAATTATGGCAACAACAAAGGCATCTTCAATTGCGTTGTCAGAATGGGTGGGAGGGAGAGGAGGCTCCAGCTGTCTTATCTCTCCATCCAATTTTGAATAAGTATGTCTTGGTTTTCTCAGATCCTGAGACACACCTTTCCACTGTTGTGTTTAAATAGAGTAAATTTTGCAGGTTTTTAAGTCCTTGGCCCTCTATTGAGATTTAATTGGGTTTAGGACCTCTGAAGCCAGCACTTCTTTTCTTCTTGGCAAAGATGCAGCTTGCCACAGCCCAGGTTTTGCTGCAGATTCTGTCTAAATAAATAGCTCAAGAAAGGCAGCAGGACACTGGAGGAACTGGTTCTTCTCCCAGACCTCAGTTCTACATGGACGTGAAACTGTGAAACTGTTCTTGTTTGGTGTCTGGAATAAACCACCTTTTGTGTTCAGCTCCAATCAATAGATCGTGAACTTTCTCTTTAGTAAAACAATGGGGCAATTTAGTGTCTCAGAAGCCTGCCTATTTGATTGTAGGAAAAAGGCCACTTTTATACAACTAGCAAATATTCTATCTTGAACCCTGAACTTTTGCTAGCCATAGCTTCCCAAAATACCTGTTGTGGATCATGTTGGTCACTTTGGGCTCAAAATCCCACTTTAAAGGCTTTTTTTTTTTTTTTTTTAACCAGGGGCAACATACAGTATTTTCCACTATAACCCCAAAATATAGAAATTTTTTTATTACTATCTTAGTAACAACTCTCCTGTTCATAAGGAGACATTCCTATTAAAAATTCAAGGGAGTCGGGCATAATGGTACATGACTACGATCCCAATAAAAGAATTGTAGATTTGAGGCTAGCCTCAGCACCTTGGTGAAATACTCTTTTAAAATAAAATATAAAAGGGGCTGGAGGTATATCTTAGACATAGGACATCTCCGAGTTCTATCTCTAATACAAAAAGAACCCTCAAATACTCAAGAGGCCAGAAAACAAACAACAAAAACTACCAACAACAAAACCATTTAGTTTAGGGAATCTCAAGGGACAGTCTCACTCACTCACTCACTATTGTACAGCGTAATCCTGTACTTCTTGAGACTACTCTCAGTGATTTTGCTAGCTCCTAAGGGTCACTTAGTAGATCATTATTCAAGCTAGTATCTGGTTGTTTCCTGATGCTCTAAGTTTACCAGAGCTGACTTATCTGCATTTCTAAATAAGAGACCAAGTACCATTTATGTCCTGAACACTCGGGATAGTGGAAGATATTCCATGCCCTAGCCAAGACAGATACATCAAGGACAGACTGCTAAGTTCAGTAAAGGGCTGCTCAGCCCTACTATAAATGGTCACCTCTTAACTTACAGTCCTAATGCAGTAGTTCCCAAAATATCTGGACTGAGATCTGAAGAAATTATTAGAAACATCGATTCTCCACTTCATGTCTACTATGTTTACCAAGCTCTCTTGATACTGCAGATGGAGAACTGTCTTAAATTATGGCAGCCAATGCTCCTCCCCCACCATGTAACCTACTGTTAGCAGAAGAATACTCTGCTCTTCTACAGCAGCCTGTCTTTAGTGTATTTCGAGGAGGCATTGAGTTAACAAGACAATCCAAGTGAGGAGGTCCATTGTGGAAGTTTGGGCAACATCTATAAATATATAAAACATAAATCTGTTCCTCATTATCACTTAAGGTTAGGAAGTAGGTAGATATTATACTCATGAAAAGATAATTTCAGTAGCTTCTCTTCCTGTTACATCTAAAACTGATGACCATCTTTGCATACCTTCCAAACCAGGTCTTATTAATGCCCTTTTTACTATTTTTCAAGTGCTATAATAGAGCAGTATTTCTAGGCCACATGCTAGGGCTATAGGGCCTTCACTGATTATATTAATTTCCTATGGCTGCTTATAAATTACTACAAATTTGATTCCTTTAAGCAATAAAATTGTTTTCTTCCACAGTTCTGGAGGCCAGATTCTGAAATCAAGATGTTGATAAGATTGCAGTCCCTATAGAAGGAAGCTCTATAGAAAATCTGATTTCTTGCTTCTCTAGCTCCTATTAGCTTCTGGGGTTTCTTGGTTGTAGGTCCATTGCTTCTTTCTTTGCTTCCATTTCCACATGAGTTTTCCTTTTTTATCTCTCAGGTCTGTCCTATATATCTTAGAAGAATATTTATCATTGGGTTTAGAGCCCATGCAGGTAATCCAGTATGACTGCTTTATCTTAAGATTTTGAACTTTTTATATCTATAAAGACCATTTTCTCCAATAAGATAATATTTACAGGGTCTGGAATTAGGGCATGATGTATCTTCACCCATTCAACCCAGCACACTGGTTTTCCTGGAGAATGTAACCACACACATCCCATTTGTACTTTTGGTCATAGTTTATGAACTAAAGAGAGATGGGGACACTCAAAACCTGCTCTCATAGTGTCATTGTGAGAGTCCCCAAACCAACCTGGTATAGGTTTACCCTGACTTAGTGTCTCTTTTTTATATATATTACAAAATGGTCAAGTTCAGCTGCTTGGGTAAAGAGGCAATTGGAGCCCCAGCTATTAGATTATAAAATTCTTAAGTCTTGCTTCTTAGAATAGTAATATATAGCATACTGGTGGCATCATAATAAGTGCTGTGAGTGTGTGTGTGTGTGTGTGTGTGTGTGTGTGTGTGTGGATTTTAATTAAAGAAGGAAAAATAGAGGTAAAAAATTGTCACAGTTATAGCAGACAGAAAGGAACAATAGGTGGTTTATTCCAGAACCACAGAACTGCTTGAGAGGAACTGCTTAGGAAAATAGGATATACAGAGAGTGCCTTCTTCTCTCCTCCCACCCGCATAGTCTATACCAATCATCTGATACCTTTTGGTATCACACTTATAATTAAGAGTATTGCATACACTGTCCTAAATGGTTATTAATATGATTATTATAGTTTTAAGAGTTCTGTGGTTCAAAATTGCTATTTATATTTTAAATGCAAAAATATAGGTTAAAAGTGACTAAGGCATGGAATAAAGGATATCTTGGAAATGTCAGTGGCTTTATTAACACCTCAAAGAAAAATATAATTTAAGGATATATTATCATTGATACATTGGATATAAATTCATATTATTGAGTTATAAATAATTAGTATGAATAGTTGATTGCTTCCAATTTCTTCAACTGACATATTGGTATAGACATTGATTATCTTTATCTGGAGAGATTGTGTTGAAAGTAGAAGTACTAATTATTTTGTTTGTGTGTGTGTGTATACTTATGTTATCAGTATTATTTTCTATTTGTTGTTTCTGCATAGGATAAATTTAAAATAATTTATCCATTTTGTACTAGATTGTTCAAATAAAAACCATATCTCTACTGGCCTGGGCACACATGAACTTAGACACTATAATAAGTCAAGAGTAAGGGAAAGCTTCTCTTACTCCCTTGGTCAAGAACAATCAATTACCACTTGTCTTCAATAACAAGTAACTTTGACATTCAGACTAAGTGAAGACTCTGATGTCAATTAACAAAATATTAGTAAGAAATATACTAATATTTTATACTAATAGGATATTCACTGGAAGGTCTTATTTGCTCTGATGTTTTGGTGTTTATAATAATTTTAAAAATCAGTATCTAATGGCAATCATCTCAGTGTAGCTTATTAAAATATTCTATATAATAGATCATATACAATTATTTTATAAACTAAGATTCTGGCTGTTAGCTTATAAACATTAGAATTTCTTAGTTCCTTACTTGTGATAAAATTAGGTTTTTTTCCTCAAAGCAATTAGTAAGATTGAGTTTTATCATTTATTTCCCTGGCTGAACATGTAAGACAATACCCATTGGACTGGCAATCTGAGAGAGAGAATCTAAATCTGTATAATCTGAATCTGAACAATTACTTATTCATAGATACTGCCATAGTACACTTTTTCACACTGAAAACTCTTTAAAATGAATTTGAGCCATGTTAAGGAAAGAATCTGTTGTCAAAGATTCTTCCCCTTGCCCCTGTCAGCTCTCCTCCTTTTTCTGCCTTGGTGAAGGGGACAAGTGTTTCCTCATCTAGACTCCTGTTTCCTCTGGCTTCCTGTTGGATTTAGTCAGTGGGAAGCAAGAACAGGTGATCAGCAGGTGGGAAAAGGCCAGCTCTGGATCCACCTCCCTCCCTGCCTGGCTGCTTAATTGCTTACAATGCCTGTGTCTCTCAGGCAGGCAGGCAGGCTCCCCACCTTGGCTCTAGCTTTTGTGGAGTCTGGTTATCAAGTTCTTTCCCTTGCCCTGAGGCCAAGAGTGAGAGTTTCCTAATTTTCCAGTCCTGGCAGCTGCAGCATCCCTCCATGGTTTTCTTCCCCGTACAATCAGCAAGGATCTCATAATCATAAACCTGATTTCTAATTGGACCCTGGCAGATACTCATATTAAACAGAGTTATAGTGTTTAATTAATAAAGATCTTTAGCAAGCTGGCTGTTGGGTGTGTTTAGGCGCAGCTGTAGGAGACTAAAAATAGCTCTGTCCACAGCATCTCTTTTGCAATTCTGAGCTCCATTGACGAGGTTGGGAGAACTTTAAGTGCCAGCTTTTCTTTTACAGCCTAGTATCTCTATCCACAAAAAGAAACTGTTGTTAATCAGTAGTTGACCTTGGTTCGAGTCCACAAATTACTTTTAAATCAATAAATTTTGGAGATGTGGACCTCAACCTAGCATTCTCTTTCTTAACCCTTTCTCTTTAATGTTATATAGAAATATTTGTATGCTGGAAATGGAAATTTAGCCAGCACTAAGTAAAGGCAGAAGTATTTGAAGATCCAGAAAGAACACCTTGAAGTCAAAATAGGTCTATTTGCAAGTCAGGCCTTAGAAGTACACCTGATCATTTCTTTGAGGTTAAGAGTGAGACGGGTATGAAGTGACAGTAGTGTTTTTCTCCTCTAGGAATGGACCTGTGATCTCTCCATGCACTCAGAGTAGGGAGAGGGTTGACCTATATGCAAATACCAAAGAACTATTTCTAGGAGCTATTTGGTTTCACCAGATTCCTAAAGGAGATAAAATCTACTTTCATCTAGTCCCTGGAAAGCATTCTATCTAGAGTCCATCTCTTCTTTTTTGAGCACAGATAATTTTCTTTTCTTTAATCTAAAGACATCTATCCATTTTGTATTTTCTCACATACCTAGAAAAAAATCATAGTATTTTAGTACCTCTTTACAGTACCCTCAGGCATATCCCCAGGCATTCCATTTTCTTTCTGCCTCTGATAATGACATTTCTAAGAAAGTGGATCTTCAGAAAGAAACTTTGGTAGGAAGATTAGAATAAAACCACATTAAAGGGTGGATGCATATTTTAGCATTCTCTGAATATTCATCTTTTATAAGATAGTATAATAGCAATGTATTTGATATTTCCAGTCCCATCTCTCATACTTCTCCTTTGCTTAGTTTTCAACCTGTACAGACACCTCAGTACCAGCTTCCATGCAAGAAGAAACATAGAGGCAGGCAGAAGGGATGCTTTTAACCATACCTAAACACCATCACTGCATTCTTAACCACATTCTTTTGTTCAATAGTCAAAAGAGATACACATAGTTACTATTGTCTGTGTAAACACTACTGACCTTTCATGTACAAAGTAATTCATATATATCCACTTTATTTTTTCAAAAGACTTTGGGGATAGTCAACATTAATCTTTTTCTTGCTCATAATTTCTATATTCCCATCTTAGAGTTTTTTGTTTCTCTCTCCGTTTTCTCTTGCTCATTTGTATTTTGAATGTAGGATAGCCAAAAAGTGAATTCTGTAGCGTATATAAAAACATGATTCAGATAAAATGGAAGCGCACCTTATGGTCTTTGTGTTTAACACTGTTATTACATCTCAGAATGACAGCATAATTGTAGAGATGTTGTTGTTCCTTTGGTGAATTATTTGAAGCCCCGGATATTCCTCTGCCTTAATGATGCAGTCAGTCATTATTCATCTTGTACTTATTCTTTGTTTAAGGAATGAATGACAAACTGGCTATGACTGTAATAATTTGTCACTTTGGCAAATTCATCCCAATATAAGTAGAATTTTATGTGTTAGAAAAACAAGCATTTTCTCCACCTCAGAAACAAAATATCATATTCTGATCACTTAATATTAAAATATTTTAATATCAGAATGTACAATTTGAATACACAGCAATGCAACATCACATTTTAAGATGGACTGGAAGAGGTTCGGATTACATGTAAATACATATGACTTTAAATTTTAAGATAATTTTATTGGTACATTTTACAACATGGTAAAATTTAAATGAAAACATTTATATATGTGCACACCTCATCTCTTGGTGTATTTTTTCTGGATCCCACATTTGCACAAAAATCAACTCAAGATGGATCAAAGACCTAGAAATCAGACAAGAAACACTGCAATTACTAGAGAAAAAAAGAAAGAACCAACTCTCCAACAAATAAGTACCAGTACTATTGATGTTTATTTTTGTTTTCCAAAAATTTGCAACCTAAATGATTCCAAGATTTTAGATGTTCATCTTACATTGAAAGTCTTTCAAAGAGATTGCATGCTTTCTTCTAGTAACCAAATTTTTTTGTTTATAATTCTTTTATATATCAATAAATATTTCCCAAACAAAGGCAATCCTCTTTTATCTTTACTCCAATAGAGTGTCAGGTCATGAAAAATGGTTTTTCTCATGAGTCATTATCTTTAGGTAGACACAACTAGGGTACACAGATGGGACTGTATAGTCCCCCTTCTATTGGGAGTAAAAAATAATAGAGGACAAGTTTTAATGCAATCAGCTCACTCCAGAAGTGAGGAAAAGAGCATAATTCTAAAATCAGAAAAAGAGGAATTTTATGGTGTGAAGTAGGATTGTATTTATCCAAAGGTAATGTGCTAGAAAATCATCAGTGTATTTACTGAGTCCTGAATAGCTTAATAAATTTCATGCATAAAAAATAAAGTTTTTTCAAATATATCACATAATATTATATGATAGAATATACTATGTAAATATGTAATAATAGCTAATATTTATCTGCTAGATAAAGGATTGAGTGTGTGCCTTGCATTCTTCCAAAGTTCCAAAGGTGTGTGTGTGTGTGTGTGTGTGTGAGTGATAATTTCTTCTTAGTCTGCTCAGGCTGCTATAACAAAATACCATGGATTAAGTGGCTTATAACAGAAACTTATTTCTCACAGTTGTGGAATCTGGGAAGTTCAAGATCAAGGTGTGGCATACAGGTGGCCATCTTCTTTCTGTGTCCTCATACAGTGGAGAAAAAGGTGATGCTCTTTAGTACTCTTTAGTCGTATGAGGTCACTAATCTAATCATGATGACTCCACCCTATGACCTTATCTAAACCCAATTACCTCCCAAAGGTCTCATCTTCAAATGCTTTTCTATTACTTCAACATAGGAAATCTGAGGGAGACACAATTCACCCCACAGCACACTTCCTATAGCAACATCGTTACGTACTACTATTATATTACATCCTTATATCATAATTATGTAATAGGTACTACTTTTAGCCTAATTTTTACAGATGAAGAAACCTAAGTAAAAGAAGTGTTAGGTAGTCGGGCGTGGTGGCACATGCTTGTAATCCCAGCATTCAAGAGGCTGAGACTGGAGGATCATGGTTCGCGGTTCGCAGACAGCCTCAGCTACTTAGGCCGTCTGCGACTCAGTGAGACCCGGTTTCAAAATAAAGAATAAAAAATAGGGCAGGAGGTGTAGCTCAGAGGTCAAATGCCCCTGGGTTCCATCCCCAGACCCGCAAAAAAGAAGAAAGTGTTAGGTAATTTATTCAAGGTCACACAGGTATTAAGTAGGGAAATTAGAGTTTTATTTCATAATCTTAACCAATAGACTCAACTTTCTCCTTGAAAATCCCAACTACTCTCCTTCAAATGGGTTCAGGTTCAGGCTTTCCATGTGCCCAGTCTTGATTTCTTAGCATGTTAATGGGTTTCTATCATTTTGTGATACAGATAAATTTTTAGATTTGGCATTTAGATTTCTTCCTTTATGACATTATTCTAGTTTATGACTCATATTTAATCTTTATTAGCACACACAATTTAAAAGCACATTAAATAGAATAAGTTGTCTTATCTCTGCTACACTATAGGTCTGCATTCAGCTGTATCAAGGGAGCTCTAGGCTCATGAGAAGCAGAGTGAAGAGCCTTTGTTTGCTAGTCCTATTCACCAGCCTTTGTAATGATCTCTGGATTCTCACAATGTAGATGCACCTCTGGAAGATTTCCTGACATACTGTGTAATTATTAGCATTAAGTACTTGTATGAAATCAGGAACACTCATAAAAATTGCTGCTTCATAGCCTTAAATATACATATAGCTGGATGACCCTGGCATATAAATATTATTTTAAGTTTCTAGTAATATTTAGGAAATCCACTTTAAAATTCCAGGCCTAAAGAATGGATGCCATGGTTGTGGTGATGCAGGATGACTGGATTCTCATTCTTTCCTGTTAGCCATTCACCTGTCTTTATTTATTTATTTTTTTTTTTATTTTTGGTGGTACTGGGGTTCCTGGAAACCCTTCTACCTCCGGGCTATACTCCCAAACCTATTTTATACTTTTTAAAATTTGGAAACAGGGTCTCTTAAGACAGTGCATCTGGCTTCGAACCTGCGGGATCCTCCTGTCTCTTCCTCCCAAGTGCGGGGATTACAAGGATGCGCCACCACGCCCAGCTTCACCTGTCTTTAAACCTCACAGACCCATACTATCCTTGTGAATACTTACACTGTAATATTACCACCACCACCATTTTATGAACAATTGTTTAGGTTTTCTAAGTGCCAGGCATATTATTAAGCACTATACTTTATTTCATAAATGTCTTGTAATGGGCTCTATCATGTGGTGGGTAAGACTCATCTGAGATGCTAAATGGTGGATCTTCCCACTTTGAGCAATTTACGAAGGTTTGTAAAACTCTCTATTTCATCCTTGAGAATTATAATATCAAACTAAATGGATTAGTTTTCTGCTCATAGTGTTAAAGAATGTCAGGGATTGGGTGGACATTAGAAATTATACTTTACCCATTAATTTTACTGATGGTGAAACTGAGTGAGGCCCAGGGCAACTAATTTAAGGTAATGTCCCTCATTTTTGATGTAGCAAGCAACAGTCAATTTATGACTCAGCTTCTGGCTTGGCAACCAGTGAACCTATCTGGGTGACAGGAAGAAAGCTGATATGTAGAAGTTGCTGTGTGTGGATGAGGGACAGGGAAATCTTGGCAAGATGGTTGACCCAAGACACGTAGGCCTTGTGAAGGGGAAGTGAGGAAGAGCCAGGGATAAAGTAGGGTGTCTCTGTTATCTTTGTTCTGTTTGTTGCACTTATCCTTGATACCCCAAGAGGAAATGTGATCACTGTCTCTCACCATGATCATATGTTAATTTCTAGAGGACAAGACCAACCTGTTCGCTCCATAGGTCAGAAATACTGGCCTATGGAACACTGTGTGTTCACATTAAACATAGTGATGAAAGCACTGTCTTTACTATTGCTAACTAAGTTGCTTTATCACCCCACATCATAAACCGTGAAACCGTGTACGTCATACTCAAGGACTGGAAATCAGGATAAAGAACAACCTTTAGCTTTGTGTCATCATTATTTTACTCAAGGAAATTCGAAATGGTCATCATTGTAGAAATCTTAGAGGAAGAAAAGTGGTAGCCCCCTCTTTCCCCTGCTCACACATACACAGAAAAGGATCAGAAAAATCAGATGGAGTGCTTTAATGAGAACCCCATTCCACTAACATCATCACAATATTTAGTTAATGCTTTACTGTGCAAAAAGTATGTCTCACTAACATTAATTCACTTAATCATTAAAAGCTGTTTTGAAGCAGTAATTATGGCTTTCTTGTTTTTTCCGGAAAGCCTTGAAAAAGAATGAATCAGGAAGAACATGAATGGTCTGGCTAAGGCTGGTACCTATGGGAGTTTTCACCTGGATCCCTTTTCTTTTTTTTTTTTTCAGCACTGGGATTAAATCCAAGGCATTTTACCTCCAGGCTACACCGCAGCCCTATTTTTTTTTCTTTTTATTCCTTTTTATTCTTTATTTTGAAACATGGTCTCACTAAGTTGCAAAGGGACTCGCTAAGTAGCTGAGGCTGTCCACGAACTGCCATGCTCCTGTCTCAGCCTCCCAAATTCTGGGATTACAAGCATGTGTCTCCATGCCTGGCTCACACCTGGGTCCTTTCTGCACTTTCACTGAGTCTGGCAAACTATTCCAAAAATTTTCACCACCTGCTTTGAGAGGTACAGTTGTATCTCCCCTGGGGAGCAGTGAGCCAGTCTTAGAAAATGACAGCTATGTGCACAAGAGTATCCTATGTTATTACCCATTTGAGGACCCAAGAATGATAAAGTAAAGCAAAGAGAGGAGGTCTCTGTAGGCTAGTTTACATATTTTTAAGATATGGGCCACTATTGTATCATAGAAAGAATACTTAATTTGTGGTCAAAATGTGACTGTTTCAGCTATAACTCTTATGAGTTCTATGATCTGAGCCTGTAACTTATTTTAAGTAGCAAATTTCTTATTCATTCAAAAAGGGCAAAGATGCCCACGCTGTGACCTTCATAGGATTATTGAGCCAGTCAAACTTAGTGTTCTACAGGAAAGTTCTTTTAAAACTGCAAGATGCTGAGATATGTCCAGGCAGGTGTCATTGGGTTGCGTCCTCTTGGTGCAGAGACCTGAGTTCCATTGCCACCTTTGCCCTTCCTTCTCAAGTTAGGATGGTCCAAAGTGAGCCACAAGCCATGTGCCACAAAATACCTATGTGAGCACAACCATTCAGATGAACTGCCACTGAAAAAGAAGGTATCTCTGTGCTATTTTTTCTTCTTGATATTGTTGGGACTGGTAAATTTGTCTTTGTTAAGTTAAAGAAGGTTTCACTGTGTAAGCGGTATTGGTTATTAATGTGTCCTAAGGATTGGAATAATAATACAAACAAATAGGTATATTTTACTCTCTGACGGAAGTCCCTGCTGTTAAAATGCCAAGAATCCCATTTTACAAAGTAGCACCATTATAAAAGGTTTGGCTGAACTCCCAGAATAGGAGGCTTCCTAGTGAGGAGCCACCTGTTAAACATATTCTTCATCTTACTGTTTGGAGTTATGGAAGAATATAAATTATCCAGAGAAAGCAACCCAGAGAGCCTGGAGGGAAACTACTTTCCCCAAACAATTAAAAGACTGTATAGTTATACCTCAATTAGATGATAAGGTACACCCCAGCTAGATCCTCTGTTGACTGAAACTTTAAAAAAGAGAGAGAAATAGAAACAAAAGGAAACTATGAAACAGAGCTTTGGATGAATGGTAACAAAATATGGTTCACAGAAAATAATTCAATAATCAGAATACACACACAGTAAGGGAGCAGGATTCCCACCGAGAAATTATTTAGGCTGGCTAAGGAGATGGACCAGTAAAGCTTAAGGATGTTGAATGATGTTTCGAATCACAAATTCTTCCCCAGAATCTGTCTTGTTTGCTTCTAATCACAATGATAATTCACATGAGTAGAGATCTATATCCCCAAATCTGGATCACACAGGCTGTCTACTGCACATTAGAACTTCCATACAGGTGTCTAATATGTATAATGTTCCTTCTACTTACCTGACAGATAGTAGAAGATACTAAGAACATAGGTTCTCAAGTAGCTTCAGATAAGTGCTTTAAGTCCTCTATATCATGGTGTCCTTGTATGTCAGGAAGATATAATACACATATCTATCTCAGAGAGCTCTAGCAAAATCACATAATTTAGCATAGGTGTGGTACTTAGAATAATTAAGAGTGAACCACCTGACAAATAATCAATGAACAAAGTCAATTGGCAAGTTTATTTAAATCCAGCTGTCACTGTTTGTCAAATTCATTTTACCAGCATAAGACATTTTAGTTCCTTGTCCAATATTCTGGGCCCTTTCCTGCCCAGTCCCTACAGTAGAGAGGTTAAGAGCATGAGTTGTCATCAACCTGCTTGTGCTTAAATTATGACTCCATTCTTTATCAGCTGGAACCCTGGGTAAGTGGCTGAACTTCGCGTGCCTCTGTTTCCTCATCTGTGGAGCAAGGCTGATCACAATCAGAGTTTTGATGTTAAGTAACGAGTGAATGAAGTAAGACATGGAAATCCCGAGGGCAGGGCCTGACCCATGCTACCTGCTCATCCATGTCAGCTGTTACTGCTATTGTTTTTCTCTAGAACTTTCTTCCTCTTCTCACCTGATACCACCTGATACTCTACCTAATATGTACCCCTGCTTCTCATGTTCAAGAGAAAGCCTGGCCTGACATTAAAGACACACCAAGCATCTCTAAGTCATCCTGCTGTCTCATCCTGACATCATTCCAGTTTCTCCTCCACGTAGACACAGATCCTGTTGCCTCGCTCTCTCATGTGGGTTTCTACTGTTTTGTCCTGGATTCTACTCTGGAACTCTGCTAAGACTCCCTGGAGTCTCTTGTGGCTGGAGTCCTGTCCCCTTGTATTAGAGGATGGTCACATACCAGGAATTCATTGGTAAACCTCTCTGATGGTCACTGGCTACCAGGCCACATTTTTGGACTGGTATTGTTTGGAGTTTCCATACCCTGGTCTTTCTACCCAAAACACCATGCTGGCTGTTTTAGAGGCTTTGGACCCATATATGTGAATAATCAATGGAACTTCTATTTAAACCCTCTTAGGCCATAAGGAATTTATCTAGGTCTGAGCCCTTCTCTCTGTCTTCCTTGTCCAGTAACCTCCAATGAACAAATAGAATCATTGTATACCTGATATTGTATGATTATAATCTCCCTCACAAAACAAATGTTTGGTGATATAAATTAGTCAACCTAAAGTTTCTAACTCTACACTTAGATTCTCCTGTTTTGAGATAATAACTCAGTTTTTGTATTATGTTTTTACTTGTGAGTAGAAATGTGTTACTTATTTCAGTGTGTGTATGTATGTGTGTGCATGCACACATATAGTTTTTAATAAATTTTTAAACAATAACTTCTGTAAAGTGAGAGGCATATAAAATAGAAGACCAAAGTTGGCCATCATAATGTGTGAGATTACTAATATCTAACTAACTGTGTTTTCAAAGCCTCGCTATGCCAGGCTATGTCTATTCAGGGGAAAACAACATAGATGGCTTGAGAAAGAACAAACTGGTTCTTTTGGGTGTGGGCACTGGCTTCATAATGGAAATGTTGGTTTGACCTACAAAGTCATTGCAGTGCAATAACTTTAGTGACTCAGGTGCCTCAGATCTCAAGGAGAAAAGATTCCCTTAGTAGCTGGCATTTTCTTTTCTCCTTTCTATTCACTCCTTTTTCATCTTTTAAGTAATCTGTAACAAATTTCTTCTTTTACCTGTTTGCAACAAGTAGGTTTGTTTTAGTGCCTTATTTTAAAAATGAAATTTTTCTAGATATAAACTTTGTGTACTGTAAAGTAAAACATCATCAACTATTCAAAAATTTTTGATTATTAAATAAACTTTATTATTATTAAAAAACCAGTCATAATGATTCAAAATGAAATCAAGGCATTGTTGCCTTACTCCAGTGGCCATCAGGAGCCAAGCCTCTTTAAATGAGGAGAAACTTATATAATTATCAGTTTACTGGTCTGCTCTGTTTTCAACCCATAGCATGTGCACACACGCAAACATGTGTGTGCATACAACACATGTGATCAACTTGAAGGTAAAGTTGTATTTTTTTGTATTTTTTTTTTTTTTTGGTGGTACTGGGGATGGAACCTTCTACCTCTGGGCTACACTACACTCCCAGACCTATTTTATATTTTATTTGGAAACAGTGTATTTTTTTTAAGTCTCTATATTCTCAGTATCTGTGTTAAGTGACTATTTGATAAGGTGAAGGTAGGAAAGTCAGGAAGAGTTGGAGGAAATAATGGAGAAAACATTTTATGCTGAGTTCTTATACAGTTATTCTATAATTAAAAGCTGGGTATTATTACCTCAGACTTATTCTCTTCTTAGTAACATGCTTGTAGAATTTTAATACATCATGCTATTTCTAATTTGTTCTATTTCACAGAAAATCATGAAAATATTTCTTAACTTTTATTTTTATTTTTATTTTATTTTCAGTGCTGGGGATTGAACCCAGGGGCATCCTACCTCTGAGCTACACCCTCAGCCCTGTCCTTTTCAATCTTTGTGAAAGAGAGTCTCACTAAGTTTCAGGGGCTTCACTAAGTAGCTGAGACTGGCTGTGAATCTCTGATCCTCCTGTCTCAGCCTCCCAAGCACTGTGATTACAAGTGTGTGCCATCATGCCTGGCCTTTCTTTAACTTTTTATATCTCACAAAATGTGTCCTTTTAAAGAAGAGTCCTTCTAGTGACTTCTGGCCCCCTTCAATGTAAGGTCTGACATTCCCTGCCTCTGGCTCCTGAGAATGTTTTTCTTCTTTTTCTGGTTCCTCTCTGGGGAGAAAGTAGCTTTTAACTGATTCCTAACTTTCTGAGATTTTTAAAATTTAAAGCAAAAGATACCAGTTAATTATTAAGTCGAATATACATCAATTAGATATAATCATAATACATTTATAATGAAAAGTCATGAAAATGTAGATACTAAAGGATGAATGTCCATATTTCACAAAGGAGAAATTGGAATCCATACTAACTTAATCGCCCAGGATCAGAGAGCAAAACTGGGACTTATAGCATTTAACAGTCACTAAGAAAATAATCGAAATAATATCTGGTAGTTCTCTAGTCCACATTTTTCTTTGCCTTTATGGATGTTTCTTTATTAAAGGTTTGAATGTTGGTAAAATAGTTATTTGCCTGAGTCAAATTAGAGACCATCAATTCAGCAACGTAAATAAAATGGCCGACATAGGAATTACTGGCTTTTGAACTCCCAGGACCTAGATTTAGGGTGATTTACATTGTTTCTAACATACAAATGTCTCCCTCATTCTGGGACATCTCAATATGATAAATGCTACAGGTGTTTAGATTACAGAATTCAGAAATGATTAGTGAACGTCTTTATTTTCTTTTTCCATCATAAACCATATCTGTTTACAATAACAAATCAGAAATTAGGGATTTTATGGGATTCTAAATTCTATGAATGGTTGAAATAGTCCACTAAAGTAGATTGCCATATTTCAGTATCAAAATAGGACTAACTTGCTCCATGTTGACATGGTTTTAATTTCAGTCTTTTTTTTTTTTTAGTATAAATCTACATAGGAACTTTTATTAGAAATAATATAGATTATATAAGAAATCCATAACCATCTATTCTATACCCTTGAATTAATGTGATAAAACTTCTTCTAACATCTGAAATCATCTTGTAACATTTTCTTTTAAAATATTATTTTTATTAGTAGAATATATGAGTATGTATGTATGTGAGCATTTATACACAGAAGTAATTATAAATGTATGTGTAAATTATTGTATATTGAGACAAGTATGATGGCACTTATCTGTAATCTCAGTACTTGGGAGGCCTGAGACAGGAGGATAGGATCGAAGTTAGAGCATGATAGTTTAGCAATCATTGTTTCAAAAGAAAAAATAAAATAGGGCTTGGGAGCTGGCAACTTTGTGATAGAGCACCACTGGGTTTGATCCACAGTACCACCAAAAATTTATTTTATGCTGTTAATACCCTACAATTTGCATGTTATGTCATAATTTTTTTCTTCAAGGTTTCATCCATTATTAATTAAATTTATTTTAACTGATACATAATATAAAAACTGAAGACTAAATGTATTTTATCACAGGAAAAAATTGCGACCCTTCCCCTATTTCTGTGTATTTTAGTTATTTCCACAGGTCATGGGTTAATCAAATCACTCCTTAAAGAAGATTTAATCAAGACCCTCCTCTTTTATAATTAGATTTTATAGTGAAGACTAAGGTCTAGGAAGGTTAATTGACTTAGAGATTATTTTATTTTATTTAGAAAAATGTACATAATTCCAGAAATACTTTTGTCTATAGAAAAAAAAAGTGAAAGAAAAACAAACTAAATCAGTCAAGACACATTCAAAATAGAATGAAAAATGTGGATGAGTAATCTATCATTGGGGTGAGTAATATATCATTGACTATAAATATTTTCTTCACATTTTAAAAGGCAAAATAATTTCATATAAAGTAACTTCTCTAATCCTCATCACAGGAAGAGGAGGACATGGAAATTTTGGCATTGTATGAAAATATGTTTCCAATCTACTTTCCTCAAACTGAGTTACCTACATGATCATAGAGTGAGCACAGGTTGAAAAGTCAACTTGCTTTTCAAAATTTTTTCCATCTTAATAGTCTAAGTTAATACAGAGAACAGTAATTTTTGTTCACTCTAGGATGTGACCCGTTGGCCTTTAAATTATCTTTCATTTCCTTATATTTGTTCACACACTACAATTAATGGCTTCCATAGTAGTTTAAATGATAGTTTGACTGGCAAATGCCCTTGGGTACATGTCAGTTCTTAAGAATTTTGCTTTTTTCTGGTGTAATGGTTGGATCCAGCAGTGTATTTGTAGTGAGGGCAAAGCCGAGCTCCTCAAGGATCAAGGCCTCCATCTTCCTCACACTCAGCCCAATGAAAGCTATTGGACAAGGAAGCAGAAGAAACAGATATGCTGGCACTTAATATAGGCTAAGAATATTTCCTTGCCAGATTACCCAAAGTTATCATTGAATGTATAACTTCAGATATCATCAAACTTTGAACAGGCTGGTTCTTGTAAAAGTCCTATCACACTTCTGAAGAAATTGGTTCTTTGGTCCACAGTGTGTTGAATTATAGGTTTTGTTTCAGTTTTTTTTATATACAGCAACATTTGCTTTTATCAGCTATTAGTGCCTACTTTGCCACCCAAGGGAATGGAATTTCCAGTCTTAGCTTCTGGTAAGAGATCCTTCCATCCTCTACAAATGAATGTCTATGCCCTTTGCAATTATTTTTTAAAGCAGCTCCAATCCTCACTGAAAACTTCATCTATACTGATCGACCTCCTGCACCAATAACATTTTATAACCTAGGCAAATTATTTTATCCCTCTATATAGTTTCCTTCTATAACTGGGACAAATTGTGGTACCTTTTTCTGTAGGGTTATGGGGCAGGCAAATAGAGTAGCTAGCCCATAAGAAATGTTCCCTAAGTAACTCTACTGATTAAAGGCCTACTAAGTAGCAGGCATTTTCTTTGTATCTTAAGAGTTTATCTCTTAACTATAATGTATGCTTACTTATTATAAGCACGGAGAAATTTAGATTTGAAATGGTAACTTATTGAAGGGATAATGGAACAGATTCGAGCCATCTTGGTCTGACTGCTTCTGTGATCTAAATGTTATATATTTCTTCCTCCTTGAAAACCCTTAAAGAAGGAAAATGTGTTTGTTTCAGAAATAGCAGAATCGAAAAGCATTTGTGCAAGTTCCGCTCATGACATGATGTGGGCAAAAAGCCAAGAAACAGTAGTGGGTCAAATTCTTGCTGCTTTCAAAATAAAAGAATTCTGAGGTCACTGGTTAAGAAAGAATGAAGACCAATATCAATCCTGCCCCCCTCTTCTCTCTCTCTCTCTCCCCCAGGTTTCTAACTGACACTTCCAGCTTCCACGGACTCTCTCTTTTGCATGCTCCTCTTCTACTTCGGGCTCAGTCTGTCCCAATCAAAACTCATTATCTCCTCCAAACTCTATCGTACTTGTCACGTTATCTCCATTTTTAATGAGGACACCTAATATCCACCCATCAACCCAGACTCTGGTCAACAAAGTCAAACCTTTCCCTCACCCCTACATTTAATTTGTCTAAGTTGTTTTTCTTTTATCTTTGCTGTGCCATCTTTTCCACTTTATTTCCACCCCCACTAGTTCAGACTTTCTGTCCCTCAGACCAAAGGAATTGCAATGATCTCTTTATTGGAGGTGTCTCTGCTCAGTTTCTACTACATACTACAACCAGAAAATATTTCCTAAATTTCATCTTCCACCCTTTCCCTCTCCTGATTAATTACTTCCAGTGTATGTCCAAGTTAAAAAAAAAAAAATTCCAGATGAGTGCAGCAGTGCAGGCCTGTAATCCCAGTACTTAGGAGGCTGATACAGAACGATCTTAGGTTCAAGGCCAGTGCAGTAACTTAGCAAGACTTTGGTTCAAAATAGAAAACAGATAGGGCTGGAGTATAGCTCAGAAACAGGACACCCCTGAATTCAATCCCCAGTAATTCTGCTCCCCCCAAAAACATTCTAGCTCCTAACAACATCTTCATGATGATCACTGGGCCTCTGATTTTTTTTTTTTTTATTAACCACGCTTTAAGCCACCGTTTTTAACATATTTTTCCTCTTTTACATTCTCCTTACCCTTTTGTCATTCAGCTCCATCTCTCTGGTCTGTCATTTTGTTCTTGTAAATCTAACTAAAGGACTCGGTTTTCCTGCAGTTCTCCTTTTAGTAGGTGTTATTCACTTCTAGTAAATGTTCTTCCTGTCCAGACAGAAGAGACAAGACAACAAAGAGCCTAAAACACTTATTAGCCATAAGACCTTTCTACCACTTATTAGCCATAAGACCTAGTGAAATTTATTAACATACATGTCTCACATTCCATATTTGCCAAACAAGTATAATGAAGGTATTTGTATCTGAGGTTGTTATGAAGATTATATTAAACATTAAGCACTTTAAGCAATACCTGACTCATACAAAATAATTAAAAATTGAGACAGGCGTGATGGTGAACACTTGTAATCCCAGGACTTGGGAGGCTGAAATCATAGGATCGCAGGCTTGAGGCTAGTCTGAGCAACTTAGTGAGACCCTTAGTGAAAGTTTGTTAAAAATAAAAAAAAATAAAGCAAAGCTAGGGGTTTGGCTCAGATCCCCAGTACAAAAAAAAATTTTTTTTTTTTTTGGCTACAGTAACTCATCTGTACTTCCTTTATGAGCGTGATTCTGATCCATGCCACATTATTTACATGCTTCTTGCACCTAAGCCGACTCCCAAAGTTGGATCCAGAGTGTCCCCCAAAGGCTAATGTGTGAAAGCCTTTATTCTCCATTTGATGGTGCTCTTGGGGGGTTGTAGACTCTTTAGGATGTGAGGCCTACTTAGAGAAAGTAGGTCATTGGAGGTGTGTCCTTGAAGGACACATCTTGCCCTGGCCCTTTCTCTCTTCTCTGTCTGCTTCCTGGCCACCTTGAGGTAAGCAGCCCTGCCCTGCCATGGGCTTCCTGCCATGGTGTTCTGCCTCACCACAGTCCCGTAGCAACAGGATCCTGCAGCCATGAACTGAAACCTCTGAAACCATGAGCCGAGATGATGTTTCCTCCTTGTAGTTGCTTTCCTCAGATATTTGGTCACAGTGACAGCTGACTATCAGACCTACCACCTCCCTGGTGCTAATTTAAAAATGAGATGTTTGCTTTTTCATTATATTTGTATGGATTGGATAGAGCTCAGTACTTGGTCTTTGAGAGACTGAACGTTTGGTGGCTGAATAATTCACTCTTAATAGAATTGTCCCCAAACTGGTGCCAACCCTATTAATTTCTCCTTCTCTCTCTCTCTCTCTCTCTCTCTCTCTCTCTCTCTCTCTCTCCTTTCCCCTCTTCCTCTCTCTCTCCCTCTCTCCCTCCCTCCTTCCCTTGGCTACAATTATAAGATTTGAAAAGTCTCATGGAAGTTTTTTCCCCCATTTCAGTGATTTTTGAGCACACAAAGCCTTAGATACAATTTATCTAGAGTCTGACCCTTTGGTTTTCACCCTCATAGGTTTTATGGTTCTTGTGTTTTTACAAACTGTACTAACAGATAATGATATGTTACTTTTGCCAAAGAGTTTTACAGATTGCTCCTAATTAAACTATGGAGATGTCTTTGATCTGGGTACATATTACCCTCACTTAGGTAAGGACATAGGAGGCAGAGGCATGGGGCAGCCAAGAACTGCAGATGGTGCTCAGAGCCATCCGGCCCGCTCCAGCGCCTAGGGCGCCAACATGTGGGAGCGTTTCTCTGTGCTCTGAACCTCCAACTTGGAAGGACACCCTCAAAGATGATGCTATCAGGACCACACTGTGAGTTCATGGCTGAGACACTCACTGAGCTGAGCCATGGAATTGTATGAAGAACCAGAGTCAAAAGAGATCTTGTAAGTCATCTTGTTCGATTCTTTATGCTCAAATCCCCTTTAAAGGAATTTATGAACAGAGCTCATTTGGCTTGTATTTGAGTTTCTGCATTAGAGAACTCATACCTTGGGTTGGCTTTAAGCGTTTCTCTCATTGCTAGACAGAGTGCCTAATATCAGGCTTTCCTTGTGGTCCTCACTCAACTGTGTAAATTCTTCCTTTAAGCCAGAAACAATGTGTTTCATTCTCTTCCATAAGATGTTTGCTCCAGGATGAGGAGACAGATACCACACCCCATCACTCTCTTCTACTTTGAACTAAACATATTTTATTCTCCCAAACATCTCTAAAGTGACACAAATTTCTGAATTTTATTTTATTTATTTGTTTTATTTAATTTATTTATTTTATTTACTTATTTATTTATTTCATTTATTTCATTTATTTGTTGTTTTATTTAGTGTGGTGTGTGTGTGTGTGTGTGTGTGTGTGTGTGTGTGTGTGTGTTTTACTGGGAATTGAACCCAGGGGTAGTCTGTGACTGAGCTGCATCCCCTAGCCCTTTTTATTCTTTAACTTAAAATTGAAACAGAATCTATATTAGTTACAGCATGGTGGTTTTGAACCTGTTATCCTCCTGTCTCAGTCTCCCAAGTACTGGAATTAAAGGTGTGCAGCATCATAACTGGCTTGTATTTTTTGAAAGTTCCTTTATTGATCATACTTTATGAAATGCATGCACCGTATTGAATTATCAATTAATTGTCTCTGCCTTCTTTCCCTTTCCCTCTTAACAAGAAAAAACGTAGTGATATGTACACTCCTTTCTTATTATAATACTGCACCTGCTAGAAGCTCTTTCTGCACTCAGTCAGTCTCTTTGTCTGTGTCTGTCTTTGCTTTTGGTGTGCTTGTGTGCTCTCTCTCTCTCTCTCTCTCTCTCTCTCTCACACACACACACACACACACACACACACACACACACACACACACACTTCAGTGCCTTGGTTCCTAGTCAGGCTAAGATTTGCCCGAGAAAAGTGTGGCTGATGCTTGGTGAATTTTACTGTAAAATGAATTGGCCTTCCAGACACATGCATTACAATTTGAACCCCAGCAATTCTGCTTACAAGCTATGTTACCCTTATAACTAACCAAGTTATTTTAACTCAGTGCACTTCCATTTCTTTGCCTGCAAAATAGAAATGGTAATTCTTGTCTCTCTAGCAAGTGGCGACTGCAAAGTGCGTGGTTCGTAATAAACATCCCAAGCGATCAGTTTCTGTCCTCCTGTGGGTCTACATTCTCAGCGGCCCACCTACCAGTTTTATTATGGTTTGCTGCATCAAACACATATGTTTGCTTTCAGACCTTACTCATCCATATTTTTTTAATGTAGCAAATCTTCAGTGTTCAAAATTAGTCTATCATGCTTGAGTTTAAACACTTGTAATTGAGAGAAGTGAAAATCCAAACAATGCTCTGGGCGAGGCAAATGCTGTGCAGGAGGTGATGATTGGAAACAGCTTGTCACGTAGATGAGCGATGCCCCTTGGCACTGCTCAAAAAGTGGGAGAAAACGTTTTTACATATGGCGAATGCTCTTGTATACTTACCCAACCAAGCGTATTATTAATGTGTCTTCCTTGGCAGTTTGTTTGTGCTGTACTGTAATTACACATACATTTTTTCCCTTGCAGAGTTCTTTCCTACGTTGAAAAGAAATTCAGTGAAAAAATCATTTTCCTCAATAAATCTCCCACCTTTTCCTGATTCTTTCCCCTTTCAAACAGGTAATGTCATGGAACCACACTGGGTAATGGCACAACCTAATCAGTAGTAGGCCCTGCCTTTCTCATCAGCAGTTTCTAAATCTCACCCCATCAACATCCACTGCCCTTAAATACTCTTGTCTCCATTGCTGCTCCCAGGACCTGTGCTTCTAGTTCTGAGGGTGGCCAGGACACCAAGTGTGGCTCTACTAGCTCTCAGGTCCCCACAGGAAGACATCTGGATTCCAAAAGTGAATATGGAAAAGAGACATCTTCTTAAGGGCAAAAAGTCAATCATCTTTCCCCATATATTTTATCTAGTGAACATGAACATGTTTTTCTGAAAACGTCAGTGATCTACTAACTGCTTTCCCTGTGTCACCTCCTTCTAACGTCCAACACAGTCACCAGAGTGGAGTGTCTCCTCTTGAAAAATAAAAAAGGCCTACCTGTGTGCATGCCACTGCATTTAAAGGCCGAGAGTGACTTCCTGTCATATCTAGTACAAAGACAAACCTCTCCGTGGCTTACAAGGGTCCACGTGGTCTGATTTCCTAGTGGCATTCACACCATCCTCTCCCTGGCCACATTTAACTTCCACTATGCTGATTCTCTTTCTTTTTAAGGCCACCTGTATTTTCTTCTAATTTGCGCATTCTTTCACCTTCCCTTTCTTGAATTGATGCCGATTCCTCTTACACATTTAGGAGTCCTGGCCTAAGCCCTTTAGTGTTCCTTTGCTTCAAAACATCTTATTTAGTTTTTAATTATTTTAAACTATGGGGTGTGTGTGTGTGTGTGTGTGTGTGTGTGTGTTTTACTGGATATTAAACTAGGAGCAGTCTACCTCTAAGCTATACCCCAGCCCTATTTCATTTTTATTTTTAATACTTTTATTAATGCAGTATCGTCTCACATCACTATGTAGCTCACAGTGATAGAGATTTACGTGCACACAGTACTACGTTGATGAGAGCCTAAGCCTCAAGCCTTCCTGAGGCTGTCCTCAAACTTGTGAGCCTCCTATGCCAGCCTCCAAGTACTGGGATTGCAGGCATGTACCCCCATTACTGGTTTAACTTAAAATTTTGATTACTTGATTTTATTATTAGTACCTATCTTTTTTACTAGATTTTAAGCCTGTTGAGAACGGGACCTGGGCCTTTTTTTTTTTTTTTGTCATTATCAGATCTCCAGTACTTAGCATGTTGTCTGATAAATATAGTATGTCTGTCTTAGCTCTTTAGTTAATAAGTAAGAGTAGAAGTGGCTAGGGAAGCAAAGGGATAATAGATTGTTTTTGAATACCAGTTGTTCTAAGTAAATTTGGTAAACAATGTTAATATCTCAAAATTATTTACTAAAATATTTTAGAGAAATGAAGGTTCTGAATTCAGGTACTTAAGTAATCTACCCTGTGCTCCTGATCCACTTCCATTTAACAAAAGTATTAAAGAAGGGCAAAGGGTATTCAAAAAAGCAACAAACATTCCCTTTTTGTTATACTGAATTACCTTTAAAATGTTTTCCATTCTTTGAGATTATAGGGCTAATTTTACCTTAAGATATTTAACAAAAAGATTTTTTAATGATAAATTTGAAAATGCCAAAACCACTATTACTAACATTCTCTGACTTTAAATGGTCCTACCAAAAGGTAATGTAAATGAGATACTTCACTTTTACTACCAAATTAAAATAGGAATTAAGTCATATTTTATAATTAAAAGTTGCCTCAAAGCCAACTATTCTGCTATTCAGCCCTTCATCCCAATTATTTTCCAAATCAATATACTAGATGTTTTATGAAAAACAAAAAAATATATATTATGTAGCTGTTGATATTTAATTTTCATTAGGAGTCCTTCTGGGATACTGATGCCCCTCAGGGCAAGTGTGTGACTAAGGATTTAAGTTGCCGACTAGGTTTCTTAAGGAGAAAATAGGTTCCTTAGGACTGCTACAAATATGTAACACCAGTCTGAAAAGTAGAGCTAGGAGCTGTTGAGGACCAAGGTAATTGACCTTGGATATCCTTAGAGTTTTAAATGATGGAGCTGGCCATGGGTTCTAATGGGCAGAGCTGGCCCTGGCATTTTAAAATGACTGTCCCAAAGCTATGGCCAGTGAGTCTTAGGAAAAATGAAACCTTAGAGGGGTCTTTTGTTTCCAAAAGATTGAAAGCAACAATCCATCAAGCGCGGACATCAGTTTCAACATGAAAATGCCTCTTTGTGATAAAAGAAAGAGAAGTTAAACATTAATTACTAATGAACATTTGCAGCCTTAAACCTTGAGTGGGGAAGAAAAGGTAAGAGGGTTAGGACTTACCTTTAAGTAGATGGTTAGGACTGCCCAAGTAGATGGTTAGGACTGCCCAAAGGAAAGGTGTGACTGGGATTGCTTCCTCACTGTTTTATATCCAGAATCAGTCAACTGTGTTTGTATAAAATAGCTATGTGATTTAATAGAATCCTAGATTGAGATAGAAGGAAATTTACCGATCTAGTCTAAACTTATATAACTAGAAAAGAAAAGGAGTAGGATATCAATTGTTGAGCAATACAGAGTGATTTCAATATATATATATATATATATATATATATATATATATATATATATATATATATATAGTTTTAACATTTTTCAGAGTCTGCAAAACATTAGACCAAGGCCATGTGACTTCTAGGAGTAGAACACTTTGGCCCATTTAGCATCATACTCTTCTCAGGTGTTATAGAACATTGTCCTCAACTCAACTTTCACTGCCTCTCCTCTAGTATTGTGGTGCTGGTCTGGTCTGTCTGTAGCACCTCATCCCATCACTGGGACAAGGCTTTCCTAAGTTGCGAATCCTACAGGTTTATGGTGATTGTCAGGTTAGTAGTGCCGAATTACTTTTAGCTGAGAAAACAAATGATCAAAAACTGATGGACAGTTTTCTGCTCGATGTCATTAGAAGACATTAGAGTAAGTGTGCTATTTTCCTTCATTGTTCTGAGTATTTTAATGTAGATTAATTTAAAAGAATCTGTTTGTTCCAGGGTGAAGGACTTGAGCACAAAGAGACCGCAGCAGGGGTTAGGAGGTAGAAAGAACTGTCGTAGCACATGGACTTGATGACTTTGCAACTTATCAACCATGTTTTCATCGAGAGGCCTATACCATTTTATAATATGATATCTAGTAGTCAGCATTTTCACAGCTATAATATAAAATATATGACCATGTAGCTGGGCGTGGTGGCGCACGCTTGTAATCCCCGCGCTTGGGAGGCGGAGACAGGAGGATCGCGCAAGTTCGAAGCCAGCCGTGCTGGCGTAAGAGACCCTGTTTCAAAAATATAAAATAGGTCTGGGAGTGTAGCCCGGAGGAAGAAGGGCTTCCAGGAACCCCAGTACCACCAAAAAAAAAAATATATATATATATATATGACCATGTAATTTAGAGGAAGGAAGATTTATTTGCTCACAATTTTCTTGGAGATATTGGGGTTCAGTCCATGTGAGGCCGAGGACCATGTATCTCAGGTAATGGTGAGTAAGAAGTGGAGAGAGGGAAAGAACGTGGGCGCTGCTCCTCACATCATGGAGGCCAGAAGCCCCAAGGCTGCACCCCGGGGACCCAGCTTCAGCAGTCACACCCTACTGGCCTAGGCCACCACTCAGATAAGCCCATTATCCACTGATGGAATTACAACCCTCATGACCCAATATTAGCTCTAAATACCAACTTATAAGCTCTTCAAGGGGCCGTTCTATATCTAATTATAATCATTTATCATCCTGGATTTTAATTATAAGTTTAGTACATAAAGATATAGAAAGACAGACATATAAAAATGTATAGTTTGAGCCTATAAAGTAAAAAAGTACAAGCATTCTTGATGTATCCCTCTGAAGTGATTATGGGACTGATTTGTGAGCTCTCCAGTAAAGACTTCAGATGTGAAGCACCTGATTCTAAAGTGGAACATATCACGGAATAAAACTAAACTTAAGAATTGTTCTCATAAAAGCACCTGTTAAACATGACTAGATGAATATTTAAGCCCTCGTGTTCTCTATTTTTCTTTTTTTTCAAAAGCATGACATATATTCCCTTAAGATCTATCTCACTGTGAGAATATTAATATTTCCCATTTGCTGCGTGTCTTTGCCCCATGCATTCATCTTCTAATTCAGTTTGGTTTTGCCAGTTGAGCCTCCTCCCGCCCTACACCCACACAGACTGCTTTTCTTGCATTCCACAAACCTGATTCAGGGTGTTTTCTGACACTGAACCCATCCTAGGTGCACACAGACTTCAGAAATCATATTCATCACCTTGGATGCTTTGTGCAGTGGTTAACCCAAGGGGAGCTTGAGACTCAGGCACACTGCCAGGAGGTGAACCAAAGCAATTTGGGTTACAACTGATTGTGGTTTGATCTTTGTAAATGTACTTTGCTCTGTGCTTTGGGAAGTTGCTGTACTTTAGTGGAGCCAACTGTGGTGAGTGAGTGCCTGAAGACAATGGCTACTGCATCTGTTTTGTGAACTAAATTATTTTCCTCTGCCAGAGAGAGAAAATTATGAGTTTTTCTTATAAGTTTTATGACACAGGATAGTAGGAAGCCAATTCCATACTTTTAAACAATTACTTTTTGATTATTCTATTAACCCAGGAATAATGTATAGAAAAAGAATTCTCCATGTTGCCCTTTGACAAATAGTTCTCATTATATACGTATTTTTTTCAGTTTTGAGGTCAGTATCATTAAAAAGAAAGGAAGAGTGTATGTATATTGTATTACACAACATATTTACATATATGTATATATTACAAAAATTGAATGTGTGTATGAATAACAAATAGCAAATTAACTTCCAAAGAACAAAGACAAAAGGGTGCTGCTGAGCCAGGCGTGGTGGTGCTCACCTATAATCCCAGTATTTGGGAGGCTGAGACAGGAGGATCGACATTCACAGACAGCCTCAGCTACTTAGTGAGGCTCTCTGCAACTCAGTGAGACCCTGTTCAAAAGTAAAGAATAAAAAATAGGGTAGAAAGCCTCAAAAAAAAGGGTTCTGCTGCTGCTTGAAATGGATGATTTACAGATAAATAAAAAAGTAATATTGTAGCACTGTTTCACTTATCATTCTCACTCACTGCTGTGATGCAAAATACCTGACAATCACAACTTAGAGGAAGATTTATTTGTTACAGTTCTGAAGATTTCAGTCTATGTTACATACACACGAATACACACACACACACACACACACACACACACACACACACACACACACCATTTTATGCCAGCTGCCAAGCAGGAGCTGGAGATACAGGTCCAAAAGGCATGATGACAGGAAGCAAGGGTAGGGCATGTATAATCCTGAAGGCCACACACCAGGGGCCACCTCCAGCTGTGCTGTGCCTTCACAGGCCACAGCCTAGAGACCTGCTTCTTAGATGTCTGCTCAGAGCATGATGTCCCAGGAACATTTCCAAACCAGAATAACTACGCAGTGAAGCAAACACATGGAAATTAGTATTCTAAGCTTCTATTATCCACCTATATCTCTCTCTATATATCTATCATCTACAGTTTACATCCATAAGTAGGCAGGAGGAAAACATAGTTAATTTTCACATTTCAAACAATAGTATTTGTCAGTCTAACTTAAACAATAGTATTTGTGACTCTAACTTGTTCAGAGGTAATTTCAAACACAATTTAAAACAGATGCTTTTTGTAGGTAATGACTTTTCACTATATTAATTTTCTCTGTTATTCTCAATCGAGTTGAAGGCATTATTTCTATCTCATAATTTTCTGTGTATGGAGGAGAGTGAGCTTTAGGGCTATTCCATATCTTAGTCCTGGAGACTGGAAATTTTATTTATATGTCCTTAAGTATAATCTTTTGATTAAGTATAATCAAATCTTTTTATTTGTATAATCAATCTTTTGATTAAATATAAAGTTTAAGTATAATCTTTGCTTGTGTCATGAAGTTTTACATAAAGAAGGTAACATCCTATTATGTGTTTATATACACATAGGCATGCTACAAGTCAGTAAATGTAAAACAACTTTCTAATCAATTCTTAAAAATGCACATTTGCAAGATTTATCTTTATTTATGGTAAAAATATGATTGTGAATAGAAACTTATTTTATCTCCTTATTGAAATTGCTGTAGTTAATTCCTAAAAGAAAGGCCAAATGATCCCTTTCATTTCTAATGCAATTGTCATGAGACCAAAATAATTGCCCTAATTTATAACAATAGGGCAAAACATGGTATCTATTTAACAATAAATGTTTAATGGAGATGTTCTCGTTTCATTTGACAGTACGCTGGACAGGAAAAGTCTTAAAGAATGTATAAGCAGAAATTACATTAAATAGGGAAGTGCAACTTAGAGTTCAAATAAATATTAGTGTGTTCAAGTGAAAACAATCTTTTTGGCTTAATGATTGGCCAGTGAAAAATTAAAATCATTTGTTCCACAGTTCTTATCTTCTATTAAACTATTATGAATAAGGGTAAATGTTTGTTTCTATCCATTTTCCCATTTTTCATTATTTCATCTACCTTGATATTTATAGTTATTTCAATGTGTGTGGAATATATTAATGCCTAAATATGCCGGGCGTGGTGGCGCACGCTTGTAATCCCAGCGCTTGGGAGGCGGAGACAGGAGGATCGCGCAGGTTCGAAGCCAGCCGCGCTGGCATAAGAGACCCTGTTTCAAAAATATAAAATAGATCTGGGAGTGTAGCCCGGAGATAGAAGGGCTTCCAGGAACCCCAGTACCACCAAAAAAAAAAAAAAAATGCCTAAATATAAGAAACGCTTATGAGATGGGTCCTAGTGTAGCAGTATTTTAGAACCTTTTATGAGCAGTCTCTAAGAATATTGTAGGTCTCTTTTTTTTCTCTACAAAAAAATTGAGAGGTGGTCAGTCAGTACATACTGGGATTTTATTAGACAAAGTTTGTTATTTTCTAATAATAACACACAAATGCTTTTATCTTTTTAGATTGAATTATCTTATTATAGTGAGAACTTCTTATCTCAAACACCAAGTTTCCAAGGTAGAGGAAAGTGTCTCTAGAAGAAACAAACATTAAGAAAATACTTAAAAACTCTTACAAATTTTAACCTGAGGCCTTCTTCAAGAACATGACTGGGGATCCTGAATGTGGAAATGAGAGTCTTTCCTAGCTAAAGAGATAGTGGCTGCTCAGAAATATGATCCTCTGACCTCTGACTTAAGATAGTTTCCCTTACTTCAGAATTAAGTATCTCAGTAGACAGGCAAAAAACGAAAACAGGCTTTAAAGAAAGAGATAATGTAGTCAAACCTTCCATAGTTCTCCCACTCTTTATTTTTGCTTTACTTTCATTTTACTATACTTATAATTCAGACTGTAGTTCGGGAAATCCATTTCTGCTTACTACCAGCTATCCTAAGAGTAAAATACATTATCCTGGTCAGAGCACCATTTCTCTAATGGTGATTAAAACTGGGCAGAGAGCCCACTGTAATAAAAACAGTCTCAGGGCTGTTTCACCAGCCTTAGTCTGGGAAAAGCAATATTGGAGGTTTTATGTCTTGAAAAATATACAATGTCCTCTGTATGATTAAATGCTCTTCATTTTTTCTCCACCACAGGGTGCTTGCTCAGGCCTTAATTGTGCCAGCTGTCCTCTAAACCTCTCACCTAAATACCGTTCTTGGATGCAGTCTGTCTTGATAGAAAACCCTTTATGATGCATTTATTACAACTCATTTTTCTTATACTAAACTAAATATCTCTTCCTTTGTTTGAGAAAGGTGAATGAAACTAAGAATTTAAAAATTTTTTCCATATATTAAGGCAATTCCTTTATCCTGGCTTAACTGAAGTCAGTAAAGCATTCAGAAACTTCACCATAAAGACTGGCTGAACTGTGTTTCCATTTGGAACAAGGCCACATCTTGTTGGCCCCCCTGACCAACATCCTTGGTAGGCAGGTTGCCAGTAGTTTAACACTCAGGTGCAGAGCTGAGTACTCTTTCTGAGTCTTTAGTGAAACCCCCTTGCAGACCAGTGTTGTGAGTACTGTATACATGTTACTTTTTGAGTAAGTCATGTTAAAAATAAAAGACAAGCCGAACAACTAAATATGAAGAGACTGAGTAATCTTATAATAGGTATGTGCATGTATGACCTTTTCACGCTGAGCTTCATTATGACCTATGATTACAATGCACAAATAAAAGTATATTTAAAAAGTAATGACGTGTTTGGCTTGGCGATTGACTTATGAGTGATGTGTGCATGTGTGCCTCGATCATCTTCTACTCCATTAAGATGTATGAATGCAATACACCAATAAAAATCATAAAAAATAAGAAGTAATGGCAGAGTAATGGATGGAACACAACTTTTTTCTTTCCATTACTTTAGCCTAAGCATGAGGTTTACCCTTCGCTTAATATCTTTCATAAATGTCCTGAAGTGAAAGAAAGTAGGTTGGGAAAATCATGCTAAAAACCATCATGCTAAAGTTTTGTAGAGCCTGGTTCAGATTAGTTAAGCATGTAAAGAAGAGAATAAAATAAAAATAATCAAAAATCAAGTAAACCTATCATTACTGCTACAGTTATCTCTAAGAGGAAAACCTCAATTTCAGTGGTTAGGAACTCTGTCTCTGAAATCAAGCTATCCAGATCAAAATCCTGACCATGTGCCTTGCACGTGACCTTCAGCAAGTTACTCTCTGTTCCTCATATTCTTATCTTTAAAATGGGGCTGAACACACTACTTTCTTCTTCAGACATGTACTAAGAGAACCATGAGAGTTAACACATCCAGAGAGTACCCAACACAGGATAAGCACTCTGTGATTATTAGCTTTCTTATCTAAGTAAAGGCAAGTGTTTAGGAGTGCCAAGTTCTCCAAATGTGTCTGCATTTGTGAAATACAATTCCCAAAACCTCCGTGGAGAAGGACCCGCAACATGAGCAGGAAGAGATAGCACAAGTGTGTCACCGACACCCAGCACATCACAGCCCCTTGGGCTCTCGTTGCAGGCTCCGCTCTCCAATGTATGTAGGGCGGACGCACGTAAATAATTTACTTCCTGCTGGTGTTTGTCATGGATTATTAAGACACCAACTTGCTGTGCCTCTCTTCGGTACACCGTAAGGGTATCTCTCCCATTTCTTCTTCAGATTTAATTACGTAAATATAAATGTTTTAACTGGTGTCTTGGGAAACTTATCATTTGAAGGTGCTCCCTTTGTTTGGACTGGCCATCCTCACTGACTCAAGGCGATTAAGTTTAGTAGAGAGCATAGATTCTTCCAAGGTTTGAAATAACTTGTTAAATAAGTATTTGACTTGTCCAGCTAGATAGTTTAAAGCATGCCTTCAGGTAAGCAGTTTTATTTGTTGGAAAGCAATTAAGAAATTATTTTGATTGATGAATGAGATTAATATTAATTTTTAATGTTCTAGCACATATTGATTCATTTCCAATTTATAAAAACAAAAATATTTTTCCCACAGTAGAACCTCAATAAACATGGAATACCGTCTTCCTATGGGAAAATATAATGGCTTCTAATTTATGATTTTTCCCTGAGTTGCACAAAAGACACGTGTCTTTCACTTCATGAGGATTTAGGTTTAAGCCGAATTAATAAAAAGTAAAATTCTGTGGGTTGTTGTTGAAATTCACATAGGAATCTGATGGAAAAATATTAGTACAATAGGCAACTTATATAAAACCTCATTATAGCAATTACATTGACATCTATAATACTCCATTAATTTCATTGTATCTTAAGTCATGTTGCTATTTGCTTAATGGAGAAAAATTATGTTAACAAAGATAATTTTTGATCAATTGTCTAGGGCTAATCGTCCAATAAAAAATCTTTAAGTCTGAAGTTCAGAATAACACAGTAGTTAGATTTGCTTTCTTAGTTCCTATTCTGTGAAGTAAAAATGCTGATTTCAGAGTTCTCTAAATGAAATACATAAGACGTGAATAAGGAATAAGAGCTTGAATCCAAAAAATTATAGAAAATATTAGAGATTCTGCAGTCAAATGAGGTAAACTAATTTTTAGGCTGGGGTGGAATATAGCACAACTATGAGCTATTTAAAATGATGTTTGTAGTTTTCAAAGTTTCTTTGCCATTAAAAAGTCAAGAAGCCAATCTTAGATAATTAAAAATTTCAGAAGTAGTAAGTTTTAACTTTCCTCACATTAAATAGGTATAATAGTTGAACATACCAACTTTTTTCTTCAAGTTAAGCATCAAAATAAATTGAGTTGCTGGTAGGAAATTCAAATGACTTTTGTGCAACTGAACCCATGACTTTGTTTTATTACTGTTGTTATTTCCTGTGTTTTACTTGAATAAGTGACATAAATTTGTTTCATCAAGATGTGACAATTGAAGCTAACATTGACATTTCTCAAACTGTCCTCACTATTCCTTACCTAAGAATAATGAAATACATCCTGAAATAAGCAATAGACTTTTAGTGAAGGTGAATATTGATTAGGAGTAGTTAGTAAAACCCAAAATCAGTAGACAGTCACTATGTCGGAGAGTGGAGGCCTGCTAATGTCCTCCTAAAGGAGAGAATCTTCCTTGGGAGAATAACCGATGGACCCTTAGGGTACACTAATGTAGTCTACTAATTAATGTAGTCTACTAATTTATTAATGGAAACTTTTATTCCATTTGGAGAGGAACTATTAGGTTCTGGTTTGGACCTTTTATTGTTTTGCTTTTATACATTTAATTTTGTTAGTGTTGAATTTCTGACTGAATCTGTGGAACCTGACAAAAATATTTAAATATTTAAATATAAGCTACCATTGCTTTATTTGTTGGAATTATATGGTTTTCTCTTAAAACATGTTTCAATAGAAACAATCCACACCATTTTCTCTTTACTACATACTTTATGTTTCAGTCCACAGACTATCATTGGCTAAAAATAACCATACCTTGTATTGTTGGCGCAAATGTGTTATTTGAAGTTAATAAAAAGTTTTGGTATCAGCATTGATATAATCAGAACTTTTCACCTCTGAGTAGAAAATCAGGACCTTTTACTTCTAGAAAAAAGTTTGACTCAAATGAGGTGTTTTGTGTTTTTTGTTTGTTTGTTTGTTGTTGTTGTTTTTGCGGGTCTGGGATGGAACCCAGGGGCATTTGACCTCCGAACTACACCCCTGCCCTATTTTTTTTATTCTTTATTTTGAAACAGGATCTCACTAAGTTGCAGAGGGCCTCACTAAGTAGCTGAGGCTGTCTGAGAACCACAATCCTCTGGGCTCAGCCTCCCAAATGCTGGGATTACTAGCATGCACTACCACGCCCGGCTCAAATGAGTTTAACAGATATTAAAATAAAAGTATTCAACGATCCAGAAGTCCTCCTGAATTCAGCTCCTGAGATGTAAAGAAAGGTGTTATATAGACAAATATATAAAAATTCCTTCTTTAGGTTACTTAACTATGAAGCCAAATTATGTTTAGTTATTCTAAATAAAGGGATGTAAAAAGGTATGATGATACATTTTATTTACAACCTTGATTTTTGGGTATGTTTTAGTTCTTTAAAATTTATTATATGATAAAAATTCCATATATAAAGCATCTTATATACTAATATATGGTAATTTTATAAGTTAATTAGACTTACTGTGATATTCCCGTGCATGCATACATCATGTATTGATAATGCCTATCTGTTCTTCTTGTACCGTGGACCCCTACTAGATTTACTTAAGTT
Organism: Muscardinus avellanarius; assembly: GCF_963383645.1. NCBI lineage: Eukaryota > Metazoa > Chordata > Mammalia > Rodentia > Gliridae > Muscardinus > Muscardinus avellanarius. The sequence continues at coordinate 29,292,028 of NC_137787.1, read as the reverse complement.
CTAAAACTATCCTTTATTATTAGCAGTTATTAAATCACAATATAACATAAATAAAGGGCAGCTAACATGCATAAATTTTTGTTGATATTGAGTTGATAAGGTTTTAGTTATTTGTCAATTGAAGTATTCAGGAATCAAGTTTGAATTTTTTCAAATAATATATTCTTAGGCATATGAATAAAATTGCTTGACTGTGAAACATATTTTAATAGAGTACCATCCAAGAAAACACAAAGTATGAGGAAGGGTAAGTGACTTGACCAAAAGCTCAGAGATATAGTTCAATTAGTGTTGTCACCTCGTACATTTATATTTGAAAATTAATATTTATGGTTTCATTGTAGAGACAGACCATCTATCTTAGCTCTCTTACTAAATAAATTACAATTCCTCAAAGTCAGAGTACTTTGCTTGCTTTTTGTTACAGAAATTATATACATTCAACGTTTCACATTAGAGACATGCAAAAATATTTTCATATGTAAATTTATTAGTAAGTTAATCATGCTGATTTAAAAAAAAAAACACATAAAGAAAAGCCAGGCTTGGTGGCGCATGCTTGTAATCCCAGCATTTGCGAAGCCGAGACAGGAGGATTGTAGTTCATGGCCAGCCTCAGCTACTTAGTGAGGTCCTTTGCAACTGACTGAGATACTGTTTCAAAATAAAGAATAAAAGAAACTAGGGCTGGGGGTATAGCTCTGAGGTAGAATGCCCCTGGGTTCTATCCCAATTACTGTAAAAACAAACAATCAAACCATAAAGCCAGGCATGCTGGTGGAGGCCTGGAATCCCAGTACTTGGGAGGGTGAAACAGGAGGATCATAGGTTCAAGACCAGCCCCAGAAATTTAATGAGACACTGAGAAACCTAGTAAGACCCTGTTTCAAAACAAAAAAATATTTAAAAAATAGAACTGGGGTATTGCTCAGAGGTAGAATACCTCTGGGTTCAATCCCAGTACCGCTTCCTCCTCCACACACAGACACACACACATTAAAAAAAAAAAAAAAGACTCAACATAATAGCCATGGGTGTTTGTAGTTAATATTAAGTAAAACAGTTAACATCACTCATCAAAAATCCAATGTCAGTGTCACTGACTTCAGTGTTAGTGCATCGTAGTTTGTCAAAGTCAACCTAATTACTAGCTGTGATAATCCTTTTCCATATGGCAATATGTGTCCAGGATTACATATTGCCAGCCACAGGAAGTGGACAAGTTTTTACCAATATGTTACAGAATAAAGAATTATTCCTCATTGCATACTAAACATTCTGTTAGGATCTTATCACATATTATCTTGTTTAATCTCCAAAGAATACTAGGGAGTAGATATTGTTATCCCCATAAAATGAATCTTAGAATTTAAATGCACAGCATGGGTTCTTTTCATTTTCAACTATCTTCAGCTTATATTTGCTTCTGTAACAATAAAACGATAAAAATTCCATATATAAAACATCTTATATACTAATATATGGTAATTTTATAAGTTAATTAGACTTACTGTGATATTTTGTAGCAATAAAATTTGAACACTGATATAACACATGGTTATTATCTAATAATGTATTTTCTTTAATCTTAGCCTCTTTTTTATAAACACCACCATCCAAAACAGACTCATATCTTGTGATTCCTTCAACTGTCCTATCAGTTATGTAGGAGTAGACTTTAGTGTGCTTATTTAGAATTTGGAAACAGAAACATGTTAGCAAAGCAGTGGATTTAGTACTGACATCAGGAATGTGTCTTATGGCTTTGTTAAGTTTAAATTATTGGTACAACACTAATGACTGTAAACTAGACCTGAAATTCTATCTTTAGAATATTCTTAATTCAAAAATTTTGCATTATATCACAGAAAAAAGTTACATAAAACTACAATTGCTTATATTACATTTTTATTACTGGATATAATGCATATTCATTAAAGAAAACTTATAAATACAGAAAAATAAGTCTAAAAAAATAGAAGCATTGAAAAGCATACCAAATTTTGATATTTATTTTATTACTAATACTTGTACCAAGATTCAGGGGTATATTTACCTTTGGTTGAAAAAAATAGTATCCTTGAAATTACTTACTGCATTTGGCTGTTCTAGTCTACCTATGATGGTTTCTGTTTAGATGGAAAAAAAATGCATTTTATGATTGGAGGCAAAATGTCATCATTTGCTGTTCAATTTGGCTTTCAGCAATGCCACAATTTGGGTCGTTAAAAAATAAAGTCCAGCCGGGCATGGTGGCGCATGCTTGTAATCCGCGCACTTGGGAGGTGGAGACAGGAGGATCGTGCAGGTTTGAAGCCAGCCGCGCTGGCTTAAGAGACCCTGTTTCCAAATAAAAATATAAAAAATAGGTGTCTGGGAGTGTAACCCAGAGGTAGAAGGGTTTCCAGGAACCTCAGTACCACTAATCATCATCATCATCATCGTCGTCGTCGTCATCATCATCATCATCATCATCATCATCATCATCATCATCATCCTTATCCTAGTCACATCAGCATGTTTTATCTTAAAAGAGGACAAACCATTCACTACCCACCACCCAATCCTTTCATCCTGGGACAGATTAAATAGAATGCATGGAACCTGGAAGATTGGATACAGTAGGAAGAAATTTGCTTAGAAACATCAGAGCCCTTCCAAAAGGTCCATTATGCTCCATTTTCTGCCAGTTCCCTTAGGTTACCTAAGTCATCATCCCTTCAGGAAACAGGAGACTGAACTATATTACATTTCTGACAAGTTAGACAGCCTTATAACATTCCTATAACCGTCTGATGCTTGAGTTTTTTTTTTTAATAATAAGTGTTGATGTCCTTGCCTCCTCTATTTCTCCTAAAGAAAATATAAACAAGAATCCATTTACATTTGGAAAAAATGATTCCTAACTTTTGTATCAACTGCTGGTATATATTGCTACCAGAGCCCAGACTTTCCCCTGAGTGCTGAACACAGGCCTAGACGACCTCCCTCAGATGCTGGATATGGCTGGTGCTTTATGGCTCACTGCCAGGAAGTCAAAGGTAGTTCATTTGATGCACCATTACACTCAGTCTTATCTTTCTCAATATATTTACTCGGGAGTAAATTACAGTGGGCCAGTAAATGCTTATTTTGTATATTTGATCTGCCTTTTAAACAAGTTGACCTTCTTGGTTTGGAATTGGATTTAAAATAAGCCTCTTCAGTGATTTCAATTTTTTTTTTTTTTTGTCAGATAATAGTCGAGGAAAAAAAATCTTATTAAGAAACTTAAATCCACTGTTTCTGGTCCTGAAGGCCCACTGGAGTCCAGCAGGTGGAAACACAATAGCAATTGTGCCGCATGACTGCATTTGGGATAAACACACAACAGAAGTCGGTGCACAGGGCTTCTTATTACGGAAAGGGGGACATCTGTTGACTTCCTCCTTCTGTTGAAGAGTGTCTGCCGTTACTTTGCCTTGGCACTAGGTCCATCATGTGCTAAATCCTCCAGAAGCGACAAGGTGACCTGCTGCACAGGCTAATTCAGCTGTCCCCATGGGAATCACGCAGGACAGCATTTTGCTGTCATCCGCTGCTGTCCAAGCTCAGTTCCCTCTCAGTGAGCAGGCGGAAGATTTATGCACCAGTAAGAATGTAATCAATAGCGTATAGTAAATAATTTGGGTTTAGGCCCATAGGAGAAATGTTCCTCAACTCATTGTGGATGGTGGGACCCATTTTTTTTTTTTCTAATTTTTTAAATGAAAAGTTTGGAAATGAAGCTGAGGCAAACCAGAGGGCCTGGGAACAGGAAAGAAAAAGGTCATCGCCTTCTATGAGGATGGGGGAGGTAAACGGAAAAGTGTGAACCTGTGGGCACCAGCCCACAGGCTATGATACAAGTGAAGGGTCAAAATTGTGCAGGTCATGGGTTTCCCCAAACCCAGTTCTCACCAATCATAAAAAAACAGATAGAAAACCTCAGGAAGGTTTAAAAGCCCCCTACCCAAGAGCTTGGAGGTCACTCTCTTTTTCAGGACCTCTGCTTTAGGGGGGCTGCTTTCTCTTCTACCTTTCCTTGATTTAAACTTCCATACGTCTATACTCTTTGCTAGTCCTTGAACTTTATTTGTTGAAATCCACTGGACAAGAACCCTATACAAGGAGATGGTCCCCTAGCGGATGGCTTTAATCCCAGTACTTGAGAGGCGAAGGCAGGAAGATTGCAGGTTCGAGGCCAGCCTTAGCAACTTGGGGAGGCCCTATTTCAAAATAAATAAATGAATAAATAAATAAATAAATAAATAAATAAAATAGGGTTGGGGTATATCTGAGATAGAACATCCCTGGGTTCGGTCTCCAGTACCACAGAACAAAACAGTTTGAAAATGAAGTGCATATTATTTGGAAATATTACCCTGGATAAAGTATCCAACATTAGGCTACTTGTATCTTTTGTCTCCAGATTTTCTTCCTTGTGTGACATGTGAGACTGTCAGGTGAACATTCAGAGTAACCCATTACCCACGATTACCTTTCACTGGGAATCAGGTGCCATGCTGAGGATGCATCACAGTCAATTCAATCCAGGTCAACAGACGTGTCTCTGCTTACAGAATTAATCAAGACCATATACGTAAAATAATTTAACATCCTGCAGATAAATGTTAGTTTTAGTGTCAAATGTGGCACTACTACTGAAATCCCACACTAATCCTTGAATTATGCTCTATTCTGTATACAAATTCACATGCATTTGTATATTCGCACCAGTTTAACATCCACATGATTGATCAGTGGCTGCACAGTTGTAGATACAGCTCCTTGAAAGGCTCCCTTCTAAAAGGGCAGCGGGTGAGGGTCGAGCTTTGTTGCTATGATAAATAGCATTGCGGCTTCTATTCCTTCCCGTTGCTTAAACCCACAAGCAGGAGAAAGCTCCAAACCACCATTCTTTCTCTCACCTCTTACTTCGCTTTGTTTTCTTCATGGTAGTCATTATTCTCTTAAGTGTTTGTGTTCCAATAAGGTAAGTAAGTCCCAAAAGCACAGGAACCGTGTTGATAACTTACACGCCGCTGTTAAATCCCAATCCTGGGAAGTTCCTACTCTGACATGTGGTAGGTATATAAGTTAAAAGAGTAAATAACTCTACCAATTGTACTCTGGCTGTGTGGGGAAATATCCTTTCAGTAAAACAATGAACAATGAAGATGTGTCTTTTTTATTTCAATGTATATCTGCTTTCTTTTTTATTATTTTATTGGGGCATCGTCATTATACGTCTTGATGAGATTCAGTGTGGTAGAGGCACACTCTGGGCTCACAATCAGAACAGAAACATTCTGTTTAGCTGTTTCAACGTTATTTCAATTGTACCAAGGATTAAATAGACCAGATTAGGAATTTAAATGCCTTTGTAATGTTTTGTTCATTGTTTTAGGTGGGTGGTTCAAAAAATGCTTTAAATTTAGGACTACCTATATGTGAGTCACAGGGGAAAATGTAATTTAATTAAGTCACTGAAATTAATTTAAGGTATTTTAATTCTACTATCACCCTTTTTGGTCCAGTGGTACTTTATGGGGGGAGATTAAAGCAGTGCCATGGATTAGTACCACTGAGGAATCACAGAACCTGAGAAACTATTTATCATGAAGTAGCAGCAGATCTATATTCTACAGATTTACATCCTTCCGACTTATAAGAAATTGTAATTTCCTTATAACTCCATTTCTTCAAGACATATAATTTCCCACTGATGGATCCCACTGGAATTCTGGTCTCATTTTTGGTCTGCACATAATATTCTATGAAATACAATAGAAATATTAAAATAGATGAAAATATTTTTATAGTGAATAGTTCTAAAAGCAATCTTTTAACACTTCTTGTGGGGATTTGCACTTTTCCAGCTGAACTATGCTGGGATCAAGTCCTAACAACAACATTTGTAGGAGTTAAATAGACCGGGACCCACTCTAAAGCAAGCCTCTAATTCGGACATGGGAGTCTAGAAATGTATGGAATGTTCCGGCTTGGCTTATTAGTGCCTTTACTAGAGTTCTCAGGAAATTAGAGCTTTGGGGAACAGCTTCGCTTTATTGTTTAAGGATTGACTATAGCCGTACATTCCTTTGAAATTCAAGTTTCACTCAGATGGCAAAATGATGTTTTGGTAGGCCTAGGAGAATGTGTACTTCCTGAATTGGAGAAAATCTATGAAATTGGCTTTAATTTTAAAAAGCATTCTTACATTAGACACAGGGAATATGTTGCCTGCCTGCTGTGTACACTGTGTATATTCCACATGTTTACAAAGCTCAGTTGAAACCCAAGTATCAGTGAAAAGGTCCTCCATTAAAGATTTTTTTTTTAACAAATGAGAATGAAGTACTTGCTTTACTATAAAACTATTTCAAAGAAAACCTCAGACTTAGAGATGAATGATTTTTAGGAAGCAAGTAGATTTTCATACTACTAAAAAGTTAGCTCATTGGCGTTTGCAAATGCATCTCTGCACTGTATTTTTCACTATCCAGACAAATACAGAATCATTCAATTCACCTTAACTCACAAAATATACATCTTCCTGTTGTTTTCCACCATAGGCCCTGAATGGGTTAATTTCTTAGACCGTGTGCATCTCACTGACATGGACTAAAAGTAAAACGTAGCTAAAATAAAAACTAAAAGGAAGAAAAATTGAAAGGCTCTTGGGCACCATAGAACTGTGGGCTAGTATCAACAGTTTCTTTAGAAAATAGACTAACAAATACCAAAATTTTTGTCTCTCTGAAAATTCCCAGAGCTTTATGAAGACTGGGGTCTTTCTATTTCAAAAATTAACCATCTTTTTTCTTACGGTTTTCAAATGCATGTTTGTCCTTGTTGTCTCTGCTTGAATATGAATTTGCCAGAATTCTTTAGGGAATCATACAGTTCGAAAAATCTGTCAGTGTCATAAGCTTAAAAACAAAGAAAAGGACATATATGAATATATGAAAACCAAAGATGTACATGTATATATGTGAATATATATAAACAAAACACGCATATGTACACACACACACTCACCATACGCTTCTGTGTACTTTCTCATCTTATCTCTGATTTTTATTATTTCTTCCCCTTAATGAAAGACATGAGTATAATATTAGTTCATTGTGAATCTGTTTCTTCCCAAAGGTTTTGAATATTTAAACTTTACAACCTTAGTTTCTTTTTGGGAATAAGAATCCACCTGTTATATTTGACCTCAACAATGCATGTGACATGCTTTGTACCAGGACTGGGTTATTTTAAGCTCTAATGCTTGTTTCCTATTGTGTTGTATTAGAAACAGTACAAATGGATATTTGTGATTAATTCTATTCTTTGTTGTCTTGACTTTTTTTCTTAATTTTTTTCAGTGGTATGACAGTAGATAGGTGAATTAGGTCCCACTCCCCAGCACGGAACTGGTTTTCTTAAGCCTTGGCTTCCGCTTCCAGCCTTTGTTGCGGCAATTACAGCAAGCATGTCAGAGCACAGAGCCTTCCGTCGAGAGTGATACCTGATGCTCAGCTCCTATGATGCTGGAAGCTGCCTACAATGTTGTTTTATATGAAGAATACAATGTCTAGTGGTGAAGTTAGTTGGAGTGCCCATGACTCAGCCTCCTTTCCGGAGAGTGACTCATTCCACATTTATAGATCCCTGCCTTTGTGCCGTACTCCACACTAAGTGCTTTGGATGCAAACATGGGTTTGTTGTGTCATTGACCCAGAGCACCCCACAGTCTGGACAGGCAGGATATGACATTAATTGAGAGCAGTCTGGGCATACTTGAATCCAGTAGTCTATTAATGTTGTACCTACCTGTCAAGGCAAAGTACAATTTAAATATACAATAATGCAGGCTGCCTAGACAACCTCAATTCTATGATGTGTATTCCACTTCTGATTCTGAATTGAAATATTCCAGCCTAATTATATCACCACAAATTTAAATCCTTGTTTTGTCTTGTTTTTATATTGAGTTTCTACTCTCTTGCATATCACATGAAGTCATAAGTTCCATGAATAGGTCAATGGTCTGAAGAATACATTTACTTTATTATCTTGCCAGAAACACAGTACTAATAAAGCCCAGCATCTTCTCTTTCTATCTAGCAGTCTGATCTTTCTTCAGCCTTCTCTATTACTAAACATGTCATCACCTCTCTAGGAGTCTGTTGATCCCAAATCCTTAGAATTCCCTTGACTTTTTCTCTGTCCTGGGTCTTTTATATCCATTCAATCCCTAAATCTTGTAGGATACACATACCATTGTGGATTGAATTCCCCCCCCCCCATCCATATGTTGAAGTTCTACCCCCCAATGTGACTGTAATTAGAAATAGGAACTTTAGGACGTGATGTCAAATGAGCTCATAAAAGTAAGGGCCAGATCCAGTAGAATTGATGGTCTTATAAGAAAAGGAAGAGAGGAAGAGAGAGAGAGAGAAAGAGAGAGAGAGAGAGAGAGAGAGAGAGAGAGAGAGAGAGAGAGAGAGAGAGAGAGATCTAAGTTGCCCCCAACTCACCAAGGTTTTCTCTCTTTCTCTACCATGTAAAGGAATGGTAGGAAGGTGGTTGTCTGTCTACAAGTTATCAACAGAGCCCTCACCAGACCCTGGGCATGCTAAGACCCTGTGTTGGGACTTGCAGCCTCCAGAACTTGGAGACAAAGGATTTCTGTTGTTTAAAGCCATCCGTGGTTTGTAATGACAGACCAAGCAGAGGAGCACACGTGCTATGCAATAACCGGAGCAGCTTTCTCCTTCGCACAGACACCATCTCCACCTAACTTAGCGTTTGCTTCGATACTTTCACTTGGAAGTCTGTGGAAGCCACCTAATTGGACCACTGTCCTTTAAACCCTCGTTGTCTCTGATCCAGGTTTCACAGTGCTGCAGGTCAAGTATCCTAATTATCCCATCCTCAAATTTGAACCCTTCAGTGTTCACTGTGGCCTATAGTTAAACATTTAATTATATAGCCTCCTCTGATTGCTGTCGAAGGTTCCTCCTTATATAGACCCAGTCTAGAGTTTCACCCAGTCACTCCTCTCCTGTGCTACTGTCCAGGCAGGTGGAACTGCAGGTGTTTTTCCAGACATCCCCCTAAGCTTTGCTCTTTCTGCTATTTTCCTTCTGCTGTGTATTCCTTCCCACTCCATCTCGACCCATCAGAATCCTTTGCTTCAGTCAGGTGTGGTGGGGCATGCCTGTAATCCCAGTGCTTGAGAGGCTGAGACAGGAGGATCACAGATTCAAGGCCAGTCTCTGCAACTTAGTGATGCCCTCGGTAACTTCGCAAGACCCTGTTTCCAAATAAAAAGATAAAATTGGGCTGGGGTGCATCTCAGAGGTAGAATGCCTCTGGCTTCAATCCCTAACACTACCACACACACAAACAATCTTTTCCTCCTTTCTAAATAAAATTCCACTTCCTCTCTGAATTTTTATCTACATAGCAGAATTGCATCCCCTTCCCTTCTGATCTGCAGGGGCTCTTTGTTGATGTTTCTTTAGGACAACAGCATCTTCTACTTTGCAAGATGGCATTTGGTTTTGGCTTCTTCATGACTATGTATACTCTACTTTATTCTAACTAAATAAACTGTAATGGCAAAGAACATTGACTCCTCAAATACTAAACAATGTTTTGTTGTTTTATTTTAAACTTACTCTGTATCTTAAAAATGTGAGGACTATAAATAAATGAAAAACACTTGAATTTTTTTTAATAGAATTGATTTTTTGTTTTGTTTTGACACACCCTGTAATCCCAGTATTTGGGAGGCTGAGATAGAAGATTTCATGTTGGAGCCCAGCCTCAGCAACTTAGCAAGGCCGTTGGCAATTAAGTCAAGAGTGTTTCAAAATTAGAAAAAGGGCTGAGGTTGTCCCTCTGAGGTAGAATGTCCTTGGGTTCAATCTGCAGTACTCAAAACAAAACAACAAAAATAGGATGTGTGTGTGCGTGTATGGTTCTAGGAAATGAACCCAAGGGCATTCTACCTCTGAGCTACACCACAGCCCTATTTTTGTTTTTATTTTGAAACAGGGTCTCACTAGGTTGATAAATCTCAAATACTTGCTGAGACTGGCTTTGAACCTGAGATCCTCCTGTCTCAGCCTTCCAAGTAGTGGGATTACAGGCATGCGCCACCATGCCTGGTTTAGAATTGGTTTTTAGTGTTTTCTTGCTGCAATATTATCAACACTTATTTATTTTTTACAGACTATAACGTTTTTGTTTCCTGATCAGTAGGAATTTTTTGTAAATAGACACTCTAACAAGAGAGAAGCACAGGAGAAGTGTGAAACATGGCTTTCAACTGACAAGTGACCTTTGTCAATGCATTAGCTAAAATATATCTGCTATTTTCAAGTTTTATTTCTTGTGAAGCATAAATGGCATACATAAACGGACATGCAGTTTATAATATCTGACCATGACAATATGACTATAATGTGTGGGCATGAAGTAATTTTTCATTAGACAAAGAAGAAAAGAGCCGTAGAAATTGATTCTCAGAACTCTGTTCTGACATCGCCCCTGCCTTCTGGATGAAGAGAAAGAAACAGGGGACAGAAATGTGGTCCTTTTAGTATGCTGATACTTTAAGCTGCCTGGACACAGACACTGAGTCCTACTGAAAGAATTGTGTCTTGAGTTATGCTTAGGTCATTGTTTAGCCAAATACTACTCAAAAAGTCTTGACCTGTGCGTTTGAAATGGCAGATGTTCACAGTGAGGACCGAGCCTTGGGGCAACATAAATCTTCACTATTTTGTGACAATTTGCTCAATAATTGGGTTGAATTTTTTTTTAAAGTTCCAGAGAGTTATTTACAAAGCAGCTGCTCCTGACATTGCAAATGCAAGTGCTCCCCTTACAATAAAAAATGCAAACAAACAAAGCCACAGGAGAGCTCATGGTCCTAGAGTCAGAAATGAACAACTCTTCACACTTAAGACATTGTTTTCATTAAATATTTTAAAATAAAAAGTATATGTATAAAGGTATATAAAAGAATAGTATATATATCATTTATATATCATAAAATGATTACTACAGTGAAACTAACATGCTCATCTGCTCATATTACTATTACCTTACTATTTGTGTATGCATTTATTTATTAATTTTTTATGAAAGCACTTGAAAGCTACTCTCCTAGCAAATTTCCAGTATAATTCATTGAGTTATTAGTTCTTATAATCATGCTGTGTGTTATACCTCCAGGTTTATTCATCTTAAAAAACTGGCTTTGGATTCATTTACCAGCATCTTCCCCACTGCATAAACTTCCCATCCCTGATAATTTTTACTCTATGAATTTAGCCTTTTATTTTTTTACTTTTTTAGATTCTACATATAAATAAGATCATGAAGTATTTATTTTTTCTGTGTCTGGCTTATTTAATTTAACGTAATGCCTTTCAGATTTATCCATGTTGTCATAAATGACAAGATCTCTTTTTTGAAGGCTGAATAATATTCCGTGTGTGTGTGTGTTTATCTTATAATTTTTTTCTTTCTTCTATTAATAGACTGCTTGTTTCCATACCATGTCTCCTATTGTGAATAATGTCATAATTAACATGGGAGTGCAGATATCTCTTTGGAACATTGATTTTACTTTCTTTAGGTATATACCCAGAATTGTGATTTCTGAGCCATATACTAGTACTATTCTAATATTTTTAGGTACTTCCATATGGTTCTCTAAAATAGCTCTACCTCTTTACATTCCCAGCAACATTATGGAAATGTTCCCTTTTCTCCAGATCCTCTTAACACTTGCTATCCATTATCATTTTAATGATAGTCATTCTAAGAAATGGGGGGTGATAGCTCCTTGTGTCTTTGATTTGCATTTCGCTGATTAGTGGTGTTGAGCAGCCTTTCACATATCTGTTGGGTATTTTTATGTCTTCTTCAGATACTTTGCTCATTTCTATTTGCCTTTTTTTGTTTATTTGTGGCTACTCAGTTGTGTGAGTTCTTTATACATGTTGAGTTTGGCCACTTATCAGATACATGTTTTACGATATTTTCTCCTATTCCACAGGCTACCTTTTTATTTTGTTTGTTGTGCCTGAGCAGTTTGATGTAGTCCCACTGATTTCTGATTTTGTTGCTTGAGCTTTGGGTGTAATAACCAAAATGTCATGGCCAAAGCCAGTGTTTTATGGCATCAAGTCTTTAGTCCATTTTGAGTTGATTTCTTTTTGTGTATGGTAAAGATAAGCATCCAATGAAGATTTTTTTTTAATTTGTTTTTACCTAAAGAGGAATTTTCAGCTGTTTCTTTAAACAGGACAAGGCAGTAGAGAAGCACAACGCTAAGTAAGCTCTTTCATTTAAATATTTATTGATATTCTTCTGTGATCTGAACCCTTCCCCAGGCCTATGGCTTCACAAAGCCAAAATAACAACATGTTAAATAAAGTTTGAAACTAATTCATGCTGTATTGAAAATAAGAAGACTTTCTTTGTAGACAGGACCTGCGGTGGATGAGGTTGCGAGGGGTCAGTGTCAGGGACAAGTTGGAATGTCTCCCAGCCACATGAGACTCGCAAAGAAGTCAGGCTGGCATACCATAGCAACAGCTTTTATATGGTATATAAAAGCTTTTTTATATTGTAACAACGACAAAAATGTGTAAGCACCTCTAATCCCAGTACTTGGAAGGCTAAGACAGGAGAACTGCAGGTTCAAGGCCAGCCTAAGTTACTTAGCCAGGTCCTTCTGCAGTTTAGCAGATACTGTTTCAAAATAAAATAATAAAATAAGGCTGGGGGTATTGGGTTCAATCCTCAACACCACTTAGAGAGAGAGAGAGAGAGAGAGAGAGAGAGAAATTTATTAATTGCAAGCACTCAGTTCTGTGGCATTAAATACATTTACATTGTGGGCACACAGTCACTTTCTTTCTAGTGAATATTTGGATCAGAGTTTCTTTCCGATGCCTCCTCTTTCTTTGAGGCTGATAATCGACAATCAATGTGATGACACTCTGGTACAAGCAATGATCCTGCTGCTTGTTCTTCACCGTTTACCACTCAGGGTCCACCGGCCCATTTTGGCCACCTCTTGTACACACAGCAGCGTGCGTGCACACCCAGCCTCCCATATACACAGCCACACTTACGTTCACTCAGTGTGGTGTGTTGTGGTGAGTTCCCACCATGCTTTTCTAACAATCTCTTCCTTCTCCCTTCTTTACTGCTCTAATTATTTTTGACTTCTAACTCATTTTCTTTTTATTAAATTCATAGAGCAAAAATGAAGACAAAAAAGTATTCACTGATCAAGAGCATTCCAAATTTTCTCTATTTATGGCACCCCTAGTACCCCAATATCTTTATTTATTTATTTATTTATTTATTGGTGCCTCTGGGTCAAAGAATCACTGTACTGTTCTTCTTAATTAGCATAATACGTATTTATGTCCTAACTGCTTAATAGCCTTTTTGAAAAAATAGAGCACATGAATTGAAAGCAAACCTATTTATATTTTACTCTTGAAACCCATAATTACGTATCCCTGGGCTGTGTGCCTGCTGGATAGTGCCCATCTCTCAGAACCTTGAAGTCACAGTGGACACTGACACCCTTGTTATTCCACGTTTATTCCCATGTGTTACTTTAGGTTATTATTTTGTCCTTGATTTGCCTTCTTTGTTACTTTCCTTTGACAATGTGTTTTTCCACATTTTTACCTCTCAGCAGATTTTAATGGCAAGTCTTGGGTGTAGGAGACCAATGGAAAGATTGATAAATTGCCAATGAAATTGTCTTATTTGACCTTTGTTACCCTGAGCCTGATTGATGATCCTGGACTTAAAATCTACAGACTCTTTGTGGGTATTAAATCAGATTACGTATCTGTCTTAGTCTGTTTGGGCTGTAAGAATAAACAGACATAGACGGGGTGGCTAATAAAGAACAGATTTTGGGTTTTTTGCACAGTTCTAAAGGCTGGGAAGCCCAAGGTCATCAATTCAGTGTCTGACGAGGGCTTGCTTCTTCATAGATGCCTGTTTTTCTGTTTTTATTTATTTATTTATTTTTATTATATTTGTTATTCTGTCCTCACATACCACAAGGAGTGAAGGAGCTTTCTTGATCTAACTTTCATAAGGGTACTAATCCCAACTTTTATATTTCTGAGTATTTTTATAAGGGTACTAATCAACTCAGAAAGGTCCCGCACTAATCAGCTGAGAAAGGTTCCACCCGTGTAATAATGCTATCACATTAGGAATTAGAATTTCAACATGTAAAGTGTGTGTGTTGGGGGGTACATAAACGTTCAGTGTATGGCAGGGTCCAAATGCATCAGTTTTATTGTTTAATTAAATATCTTTTAAGAAAAACAGGATATTAGGAACAGAATGTGTTTAAAAATATTTTTATTTGAGTGTTTAAAATATCAACATAAAAACACTATAAATGTATGGAAACTGCTGAAATAAAAGAAACTTATTTTGTCATTTAATATATGTCTTTAAAAGAAATCTAAATTATTTCCGTCTTAAAGTGCTATTGCTACATAACCTTTCTATGTTGAGAGTAGATGTCTTTAAGCCAGTGCATTTTACTTGGCCAACAAGACACTAGACTTCTGACCTTACCTTCCTCCATGGGAAGGGAAGGCTGAACTGTTCTACTGATTTAACTTGCTGGGTTTTTTTTCTCTTTTTCTTTCAGATTTTATCGATCTGATCCCACGTATCTTGTGACTGCTGGCTGGAATTAAGGTCAGTGCTGTATTTATATTGATCATGCATAAATTGTGAAAAAGCGTGTTGGGTCTTTAGGTTGCTGGGTCAGAATATTCTTTCAAAATGTGGTAAAAAGCAGAAATTGAGTATAAATGGGATACATTTCAGACTTGACTCACAAGCAAGCATGGTTCCCTGAGCAGTGTTTCTTTACATAGTGTAATTTTTTGGTTATGAATGTTGGACTTTATTCACCTTACTAGCTGACTTTTGATGAAATAAAAAGATCCAATTTTTCATTCATTCATTTCATTTAACAAAGATGTTAAAAATGACATTTTAGTTAACATTTTAAAGACTGATCTGCTTTCTGAATTCATAGGAGAACACTTTTGATTCCACAGTTTGGTACCCACAGAGAATACATTACCTAAGAAGAGTTGAAAAGCACTTATGAATCACAAATTTCAATTAATTAGCAGACTGTTGGGATAGCATGCCTTTTTATGTTTTCTCATTAATTGCCTTTTACAAGACACTCAAAACCAGCTTAGAGTAATAACAGAGCCTTTCGGGGTTCTCACCTCAATAGGCTTACCATATATACATTCATATATATGTGTATATATATATATATATATATATATATATATATATTGCCCTCTAGAACATGTACTGATATTTTTAAAGTAAAATTAAAAAGTAAATTTGGAAAGAAGTGAGGACTTTGTTGCTCATAAAAGAGCAAAAATCCAGGTGTTGCTAAATGCTTTGTATAGAGTTTTCATTAATGAGTAACATAAAGTATAACATTGGTTTTTCATTTATCCTTACTAAACAGAAAATTTCCCTTTAACATCCATATTTAACTCGTAAAACTCAGTGTCTAACATAGCAGGCACACAATAATTATATACATTTTCTCCCCCTTCACACACACACACACACACACACACACACACACACACACACTCAGATGAAAAGCTACTATTATTTCTCTTTTATGCTTTTCTATCTTTGAACTTACATGGAAATAAACAGAGCATGCAGGAAACATGTCTAGGGATAATTGGCAACTTAATGAAGATAAAAAGGGGAAATATCTACACAGCATGATTTAAAGACTATTTATAAACTATATTATTTTATGCCTTGATAGTTCTCAGATGGTTTATTATAGATGCTTACCCTGGATTCCTTGTTTTTCTTTCCTTCGTATGTTCTGTGTAAACTTGAGGAATGGAATAAGGTGACAGTTTTAACAAAGTCCTCAGGTATACCGAGGGCTAAAATGTTGCCCCAGAAAGCAGAATAGCTTTTCTAAAAGTATCTAGAACACTATGAGAATTAAGGTCATTCTACAAATCTGAATGACATGAAGGGTCATCAGGTCATAATGGTTTTTTACTAGTGCTGAGATTTTATGAATTTTGACCTGAATGCTTTAAAGATATTTAGAGAATTTTTATAAATCAGTGCATATTGTCAGTTACTCTTATGTTTCCAAACAAAAACTTAAGAGAAAAATATTATTGTAAATAACTGGTTGCTATCTTTTGTCTGTGCTTCTTCATTCTATAAATGAGCAGTATTTTCCTTTATCCTTCCTCTAATGCAGTCAGTACATAGCAGACATATCCCATTAAGACCCAACCTCTACCCTGCTCTACCACACCTTTAAAAAAGGGATCCCGTCCTTGGGATTGGCACCTAATGCTAAGGAGTGTGGTGCTTCAAAGGAGGTTCTCAGTACTTCCTAGCCTTTACGATTGCTTTTGACTTTATTAAGTAAAATGTTTCTGGTGGCATTCATTGAAGCATGTAAGTTTGAAATTAGATGAATTTATCGTTTCTTGGTGCTTAGAATCCTTAGATAATTTCCTATGCTTGACTCACTTATAATTATATAAAATTATTTACCAAATCCCCAAGTTGGATCCATGTTCCATCACAGCTTTTTTTATGCCTGCATCAGGGCCTCCCTCCTGACAGCAGTGTGTGCACCTGACTTGTCTCTGCACCTCCAGACTGAGGAATGTATTATCTATAAAATGTTAACTTTTGCTTCATTTAAAGATTAAATGAGATAATGTATTATTGTGAAATTTTAAGATGAAAGCTTTCTATATAATTTTAGAATCTCTGCCAATGATTTTTCCCTCTGGATTTTACATGAACAATAAATTTTGATTATTCTATTAAGAAAGTAAGAAAAATTAATGAGGATCCTGAAATTACTGTTATAAAATCTTCCAAATATATAAATGAATAAATACTTTTTCTAAACTGATCAGAAAGTAATTTCTCAGCTGGGCAAGGAGTCATATACCTGCAATTCCAGTGCTTGGGAGGCTGAGGCAGGAGAATCACAGGTTAGAGGTCAGCACTTGGTAACTATTAGAGTTCTTGTTTCAAAATAAATAATAATAATAATAATAATATAATAATAATAATAATAATAATAATAATAATAATAGGGCTAGAGTATAGTTTATATGTAGAATGCCCCTGGGTTCAATCTCTAGTACTCCAAAATCATAAAAATAAGATGGAAGAAAAAGAAATTTAGGAATATTTCTTTTACATTTTTTATTTTCTATTATATCTGTAGTAAAAAAAAATATTAGCAAACTAACCAGTATATTATACAAGTAAGCAGACCTCCACTTAGAAAAAAACTAAGAGAGTACAGAAAGCACAAATCCTCAAATCGAGAGTAAAGGGAGAAGGTATTGTTGTCTTGCTAGTAAGTGTCGGCGCTTGCAGCTTTCTGGAGTCAAGACAAATTTTTGATCAATCTTCCAGTATTACCTTAGGGACAAGCTGTGTGTCTTCTACCAGTTGCTACATACATCTCTTATAGAATTTGTTCATTCTTTATGTTACAGTTATTTCTGGATATGCCCTATCTCCTCCAGTAGCCAAAAGACTTTTTAGGGAGAGTTGGGGTCTTTAAGTTTATGCATCTGCCCCAGATGGGCCTAGTAGAAATAGACACCTAGAAAGCACCAATGTAATGAATTATAATGATCCTAGCCAATAACAATTTTATTACATTCCTGCAGACTAAATATAAAGTCACATATACATTTGTTTATATGTCTCTGTTATATTACTCATTAACCACCTTTTTAAAAAATCTCTCTTGGTAGTTGTAAAAGATGAGCAAAGAAAAAAAAAGGACTTTAAGTTATAACTATCCAAAAGACGTTTGAAGCAGTAATCACTGTTAGATTTAACTTAAGAATTCTAGAAAAACAAAGGAAAGGAAAAGTGATTATTTTGTTACTCTATTTTGTTCCTGTATTTAGGCCAATATAATTTTTGTAGAAGAAACATACTCAGAATACTGATTATAGGATTGATGTGTGCCACAAAGCAACTGAGAGATGCCAGAAGGCTTCATGGAATGCTCAATTATTTGTTTACTACTTTAAAAAGAGACGCAAGTTGGCTAGAATTCCATTTCAGACTGGAAACACCAGTTAGTCCTGAGTGCATTTGTTTTCCTTGTACAGCTTTCAAAATATAAGCCATCATAAATAATGCATTTTCTCTGTTTTGTGAAAAGTAATCCTTTCTTGTTAAAAATATTGCCATTAAGGAATTAGCTCATGACATGACTTGGAGTGAGAAGGTGGGAGGCAGTGGAGGTGGGGTGGCAGGCAAACTTGCTCTAAAATCTCATCTCATATGAACTAATGACAGTCCTCAGGAATATGTATTTCTAGAATTGCTTCTTTATTTTGACAGTTTTGACATACTGAGAAAGAAGGCTTGTTAATGCCACAGAAAGACATATGAAAATACTACCCACTGGAAGTATCTTAAGAACACGTATTGGATCCGGGTTTTTATCCATGTGGGAAAAGAATATTCTAGCTGATTATGTTTCCCTTGACTAAATGTAATATCAAATGACTGCAAAAGACGACCCTTTGGATATGTTTTCATACAAACCCCATGTTTATGAAATCAATCCTGGAGATTTAATTCACTGACCAGCTAATCGTTATTCTTTTCCTGAAATCATCTGAAATAAAAAACTGGTGTTCCAAAGAATACTATAACTAATCTTTTTACATACTGATTATCTCATTAAAAGGGTATTATGACTTCAATTTGAGCTTTGATCTTATTAGGGAAGTTCTGATGATTTAAAAACAAAAGGAGTGCTTTTTCTTATGTAAGAAGGACTCCATTCATTCAGAAATTCTTAATTTTATGTTCCACTTATTAAAAAATAATATACTTTCTCATTCCTCTGTGTCTATAATCATCAAAAAACTTGTTAATCTTTATTAGTTATTCATCTGAAGATCATCAACAACTGTGACTAAAAAGGAATATAAAGTAATAGATATATGTGATAGATGATAGATAGATAGATAGATACATAGATAGATACATAGATAGATACATAGATAGATGGATGGATGTGGTGCTTTGGGATAATTTTTCCAGTGAGTAATACAAAGGCTTCACTTTAGAACATACTTTTCGGGGTCATTTCTGTAGAAAAGGGTGATTATCTGCTTTTGCTGAACTAAATCCTTTTTGTTGTTTAATAACATAAAATATTAGTTGAAAAATAATTTTCAAAACAAACCAGTATGGCGTAGGTTTTGTTCTATATTATTTAGTGTTTTGTGCATGTTGCGTTATTGTTTTTGCTTTCTTTACATTTCTTTCCACCTTTTTATATCTAATGAAAGAAGTGGTGAATTAAAAATAACAGTACATTATACACCAGCATCTATTTCTATAGATTTCTCTTTCTCTCTCTTTTATATTGAAAGTATGAGCCTATCAAAGTTTGTAGTTTAAAGATAAAACAAATTGTCCCTTAGCATATGCATTTTTAAAATATAGAAATTTGTAACTTCAAGTACAGTGACCTTTATTTTATGAATAGACAAACTTAATCACTAAACCAAATACTTCTGTGAAATATAATATTTCTTAAAAATATAGAAAAGCTTTTATTTAATATATATGTAAAAAATATAAATTTACCAAGTATAATTACTTGCTTATAGTATGCATTTATGTATCATTCAGAATAGTTTAAATTAGAAGATTCTGATCTTCAGATTGTTTAGTGGGAACTTGATATCTTTTACTTGAAGGTGTTTTATCTATAGAATAGAAATATCTCTTTACTTTTTCTTCAAATATATTGCCATGTCTTATTAAACTGCCAAAAGCAACTGTCTGGTACAAAACTAAGGTATGATATAAAGTAGTTCATATTTGAGAAATATCTATGGTGGCATGTTTAAGAGATCTTAAGTCAACTAAAAGAATTGTCAACACCAAAGAGAGTAAACTAAACAATGTGGATTAGATATAAAGAGTGTTCATGGAGGAACTGAGGGTCTTATTTTTTAGATCATTAGTGAAAGCAAGATTAATATAATTCCCTCCTACAATTGTGATTTTTACCTTCTTCAAGCTCGCTCTTTCTTTCTTTCTTTCTTTCTTTCTTTCTTTCTTTCTTTCTTTCTTTCTTTCTTTTTTAATTTTTTGCGGGTTTGGGGATGGAACCCAAGGGCATTCTACCTATTTTTTATTCTTTATTTTGAAACCGGGTCTCATTGTTGAAGAGGGCCTCACGAAGAAGCTGAGGTTGTTCTTAAACTGTGATCCTCCGGTCTCAGCCTCCGGAATGCTGGGATTATAAGCATGCGCCACCACGCCCAGCTTCTTCAAGCTTTTTCTATGGTGAGAAATTTCAGTTATGGGAAAATGAGTCCGTGAACAGAATGTATAATTTGACAGGAAGCTTTGTAGGTGCAAACCCTTTCCAATTTTACTTTGACTTCCATTGTCTCTTAGGAATTTTAAGACTTTAATTTTGACCATCTGTTCATAATATAAAAGACAGAGGACTCTTGTACTTAGGATGCGCCTGGGGCTTTCTACCTGTTTTTTTGTACCATTATTACTGTGCACAAGGCCTGTAGGAGCAGTCAGGTAGGCTACGCAATGTTCATGACTAGAGAGAAATCATATTTACATGTCCAGACTAACCTATTCTACAGGTATTTCAATGAAATGTAACTACATTTGCTTCTATTTCATACAAGTATTGTACAACATACATATTGCTTCATTTAACAAGTCACCTTAAAATATCTTACAAAATAAAAAAATTACAAAATAAAAAATATCTTTCAAAATAAAAAATGTCTTCATTTTAAATATAATGGGGATAAAAGTTCAATTGCTTCATTTAGTAACAAGGTGTAGAAAACCTTTAGAAGTATGTGTTTGCCATCACAATATATGTCAAAATGCTAGTAGAATGTAATGATTTCCTTAGCCCTCACAGAAGCAAGGTAGCAATGTTAGAGGGCTTGATTGCTAAGGAGAGGGGTCCCTGGGGATGTATCCTTGGGGATTATATGAGATCTTTCCTTTCCCTGAATGCTCTCTGTTTCTGGCTTCCAGGATGTGAGAGCAGAGACTTTGCTCTCTTTTTCTCTGTCTCCCTCCCCCCACCTCCTGCTACCATGCCCTGAGCTCTGCACATGTGGCTTGACATGGACCAAACCCAAACTCTCTAAGAAAACTATTAGCAAATAAATCTTTCTTCCTCTAATGTGTGTAGTCAGTCTTTTTATATTATAGTGGGAAGAATGATGATGAGACTGAAATTGGTACCAGCAATGGGGTCACTGCTATATCTATGTCTGACCGTGTGTTTTGCAAATCTTTGGAACTGCTTTGTGAGAGGAAGTCTGAAGGGCCAGAATGTGGCCAGAAATGCATATGGTAGAGGCTGTGCTCAGGAGTTTTGGAGGGTAGAGAGGACTTCATAGGAAAATGGAGATGAGGCCACATGTGTTACATCCTGGCAAAGAACTTATAAGCATTTTGCCTGCATCCTGAAACTTTGCATGAGGCCACATTTAAAGCTGATGGGATAATTAAGCTAGCAGAGGAAATTTCAAACCAACAACATATCTACACTGTATTATGAATATTGATGTCCCCATTCAGTGAATTGTAACCTGGACTTCAGGGGCAGAAAATAAAGCAGGGAGTCTATAGATTTGCAGTTTGGCCAGAAAGGCATGTGTTTAATGGGGATCCAGAGAGATGATGTTGTGGGACTGGCCATAATGGAAGGTAGGCTGTCATTGACAAGGTCCCCAACACAATGATTAAAGAGGATGTGAGTACCAGCAGTCTACTCAGCACTCATGTAATTCTGGTTTTACTGGAAAAAAAAATTGGGTCGTGGAAGCTTCCACCCAGATTTCAAAGGAATGTTTGAGAAGCCAGGTAATGTGTGGCAGATATGGAATCATTGCACGCATACCCAAATGAGGCAATTGTGAAGCTTTGAGGGTGAAACCAAAGTTTCAAGGAAAAATCCTGAGATTTCAAAATGCTAGAAATATGGAACTACCACAAGGAAAAACTTCAAGTTAAAAGCCATGAAACCAGGTTAGAAGAACAAGTATGACACCCAGTGTGATCAACCAGTCTGTAGGGGCAGGGCTGCCAAGGAGCTGTAGAGATCATATCTCACCATCCTGTGCCCAGGATGCCAGAAATGAAGTTGCAGAATAAAATGTTTGCCTTGCTGAATTTCAGTATTGTTTTGCACCTATTCCTTCTTTTTGTGGCCCTATTTCTCCCTTTTGGAATGCAAATGTTTACTTTTGTCATTGTACATTGGATTGATGTATCTTGCTTTTTATTTTCATAGGGCCTCCCATCCAGGAGTTCACCTTGAGTCTCAGAGGAGAATTTTGAGTTTGGACTTTTGAGTGATGCTAGAATTGTTAAAGCTATGGAACTCTTGGAGATGGTCTAAGTTCATTTTGCAGTGATGTGGCTGTGAAGTGCAGGGGGTCAAGGGAAGAATACAATGTGAGAGAAAGTAAGATGGGTAAAAAGAAGAGGATTGGGGAGGAGTATAATGTAGACGATTTATAATGTCCCCCCCGGCTCTCATAGAAACAAGGTAGCAATATTAAAAGTGGAATTGATTACTAAGTAGGGTCCCTGGGAGTATGGTTTGGGTTTACTTGGAGATCTCTCCTTTCCCTACTTTCCCTCTATTTCCAGCCCCCAAGAAGTGAGAGTAGAACTTTTGCTCACTTGTGCATGCCTGTGCTCTCTCCTCTCTCCTCTCTTTTCCTCTCCTCTCTCCTCTCTCCTCTCTCCTCTCTCCTCTCTCCTCTCTCCTCTCTCCTCTCTCCTCTCTCCTCTCTCCTCTCTCCTCTCTCCTCTCTCCTCTCTCCTCTCTCCTCTCTCCTCTCTCCTCTCTCCTCTCCTCTCCTCTCCTCTCTCTCTCTCTCTCTCTCTCTCTCTCTCTCTCTCTCTCTCTCTCTGCTTTTTGTTGCCATGCACTAGTTCTGCACACATGGCCTGACATAGATTGAACCAAAAATCTCTATGAAAATTGTGAGCAAATAAATCTTCCTTCCTATAAGTTGTGTGCTTAGCTTTCTTGGATTGGATTAGTGTGGTAAGAGTGTTGACCAAGATGAAAACATAAATGTTTGACATGTGATGTGGTTTGGTTTTGGTTTCACAAAGTTTTCTTAGGCAAATGGCTTTTCTTTGGATTAAGCATAATCATCTCCATTTATGTCATGATTTTCTCAGAAATATATTTACAAACTCAGCATCTATCTACATGATTTTTTTTGCACTTATCTCTTTATTTCTTCATTTTGACCTGGCAGTAAATAATATTCCACTCAGGTGTACAAATAATGTACCATTTACTTGGATGTAGAAGTTATTAGATCACATGGCCCTAAACTGAAATGTCACTCTTCAGAGAGTTGAAGAACAACAGAAGGGAAGGAGTGAGAGAAAAGATTATATAAAGAAATTCTAGCCAGGCATGGTATGCATGCCTATAATTCCTGTACTTAGAAGGCTTACACAGGAGGATCTTAAGTTCGAAGCCAGCCTCAGCAATTTAGCAAGGCTCTCAGCAACTTAGTGAGCCTTGTTTCAAAAATATTTAAAAATAGGGTAGTGGCTTAGAGGTAAAACACCTATAGATTCAATCTCTAGTACCCCTCTAACACACACACACACACACACACACACACACACACACATATCAGGTGAATGCCTGATAACTAAATAGGACTTATAAAAAATGAAATAAAAAATAAATACCCCAGATGCTAACCCATTTTTCTTAATCTAGACTTTGAAAAAACAAATTACATTAGTAAATTTCAGTTTTGTGAGCATTGTAATTTTACTGGGGAAAGAAAACTTATATATAATAGTATTCCTAAATCATGGTTTGCTATTTGTACTTTCATAATTTAATCTTTGCACATATCAAGTAAGCCTACATGAAAAGTTACTGTTTTAAAGAAAAAGAATATTAAGCCAATTAGCAATGAATGAACATCAAAAAATATACTTTACACTAGCAAATCTAAAATTTAAGTTGACTAAATGTGATAGGCAACATATAAATTCTAAAACACAAAGCACTTCAATTAATTTAACAAAATAATATAATATAAACAAACAAGGCATAGGGAATAATGGACCAAGAACAGGAACGGAAACGGAGATTCAGGAGTTGACCCAGAGGTAGAGATGTTGGAGTTGCACTGTTCCTCAGTAAGAGAGAAGAGCAGGATTGGAGCAAGTCACTAGATCAGTCATACACACAGGAAGATTCTTGTACCACAAACAAATCTCAATGCACTGTCGACAGCAAGACAAGAGTCTTCTTAGGACTTTATGAGCATTGCCCAGTGTCTTTGGCAAGCTCATCCAAGCTTAGAGAACTTTATCAGACACGTATAAGTAGCCACAAATGTATTGATGACATAAATCCATCAGAGATGAGAAAGAATTTTAGATTCAAGGGTTCATTATCAACTACAGCACAGATGTGCTAGTCTGATGACATGTCCAGACGAGTTTCTAAAGGTATATGTTAGCATATCTAAACAAGTTAGTTATGTATTTTTGAAGCTGTCTGAGCCATATCCTGGCATGAATAAATAAGTTGTTTATGAATTCCTAATAATTATTTTATATCTCATACTTTATTCAAGGACAGTTCTTGAAAGGGGTCTTTGGAAACCAAAGTGCAGAAAATCAAATGACTGGAAAGTTGGGACCTGAACAGAGTAGACGGGTTTCTTCAGACTTGAATTCTGCCTCTTTTTCCCTCCTTTGTTCTCAGTTTCCCACTTTTTCTTTCTATATGTATTTGTTGAATTACTTTTATGCATATCTATTTTTAACTGTGAGCAGAAACCAAATCCATCATGAGATTTTTCACATTTTGTGCCCACAGAGTTACATAAAGTATAAAATGATAATATGGAGAAATAATGATGTGGATGTATGTTCCAACTGCCTCCTTTCATAAAATTATCTTTTTGTCTTAAGTTTTATAAAAAGAAAAAAGTAACACCTATGTCTCAATACATGGGAACTAAATTTTCAACTAAAAACCTTGATATCTGTATTTATTTTGAGTTTTAGTAATTCTGAGCCTTTTTATAACTAAAGAAAAATAAAGTGGCAAAATTGACTTATTTTTTATTAAAATTTCAGATGGGAAATTTAGAATTTTAGATAAATATCTAAAAAAGGTCCCACTATAGGTGAAAGGAGTAATTGAAATGGAAATTGTTGGGGAAAATGTAATTAAAAACATCATTCTGACCCAGAAGTTCTCTTGACAAAGGTAGTAGAGAAATATAGCACTTTTATTGTTAAATAGGCATTATACTAAAATGTGATACACATTATAGACAATCTGTTTTGAAATTGTAGACTAAAAGAAATCGCACCCTTCCTTATAGCCAAGTAAATACAACCCAGTGCATGCATGCATTGAACACAAACAATAACTAGTCCTCAAGGGGGAAGGCTTATAGCACCATCCTAAATTTACTTGATAATTGGGGTGACCATCTGCCAGCACATTGGCTTTATGAAGAGAGAAACAAATATCTCAAACTTTTATGACAGGAAGTGTTTTCAGCTTGGAAACTGAAATTAGATTCTCATCTTCCCACAGGACCTGCGGAATAGAAGTGTGCTCTCTCTTGAAGTTTGCATTTCCAAAAAATGGTTTTAAGGTCCCCAGAGGAAACATTCCCAAATTGTGAGACTGAGAAGAGGCTCATTCAGCCCCTCCAAAGATGTACATACATTTGTAAAAGGCAGCAAAAGAAATTCTCAAAAAAAGGGAAGAGTGGAAAGAGAGCTCCACCTTACCTTCATTTTTAATAGGAAGGACTGAACCTCTTGTTTTTAAATTGGCATTTGTACTTGAAGTGTAAAGTGGATAAAAGGATTGTTTCTTAAGAAAAGTAGCCAGTGGATGCTTTTGTTTTCTGAATATTTTCAGAATATTTGTTAGTATATTCTAAAAGAAAGAAAACTAGAGTTTAAATTGAAAGGTTTAACTAAAACCATCATTGCCCTTTCTTCACACTCATATTAACCTGAGGGCTGGGTAAATACTAGGGCTGGTGCTGCTGCTTGGAGTATTGCAGTTTGAAAAGGGGAAGGTGGGGCCTCCTAATGGAAAGCAGAAAGAAAGACATAAAAATAAATTACTCCTTCTGAATGTGTTTGAGAATGGACATTTGCAGTTTCCTGGTGCATTTAACTTAAACTCTGCTGGGCTATAAGACCCCCAGTGCTCATTCAAATGCTAATTCCTGGCCATCTGCCCTTTTTTAAAAATAAAAAAAAGGCCTGAACATGCTGAAGGTCATATGACCCTAATTACTGCAATTATAAGCTTTCTGGGAGTAATCAGTCACTGGCGCCCAGAGTGTGCATCTGCTGATGATGAATAGATCAGGAGATTACTAAAGACAGGCTTCCCTGTAAGACTGCCCATTTCATTTCTTCATAAATCTACACATACACAGCTAAAATCTGTTTGTTCTAATAATA
Organism: Muscardinus avellanarius; assembly: GCF_963383645.1. NCBI lineage: Eukaryota > Metazoa > Chordata > Mammalia > Rodentia > Gliridae > Muscardinus > Muscardinus avellanarius. The sequence goes on along the minus strand of NC_137787.1, from coordinate 29,265,352 downwards.
GCATTCTTTCCTACATACTTTTTTCTTAAAATTCTTCTTTAAAATTTAATAGGAACCCTTTAAAATGCATATGTGTATGCACGAATATAATTAGAAATACAAAGAAGGACAAAGAGAAAACCTTCTAATAACCATTAATAAAGAAGCAGGAACCTTCACTTTTCTCCATCCAGAAGAATTTCCAAGGGTTAATCTTTCCAGTAGAGAATTATTATTTTTGCATTACTTTATCCTGTCTTATTTTACTAGTTTGGAAGTGAAGGAATACATAGATTTCTAATGTTAAGAGTGTGCATTTAAGGGAAAAAAAAAATCTTCCGATCACTTTATAAGGTCATTCTTTGGCAAGGCAAATTATTTTTTCCTTTCATAAGACCACTTACTCAAAATACTGTTTATTATGATATATAAAACATGTATCTTATGATATATATAATAGGTGAGATATACATATTTCATATATGTATATTTACTATTGTTTACCTTGTTTCCTTTTGTTATTTATTTTTGGTGGTACTGGGGGTGGAACCCAGAGGCTTTCTACCTCTGTGCTATACTCCCAGACCTTGTTTTTGTATTTTATTTGGAAACAGGGTCTCACTAAATTGCTGAGAGCCTCACTAAGTAGCTGAGGCTGGCTTCGAACCTGTGCGATCCTCTTGTCTCAGCCTCCCAAGCACAGGGATTACAAGCATGAGCCACCACACCCCACTGTTTCCTATTACTTAAGCTTTAAAAAATTAGTATCATGGAGGACTTATAATTTTAAATTGTACTGTGTGATTGCATTTATTCTTAATCCCTTTTGTCTTACACAGTAACTTCTGAGCAAATCTGTCTGTGCTAAATCACGTGCTGGAATATGGCGCGTGATGTTTCAATACCATCGGTCAGTCTCTCGTGTTCCTTAGTGATAGTGAGATTAAAGGGAACACCGGGCATCTGTCTCCTTTGGAAGAGTGATCATTTGCCAACTTGCCTCCAAAGCAACAGTTAGCGCTTTCTATAATTTCCTATTTCAGTGTTCAGACTGTCTGCATAAAATGTCTGCGTGGATTATTTATTCATTACACAAATGTTCTCTTGAGCACTACATTGTGTCCAAGGAGAACAAGTGAAAGAACAGGGAAAAGTCTGCAGTTGGGCCCTGGGACTGTCAAAGATAACATCAGAAGGACATCCAACCATTAGAGCAGACGAGCCAAGAAATGGGAATTTTTATATCATGAATTTATACTTCAAATAGTCACTCCATAATATGTTTTAAAGAAGAAGCTTTGCATGCTGAATTCCATGATTATTGTTTTCATGAGTACCAGGATAGGATTCTTTCCAGTAAGAGAGTAACTTAAAATCGATGACAATGTAGCTTAATAAGACTTCATATTAAATAAAGCATAGGTCACACACCAAAACAGATCATATATTTAAAAGTTCTGGTTCAGCTGGGCATGGTAGCACATGCTTGTAATCCCAGAATTTGGGAGGCTGAGACAGGAGGATCACGGTTTGCAGACAGCCTCAGCTACTTAGTGAGGCCCTTTGCAACTCAGTGAGACCCTGTTTCAAAATAAAGAATAAAAAAAAAAAAGTACTGGGTGTATAGCTCAGAGGTACAATGCCCCTGGTTTCCATCCCAGTACTGCAAAAGAAAGAAAGAAAGAAAGGAAGAAAGGAAGAAAGAAAGAAAGAAAGAAAGAAAGAAAGAAAGAAAGAAAGAGAAAGAAAGGAAGAAAGAAAGAAAGAAAGAAAGAAAGAAAGAAAGAAAGAAAGAAAGAAAGAAAGAAAGTTAGTTAGTTCTGGTTTAAAAAATGTTCTCTTAAGCAGGGCTTTGTGGCACACACTTGTAATTCCAGTACTTTGGAGGCTGAGACAGGAAGATCACAGGTTCACAGCCAGACTCAGCTATTTAGTAAGGCCCTCTACAACTTAGGAAGACCCTGTTTCAAAATAAAAAATAGTGCTGGATATATAGCTCAGAGGTAGAATGCTTCTGGGTTCAATCCCCAGTACCAGGAAAAAAAAGTGTTATCTTCACCAATAACAATTTAAATGAGGAAAGATCCATATATTCATTTTTTGGGGGGAGTGGTATACCAAGAGATTCAACCCAGGGACATTCACCCCAGTACTTTTTATTTATATTTTTGTTCCAAAACCAGATCCCCCTAGACCCTAGTCTGAAAGTCTCACTGCATCGTCAAGGCTGTCCTTGAACCTGTGATCCTCCTGTTTTAGCTTCCCAAGTACTGGGGTTACAGGTGTGTGCCACCATGCCAGGCTATTATTCATTGATTGTTTTTGTTTGTTTGTTTGTTTTCAGTATGAGGATGGAACCCAGGGGCATTCTACCTCCAAGCTTACCCCCAGTCCTATTTTTTATTCTTTATTTTGAAACAGGGACTCAGTGAGTTGCAAAAGACTTCACTAAGTAGCTGAGGCTGGCTAGAAACCACGATCCTTCTGTCTCAGCTTCTAGAATGCTGGGATTACAAGTGTGCATCATCATGCTTGGCTTCATTCATTCCTTTTTTCTTTTTCTTTTTCTTTTTTTTTTTTTTTTTTTTTTTTTTTTGGTGGTACTGGGGATGGAACCCAGGGGCCTTCTACACTTCCAGATCTACTTTATATTTTATTTGGAAACAGGGTCTCTTAACCAGTTGAGGCTGGCTTCGAACCTGCACGATCCTCCTGTCTCAGCCTCCCAAGCGCAGGGATTACAAGTGTGCACCACCACGCCCGGCTGGCTTCATTCATTCCTTTTTAAAGAAGCATCAAGACCTGTGTTGAGCTACTTCTCACCGGATGTAGTTCATTTTGGCATCCCTGCTACCAGTGCCCCATTAGAAAAGAGGGGCTCTCTTTCATTGACCCTCTGGATCTCACCTGTGACATGAGAGACCTAATCAAGGAAAGAGAAACACAGATACCAAGAGCTAGCCAGGTCAGGAGGGTATGGCCACACACTTCTGAACTGAGGCAGAGGCTTGTAGAAATGGGCAGAGCAAAAACAATGGCAATTGTCACAGAAACACCTTTTTGAACTCTGAAAATTACAGTAGCAAAGAAACCAGGGGGAAAGGGGATCTGGGAAGGAGTCTTGCAAATTGGGCTATGTGAAACCTAAATCATATAAAGTAGTTGACAAATGCTAGACCTCAGGTTAAGGACAGTAGTGAGAGTCTTATATGATGTTTCAAGAAATATTTGTGACAAGTACTTTTGAAAAAATCTTTGAAAATACTGTGAATATCATTAATACCGTATGACTTGGGATCACCAATTGAGGGTTCAGGTCAGTATACAAAATAAGTTTTTAAAATAACATGTGTAACTTGCTTGCAGTTATAGGTATCTCTAATAGTAGAGGCCTGACCCAGGGCTTCAATCCAGAAAACTGTTATTAGCAGAGTCATTAATTAGGGCCTTTTTAAAAGGCTATCTATGGAAGTTTGTCTTTATTTACCTTTTGTAAGATCTTAAATCTTCCTCCTTAGCCAGGCATGGTGGCACATGTCTGTAACTTCAATACTTAGGAGGCTGACACCGGGGATTGTAGATTCAAGGCACAATTCGCAACTTAGGGAAGGAAACCCTACTTCACAATAAAAAATAAAATAAAATAAAATAGGGCTGGGGGGGTTGGATAGGTCAGTGGTAGAAGGTCCCTGGATTCAGTCCTCACACACATACCTTCCTTTTCAAATATTCTTTCACCCCCCCAACACAGTAATAAAAGAATTGTATTGAAACATGTGACAACGTATGCACAGGAAACCCAGACCAAGAAATCAAAGATAGATCAATTCATTGCCGCCACAATGACTGGTGGGAAAATAAGTGTGGTCATGCTGCTAATGAATTAACAGCTGCCTTTCCGGTTGATGCTGGCCTTTTGTAGGTGACATGTTGTATACATAAGAGCTCGGTAAGGCAGGAATTCTGGTATTCATATTCCCCTTCAATTAGTTAATAGCAGTAAATAGTCCTTCAGCCTCATCTCTTGCGACTCTTCTCCCTTTAACCTCCTTTTGTTTTTTCTTTAGGCCTCAGTTCCTCAGAAGAACTTTACTGTCTAGGGCTAGCTGTCCTCATTTGGCACCCACACACACCCCAGATCTGATCTGTCATAGCGTTGCACTTCATTCTCATTCCTTAATCAGTATTCTCTATTGTTATTACTCATTATATTCTACGTTCCCTGCAAGGAGAGACCATATGTGCCTCGTCATCACCGTCCTCCTGAGAGCACACTACCAGAGACACCTGATGTGCTCCTTAAGCACTGCCTGCTCTCATCACTTGCTGCTAGTGCTGGGCCTACTTAATGCCGCGTGTCCTCCCATCTGTCCTTCGGGAGTTCAAGCTTCTTCTCCTCTGAAGGTGGCCACATCACATTTATCAGTCAAACAAACTGCAGTATCCACCGTTCAGTAGCCTACTAAATAAAATAAAGTTTTTTAAACTGCATGAGAGGCCTTAGCAGAACTGTTCTGCGCCTTTGGGCTTTATATGCATTTAGCTTTCTCTTGCCAGGTGTTCTCAATCAAGGATTGAAGTGCCCTAGATTTCCAGATTTGTCTTTACAGATTTAGTGTTCAGTGCTTAGTGTTGTTTATATCTGAAGCCTAGCTTTAATAAACTCTAATTTGCAAATCTATGACTAACTGGATCTGCATAAAAAGGGTGTCAACAGACATGAAAAGTCCCCCTCAAATCTGTAAGTTCTCCCTCATTAAAAAAAAAAGAAAAATAGTTAAACTGTTTGAATCCTCCATGACTGGTATCAGTTTTACTTCTCCCATTTGCTATAGTTAAACATTTATTTAGGTTTTAACACACACACACACACACACACACACACACACACACACACCAGGAAATCAGTACGATACATTAAAAGCTACATATACTGGGGTGTGTAAATGTTTCACAACTTATTTTTGTATTCTAGAAAGGTTGGCATGGAAACCTGGAGAAGGCATTTTAGATACTCAGTGACCCATAAAAACTTTCTTTTTGAATCTCGGTTATCTTATTTATCCCTATTTAGAATCAATTTAATGTTTATTTTTACCTAATTTTCTGAATATGTTTTTTTCAACAGGCAGAGAGCTTCTTCAGTCTCCCTAAAAATTAAGATAGAGCCATGCATGGTGGTACATGCCTGTAATTCCAGCACTTGGGAGGCTGAGATAGGAGGATCACAGATTTGAAGCCAGGCTCAGCAACTTAGGGAGACCCTCAGAAATTTAGTGAGACCTGTTTCCCAGAAAGGGATAGGAATAACTTGTAGAATGTCCATGTGTACTTGTCAATCTCTAGTACTCCAAAACAAAAAGAAAGAGAGCGTATTTTTTAAAGAATGATAAGGAGGTAGGCAGATTTGGGGGGAAGCATTATTATCAAGAATTAAGCAATAGCCGGGCGTGGTGGCGCACACTTGTAATCCCAGCAATTGGGAGGCTGAGATAGGAGAATCACAGTTCCCAGACAGTCTCAGCTACTTAGTGAGGCCCTTTTCAACTCAGTGAGACTCAGTTTCAAAACAAATAATAAGAAATAGGACTAGGGGTGTAGCTTGGAGGAATAATGCCTCTGGTTTCCATCCCCAGTACCACACACACACACACAAAAGAATTAAGCAATATAATTCATTAGATACAAACATAGACTGTGGAATCATAGAGTTCAAATGCTAGTTCTAAGTTTTATGATAATTACTATATTCATAGCATCAAGATACTGAAATAAAAATTGAGACACTAATAATTAAAGGAATTAAAAGAGGTGATATATATGTAAAATACTATATGTTAGCAATATATGGAATGCCATTGCATACATACTCATAAACTTTCATTATACATTATTGAAGAAATGCATGTAAAAGTAAAATCTAGCAAACTATTTTGATTCAGGAAACTTTTATAAGTCACCCTCTTTCAATCCTTCTGCCTATTGCTTGAACATTGTCTTAAAGACCTTTACTAACTTATATCTAACTTATATGTGAATATGTTCCCATAGTTTAAAACAAAGATGTAGAGCTAGTTCCACATGATATTTTTTTTCCAATTCATTGCCTGTTGTGTTATTTTATTATTTAGAGCTCTCTTAACTCATGAAAACTAGTGATTATCAATGTCCCTTGAAATCCAGAGACTTAGGTTCAACTCTATATATTCCAGCATTGTCCATGTTTTCAAATATATTAGAAATTAAATAATGAGTATTTAATATTTTATATCCCTGAACCTGCCACCTCTACAGGCATGCCCAGAGGCAGGCAAACTTTTTATAAGTGACTTTTGTTATATAAGCTATTATTTTTAAAATTTAGACTCTCAGAATATTTGGCAAATATGCTGATTTTTTTTTTTTTTTTTTGGACTGGAGATTGAACCCACGGGGGCATAGTTCCTCTGATCTATACCCTCAGCCCTTTTTATTTTATTTTATTTTATTTTTTAATCCCTGAACAAATGAGGTGGGCAGAATGCTACACACCTTTAGTCCTAGTACTTGAGATGCTGGGACAGGAGAATCACAGTTTTGAGACTAGCCTCAACTTAGTTAGACCATGTTCCAAAATAACAATATAAAATAGGACTGAGGGTGTAGCTCAGAATTAGAATGCCTCTTGGTTCAGTCACAGTCGTCATCATCATCATCATCATCATCATCATCATCATCACAACAAGAAACAAATAAAACAATCCTAGCAAATGCAAATGAATGACTAATTATTATTTTCATTGTTGAGAAACATAGGACCTTGAGCATGCCAGGCAAGTGTTCTACCTCTGAGATAATTCCAGCCCAATTTATTTCTAAATCTAATTATTAAAATGCAGAGATTGAGGCCAGGCATGGTGGCGCACACTTGTAATCCCAGTGCTCAGGAGGCGGAGACAGGAGGATCGCGCTGGTTTGGAGCCGGCCTCGCTGGCTTAAGAGACCCTGTTTCCAAATTTTAAAAAATATATAATAGGTCTGGGAGTGTAACCCGGAGGTAAAAGGGCTTCTAGGAGCCCCAGTACCACCAAAAAAAAAAAAAAATGCAGAGATTGATCCCGGTGTGGTGGTGCACGCCTATAATCTCAGTACTTGGAGGCTGAGACAGGAGAATTGCAGGTTTGAAGCCAGCTTCAGCAACTTAGTGAGGCTCTCAGCAACTTAGTGAAACCCTGTTGCTAAATAATAAAAGGGCTGAGGGTGTAGCTTGGAGGTATATGACCCTGAGTTCAATCCTCAGTACCCCCCCACACACAAAAATGCAGAGATTAATTTTCCTTGTCCTTATTTTGAAAAGACATGCTCTAATTTTACTGAGGCATGAAACATTTTAAAAATAATTGGTAAAATTTGGACCACAACAACCCAATGACATGAAGGGAGCATGATGAGAGAAAAACCCAAAATGGCAACTTCCCTCTGGAGATGCTTGTAGGGCACTGAAGACTGTTCGTTCCTGGGAGCCAGGGATTGCTACTGATCTGAGAAAGGATTCTATCAAAGTACATTTATCCCTGAATGGGCTCACTGTTGGCGTGGTCGTGGGGACAGGACAAGGATTATTATGCTCTGGAAAAGACCATCATGGCAGAGTTATATAGAGCATGCTTCTCAAAAATCCCACCCTTTCTAACTAAAGCTTTACTAGTATCCTGGACGAATCCCAAGAAGATTAATTTGGGAAATCTAACTAAATAAAAACTCTGTTCTCCTTTTAAAAAAAAAACACATTCACATGGATTTCTTCATACTTCAAGATTATGTAGATAACTTTAACTTTGTCTAAATTCTTATTTCCTACATGACTTTATAATTTCTCTTTTTTTCTCCTTAGAAAATCTGGATGGGGAAATATTCACTATAGAAACCAATTAGTTACATTTCCTATAATATTTCTTTTTCTGTGGTTGCTGGTTTTCAGCCAATTCTATTTTTGCATTTAGTTTTCCCCATTACATTCAGTTTTCCTTTTTTCTGGGTAGAGAAGTTTTTGTGTGTTTCATTTTGTTAAAATGGAATTATTCTCATGTCATGCCATGATTCCGTTGTTTTTCAAGCTTAAAAAGCAACACAGAGGAAATGTGTTTACGTAGCTCAACATATTTTGGGTGTTTTAAAAAGATCTGATAATTCATAAATTTTTTTCAACTAGCAGGGGATTAGAAATGCTCAGTGCCTTTTTCCATAAGTTCTTTGTTTTTTTTAGTCTGACAGCTAGCTGGGTGCAGCTGTGGTTTAAAAGAGGAAACTGGGAATCTAGGAAGTGAGCTCATAAAGATTAAGAACACTAAGAGATGAAATAGTAATAATATACAGAAGCAAATGATGTCTTTCACTAAGTGCCAGATTGAATGAGAACTCTGAAAGTGGAGGAAAACCCCATTTGAAGAGCATGAAATTCATATCCACATATGAACCCAGGGTACGATACGAAAGTGAGAGACTAAGAACTTTACCAGACTTTTGATTTTTTTTTTAGGCTTGTTTGTTTGATTTGTTTTCTTTTTGTATGTATGTGAAACACTCTAGACTTATTTGAGTAAGATGTATAAGCATTTTCTGCTCAGGATGAAAGTATTTATGAATTTAAGAGAGTAAGGATTCTCCCTAAGAGCAAATCTTTCTGTCCTTCTGTCTCTATACTGTACATTAAAAAATCAAAAAGTACCTTAAAATTCACCATCCCACTAGACTATCGGTACCAGATCCTTGCAGAAGTATTAACTGTCCTAAGTCCTGACTGTTTTCAGCCATCTGGAAAGTGAAAGAAGGAAATGGTTCTCTAAGAAAAACTATAGCTAAATCAAACAGCACCTTTGTTTTCTGATGCTGGGCATTGCTTATTAGAAGAGTTTGGTTCTAAGCTGAGTGATTTGCACACTCTTGTAATTCAAGTACTTGGGAAGCTGAGACAGGAGGATAACAGGTTCAAGGCCAGCCTCAGCCACTTAATGATACACTGTTAAATAAATAAATATGGCTGGGGTGTAGTTCAGAGGTAGAATGCCTCTAGTTTAATCCCTAGTATGGGAAGGAAGGAAAGGAGGGAGGGAGAGAATGGGGGAGAAAGAGGAAGAGGAAGAGAAAAATTTGGTTTCAGACCTGGTATATAAAATGTATAACTCTCTTCCCTGAGCCTGAATACGTATTTACAGTACTGTACATAGGTGGATTCACTGCAGTTTGGAATATCTAAAGCTGACTGACCACAAAAGCGACATATATTTCGTCTTCCTTCCCAGATTGACTTCAAGTAGGAGACCTGTGAATACACAAATATAGCAGATGCCTAGGAGAATGGTTTCCATGAATTCCACACCCTCATTTATTCTTCTTTATGCTAAATCCTGGCATCCACAGGATAAGGGATCACTAACATTACAGGTTGGAATGTTTTCCATTTCTTGTGATTCTGATGGTCTATGTCTGCTAAACATCTTTCCTACCTGACCTTGTATAAAAGAAAGACGATCTCCAGCCTCTTCTACTGCTTTCTTCTACCTAGCACATACATATCACTGATATATCTGAAATGTTTTATTTTGGGGGTAATTCTTTATTGTTTGTTATTCCTACATAGCAAGCTCATGAGATCAGGAAGCCTTTCATCTTTGATCTGATGAGTCTCTAACACCCAGCCTAGTTTGGGGCACATGATATTAGTTTAATGAATCAATCTATTTTTGTGCACTCACTGATACCTGCCAGTCCTCAGTCTTCCTCCTCACTTTCTCCCTGGATGTAGCACATTGGTGTTCAAAGTGTATTCACTACACGAGCAGCACTCACATCACTTGGAACTTAGAAATGTAAATTTCTAGCCCAGAACAACATACTTGTAATTCCAGTACTTGCAAGACCAAGACAGGAGGATTGCAGATTCAAGGCCAGCTCCAGCAAGTAGCAAAACCCTCAGCAAGTTAGTGAGACCCTCTTTCAAATTAAAAACAAAAAAATGGCTGGATGTGTAGCTCGATGGAAGAATGCCCCAGTATAGGAGGGAGGGAGGGAGGGAGAGAGGGAGAGAGGGAGGGAGGGAGGAAGGATGGAAGGAAGGAAGGAATTCCCAAACTCCACCTCAGACCCAGTAATGAGGAATGTGTGGGTTCAGCCTGGTGACCTGTTTTATTAACCCATCCTAGTGATTCTGATGCTCAAGTTTGAGAACCAAAGACAGGATACATCCCCAATTTCATTTTTAATTTTTGAAAGTCTTTGTAATTTCTTTTGGTTTATTTCTTCCAGAGACTCAATAAGAGTCATATGTGTATTTTGATAAAGAGATAATCATTGAACCCATGGGATGAGGTACATTGCTTAGTGTGAGTGAGGAAAACATAAATATCCTACAGAAATCAATGACATGACTACTCAGTCCATTAAAACAGCTCAAGAAACAAAAAAGGGGTTAATAACTAGGAATCTTATTTGTTAACATATCCAGTCTTCTAATAACACCAGGTTGCCTAAAATTTCTTTATGTTATCCTAAAAGTACCATTTCACTTTAAAGAAGTGGGAGGAAAGTAGATTAATCAATTCCTAAAGGGCTTTAGCAAGATTAAAAAATGGTTCGGGAAGAAGCAATAAATACTTTGAGTAAATATATATGTCCTTCTGTAGCTCTAAGCTATTCATTTCTTATTTTAACCATAACCTTTCATTGTACTGTCTGTTTTAGGCACAAATCTTCCTTCTTTTTCTTCTTTCTTTTCTTCCCATTATGATTATATGAGGGAAAACTCAATGGGTCTAGGAAAATTGAGAGCAGATCATTTTGGCTTCTGAAGAATTTTTTTGTTTTTTTTTTTTTTTGCTGTTGTTCTTGTTTTTTTGTTTAGGTATATTAGGTATATCCAGGAGAGAATGACAAAAACTCCCTATCATCATCAACGGCCAAGATGCCATCTGTATATTTGTCCTGACATCCTCAACCTGCAACTTCCCTTCTGTTTCCAAACTGGCTGCTTGAGCTCTCACTATCTTATCACAGATGCATTCTAGAGAGCGGGAGGGAGAAAACAGAAGGAGAAGGGCACGACTTCATTCTTTACATCTTTTAGTAGTATTTCCTCCTAGTCAAATATATCTCTTCCCACATCCCATTGACCCATACTTATTATTTCCTAATACTTTGCTATAGAGATCAAATGTGCAGCCATTAGAGAATAAATATGTACCCAACTAACATTTGAGGATGCTCTTACTTAAGAGAGAGTGGAGAGAGGATAATGGACAAAATATGTACTCTTGGCTACTCTAGAATGAGCCCTATGATATCCTCAATCAGAGGAGAAAGTGCAGATTATCAGAGCTGCAGTGAGTGTTCAGTGTTCAGTTACATGATAATAGGACAAATAGGGACAGGAAATTAAAGATCTGTTGCAAATTGTGTAATTTGAGATCCTAATGGTATCTGCTATTTATGAGGCTGAATATTTTTTTCTCAGCTTGAATTAAATCATAAATCCTACTAATTTGTGTTTATTAGAAGATAAATTTTTATGAAGTTCCAAGCAGCATGGTAGACTCTTGAAATATATTATTTTTTACAATCATCTGATAGTGTAGGTATTTACATTGTTATAGATGAAGAATCTGAAGTTTAGAATTGAATAACTTGCTCTAGACCACACAGACAACAACAAATGGAGTTGGATTTTAACCCATATTTGTAGGCTTGCCAAATATTTGTTCCTGACATGCATATTGTTCTGTTTTATAGTAGCTTCTCAGATTTTCCTGGCACGCTATTTAATTTGTTTAATTTGTCTTTAGAACCTCTATATAACACAGAGTACATGAGTGTTGCTCATTGAATATATTAAATACACTATTATAGTCTACTAAATGCTCAAAACGTTTTCAAACGAAACTGCTGTAATTTTTTCTTTTTCTTGTTTTTCTTTTTCTCTTTGTTTTTTTTTTTTTTAGTGCTAGAAATTGAACTCAGAGGCATTCTATCTTCACACCCCTAGCCGTTTTTATTTATTTAATTTTGAACCAAGGTCTCACCAAGTTGCTGAGAGTTTCATCAAGTGGCCCCTCTCCTGTCTCCATCTCCCAAATACTGGGATTACAGGTGTCATCACTGTGTCAGACTCTGTGAAATGTTATTTTTGTCACCTGAAGAATAATCAAAGCCATATTTTTGCTGTGTTTAATTTCTGATCAAATCCAGATAATGGCTAATGATTTGTTGAGAAAATTAGGTGACACGACAAACTGGAAATTTCAAATAGTGTTATTTTTCTTCATAAGAAAAATGAAAGAAATAGGTTAATAGGAAAAGAAAAAGCAACGCTTTTCTCTGTTTCAAAGTTCACTGTACCTGAGTGTCCTCATGAAGTGAGCTTATTTTGTATACATTCTCTGTCCCAAAACATCTGCTCTTCCTCTTTCACCTTTTTCCTCATTATTTAATACAATGGCATTTGAAGACATTTAAGACAGCTTGGCAAGTGCCAGTTAGCAATTATTACATTTGAGTAGTTAAAAAAAAAAACATACAACTCTTCCTTTTATGAGCCTGAAGCAGACTTTCACCAAATACATTACAAAATAATTAAATGTGTGTTTGCCACATTTATGTATGAGGCCCTTGAGAATAATAAATGAGAGATGTTAAAGGACATTTGTCTTTAATATAAACTCTTGACACATTTATTGATTGATTAATATGACTTCTTTGTAGGTGTGTTTTAATATGATATTTAAAATTATGTAAACTAAATTCTGAATTGAGTAACAAATTTACAATGAGTCATCGGTTTAAACTATTATTGCACACAATTACTTTGTTTTTAATGCTAAATTTAAGTTAAATTATCTAGATAGTTTTTGACGTTGACCAAATTAGGGTGTTTTTATGCAACCAACCTTAGCCTCCTTATGGAAGGTTCCTATTGAGAAAGAGTATATCTAAGTAATATTTCTAAAATAGAAATGTTGAATGTTTTCTTCCTTTCATTAATTGGAAAGCAGGAGCCCTTGGTATGACCTCTAATCTCATGTGATCTTAGGCTTACTTATTTCATAAAAGCTCTTTATTATCATCATCTTCTTCGTTATCATCATAACTCATATTTACTGAGTGAGATCCCCTTCCCGTGTGTTATTTCTTTGGATTTTTATAACAGTTTCAAGATCCTGGTAATATAACTTCCATTTTATTTTTATTTAAATTAATATTTATTTATTTATTTGTTTGTTTGTTTGTTTATTTAGTGGTACTGATTATTGGACCCAGGGGCATTATACCTCTGAGCTACACCCCCAGTTCTATTTTTTTAATTTTTATTTTGAAATAGGATCTCCTTAGGCTGATGAGAGTTTCACTACTTGCTGAGACTGTCCTCAAACCTGCAATCCTTCCTGTCTCAGCCTCCTAAGTATTGGGATTACAAGTGTGCGACACCATGCCTGGCTTTATTCTCATTTTAAAGATGATATGGTGAAAATTTCCAAAGTTAGATAGTTTCCCATGGTCTTACATCTCACAGCCAACTGGACTTGGATTCAGGTTCGACATGCTAAATTAGATGAGTACAATTTCCATTTAAGCTGTACCATGACATCCATGGGCCCCACCTGACACATTTTCACCTCTGGAACTGGCTCCATTTAGATGGCCCTTCTTTTAGAGTTATTCGAATGCTCAATATTTTCTCTCCTTTTCTAGTTAGCCCCTGGAATTTAATAACCAAAATGACATCATACTCTTCTATATAAAATTCCCTCTAGACTAGATCTGCTGGCTATTTGCATTGGCCATTTTTATTTAATGGTTTATTGTTTTAGTTAGCCAATAATTTTGACAAATTTCTCACCAGCATTTTGAATGATTATTTTAATGTATCTTAAAAACTAGGCTTAGTCTGTTCTCTGGTGAACTCATAAAATAGTCTGACCTCCCCCCTTCTTTCCCTAATACCACTTTCTCATTTAGATATTTTTCTCTTCTGTTCAAGAGATCTATGTCCATTTGGCACTCAATGGTCCTTTGTAACATTTTAAACCAAGTTTTAAAAACTAAGTATGACGTTACTTGCTTATTATTTGTTACTGCTCCCACCTTCCCCAACCAAGGAATGTTTTAAAATACTATTTTTATGGTTTTCTAATTGTTCTAACTATGCAAATTTTAGAAAGTGTGGAACAGTATAAAAGAAGCAAATAGAAACAGACATCCTATGATTCTACCACCCAGATGCAACTACAATCTGGATTTTGGCAAATTTCCTTCTAGTCTTTTTGTTGTTGTTGTTGTTGTTGTTGTTGTTGTTGCTGTTGTTGTTGTATTAAGAATATCTAAGGCATCAAGAACTAATTTATGAATAGAATTCTCTTTAGAAGGTAGACTTGATTGTCAGAGTTTATTTCCGATGAAGGTGAGGCAAAAGAATCTAGTGGATCTGGATGTTCAAGGAAGACCTCAATTGGTTTGCCTTGGGGAGATGGATGTGCTGCGACCTTTCAGAAGAGGACCAGGGAGTTGCTCACAGACCCAGACCATTCCTAAGAGAACTGAAGTGAGACAAGGTGAAGGTAGCTGATCTAAGCAAGACAGTTGATAGACTCAGTCTTTCAAGGCGGGTAGAAACAGAGACCTGTCCCAGTAGGAGGGAATGGGAGCTGAGTGCTGGCAGAAGGAACTAGGGGATCCCTAGAGACCTAGGTCCCATAGAGCTACTTAGAATCCTGACTGTCCCAAGGGGCTTTGCAAAGTACAACATAACCTGCCAAGATGAGCGAAACCTCCACAGGAAAACTTGGCTGGCTTGATTATTTCTGAGCCCTGCAAGTAATTGATGCTAGACCTTTTGTTAGTTTGCAGTTAATAACAGCTAGCATTTCTTGAATACATGTCCAGTGCTGGCTAATCTATTTCCTACTGTTATCTCACTAAACCCTTCCAACAAGTCAGTTACTGTTAGGATCTCCATTTTACAGATAAAGAGTCAGAGGCCATAAGAAGTCCTTGGTTTTTCAGAAAAGGTCCCTTGAAGAAATAGAGGAATAGGAATTCCGGTCCAGGAATTCCTATACTTAGCTACCAATTGCTCTATATAATTTAATCTTTTGTCTGCGGCTCATGGTAGGATTCTAACCTCTTAGAAGAAATTGTGGATGTGTAGGGGAGTATTTTCTGGAGGCCCTCAAGTAAATTATAAGGATAGCATTGCATAGCTTTTTAAAATTACTCTAAGTTAATATGATGTTTATATAATCAAATTAACTCCTGACTTTGATTGGGTTCTTGATTCTGTCAGCATTTTTGTGTTTTGTTTTGTGTGAGCTGGAGCTACTGTTCAGTTTTATTTGCATTGAACATGGAATTGTAGAAAAATACCTCAATTGCCACAAATTCCATAGTAAGTACAATTCAATATTTAAGTAAATTACTGCTCTGAAGAAGCACACGTTTTGATCTGTAGTAACTTGAAAAATGTTCATGAAATATCAGTGTCACATATCTTGATACCTTTTCAGAAATGGGATGCTTGCATTTGGCTTTTTCAATAGCTGTATTATGGTATGATTAATTTATTTAAAGTATATACTTCATAGTTTTTTTTGACTATTCATAGATATGTAGAACCATGGCCATAGTCAAATTTGGAACAATCATCACTTTGAATAGAAGCCCTATTGAATCCCTTAGGTACTACCTTTCCGTTCTCATCCCAAGCAACCACAAATCTACTGTCTCTATAGGTATCCATGGAATTGAATCATCTATTACTTGGACTTTAGTGACTGCTTCTTTTGCTTGGTGTAGTGTTCAAGGTCCATCCAACTTGTAGCATGTACCTAGTTGTTTCTTTGTGATACTTTTTTTTTTTTTTTTTTTGGTCTAAGGGTTTCGCCCTTGATGCTTCCTTTTTTATTTTTGAAAACTTCACTGGATGACCATAACATTTCCAAGAATCACTCAGGATGTTAAATTTTGTAGATAGGACTTCAGTTTCTTCAAAGCTCCGAGAACAGGTTGCACTTCTTCAGAGATGCCTGTGTCCTTCCCGGTAGCTTTTTGTCACTGAACAATGTATTTTTCAGCCACACGTGCTTGATTCAGCGAAGTCTTCCCCTGTTATCTGTGCACGGTGTTTTTTTGCTACAGAGGAAAGATGATCAGCAGCTTAGAACTGGAGTAAAAAGAAAGCTATAAAGCAAATGATAAGAAAACAGTACAGTCAATATATTTTTGGAAAGTTTATAGTTTTAGACTCCATTGATTACAAAGCCAGAGTACAGCATATGATAAATAATTAGTTGTACATACTGCTTATGAAATTTTCTCACTGACATCAAACTAAATATATTTTATTAAAGTAATATAAAAGGCAATATAATTTAAAATTTTACTCATTATTTCCATTTCCCATTGTTCTTTTTCTATAAATTGACCTACTGTATACTAGTAACAGCTTAGATTAATAATAAATATACATGCCATGTATATTTATATAGCTAGAATGAATTTCATATTAAATTAATGCAGAAAATTAGCATCTTCAAATTTTTCTTAGAATGAGATATATTAAGGATAAAGATAAAATAAATTATAATAAGTTGACATTTTAACCACTACTCTTTTTATATTAGTACTGTCTTAGATTGAGGCAGCTGAATCTTGAAATTATCCTTGCAAACCTTTGTTAATAACTTTATCTGTGCAGTAACCTAGAATAGGTGTTTTGGGAACATCTGTTATTTATGACATATGCAAATATAAACTACACAAACAAAAGGATGTAACATTTTCCTTTCCCTTTTCCAGCCATAGGCTCTTCCCTGCCAAAGATCTCAGTGGATTTATCAGTGCACTTTATTTGAGTTTGAGGACCCACTAAACAGTTAATAATGTGAATTTTACCAGCAAAGACAAGACTTGATATGCAGTCATAGGGCTCATCATGGATTTACATACAATGAAAACCAAATCATATTTCTATAAACATACACAAATTAAATGGATGATACAGTTAATATAAAGAGGACATAAGACCTATCAGTCAATATCAGCTCCTTAAATGTTCAGCTGTAGCTGCAAATAATCTCTCTAGACTAATTATTTAGTATGGATTAAGAGCTTCTCAAATATAAGCCATATAATTGAAATCTTCAGCTGGGTCACACAGTAATTTGGATTTTAATATATTTGATTCACAGTAGTAACTCCAGAGATTATCTAATGCTTTCCATGCTTTTAAATTGATTGACCTCTCCTTTTTAATGGCTCTGGAATTGCATTTTGTAAATCTATCCAAGAAATATAAATCAATCTTAAAATAATGAATATTATTAATATATTAGCTAAAATAATTGCATTCCTCAGGTACATTTTTATTAATCAAATGCTTGGCTGTTAGAATATGACACTATTTAAAACTTTTACTTTTATCTCTAATTTACTTTTTTTTAATAAAGTGGGACTGACATGACTGTCCTTCCTCCTTCCCTTCCTTCCTTCCTACTGAGGACTGAACCCAGGGGCAGTCTACTCTTGAGCTTCATCTCCAGCCTTATTTTATTTTTTATTTGGAAACAGGGTCTCACTAAACTACTTAGTCTGGCCTCAAACTTGTGATACTCCTGTCTCAGCCTACCAAGTAGGGATTATAGGCATGTACCAGTATTTACAGGCTTTGAATTTACTTTTTAATCTAAAGACATTTTAAAATATGACATTAATTTTTTCAACCTATGAACATTGGGAGAAAGTTGGAAGAAGGAACATGTAATTGTGTCCATCTATCTTCACTTTTTATTTTGGTTTCCATCCTTTGAGTTTATTCCAAACCACTGTCTTTCTCATTGAACACATTTACTGATCCTGTATGTAAATACTTCAAGGGCTGCTCACAACAGTAGGCACATGTGTTTTGTAGTATTTTTTCTCTAAGTGATCCAAGAGTAGATAATGAATAGAGTAAACTTATAATATATGGTTTTAGTCCAGGGCACTGTTATTGAAATGAGATTGTTTTCTTCCTTAAATACCAGGATCACACAGAAGCGATGGATATCATTTTGCTATTTCGTTGACAAACCAGTTATATAGGTATAGTCTTGAATTAAAAGCTAATTTAGCTAATAATCTGTACCTGATTCTCAAAGATAAAGCAGAAACTACTGATTAGTTTCTTAAAGCCAACCTAATATTAATAGTGATATTCCTTGTTAGCTACTCCAATCTTTATCTGAGTGGTGGGGTTAACTTCCTTCTCAATCAACAAAATTTAAGTTATTCAACAATAGATTTGATTAAATCAATATGATTGATACCAGGAAAAAATACTTATTTTTTGGCATCTCTATTTCACAACATGTGACTTTTATTATTAATATTCTTATGAGGGCACAAAAGAAAAAGGAAATTATGTTCATATTGATCAGTCTTGAGGCAATGCTTCTTGATAAAAGGAAAGAAAGCTGAATCTTAGGTAAAGGAGATAACAAATAGTGTATGCAAGATTGTCAGTGAGGAAGCCATCACTGGGAGCCCAAGGCTTATTAGAATCAACTCATAATTTATTTATTTCTTTTTATGTGGATCATATTGGAAAAGGCATCAATCCACACAGTGCCTGTTGCTCCTCCCCACCCCGCTTTCCCTTTCCTCCCCTCTCAACAAAGAGTGTCCTGGTTGACCAGGCTACATTCATACTTTTACACATATTCAAATATAGCTCCTCCATTAAATCAACCTCAGCCTTTTTCCTCTCCTACCCTTCCATTCTAGCTTTGCTGAGGTTTCCCCTCCATTATCTGGAGTCCCTCTGGTATCCCTAATACTCCCTAGTTTGGGCATATTAGAGAAAACATATGGCCCTTTTCTTTCTGTGCTTGGCTGATCTCACTTAACATAATGTTGTCCAGGTCTTTTCATCTTCTTGCAAATGACATGATTTTGTTCTTCTTTACTGCTGAATAGAATTCCATTGTGTGTATTTCCCATAATTTTGCAATCCATTCATCTGTTGATGGAGACCTAGTTTGGTTCCATATTTTGGCAATTACGAATTGTGCTGCTATGAACATGAGTATGTATATGTTACTGTAATTCCTTTATTTTAACCCCTTTGGAAAGATATCCAGGAGTGGCATAGCGAGATCATATGGTAGATACATTCCCAGTTTTCTAAGGAATCTCCACACTGATTTCCATAGTGGGTGAACTAGTTTGCACTCCCACCAACAGTGTACAAGAGTTCCTCTTTTCCCACATCCTCGCCTTACCCCATAATCTATTTCAGAGCTTTCAGAGAACTTGACCTAATTACAAAACCAATCAACAAATATTAATGGAATGACTACCACTAGTTTCTTACTATTGTGTTAGGTAATGCTGAAGACTGTAATACAGTCACATAAATAATGTCTTTTCTCCCAGCCCTTGAAACAGAGAAACTAAGCTAATATATATATACACAAATAGTACACAATCTATACATACATCTATAATTAATTTCTTAAGTACATTGTCCAGAAAACCATACAATCTACCGTTTTTGAAGATGGAATCAATTTTGAGTTCACTTGACCATTTTTATCTAAATATCATCTTAGACTAGAAACTTCATTTTTTTCTTAATTATGTTCAGGTATAAATAAATTCAAATTATATTGAAAATATTATTGTATATTTCTTTCAGTGAGTCAATAATTCCCTACTTAATTAAAATTGAATATGTGTTAGTTTCAGATTTAAAATTTGACATAGAGGGATCTGTTTACATTGGGAAAAAAGGCAAAACTTCACTTAATATTCAGTTTAATTCAGAATTTATTGGGGAGTTTTTGATTAAAGATTTACTACAATTGACGGAACAATTACAAAACCAGGGTGGAAAATATGATAAGAAGAAATCTTTGTGTAGGAAAAGTATGATGTCCTAATCATTAATTAATTATAATTGTTTAAGCAGGGACTTTGTTTATTTTGTTTTGATACTAGAGATTGAATCCAGTATCAAAAGCGTACCCAGGAGCATTCTACCTCTGAGTGACACCCCCAGCCCTATTTTATTTTTTATTTTTTTATTTTGAGACAGGTTCTTACTAAATTGCTAAGGCAATTTATTGAAGTAACCATCATTTAATGAAGTAAAGTTGTGACAAGTGCTTGTTGACAATAGATATAAATATACTGTATATACTGATTTTGTAATGCATTGTAATCTTCAAAAGTTTCTCTAGAATAAAACTCTTTCCTGTACTCAATGCTACTTTAAACTAGCAGGTAAAAACATCATTTGGAAAACATTTGAAGCTATTTTTTCTTTTGTTGTTATTGTTATTTGTTTTAAATTTAAGATTGTTTTCATTTCAGTTTGATTGTTTCAGTTAGATGCCATGCATGTATTTTAAAGGTTTTATGGCCAGCCTAGATGACAGGTTTTTCTCTCAATGCATATCTCTGCAATAAACAGATCCTTGAGATTTTGTTTTAGAACTAAATGAAAATGTGAAATCAAGTTTTATTTTTACAATTGTTCAAGAATAATAATTGTTTCATAAAAATGTGAGGCTTCCCTAAGACCTTGACTATGAAAGGACTTATCCACCCACTGGAGGGGTAATTTCATTGTGTGAGCCCAAGGGATTTTGAGTTATTATTTTGTGTATGCTCTTTTGGAATGGTTTCCTTCCTGTTTCCTACTGATGCCTCTGATCTTCTCAAATCACAGTTTAGGCCAGTGCAATCTTGAGCAAGTCATTTTCCCTTTGAAGACCCAGCTCCCATTTGTAAAAGAAAGATGCTTCATTGTAACCTTTGTTTTTAATATTCTTAATTTTTGAGAATTAAGTGAGAAAAGCCATGTAAAGTGTCAACATGTTGTAAACTCTTGTATATATAAGCTATTATTTCCCTAGAAACCATTAAATTACTGGTTAAAAGGAGAAGAACAAAATCATAATCATGGATGACTCACCCTTAGGTCCTTCATCCATAAACCTAAAACGTGATCGAGTTCTGCATGTGGTTGGCATTGCAGGCCATCAATATCTTTATGGAGGTTGGGACAGATATAAGTGCACAGTGAAATGCAATTACAGCAAGTACTTGATTTTTTTGGGCTCGACTAGCCAGTGTCTAGTTTATGTCAGCTTTTGTTAAACTCAGATATTCTTCTGACCATTTCCCTGTTCATTCAACTCTCTGTCAGAACATGGACGGTAGGAAGTAAAACAGATAAAATGGAACCCAAGCGAGTTTTTGCCATTCACTAAAGAAAACCACTACTGTTAATGTTCTAGGAGATTTTAGCTATGGGATAGTGGTAAGAGTTTTCTTTTGGGGGTGGTGGGGTGGGGATCTGGCAGTCACAGGATTATTTTACATATTCAAATGAGGTTATTTATGCTCTACCAATTAGCAAAGGTAGTTGTGAGTTTCCTATAATATGCAGAATCTTAATTTACACTTTGCCATCTGTCTGCTTCCTGAGGTTTTAATAGATCTTGTATAGTATCCTTTTGTTAATGAAATCCATCTTAGGAAAGGCATCTGCTTTTATAAGCTACCTCCATCCGAGGCACAAGTCCTAGGAAAATTCAAGAGACTGGCAATTCATCTTTCTAAGTGATGTATTATTTTCTCATGTAGAGCTTTGAATAAATATTAATCAGTTGACCTGGTGACAACAATATTTTGGTAACAAGGCAGCTGACAGTATGGTAACATTATTCATCAAGTCATGAGGCCAGTGTCTTATTAACCTGAGAGCTTGTTTTTTTAAAAAAATCAAGTTGGTTCACCTTGGTTTTTTTTAGAATATTTTGCAATATTTTATTTCTGTTATAATTTAAAACTTATTACAAAAATAAGCTAAGTGGAGGTGAGAAAGTAAATAGGACTGAATTAAGTCCACATGTAATAGCAGGTCATATGTTACAAGCTTAAGAAATGAAACTTTTTATAATTTATAGTCACATCATTTTGTAGGTATATAGGTACTTTATGTATGTGTGTGTATGTATATATATACATGTATAAATGTGGGTAACTCTGTCTTCATAGAAACACAGTATATATATATATATATATATGTGTGTGTGTGTGTGTGTGTGTGTGTGTACATATATGTGTGTATATATATATATTCATTCAAGAACATAAATTGTGTATATGCGGCACTCTTTGATGCTACATGTAAAAAATCAAATGATTGCATATTTGTGTATCATCAGTGTTGTCATAAAGCAAAAAGCTTGGTCATTGGAGTTAGATAAAACTGACTTTCAGATCATTTGGAAACATACTGTACTGCTTGCACACAAGTTTTTCATCTCTTTGAGTCCTAAAGGGTATCTATGAAGTGCAAGTGAGACAATATGAAATGTTTCAAGCACAATTATGGGAATTACAAAGCTCCTGAAGTTAGTTCATGTTCCCTTGGTGTAAAGTAATACAATATTTAAATATTAAAAAATGAGATAAAGAGTCTGACATGCTTGGCTTCCTGAACCATGTGGCTAGCCCAGATTTGAAGGCATTTCCATACAACTGTTACATAAAAATTCTTCCAAATCCAGGTTTAAGAAGAATTAGGGAACTGAAACTGCCTGGAGCTCTTTTATTTTTCACTGGACTTGTCTTTGAATAAAAAAAGAAGATTGACTAAAATATGAAAGTACAGATGTAAGCCATCCTGTGGCTAGGAAAGACTTCATATACAAAGCACAATGACTCCAACGTGTCAATAAATTGAAGAATTTGTTCTCCAGAAAATAAATCTGAGCTGGGCATTGTGACATACCTCTGTAATCCTACTACTTGGGAGACTGAGGCAGGAGGATTGTAGGTTCAAGGCCAGCCTCAGCAACTTAGGCAGACCCTTAGCAACCTAGTGAGACCCTGTCTCAAAATAAAAATTAAAAATGGATAGGGATTTAGCTCAGAGGTAGAATGTTCCTGTATTCAATCCCAGTACCAATAAAAATACATAAATGAATAAATAAATAAGTGTGATACCTGTTTGAAAAGATGGAAAGAAAACAGTTAAAATGCTCCATATATATATTCTTTCAGAGATAGTATTAACTGGCATAAACATATTCCCTCTTTTGGAAACATTCCTGTTTTCTTGTGTGGGCCTGAGGGGAGAGCAAGAGAAAGGCTCTTAGAAGCAAGTCCTTGAGGAGATGTGGTTTATGAGCTATAGCTTTTGGGGGGACTTTATTTTTTTTGTGGGTCTGGGGATGGAACCCAGGGGCATTCAACCTCTGAGCTACACCCCCTGCCCTATTTTTTTTTTATTCTTTATTTTGAAACCGGGTCTCACTGAGTTGCAGAGGGCCTCGCTTAGTAGCTGAGGCTGTCCGCGAACCGCGATCCTCCGGTCTCAGCCTCCCAAAAGCTGGGATCACAAGCGTGCGCCACCACGCCCGGCTTGGGGGGACTTTATATCCCATTTCTTCTCAGCCTTCATACCAAGCCACCCACAGACTCTAGTACCTCAAAAAATAAAATAAAATAAAAAACAACAAAACATTCATCTGAATTAAGAACCTCTTCTGCTTTGCAACTGTGCAAATCCCCAAGCTAACTCCTCTCTCCATTTTTGAGTCCTTCACAAGTTGCAATTTTGTACTCCTCATTGCTTCCAAGTGAGCTCCTGATAATCAGACGTGCAGGCTGTAGCAGCACATCATATATCCACAGGTGTTAAAGTCTGAAAGATCTAAAGGAGAAGCAAAAGTGATGTTGGTGACCAAAATGCTATACTTTATATGAATGATGTAAATATTCGGGGTCAATCACTCGGCTCCAGATTCATTACTGTGTGTCTCTGAACATCACTTAACCCCCTTGTGTCTCAGTTCCTTCTGTCAAATGGGAGAATACACCCACTGACCTTATCATGGTTATAAGAATGTGGTAAGGCCAGGTGTAGTGGTGCACACCTGCATTCCCACCTACATAGGAGGCAGTGGAAGGAGGATTGCAAGTTTGAAGCCATCCTGGGAAGCCTATCCAGACCCTGTCTCAAAAAAAAAAAAACCCAAAAAAATCCAAAGGGCTAAGGGTTCAGTAGTAGAGAGCTTGTCTATCATGTGCAAGGCCCTAGGTTCAATCCCCAGAACCACACACACACACAAATGTATTTAATATTACATGAGAAATCCATGTAAAACATTTAGCACATTGAAATTAAGCTAAAAGTTAGTTATTGCTTTCATTTCTATTATTATTATTTATTATTATTATTATTATTATTATTATTAGCTATGTTGTATTATTACATAGAACATATTTGTGAATGGACTTGAAGGATAGAATTTTTTCACAGTTTTTGGTGCTTGGACATAATCTTCTTAGCAAAAATAATATTCATTGTCCAACAGTCTTTAAATGTGAAGAATGTAAAATAAGCACACAAAAGGTCTTCTTTTCCCATTTTTTACTTAAATAATGAAGCTTTATATAGTGCTTTCTTCAATTTGGGACTAGAAATAAACTGCATCAAGTTTATTAGCCATATACAAAGGGTTCTGATGACTTCAGTTCATCTAGACATGTAAATTATTCAGCATTCCATGCTAAATTAGACTTCAGGATCCAAGCATCAATAGGAAAATTTTTCCTGAGTAGCTTAACTAAATGTACTGTATTGTAGCATAAACTCCTAAGGCAGCTTTACGAGGAAACAAGTCACTCAATTTTGGTAGAAAATATCAGGGAGTTCCAGAAACCTCATTTTTATTTAAATACAATTAACTTGCATTCAGATGTCACTAAGAAGTCAGCCTGCCTAGAATGGCCTTGAGATCGTTTGTTTATCCTTTTCTGTTACTCACCGAATACTCTCCACTTTCTGTATTTTTTTTTTCTTTGTTAAATAGCAAATCTTGTATTCTTAGGGGAGTCTATTCCTAGCTCTATAAATCATTTTGGCAAACGTAAAGAATTCTGTCATATGTCACAGAAATTACACCAGTGCAAGATGTCAGAAATGTGATCAGTTGTTCAGTGATACCATTAGAGACCTGATGGCCCTAAATCTTTTTATATCTTTCCACATTTTTAAATGTTGACTTAAAAAAATGCATAGCTTCACAGTCACAAGATGGCTGCCAAACCTGCAGGCATTATATCTCCATTCCAGACAAGAGTAAAGAATGGTATAGGCTTTTTCCTCCTGAGAATTTGTGTTTTGATTTGGAAAGAAAGGCTCTATTTAGAGGATTGTCTTGTATATTTTATTAGCCAGAGCTGGATCATTTCCCCAGTGAGCGAGAGAAATGACAATGGGCAATGTCTGCCTCATCTCTCTGAGCAATGGAAAAACCAAGGACAGACGCACAGCTTTTGGTTGTTGGCAGAGAACAAGGTTATAATCCCCGGCTCTTCTGGCTGCCACCCTACAAAGTTGTAGCCCTCCATTCATCAATAAACTGCTGCTTGAAATCTTCTCTAGAACTGTGTTATTATTCCTGCAAGCCAGTGTTAATTAGAGTTGAGGGATGATTAGAAATGTACAGTATATTGATAAGTAAGCCATCATACCAAATGTCTGGGGAAAATATCTTTTAACAAGATGTTTTCTACTTCTTTGACCTTTAAAGAACCCAATACAGATGATACATGTAATAAAAAAAAAACTTCTTGAAGCACATTTCTTTTCTCTATAGCTACTGTATATGCTGCTGTCTTCTGTTTGCCTGACAATCCTAAATTGGATGCTCTTTTTAGCTCTCACAGGACTATGCTGAACAGGCCAGCTGAGAGCTATTTTACAAGAAAATTTAGCAATCACTTTGTGGTAACGGGTATCGGTGTGTGCCACATCCATTCCAATTTCTGCCTTGTTAAACACTTTAAAAGCAGCTCTGGTTTGCTTTGCTTCTCTTTCTGACCCTCTGGGAACTACAGGTCTCCACATCTTTCCAATCACTGGTGAGCAAAGCCAGGCCGATTGTAATTGCATATTTTGCCCATCGGTGTATGTAGAGAAGGCTACCTGGGCACTTTTTAAAATAGCAACTTTGGACTTGATGCTACTTCAAAAGACAGAATAATTACAGATTCATTATAACATAAAGAGCCAATGTAGTCTGTAGAGCATTTCAACATTTGTAAAGGAATTTTTCAACCAAAGTTTAGAGGGGGGGAAAAAGTAAGCATCTTATTAATTTTATTATTGTCAATTCTGGTGGAAGATGAATTCCTAATGTATTGGCCAACCTGTATTTTACAATTAGAAACATTTATAATGTGATAGCTGTTGAAATAAGGTACTTAATAAAATGCTATTTTTTAAAATGACATCCTGGTCTCTCCTCTGAGACCGTCAAACCATATAGAAAACACTGAAGCTGCTCACTATGTAAAATGAAAAAAATGGATGTGCAGGGAGCCCACATGCTTATGATTATAGAAATAAAATATGTGTAGCTTTATAAAGAAACATTTACTCTAAATTTTAGTAGCTCAGAGCACAGAATAATGAGTGCTCTGTTAGAAATGTAAATGCAGTCTAGTTAGAAAAGTTAATTAAAAACCTTTAAAGAAATCATAAATTTGTTACATATTCTTTTACAAAAATATTATCTTCTCTGAAATATTACTTTTATATATAATATTTTCTCTAAACAGTACCTCGGGAATATTGGTAATGAATAGGAAACAGCCTGTTGGGTGGTACATTTTAATTCCTAAACCAGAGCTAACCAGATATAGCTGCATCATCAGGAAATGTTGCAAGGGTCCATTTTTAGATGCTTAATAAATAATCAGAATTAGTTACTGCAGTTAACTGGAGACTGTAACAGTTGCAATATTCAGAAAACCCAAGAATAGATCTGGTTTTGTCATAGATTTCATATTTCTGGAAACACTTCCTACTTGCTACTGTTCCTGTAATGTGCTCTTGCTTGATTTAATATAATTAAGTAATTAAAACTTCCCAAATTTTAGTCAGATCTCAGTCCCTCCAAACGAATGCTAAGTCGTGTGTTTAATTTACATTAGATTTTACTGTGGTGGGTCCTCCCGGTCACATCCAGGTCTCCCTGGTCCTTTCTTATATTCCTTCCCCCAGCACCCCATCACACTCATTTAACTTTTTTTTCCTATTATTTTCTTTCATTCTTCTATTTTTTATTCTTAAACTGATACATAAAGCAGTAAAAAAAAATGCACATGTTCATGGAGTGCCATGTGCTGCGTCAATACACGTGTGTTCTGTGTAATGTTTAAATAAATCCTAATCAGAGGAAGACAATGATGCCAGAGATGTCGGATTCCAAACTGCACCTATGAAGAGTTCCTGTCACTGTTTTATTGATTCTATTAGCACAGGAAAAAAAGATTTATTTGGGTACAAAGTTGTAGGTTTAGGGGGAAAATACAGGCCCTTTGTTTTTGCTAATAGGATACTAAAGCCTACTGAAAAGAGGGGCTTACCTCTGCCAGATAGAAACAGATTGCTCATGGCTATCAGTGCAGAAGTATCTCTCAGTAAGAAAAAGCATAGTCTCACTGGTGTACTTCTTCCTCAGTCTTTTTTTTTAATCAACTACTTTTGCCATCTTCATCCATCAATTTTCATTTTGTTTCTTTTAGTGTTAGCAGGGAAAAATACTGTCTTTTCAAAACATTTTTATAAGATGTTACTTACCCTAGAAAACCCATTGTATTTGCTTAAAATCTCTACGTATGGCAGCACAATTTACAAAAGCCAAATCATGGAACTAACCTAGGTACTCATCAGCAGATGAGTGGATTACAAAATTATGGGATATATCTACTACAGTGGAATTCTACTCAGCCATGAAGAACAAAATTCTGTCATTTGCAGAAAAATGGATGTACCTGGAGAACATGATGTTAAATGAAATTAGCCAGTCACAGAAAATGAAGGGTCATACATTTCCTCTAATATGTGGAAGCTAGGGAGTAATCAGGATACCAGAGGGACTTCAGTAGAGTGAGGGAGGGAGGTGCTCAGGAGGGAGGGGAATTAATGAAGGAAGCACTTCCATTGACATCATGTATAGGTGTGACAGTATCAATGCCAATCTCCATATCCTGTACGAGGTTGGGAGGAGAATGGGGAGGCAGCCGGGTGGAAGCTGGCCAAGTGCTGTGTGCTCGTCTGTCCCTATCACTCTGGGCTACATTATGATGTGAGGCTACAGTGCACCTATAAAGGTGTATTTTTTCAAACATGCGATTTTGTTTTGAGTATACTTATCGTGTCCTTGCCAAGAGCCCACCGAGCTCTTAGGTACCTGTTCTACTGTGAAAAACATTTCTGATAATTTCATTGTATGCAGAGTTAATGTAAATAAAATATGTAATGCTACTCACTTTTGAGATTTTGTATTTTGACTTAAATAAGCATTTCAATTTTAAATACTAAGCCTACTAAAAAATGCATCCATAGTTTGATTGAGTTTGCATCCACTGAATGTTTCTGTGAAAGTCATAAATGTTTTCCTTCCTAAGAAAACTAGAAAATGTTATCACCAATTAAGAAAGAAATAAGATGGTTGAGAATGCACGTGATGTGCTGTTATTTTGTACATGTCAAATTATTTATTTCTTATAATAATCTGGCGAAGTTGGGATTTATTAAACCTAGGCTACTTAACTTCGCTAAGACTTTATAGCTGTCAAGTAACAGAACTCCGGTTTAAATTTAAGACATCCCAAATCCATGCTCTACTCAGAATACCATATTGCCAGTAAAATTAAATAGTTCAAAGTGAATAAATATACTTTTTGATGTAATGAGTTATTTCTGTCATAAAAATATGAGGTGGGAAGTTTCTGCCAGAGCAAAAATTTTACATATTTATTGAGAGCAAATACTCTTTTTTCCCCCTCTGCTATAAACTATGGATAGGAACTTTTATAAATTTATAAATGTCTATAATAAAAATTTATAATAAATATCTATAATAAAATAAAACTTCATTGTAGAAAGACTTAGACCTTTTTACTTTTACTTGCTTGCTGTAAAGTTGTAAAGCCCCAACCTGTTCTAAACAAAAATGTCTTGCAGGCCATTTCAGACTTTTGCTGAAAATGACTTCCTGCATTCAAATCCCACTGAGTTCTATTTTTAAACATTAGAGTTTAGAGGCTGAGTTGACACTGTGCCAGGAACATAATATATTTAAATAGTGTCGAATATCAGAGCTTAGCGTAAAGAAAGCAACTGACGTCTCCACTCTTCGCAATGTGGTGCCACTGCTGTCACGTCCTATATAATCTCTTCTTTTAAAAGTCTTGCTATATGTGTGACTAACATTTGTTTTTAAAATACTTATTTTTTTAAAATTAAGTAAAATCAAATCCTGTTTAGCTCAAAGAAATTTAAGGATCTAGCAAACACTATCTAAGACAATGCACTGTTTGTGCTGCCCCAAGACAGGGCTAAAACGTTTTAAAAACTGATTAATGGAGGAGCTACATCCAAATATGTGTGAAAGTATGAATGTAGCATGGTTACCCTGGACACTCACTGTTGGGAAGCGGGGAAGGGAGCTGTGAGGGGGAGGCCACCAAGCACAGTCGGAACGTATGCCATTTTCAATATGATCTACATAAAAATAAGTAATAAAAAATGTGATCCACATACTCAATAGAATATAATTCAGCCATAATATGGAAGGAAACCCTGTCATTTGAGACAACATGGGTGAGCCTGGAGGGCATTATTTTCAATAAGATTTTAAAAACATATTTTTAGTAGACTTTGGTGCATGGTAATTGTGCATCATAAAGAAGTTCGGAGTGACAGCAATAGGAACGTACATGCTCACACAATATGTTTCCCTCCAGGTTCCACTCCAGTCTCCCCCTTCCCCATATATGCATTGATAATTGTATACGCATACAAAGTATTAGTCGAACCCTTTCCTTCATTAAGACTCCTGACCCACTCCATCGCTCCACTGGAGAGTCTGCTCTTGTATCTGAAGTTCTCTTTGTTTCCCAATTTCCCTCTGGGTTCTACATATGGGAGAAAACTTATAGCCCTTTACTTTCTGAGACTGGCTGATCTCACTAAGCATACCATTCTCTAGTTCCTCCACTTTCCAGCAAATGACATGATTTTTTTTTTTTATGGCTGAGTAAAATCCCAGTATCTATATACCAGTTTTGTAATCCATTTCTCTGTTAGTGGGCAAGTATGCTGGTTCCATAATTTGTCTATCGTGCACTATGCTGCTATAGACATAGATATGCATTGCGATTCTCAGTAATAAGAACCATGCTGGAGGCATCACAATACCCAATTTTAAATTCTACTACAGAGCTATAGTAATAAAAGCAGCTTGGTATTAGCACAAAAACAGACATATAGACCAAGTGAACAGAAGACACAGAAACAAATCTTCACATCTATAGCCAGTTGATTTTCGACAAATGATGCTGGTTTAAGCTAGGTATCCATTAGTAGAAGATTAGAATTAGACCCCAACCTCTCCCTCTAAACAAAAATCAATTCAAGATGGATCAGAGACCTAAAAATTAGACCAGAGATTTTGCAACTACTAGAATACATCGTGGAATCAATGCTCCAACATAAAGATAGCAGAAGCTTTCTCAATAAGACCCCGCAAAACTCAGAAAATTAACATGAGAATTAATAAAAACATAATTTTAAGAGGCAATAAGGTATTATGATAAGACTTTGTACTAGAAATGATGAAATCCAGTTCCTCAGGTTGCTTCACTCATAAACCTAATGTTTGAGTTTATGAGTGTATATTTGAGAATGAAAAAAAAAGTTCCTGGTCACACCACCTTCACAAAGGTCTCATGGTAAACATATAAGATAATTTAAAGAAGCTGAGTAGTTTTAAGCTTTCCCACAAGGAAAACATTGGTATCAGAAGGTTGTAAACAGGTCCTACACATTGTTCAGAAAATAAATAGCTCCAAAAGTATATATATAGGACACAGGAAAACACTTGGTAATGTTTGATGCCCAGATGTAAAGGGCAGCCCCGATTGTGGTTGCTATGATTAATACAACCACTTACTAGTAGAGATAGTAGAGCGGTTATTGAAAAGGCTGCTCAGCTAGCCTACAATACATGCTTTCAAGTCATTTTTCCTGCTTTTTGCCGGTATTACTCTTACTTAGACTGTCTGCCCCGTGACTTAATTTATCTTCATCCCTAGATGATGTACTTGTGAACATTTCTACTGTCCATAGAAGTGTTACTACATGGGAAGGAGAAAGCGTGTCAAACTTTCTAAGCATTTTTAGTACTTGGGCAAACTGGCTGTCCAAGGATATGAGGGAAATTAAGCAAAAAGAAAAAACAAGCTCTAATTTGTAAAGCTACTGGATTCTGTGTATTAAAACTCTCCCTATGGCCAATTTCATACTTCCACAATTGATCACAGGATTTGGGAGTAATACACAAAGCCAGCTCTTGAAAGTGGGTGGGATCTAGGTCCTGCACATACAACACAGCCCAGGGATTCTGTGGCTGTGCCCAGTGTAGCATCCTCAAGGTACCTGTTTCACAGTTTCAAACTACCAAGAACAAATGCAAAACAGAAGTACACAGTTCTTTCCCAGAAAGAACCTTAACTCTCACCTTCATACCTATCTCTGGTCTCTAGCGGAGCTCTAGAATTCACCCTCTGGGTATTTGAATCTAAACACTCCCACCAGTCCCTGGCTTGGCTCAGCCTGCAGCCCATGGCAGCCACGTTGTCCCAGGAAGAACCTCAGCTCTGATCCTGTCCCCTTCAAATTCAAGCCACCTCTCTGGCCACAAGTGTCCAGCATAGTAGGCTACTGTGGGAAGCATGCAGAGTGAACAATGAAGATCTAAAAGTTATTCTGCAATGTAAAATTTAGGCTCATTTTAATAAACAGCTAAACTGGGAGCATAGAATTTATTCTATTTCTTCTCAACTAGGATTTATTTCACTTAAAAATGTATGTACTCAGTTTTTTTTTTTTTTGAGGAATTTCCACATTGATCTTCATACCAGCTGCAGTAATTTGCAGTCTCACCAAGAGTGTAGAAGAGTTCCTGTTTCCCCACATCCTCACCAGCACTTACTGTTATTTTACTTCTTGATGATATTCTAACTGGGATCAGATCTTTACTGACGTTTGTGATTGGGTGGAGGTAAGATAAATAGCCGTGAGAGCATACAAAACTGCAAGCTAAGTCCTGGTTCTAAAGCAATAAAGAAACATTACTATGAGTTTTTGAGAGAAAGATGCCAAAATGTAAACTCTGCTTTGTATTTCTTCACAATCTGAATTTCCTTTTTTCACTTATCCATCCAGCATTTTTTTTTTTTTTTTTTTTTGGTGGTACTGGGGTTCCTGGAAGCCCTTCTACCTCCGGGCTACACTCCCACGGGCTACACTCCCAGACCTATTTTTTAACTTTATGTGGAAACAGGGTCTCTTAAGCCAGTGAGGCTGGCTCCGAACCAGCGCGATCCTCCTGTCTCAGCCTCCCAAGCGCGGGGATTACAAGCGTGCACCACCACGCCCGGCTCCAGCATTTATTAAACTGAGACTGTCATCTAGGCTACCAAACAATGCTTTCCTCTTCAGTTTGTACTATGATTCAAGCATATTATGAATTAAAGTGATTTTGTGGGTTAGCCAGAAAATGATAGTAAATTGAATGCTCCTCTTTGTAAGCTGGGGAGTGACAGTATTTCACTCCCATTTTTCACTCAAGGATAAGTTATGAAATTTAACCACATCACTCTATACTTCCACAGTTTTTAACTGGCCTGGAGTTCATTGCAGAGGCTAGATGTTGTTTTCTAACTGTGCTATTAATAGGGTTAGTTCTGGAATTTTCTGCTGGATTTTCTTCTTGAATATAAGTTGGGAAGAGAATGCTCTTTGGAGGCATCCTTTCTTTGGAGGGTGTGTGACTCTGCCATTTACTAGTCTTGTTGCTGTAGGCAGGCACCTTTCTGTGCCTCATTTTCACTGCCTGTGAGATGGAGATAGTAACAGTACCTCCCTCTCTCATTTGCTAAGTACTATGTGAGCCTCCTAAAGCAGTTTGCATCCTGCCTGGTAAATACTGTAAGTCTGCCCTTGACTGCTTAACAAGAAACATAGGGACTCAAAATAGGTGCCAATTTCAAGTTATTACACCTCTTCCTACCTTTTGTATTTACACATGCATACACACACAATCTTATTTTTTCTTCCTAACTTCTGTAGGTAATTCAGACATAACACTTCAACTCTAAACACTTCGAATCATCTTTAAAGACCAAGATATTTTCATTACCACAATCACATTACCAGATCCCAGAAATGTAACACTTATTTAAAAATATCATTTAATATGTAACTCACAAATTTCTCTAATTATCCTCCAAAATGTCATTTATTGCTATTTTTTAAAAAAACATTTTTAATCTAAGAATTAATCAAGGTTGCCAAGTTTCTTTCATCTCTTTTATCCTAGCAGAGAATTTCTTTTTTTTTTTTTAAATAATGTTTCCTGAATTTCAAGGCCAAATGGCTTGTAGAATGTCCAGCACTATGGAACTTCCTGTTGTCCCCTCAAGATTAAGTTCAGAGTATAATTCTTTTTTGGAGGAGCAAAGGAGAAGGATGAATAGATGATACTGAGGACATTCTAGCAATTGTAAAAAGTCACTTGCTACCTCTACAGTGGAGAAGAAATCTGTGGGTAACATGCAGAGAACAGAGAAGTATCCGGTTTTTCAACAACCTTCTAACCAATACTTTTAATGTATGTTATGACTCTGGAGTTCATTGTTACTGAAGGATGCAGTGGTGACATTAAATATTATCATTCTAATTGACTAGGACTCTTCTCTAAAGAAGACTTTAAGTCTACCCCTCTGCTCTTTGGACTTCCCCCGCTCCCATCTCTACCAGTTAAAGTATCTATAAACTCATGGATTTTCTTTCATTAAATACCTTTTGTTTTCTGGCATGGTGGCGCACGCTTGTAATCCCCGTGCTTGGGAGGCTGAGACAGGAGGATCGCACAAGTTGAAGCCAGCCTCAGCTACTTAGTGAGGCTCTCAGCAACTTAGTGAGACCCTGTTTCCAAATAAAATAGAAAATAGGTCTGGGAGTGTAGCTCAGAGGTAGAAAGCCCCTGGGTTCCACCCCCAGCACCACACACACACACACACACACACACACACACACACACACACACAAAAAAAAAAAAAAAAAAGATAAAGAGGGCTGGGCATGTAGCTTGCAACTATAATGGCCCTGGGTTCAATCCCCAGTATCAAAAAGAAAGGAAGAAAAAAGAGGGATGGTGGGTGAGAGGGAGGGAGGTAAAATAAGCAATATAGAAAGAAAAAATAAGCCAGGAATGTGACACATGCCTGTAATCACAGTACTTTGGAGGCTGAGACAGGAGAATCACAGGTCTGAGGCCTGCCTCAGCAACTTAATCAGACTCTCAGCAAACTAAAAAGATCCTGTTTAAAATAAATATATAAAAATTAAAAAAAAAAAAACCCTGATGGCGGCACAAACCTGTAATCCCAGTACCTGGGAGTCTGAAAAAAAAAAAAAAAAGAAAAGAAATAAATAAATGAATACCTTTTGTTTGTTTGTTTATGGATCAAATCCAGGAACATCATACTTCTGAGCTACACCCCCAGCCCTTTTTAATTTTTCTTTAGAAACAGGCTCTTCCTAGGTTGATGAAGTTGTCCTGGAGAACTTGTAGTCTTCCTGTCTCAGCCTCCCAGATACTGAGATCATAGATGTGGGCCACCACGCCCAGCCTGTTGAATATCTTATAAATTAGCACCTTTGTAGTTTTATTTAATATTCAAATTATTAGAGTTTGGCCCCTAGAAGTCCCTCCAGGACAGAAATGACACCCTTCCGTCCTCCAGCACGTCCTTGCTTTCTGGCAAGGTGTCTGGAAACTCTGTACTTTTCCTGTCCCAGACTTGGAGTCAGTCACATTTTTCCCAAGGAGTTTTGGTTCCTCTTAGTGATAAATGGTATTAAGAAACCAAGTCTGGGGCACCATTGCGTCTAGAACAAAAGAAGGTAATTGGCATGAGAGTGTTAGCAAGATGTAAAGCACCAGG
This sequence comes from Muscardinus avellanarius, assembly GCF_963383645.1. Classification (NCBI taxonomy): domain Eukaryota; kingdom Metazoa; phylum Chordata; class Mammalia; order Rodentia; family Gliridae; genus Muscardinus; species Muscardinus avellanarius. Next base: position 29,230,264 of record NC_137787.1, on the reverse strand, counting down.
CTATCACGACGGTCATTAGTGACCTTGGACAAGTATGCAGCTTACCTGGCACAATGCTAAAGAGCGGGGCCAGCGTGCGTTTCTCAGTATGAGAGAACAGAAGACACAGGAAACCTGTGAGGTGGAGAAGATCCATGAGCTGGCTTTGGTAGCACAATGTGAATCCCTGTGTGTAACTCTAAGACAGTAAATAGGACACAGGAAAAGGCCCTGAACTGAACTGTATTCACATCTTTCCTTCCCTAAGTGGCTTTTAAATTTTTTATATCAGTGGGACTGTGTTACACTCTAACCCTATTTTATTTTTTATTATGTATTTATTTTTTATCTTTTTGTTTTTGTACTGAGGATTGAACCCAGGGTCATTCTACCTCTGACCTATACCCTTAGCCCTTTTTATTTATTTTCCTTTTTGGACAAGGTCTTACTAAATTGTTGAGGCCAGACTCAGACCTGGGATTCTCCTGTCTTTTTGTTTTTGAAACAGGGTCTCACGAAATTGTTGAGGGTCTCACTAAATTATTGAGGCTAGCCTCGAACTTGGACCCTCCTGACTCAGCCTCCCAAGTACTGGAATTACAGGTGTGTGCCACCATGCCTGGATATGACTTTTTTATTTAATGTCTTAGACAGTAAAGAATATAATATTTTATTTTGTGGATAGATTGTAGTCTTTTTTTTTAAATGAAACTTTTATATGAAGAATAATAAAACATAAATATCTGATTTTTTCTAACTTCCTCATATATATTTAGTAGATTCTAAAAGAAAAGTCAAATTCTGCTGGATACAGTACTTATGCCACATTTAAAAAGTTGATGTGTGACATTTTTTGTTTTCTTTGTGAATGATGACTTTTTGTGGGTTTTCTGTGATTTTACTACAAATTAAAAAATATCTATTGTCTATAATTTTTTAGTTTACACTATAAATTTCATATGATTTAATTCCCAGGCTTTCCTGCCTATGACACATCATTTTATACTCTCTAATTAAAGCTTTCTCTTAGCCAGGCATGGGGGCACACACTTGTAATCCCAGTACTTGGAGGCTGAGACAGGAGGATTACATAGATTCGAAGCCAGCCTCAGCTACTTAATGAGACTCTAAGTAACTAAGTGAGACCCTGTTTCCAAATAAAATATAAAATAGGTCTGGGAGTATATCCTGGAGGTAGAAAGCCCCTGGGTTCCATCCCAATACCACCACCAAAAAAAAAAAAAAAAGGCTTTCTCTTAATAATACTCCCAGAAGAGGCTATAGGTTCTGATAAATTGGATGAGAGAGAGATGGGCCAATAGGTGATGGTTAGCATCTCATTAATTGTAAGAAAGAAAATCAGAATAGTCTGAGACAGCAATTGTTTTCTTCTTCTTCTTCTTCTTCTTCTTCTTCTTCTTCTTCTTCTTCTTCTTCTTCTTCTTCTTCTTCTTCTTCTTCTTCTTCTCCTTTTTTATGCAGGTCTGGGGATGGAACCCAGAGGCATTTGACCTCCGAGCTACACCCCCTGCACAATTTTTTATTCTTTATTTTGAAACAGGGTCTCACTGAGTTGCAGGGAGCCTCACTAAGTAGCTGAGGCTGTCCATGAACCACGATCCTCCAGTCTTAGCCTCCCAAATGCTGGGATTACAAGTGAGCGCCACAACGATGAAGCCTGGCTCAATTGTTTTCTTCTTAACTATGCCAGAATGCTTTCTTTTGGCTATAAAGGGAAAAGATGGGATAAGGATGGATAAGGAAGACACACAATGGCAATTGTTTTCCTAGATCTCTTTTCAGTCAAAGGCAGGCGAAAAAGAGAAAAGAACAAAGGACTTGTGATCATATGACCTGTGTTGGAATGTATAAGGTTTCCTCTTTTGGGGGTTTATATGCTGAATGCCTGTGTGGGTGCTGTAAGACTCAGGCAAGGGAGGTACCTGTTCAAGTTCACTTTTCAGCTGTTTCAGGAATTTCTCATATTCTAATATAGAAAAGAAGGGGTTGTTTTCATAGTAATTCAGTACACATGTAGAAAAGTTTAAATTCCTGGAGAAGCTCAGATCAGATTGCCTGGGTCATGAGGCTAGAGGTTCATTCCTGAGGAAGTTATCTAACCTTTCTATGTTTCAGCTCATAAAACATATAAAGAGAGGCAATAATCCTGAATAAGAATCTATTATAACATGGACAAAGTGCTTAAAATGTTGTGTAAGCAAATAGTAGCCTACAACAAAATCTTAGTTTTATTGTGTATATATGCCTAAATAAAATTTAAATAAAATATTACAACTTCTTATCAAATAACATTACAGAGCTATAGCAACAAAAACAGCATGGCATTGGCATAAAGACACAGAGACCAAGAGAATAGAAGATAAAAAGACAAATCCTTCTACTTACAGCCAGTAGATTGTTGACAAAGGTGCCAAAAACATACACTGGAGAAAAGACAGTCTTTCCAAAAAAAATGGTGTTAGGAAAGCTTAATATCATATTTAGAAGAATAAAATGAGACACCTTTAATCCTACGCAAAAGTCAACTCAAGATGGATCACCTACCTGGAAGTTAAGTAAAAAATAAATAAATAAACTTTGCAATTACTAGAAGAAAACATAGGACCAACTTTCCAAAGTATAGTTGCTAATAGAGACATCCTCAATAAGACCCCTAAAGCTCAGAAAATAAAACTAAGAATAAATAAATGAGATGGAACCAAATTAAAAAACTTCTAAGCAACAAAGGGAATAAGAGTCCAAAGAGATAGCCTACATACAGAATGGGAGAAAATCTGATAGAGGAATAATGTCTAGAATATATAAAAAAATTTTAAAAATTAACACCAAGAATAATAATAATAAACAATAATCCAATCAAAGTTGGGCAACTGAACTAAATAGACACCTGACAAAATAAGAAATACAAATTGCCAACAAATATATAAAAATGTTTAATATCATTATTAATTAGAGAAAAAATTAAACTATATTGAGAGTCCATCTAATTCTAGTTATAATGGCAATCATCAATAATATAAACAATGATAAATGCTGGGGAAGATATGGGGAAACAGGAACTCTTATCCATTATTGGTAGGATTGTAAATTAGTACAACTATGGAAATCAGTATGGAGGTTCCTCAAGAGACTAGGAATGACCAAATGACCCAGCTATACCGTCCTCCATACATGCCAGTGTTTCTAGCAACAGCACAATTCACAAAAGACAAATTATAGAACCAATTTAGGTGTTTATCAACAGATGAATAAAGAAAATGTATATACACAATGGAATTTTACTTAGCCATAAAGGAGAACAAAATTGCGTCATTTGTAGGGAAATGGATGGAACTAGAAAATATCATACTGAGATCAGCCAGTTTCAGAGAATCAAGGGTTGTGTTTTCTTTCATATGAGGAAGCTAGAGAAAAGGTAGGAAGTGAAAGGGACATCAGATAAATGGGGAGAATAGAAGAATACTGAAAGGGTTTTGGGTGAAGGAGAGAGGGAGGGGAGAAATGAGGGTCAAGAAACGAAACAGATCAAATAATGTTATGTCCATATATGAAGGCATCACTGCCAATTTTGCTTACATGTACAGAGAAGGAGAAGGGGGAAGTGGGGTAGAATGTGGAGGGAAACACACGATGTGATTTGTGCATGTATGAATACATCCCTTTGAATCTCATTGTGATTTATAATTATAATGCATCAGTAAAATTATTTTGAAAAATAAAAATTTTAATATGATCCAGGACTTGTGGTATAGCTCAGCAGTAGAATGCTTGCCTAGAATGTGCTGGACCCTGGGTCTGATTCCTAGCACCCCCAATACACACACACAAATATCCAATCAACAAATGAATCAAACATGATATTCAAACTGTATTTTCTAAATTTACTTCGTTATCAGTTTAATATAACTTCATTTCTTGGAGGTATAATATTTTTTGTAGCTTTCTGTATTACTCAGGTCCACCAACTCAATATAAGACACACTGATAAACCATCCATGTGGTCATCTCTTCTAGATGCTAGAGATATAAGAATATAAAGTGGCACTTGTCTTCAAGAGACTCACTCCAGTGACCATTGCATAAACAAAGGGATATCATACTACAAACACAATGGAGGTATAAACTTGAGAAAATTAAGAAATTAATTTTACTTCAGTGCATAAAGATAAGCAATATTCCCCAAATTAACAAAAACTGAAATAAATTTTCTGAAGTGGAAATTATTTCCACAAAATTTTGCTTAAAGATTATAAATGATTTTTTAGAAAGTTTACCCTAAAGAAAATTATAAAACATTGAAAAAAGAAGTCGAAGAAGATCTTAGAAGATGGAAAGATCTTCCATGCTCATAGATAGGCAGAATAAATATTATCAAAATGGCCATACTTCCAAAAGTGATCTACAGATTCAACACAATGCCCATTAAACTACCAAGATCATTCCTCATAGACATAGAAAAATCAGTCCTTAAATTTGTTTGGAATAACAAAAGGCCCAGGATAGCCAAAGTAGTTCTCAGCAATAAAAAACATGCAGGAGTAATCACAATACCTGACTTTAAACTATACCTCAAAGCCATTGTAATAAAAACAGCATGGTACTGGCACAAAAACAGATACATAGACCAGTGGAGCAGAACAGAATACCCAGAATCAAGTGCACACACATTCAGCCAATTGATTTTTGACAAAGGGGCCAAAAACATACACTGGAAAAAAGATAGCCTGTTCAACAAATGGTGTTGGCAAAACTGGTTAAGCATATGCAGAAAATTGGAAATTAATCCCACTTTCTCACCCTACACAAGAGTCAATTCAAGATGGACCAAAGACTTGGAAATTAGACCAGAGAGCTTAAGGCTCCTCGAAGGGGGCATGGGTCCAACACAGCAACACATAGGCATAGGTAAAAATTTCTCAACAAGACCCCAAAGGCACAACAAACCAAAAGGCGAATCAATGTGTGGGATTACATGAAATCGAAGAGCTTCTGTTCAGCAAAGGAAACTGTCAAGAACCTCAACCAAGAGCCAACAGAATGGGAGAAGATTTTTGCCACCTACCCCTCTGATAGAGGACTAATATCTAGAATATATAGAGAACTCAAGAAGCTCAACACTAAAAAAACAAATCATCCAATTAAAAAATGGACAATGAACGAAATAGACACTTCACGAAAGAAGAAATTCAAATGTCCAATAAATGCATGAAAAAATGCTCAACATCATTGGCAATCAGAGAGATGCAAATCAAAACTAGCCTGAGATTTCACCTAACTCCAACTAGAATGGCAATCATTCAAAACACGAACAATAACAAATGCTGGTGAGGATGTGGAGAAGTGGGAACTCTAAGACATTGTTGGTGGGATTGCAAATTAGTGGAATCACTTTGGAAAACAGTATGGAGAATCCTCAGAAGAATGGGAACAAATCTACCATTTGATCCAGCAATACCACATCTGGGTATCTATCCAAAAAAAAAGAAAACCAAACTACCAAACTAATGCATGTGTATCTATGTTCATAGCTGCACAATTCACCACAGCCAAACTGTGGAACCAGCCAAGATGTCCATCAACAGATGAATGGATTACAAAACTGTGGTATATGTACACAATGGAATTTTACTCAGCCATTAAAAAAATACAATTGTGGTATTTTCAGGGAAATGGATGGATCTTGAGGACATTTTGCTAAGTGAGATTAGTCAGTCACAAAAAAATAAGGAATTGGATGCTTTCCCTAATATGTGAAAGCTAGCGTGAATGGGATCATAGGAGGAACTCCAGGTGAAGAAAGAGATCCTATAAAGGAGCAAATAAGACAACCTAACTGTGGGGATGGGAGGTGGGGAGAGGGAAACGCTTTAAAGCGCATGATGTACTTATTCATGTCAAAGTCAACCACTAAACCAAGCATGGGAGGGAGGGATGGGGAGGGAGGGAGGTGGGGACTGGGTGGGGCTGGCTGGGTGATGTGTGCATTTATGCCTACACAAGTTTTTTACCCCATTATGATGTATAAATACAATGCACCAATTAAAAATTAATAAAAAAAGAAAATAGGAACATATAGGTGATTCTGAGTACTGTGTTTTAGAATTTATGATTATGCCCAGGGTTCTACTCATCAGAAATTTATTTATATCCCTAGACATTTTGTAATTGAAAATAATAAAATAATCATTTTCCCTTTTCACTTGGAGCACACAAGTCACAAAGGTACTGAAAATGTCCATCTTCAGCTTAAGAAAAATGCCAATAGATATCAGATTAAGTACCAAAATACAGAGGTTCTTAATCTATAACTTCTGCACTGGCTTTAAAGTTAAGTCATTTTTTAAAAACTGACAGTTTTTAATTGAACCAATAATGTCAGCCACACGTCTCAGAAAAATTAAATGACTAAGAAATAATTTATAAAAATTGTTTTCAGATATTTCATTGATCCCTCTGTGCAAGATTATTCATATCATAGGCGTTACTGATATGGACCTATTATCAGAATTCTCAGCTGCAGGACTGACTGAAGTGCAGGCTTTAACCTCTGCAAAATCTTTAACCATCTTCCTGCTGTAGAAACAGTTCAGATAACATACATAAGTGAGAGTAAGGAGCAGTAGAATGTAGTTTAAAAGGCATGCCTGTAGATTCAAAAGCATATGGATTTGAGTTTATGTCCAGCTATTTAATCTACCTGTTTTCTGGTTTCCTCATCTTTAATATGGAGTAAGTAATAGTAGCCACCTCTTAGAGTTGTATAAAGATCAAATGAATTAATACAAGTGAATGCTAAAAAAGACCTAGTCCTTGGTTAGGACCTAATAAAGTTTCACATTATTATCAATTAAGTGCCCTGGCAATAGCCCTTTTTTAGAAGGTCATTCAATTCAGTTTAAGATTAAGGTAAACTTTATTGCCACCACCTCCCAATCTTTCCATGTATCATCTCTGACTATAGTGAAGTCCCTTGGCCTCTCTCAAGCCAAATTAACAGTATTCCAAGGAACCCCAGGGTCAGCCCCAGTGGTTGGGAGGCTGAGACAGGAGGGTCACAGATTAGAAGCCAGCTTTAGAAATTTAGCAAGGCTCTCAACAATTTAGTGAGACCCTGTTTCAAAACAAAAAATAAAATAGAAATGGGGGTGTAGCTCAGAGGTAGAGTGCCCTTGGGTAACATTCCCCTAGCATCACAAAAAGAAAGGAGGAAGAAAAAAAGAAGGCAGGCAGGCTATGCAAACCAAGTCAAGATTAACATTCAGATGGATGGGCGCATCCCCTTGTGGGTGGGTGCTGGCTGTACTGTCCTTAAATCCCTGAGAGGTTGTAGTCCCTCCACCATGATAAGACTGTGAAGGTAAAGGAGCATCCCACTTTCATCTGAGGGACAGGTGTCATAGTCACCTTATAGTTGCTTTGTAGTTGAAAGAATATATATTTTTCTCTGACCACCTGTTCATAAGCATCAAGAATAAATCTTGCATTAAGTGATAGAAATATGGCCAGAATGACTAAGGCAACATTATAATTTTGTGAGCAGTATTTATAGACCATTTTAAGTACATGTCATAAGTACAGTCTTGGAATCCTTTTTGTATTTTCATTTGTCTCTAAAGAGTCAATGTGAAGTGGAGGTCAGGTAATCTTAAAATATCTTTGATTAGAGCATTTTTCCCCTGTATTTTACCTGTTATTACTGATTGTAGCTAATAAAGAAGAGATAATAAGGACAGAAAAAACGAATAAAACTTAGAGGGAAAGTATAAAATGCATTGTCCTTTAAAATAAATTTCTAATTTTCATATAATGTTTAAGTTTAGAAGACATTAATATAGTTCTCCATATGTGGCTCTGATTTAATTCACTATGCTTTGTATAAGTTCATATTCCCAAGATGTATGGCCCTTATACTCCATATTTGGAAGCCATCTTCATTTCCTTGACACAAAAGACAAATATATTTGCATTTGATGAGGAAAGGATTAGTCCTAGATATTTTGTTTTTCAAACTGTATTTAATGAATTAGTGGCCCCCAGATCACCTGGACTGGTTAAAAAGTACATAGCTCCTAGACTAAATCACACAAAGCCAAGGCCAGAATCTGCATATTAGCTCTACAGAGCAAGGAGGGAAGATTCAAGCCACAGCTATGGTCTCCAGTTTTTTAGTCTCTTCTGAGAAGAGGAGGCTGGGGAGCAATGGTGGGGTCTTACTTCTTGACCAATTGTTTTATAAAACAGTTACAAAGAATTGAGCTTCTATTTTTTTGTGTGTGTGTTGCTTAGTTTTTGGAAATGATCATCAAATCATGAAAGTCCCTTTCTTGCATCTTGTTATTGTAACTGTTTTTCTTTTATCTGTGAATTCCACTTCCATGCACATCTCTGTACTCCCCATTCTCACCCCGACCTTTTTGCAATATGTTTGATGTATATTCTGTCCTTGGTAGACATGCCATTCCATCTATACTGTTCTGCTCAACAGACATTTGCACTTCCCTAGTTTAAAGCCTATTAACAGCTGCACAGGACACGGAGACTCTTATGCCATGCCTGACTTGTGTCTACACCCCGTGCTCTGGTGCCCCGAGTGTCTTCAGCTCCTACCAGGGACAGTGAGCTCAAGCATTTCACACAGGCCCACGGAGTGGTTGGTTCTCTTGTGATCAGGCCTCATGAATACTATCATCATTTAATCAGTTTTTAAGCCTGTACTTTAAAATTCATTTTCACTGATGATCTTTTAAGCTGGTTAGATAACATGCCTTGGAAGAAATGGCAAACTCAGTGGAAAATGTCTTCAAATTACATTATGGACCAATTGGCATCTGGATTTTCTTTAATCAGCTATTTCCAGCTATGATGTATATAAGTTCTTTAAAAATATCTATCATAGGTACTTTCTAACTCAAAGCTGTATTTATTTGTTTATTATTTGGCAATAGCTTTGTGATCAATGTTCTCTGGGGCCATTAGCTCTTTGTTAACTAAACGTTGTTACTAAGAAAGTGTGATAGAGAGTCACAAATCCATCTTCACTTATGCCAAACCTGATCTTTGCTAGAGCATCATTTATCAATGCAGTGTGCACTCCATGCAAAAGTCACATTAACGATTTTTTCCCTGTTTTGTTTTGTTTTATCTATGTGCAGTATTAGTATCAGGGTCTGTGAATCAAAATGCTATCTTTGCATCCCTTGCCTGTTGTACAGACATCTGAAAAATTACTTGAAGCAAAAAACTTTTTTACATAAACAAGTAGGCATTTAACCTGAAGAACACAGCTAGCCAGTCAACAGTGATAAAAATACTTTGCTCTGATTTTTCCTTTCCCTCTCTTAGCACCTGCTCCCTGGGCACCTCCAGGCCTTGGGCATATTGAGGGTGACATTCTCTGTTTCCGAGATAATCCTCATGATAGGATGCACTTAATTTATGCTACTGATGAGACTGGACTGAATTCATTGGCATATCATCAATACACGTGAATCTTGAGTAGAAGGCCAACCATCCAAATTAAAATATTCCCTGTCAAGGATTTGCTGTATCAAGCAAATGCTGGAGGAATGCTGATTGCAGCTGGCTGGTGAATATTGATACTGTGCAAGATTCATAATGCTGTGCTGGAGGACACGTGAAACTCAAGATTTCTTGAGAACAATGTCCCTGTTTAAAACTACTCTCTTTCAGATCCAGCTGGGCATCCAGCAATGCCAGCCACTGAATGAGATCTTTCAAGTGCTCAGCCTGCTTCACCTGTCAGACAGGCTCACTGGCTTATAAATGGAACTCTATTTGCTTCCAAAGCTCTCAATCCTGCCATGCTTTCCTACAAATCTCACTCATCCCTGCTTCGCTTCTGATGGAGTGTCTTGGCTCGCCTAACACACACCATCAGTTTTTATTTGCTTTTTTTCAAATGATTTTTAGATGATAACTTCATTTTTGTGCTATATTATCATCCTCATAATCTTTTCCCCTTCTTTTTAGTTTTCTCTGTCATAAATGTTTCTTTTCCACTGCATTTGCCTTTTAACTAAATGTCATGAGCTTCGATTTCTCAGGATTTCCCTCTGTACGTGCATGCACGCGTGTGTGTGTACATGTGTGCCTGCCTTCTTTCCTTCCTTTCTTCCTTCCTCTCTTCCTCTCTCTTCTCTCTGCTCTCTCTCACTGAAAAATTGAATCCAGGGTTATTCTACCTCTGAGCTACACCCTTAGCCTTTTTATTTATTTTTTGTTTTTGAATGAGTAGTGCCTTTATTTTTTAATATTTTATTGGTGCATTGTAGTAATATGTCTTAAGGAGATAAAAGACTTGTGTAGACATACATGCACACATCACCCAATTAGACATGATCTTGCTATGTTGCTGAGGGCCTCCTGCTGTCTCAGCCTCCCAAGTCCTGGGATCACAGGGGTGTACCACCACACCTGACTTTAGTGTGTGTATTAAAGGAAGCTTCTCATCCCCTTTTCTTACCAGCCAATCAATGAATCACACACTTTATTGAGCAATTCCAGATTAAAATAAGAAATTGTAAGATAATTATAACAAAGACTTGCCCTCTAGAGAGATCTGTCATTGAGGCATCTCCAGCTTTTCTCTGGTATGCTATCTATGTACCCATAGGTGTTTCAATAGAAAGTATCTGTAAACCTAACATTTGATTCCCTTTATTTCTATAGTTCTAGCTTAAAAGGAAAGAGAGGCAATGCTGACATAGTGTGTACAATGGCCACAATAACAAAAAATTTTCTCATTTTCATTGCATTTTTTTCTAATCAATATCCCAAATTAACATTTTTCTTTGTGTAACAATATGAAGAACACATCAGAGATTGTAGAAAGACAAACTGATGTAAATGCATGGAGCTTGCCCACAACTAACAGGAAACAAACCAAAGACCTATAGAGATGAAAGTTGGTAAATGTACCTTCAATCTTTTCCTGTTTTTTTTTTTTCCCCATGATACTCATGATGTTAGGGTTAAAAAAAAAGAAGAGTAGGAAAAATATAGAGAATGGAAGGTCAAGAAACAAACACACAAGGGAGTGTGGCAATTTATGAAAAAAAGATAGTGGTCCTAAGGATGTGGATATTTTTATCTCAACCTTGATACTGTTGAAGGAATATTTATATGTAGACACTAGCCATATATAATATTTCCTTTTAATTTAGAAACATGTATTTTACTAGAAATACTTTGAAGCTTAGGAATCTGATGATGATAGGATGAAACACAAAATTTTAATAGAAACAAAGACTATCCCTGCTCACCATCAGAGTTCTTTTTTTTCTCACATAACATCTGATATCTCCATCTCTATACATTCTTTCAGTAACTAAGAATTGGGGCTTTGGTGCATATTTAGATGAACCATTGGATGTACACAAAATATGTTGGAATTCTGATTGCGTTACTTAAATTATCTGTAAATAAATAGTCTATTAAGTTTTTATTTTACTCTGATACAAGGATTAGAGGAAGAGGAAAGCTAAAGGCTAAGACATTACATACATAATTTTTGGTGGCCATCACCCTAGAACTCCATTCTCTAAACAGCAAAAAAGTCTAAGTCTGAATTTCATAAATTTTAGAAATGCATATTTTAGCAATGCATGAAATAATACATATACTCTCAGAAATTATGCTACATGTGACATTGCACCTATTAAACCTTCATGACAGATATATAATTTGATTTGGAAATGCCAAACATTCAAATAAAGTTCTGTGGGATCTTATAGAATTTAAATTTTTTTCAAGTAATCTGGTAATGCAATGGTTAAAGGTGACCTCATTCATATGGAATGGCATAAGCAAACCTCTCCAGGACTGCTCACTTTCCAATCCCTTGTTGCTAAGGATTGAAAAAATGACAGCTGTTGAAAATATTGAGATCAATTTATCGTCAAAGCTTAGAAAGTAGTACACAAAATAGTTCCTTGCAGCAGTTATTGAAAGGAAAAATCAAAAATTTAAATCTAATATCATGCAATGTAGCATTTGACTTTGGAGCATTTGGCCTTGAGCCGTTGATCTTGTAGCATCCGAGTGTGGGCCATCATCCAGCCTTCCATTAAATTGTAATGGCCCCATTTGTGGAGGCATTTGACAAAATGAAGGTTCCTTTCCTGTATCCAAGAAAATCAGCCCACAGATTCATGACTCATGAAGAAGGTTGTGTTTGACCAACTACTAAATGAAAATATTATTTAGTAAAAGATTAAGTTCCATACCAATATTTCTTCATGGTTTGCCCATTTTTCCTGAAAGTATGGTTTATTTATAGACTCGTTATATCTCCAGTTGTGAAAAATAGCAGTTCCTATCAACGTACAAGGTATTGAAACATAAAAATAAACTTGCAAGTTATAACTAAGGATTTACAATCAGATGGAGAAAACTGATAGAAGAATTTTAGTAAAAATAAATAAATATTTTTTAAAACCCGACATAAAGGGAGAAATATATTCAAAATAGCTACAAATGTGTCAAAGATGAAAAGCCTAAAACTTGTATATTTAAATAGTTATCCAAGACCCGAGTTAAAATACATGACACCTGTTTTTCTTATAATTTTTAGCTCATCCTTAAGACTTTTGGGACGTTCATGCTTTTTTATATGAGTTTTATTTTTTAAATTGTAATTATTTATACGTGTTTATACCAGATCCAAATCGATGTGGTTGGGATATATTAGTGAGTGATATAGATCCAGAGTTCTAGCTTCATGTGGTTACAAGTAAGTGAGAAGAGACAGATGATAAAAAAAAAATATGACAAATAAACTATATGGTATGTGGAAAGTGATAAGTGATGTACAGAACAAGATAAAGGAGATTAGGAATAGAAATTACAGATTCAATATGAGACATGATGATCTAGTGAAGTTTCATTGAAAAGGTAGCATCTAAGGAAGAACTTAAAGAGAATGGAGTTATTTGGAAGAAAAGTACCCTATACCCCAAATTTAACTATAAAAACTTTTTAAGTTATACAAGAACTGAATGACTTAATATGATGCTGATGAAGTGTCTTCTGATGTAACATTTGAGCTTCTCCAAGGTGTTCGATGATTTCCAGCTTGATATAATAAAATGCGGGCAGTGGTTGGCTATTTTAAGACACTTACTTAATTATTATCTGTACTTCTAAGATATTTATTGATTCCAACAAATGTTTAAAAGCAAACACAAAAAGCTCAAATCATAAATCAATGAAGTTCTTTCAAAATAGGCCAGCATATTTCTTACTCATGTGACTATATATACTCTCTGTCAAGAATAGATGAGAGAAATTTGAAAATAAAATATGATGTCTTTCTCAACTATAGAAATGCCTTTGTTCACACATGTATTATTTAAATATGAACTGATAGAATCTGAAATTATTCTGCAAGTAAAAATCTATATTTCTAGTTTTATCTCTTTTATGCACAATTTTCTTATGTAACATACAGTCTGTCTTAAAATGGGAAAATCTTAATTCTATGTTTAATTTCTCTCTTCCTCTTTTGATACCTTATAAGTATAAATGGAAAACCCTTCATTTTATCTTTAATTCATCTCTTCCTCTTCTGAAACTTTATAAGTGTTAAGATGAATTACAGACTAATTAGCTCGGAAGTCCAGGGCTCTCCCACATACCAGCTGTGTGCCCTTGGGCACATTACTAAAGTAATTGGACCTATTTCCTCAATTGTAAAATATAGGTTTGTGATTCTCAGAATTGTTGAATAAAATATCATACTCAAAGGGGTTGGCATATTACAGGTATTTAGTCATTTATATCAGAATCACACTTTATGCTTTTCTAAATTAGTCAATATTAGAGAAAACAGCTGAATATAAACAATTGAAAACCAGCCCGAGGCCGCATATAATAATGCATTATAATATCATGATGATTTTTTTTCTTTTGTATCATGGTGATTCTGAAAAAGTGAAGAGCTTTGTGGCATCATTTGTGTAGAAATTATGGAAACCATGATAAAAGAGGCAGAACTTTAGACCAACTGAAAAGGGTAAGTTTAAGGCTGGGAGAGAAGATGATTCCAGAAATAAACTGGATAGAATGGTGGGTATTGATGGGCAAAGAATTCTTAGGAAAGGAACTATATTGAAACCACCTCATCTGTCCATTCTTTTAGTTCTATATGGGTGATTATAAGACAGATATCTTCACTAAAATATACATTTTTCCCTTTTTCTCAGCTTTTTGGTTGTCTTGTATTTATGAAATGACAATGTAAAATGCCTTCTCCCTACTAAGGAAAAGGTTCCTTACTACTTGTTTATGTAACGTATTCTTTATCTTCATATGATCCCCATCTTTGCAGCCATGGATACATGGAATGTTTGCAAAATACCAGCTAATACCCCAGCCCTTTTGCATAATTTGTTCTGTATAGATTATAAAATTTGTGAACAGCTCCCAAACCAAAACTATAATAATATTATTATTATTATTATTATTATTATGGAATGATATGTGTTAATAAAATACACATGTCTTGATTTTCCTCACCAAATCACTACCAGCCAGGTCAAGAAGATACTGCACTTCTTCCCACTCAATGTCATTCCTCATCCTTCTCTCCACGCACATAAAGACTATTCTGACTTGAATATTAGTGTTTTTTGTTCTTGAACTTCATATAAATTGAATAGTATAGTATGTTCTCTTTTTTATCTGGCTTCTTTCACTCACAATTGTACCCATGATACTCATATATGTAGCTGCTTGTAATTGTATTGTTTTTTCTCTTCTTTTAGTGTATGTACTGTTTCACTACCTGACATTTTACCACAATCCACTCAACTGTTCATAGGGATTTGGGTGCTTTCCAATTTTATGCTATTATGAATAAAGCTTCTAAGACCATGTTTGTACATGTGTGTATATGGATGTATGTACCCACTTCTCTTGGGTGTCCACCCAAGTGTAATTGCTGGGTTGTAGGATCGACATGCTTTTAGCTTTACTAGACACAACCAAACAGCTGTTCAAAGTACCTGTACTGATTCACCCTCCTACCAGCAATGTGTGAGTTCCAATTATCCTACTATCACAGTTTTCTTTTCAACCTCTGAAGACCATTTTATTTCCAACATAGTTCTTAAAGTTCAAAGAGATCATAACTTAGTGACCTGATGTCACAATTCATTTTTATTATTATAGTTCACGTAACAACTTTAGAAGTTTTAAAAAAGAAGTGTGGTTCAGTTTACTTTGATAAAAGTATGCAGGCAGAATAGAATTCTTGGGAGAGCTATTTCATCAGCCTAGATGGAAATGACACAAAAATATAGCTTTTAAGCTAGCTATTTCTCTAAATTGCAATCAGACTTTGAGAGCTAACAGTAAAAAAAACCCAAAAATCCGTCAGTTCTCTCTCTCTGTGTTCTCTCCCTCCCCATTTATATCATACTGCTGCCTTCATCTTGATAAGTAAAATAAAAACACTTATTGCAATGCTGTCATAATAAAAATAACATATCAGTTTTAAAACTACCTGTGTAAAAAGTTTCAGTGAATATATTTGAAGCTCATACGATACATAATCAGCTTGGAGCAGCAGCTGGTAGCAGGTGATCCTAGCCACTCAGGAGATAGGAAGATTGCAAGCTGAGACCATCTTGAACAGATTAGGGAGACTTTGTGTAAAAATAAAAAATACAGTGGGCTAGGGACATAACTTGGTGGTAAAACACTGGCCTAGTTTGTAGGAGGACCTGAGTTCAATCCCTAGCACCGCACACAGTGCACAATGAAAAAATAATTCGTAATGTATTTTATTCTTACATTTGAATAAGAATATAACTGAGTTTTAGAAGAACTCACTACACTAGGATTTAAAATGAAATTGCAAAGCCAGATTCCCATCAGGATGACACAGAAGTTTAGAGCCTGATTGAAGAGCCACAGGAAAGTGCAGTTATCTTACTCTTCACTGTTTTTGCTTAGAATAAAATCTTCCTGCCCACTGCAGGCCACGTCTAATCAAATCACACAAAAAAGACAGAAGATGACCGAGGATGACCCATATTCAGGTTGATTTTTGCTTTTTTATAAACATACATTATTTCTGATTCATTTCTTCATCTGAGTTTAGAGAGGTAATGAATTTTTTGGATTAAACTATTTCCTGTTGGGTTCTATATGTAAGAGATGATTAAAAATATAAAGTAAGGCAAATGATTATAGGAATTGGGATGTAGACAATATTAACCTATTTTCAATATTTAAACAAACAAATAGTCCAGCTCATGGCATGTAATATCTTGAGAAGTAAACAAAATATTGAATTCATAATAAGTTAATGAATACAGTCTATCTCCCATAATAACCAAAGAACTTGGGGCCGGAAGCCAGTCATTCTGGATTCCATTTTGGGGGAAAGTTTTTTTGCCCCTCAGTAATAAATGTCTCTATTTTCTGCTTTTAAAATCCTTCACATAAGTTTCTCAACCTATTTATGCTTTTGGTAACTCAGTATTGTTGTTAGCATATAGCTAATACTATACTTTGTATGTATGTATGTATGTATGTATGTATGTATTGGTATTGGGATTGAACCCAGGGGCATTCTACCTCCTAGCTACATCCCCAGCCCTAATTTTAGTCTTTATTTTAAAACAAGGACTCACTAAGTTGCTGAGGTTGGCCTCGAACCTGCAATCCTCCTGCCTCAGCCTCCCAAGTACTGGGATTACAAGCCACCACACACAGCTTTAGTTAGTACTTTTTACAGTTTAAGAAAGTCATGTGAGTGATTTTTATAGGTTTATCTTCACGTGTTTAGTGATAGTCTTTTAACTCATGATCTGTTCTTCATCATATAAATCAGGCATTAAAAATATTATGTAAATTCATTCTTCCCTGAAAACTTTTTTTCGGGGTGTGTGTGTGTGTGTGTGTGTGTGTGTAAAATACTGGGGATTGAACACAAAGAGTTGACCTTGAACTTGTGATCCTCCTCCTCAGCCTTTTAAGTAGCTGAGATTATTGGTATGTACCACCATGCCTGGCACGTTTTTCTTTTTTTTCTTTCTTTCTTTTTTTTTTTTTTTGTGGTACTGGGGGTGGAACCCAGGGGCTTTCTCCCTCTGGACTATACTCCCAGACCTATTTTGTATTTTATTTGGAAACAGGGTCTCACTAAGTTGCTGGAAGCCTCACTAAGTAGCTGAGGCTGGCTTCGAACCTGTGTGATCCTCCTGTCTCAGCCTCCCAAGCGCGGGGATTACAAGCCTGCACCACCACGCCTGGCACATTTTTCTTTTTTAATTGAGATGTGGAGAGAGACCTACTATTGGGGGAAAAAAAATCTTGAGGATTTTAAGATCCTCAAATGAATCAAAGCCTGGTGGCCTTAAAAAAAACAACAGTGCTTGGAGCTAAGCTTCTGATAATTTATAATAATCAAGAGTTTGCCACAGATCAAATGTTCAAATCTTCTCATAATGTGTGTGTGTGTGTGTGTGTGTGTTTGCACGCGCACGCGTGTGTGCGTGCGTGTATGCATGGTACTGGGGATTGATCACAAGGAGCATCTACCTCTGAGCTGTAACCCCAGTCCTATTATATTTTATTTTTAAAGCAGGGTCTCATTAGGTTGGTGAGAATGTCACTACTTACTGATGCTGTCCTCTCACCTGCAATCCTCCTGCCTCAGCCTCCCAAGCACTAGGATTCCAGGTGTATGCTTACCATGCCTGGCAATTTACTATATTTTATTTAGTGGCCATGGAATCACAAATCTTGCTGCTTAGAGACTGAAACATTTTTGTTAGTTGTTAGTTATTTTATTTTTAAGTTTTATTAAGGTAAAATTACATGGCAAAAAATCCATCCTTGTAAGTTCAGAGTTCGGTGAGTTTTAGTACATTTTGAGTCGAGGGACCATCACTATTGTCTAATTTTAGAACATTGTCATTACTCAAAACAAAACAAAACAAAAAAACCCTTGCCCACTAGCAGTCATTTGTGTTGCCTCCTGCCCCAGCTACTGGCTACCATTAAGATACTTTCTGTTTTCTGTGGATTTGGCTTCTCTAGGAATTGCAAATAAATTGAATGATACAATATATGGCCTTTTGTAACTGGCTCCTTTCACTTGTTAGGTTTTTGATGTTCATTCGTGTTTTAGAATGTACCAGAACTTCATTCTTTCTCTTGACAACTAATAGTCTATTGCATGGATATATCAAATTTTACATTTTTTATCATCAGTATTAATTTTACTTGAAAAACACAGTTGTATACAATTCTGGGGCACAATATGATTTCAGTTTTTCATAGCACAGCTTTATTACCTGTAGTCCTCATGCTTCACATCCTTCCTACCTGCTGCTCTGTATCCTTCTCTCTTTCATCTCCCCTTTCCTCTTCACCCCACAATGGCCCTGCCTGCCCAGGAACTATTGTTTTTGGCTCTCTTTGTAAATGTTCTTAGATCCCACATATAAGTGAGACCAGACAATATTTTTCTTTTCGTGTCTGGCTTATTTCATTTAGCATAATGTCCTCCACAGTGTGTGTGTGTGTGTGTGTGTGTGTGTGTGTGTGTGTGTGTGTCTCACTTTTTATCCATTCATCTGCAACAGACACTTATGTTTTTCCATATATTGACTATTGTGAATAATTCTGCAATAGATATGGGAGTCATTTTTTAAAATTTGTACTCAATTCTGAATTCTTTTATAGTTTTCATAGGTGTTGAACTGTGAAATTACTATTTTATAGGTAAAAATAATAGAATAATAGAATTTAAGCAATTCTTATAATCCAGTTTAAGTATAACATTTCCTTCCTTTCTTTTTTAGGAAGGAAGGGCTATTTGATCACAGTATATTTTTATCTGGGCCAACTCTGTTGAAGGAAAGTATCATCCATACTAAATAAAAAAAATGATCAGTGAATTTGGGTATCATAAAAATTGCACAGTGCTTTAACATTTGCATATTATTTAGAATAACTCAAACTCAAGAGTACTAGGTAAGTCAGGCATGTGCCAATAACATGCCTGTACTTGGGAGTGCATCCCAGTACTTGGGAGGCTGACGTGGGAGAATCACAGGTTCAAGGCTAGCCTCAGCAATTTAACAAGAAACTCAGCAACTTATTTCTTATTTCAAAATAAAAATTAAGTAGGAATGGGGGTGTCACTTAGATGTAGAACGCACCTAGGTTCAATCCCCAGTAAAATAAACACACACACACACACACACACACACACACACACACACACACTACTATGTAACTAAAGTATAACTATTATTTTTATTATTAATTTTAAATTTCAAAAGTACTAGTAGTATTTATTTATTTATTTTCGTAGTACTGGGGGTGGAACCCAGGTGCTTTTCTACCTCTGGGCTATACTCCCAGACCTATTCTATATTCTATGCTTTATTTGGAAACAGGGTCTCACTAAGTTGCTGAGAGCCTCACTTAAGAAGCTAAGGCTGGCTTCGAACCTGTGCGATCCTCCTGTCTCAGCCTCCCAAGTACTGGGATTACAAGCATGCGCCACCACGCCCGGCGTATTTAGTTATTTTTAAAAATTCATTGTATTTTGGACCTGAAGCAGCATTAAGTATTCCCAGTTTTGTTTTAAAAATCTAAACCTTAAAATTTGGCATATTTAATACCAAAAGAAAGCAAACAAGCCTCATGCTAGGTACTTTGTAAAATTTAAAGAAAGTGGAAGACAAATCTTTGTTTACTTTACTTTTTAATACATTTTATTGATGTGTTGTAATTATACATCATAATGAAGCTCCGGTAAGAGATATACATGCACACAGTACTTGGTATGTTGTCCTCTGGAACAATGCAGTTTTCATCCTGGCAGTCAGGACTGCCCTGGTTGGGAAGATGATCTGAGCAGAGGGTCCAACAGGGAAGGAAAATGCATCGCCATTATTTCTCAGGAGTTTTAATTCTCACAAAGAAATGCACAAACCATTATGTTTGTTGAACGGAATCAGAGGTCTTACGGAAGAGCATCCCAGTGAGCTCTCTGAATCTGGAAATACTATTAGATCAGCAGCGTCTCAGGCATCAGTGGTGTGAGGTAGCGGGTATCACTGGAGGACGGAACCAGTGTGCCCCAGCCAAGTGAGAAAGAGAGGTGAGAAGTTAGCTTTCTATTTACTTCTGTGTTCCTTCGACTATCATCAAAGTTCCTTGAGGAAGAAACGTGCCCCTTGGTTGCCATTCCTAGAATCTGTGGAGTGTCTAAAATATATGTATGTGTGCCGTTCCAACTGGCTAAATTAGCTGAATAATGGTACAAAGCCATAGTCTAAAATAGAAATGGTAGAGAAGGCACCCCAGTTTAGACTCACGGACAGCTCTTTCAGTTCTTTGTCATCTTTTATTCTTAGAAAATGATGTACTTATGAGCCATAGTTATGGTTTACATGTAGTGCTTACTACATACTGGATGCAAATCAAAAACTAAAAAGAAAAGAAAAGAATATAACAACTCATTCTCATTTACTGAACCAGGTGTCCCTGGATATTAAAATGACTTCCAGAGAGTATTAAATGCTTTTGAAAGCTGTGCTATTTTTTAGACTGACCGGGACTATTATTTGGGCTTTTGAGAGAACATTATTTATATTTAAAGAAATAATAGTCATATGCATTTTTGTGTTCAGAAAGGAACAGATGACAATATATAAAATAAAAAGTTTACTGTGAAAAATTACTTTATCGTCCAAAGTTACTGAAAACAAATAGCTATTTAAAAGAGAGATCGTAACACCAGGCGTGGTGGCACATGCTTGTAATCCCCGTGCTTGGGAGGCGGAGACCGGAGGATCACAAAGGTTCGAAGCCAGCCATGCTGGCTTAAGAGACCCTGTTTCCAAATAAAAATATAAAAAAATAGGTCTGGAAGTGTAGCCCAGAGGTAGAAGGGCTTCCAGGAACCCCAGTACCACGAGACCACGAGAGAGAGAGAGAGAGAGAGAGAGAGAGAGAGAGAGAGAGAGATTTTGATTGACTGTATTTTAAGGGGATAGTTTTAAGAGGAGGAAGAATCCTATTTAGTGTATGGGAATTATATTTATTCTCTATGGCCATCATGCATATTTTAATGTATTTAGTCATTTTATAACTGAGGTCCAGGGGGAAGACGATGGCATTGGTAGGAGCCAATGTGTCATGGACTTTTAAAATCCCAAAATGACCCCATCTATAGATGAGTTAATCTGAAATCGATGAGTCATACGTACTGAAAATTAAACAAAAAAAACTTTGTGTGTGAGTGAGTGAGTGTGAATGTGTGTGTTTGTGTGTGTGTTGAGGACTGAATCCAGGGCTTCTTGCATGCTGAGCAAGTGGTCTACTACTGTGACACATCTCCATCCCTGAAAGAAAACCTTTGAAAGTAAATCCATCAAAATTTTAGCCACAATTTGTACTGGGTACCTTTCTACCAGGTAGTTTAGAAAGATTTGGGTAAATATTGCGCCCTCCAGTGGTTGTTTTTGAATGTTTTTTTCTTTCTTTCTTTCTTTCTTTTGTTTTTGTTTTTGTTTTTTCTTTTTCTCTCTCCACTTTTACTTGGGCTCACACTGTCTTATACCTAGGAGGAGTCTGGGGCAGTGTGAGAGGGAGGTGTTGGCTGTATTTGACTGTCCAGTTTCATGCTTGTGGAAACAATGGTGGCAGTGATGATGGAAGGCCCAGGGTATGATGATGCTTGATTCATGTGATTGCCAGACTGGAAATGAAGGAAAAGTGGCTGACATAATTACCCCAGATTTTTCAGACCTCAAATACAGTCGAGCACAGATATTAAGCAAAGCTAGTTCTCAGAATGATTGCAATGTGTTTTAAGGAAGAAGATTACTACTCTAGCAAATAGAAGGTTTATGAAATCAAAGACAAAAGATGAGTCTGAGATCTGTTCTTCCTTGCAAACTGCATGAGAGAGGGAAGAAAAAGAAGGTCCCTTGGTGAGAGAGTGGACTGTCAGGAAGCAAGATGGTGTAGAAGTCAAACTCTCTTGGGCTTCTTCCCTGGAGAACAAAAGGTGGGGGCTGAGTTCAGTGGCCTCCAGGAACCCCCTGGATATGCTGAGCCAAGGAGACTGGATCTCTTGAAACAGCCTCTATCTCATACAAAAGAACCAAATTTGAATATTTATGAAAGCAAAATTAGCGTAGTGATGAAAAATTAGAGAGGAAATGTCAGAAGGAGAATGCGAATTCATCCTGATGAATTCAAAACACAATATAAAATAGAGACCTTTCTTTCAAGAAGGAGGAGAGTGAGGCATATCATTTGTCTCTAAATTTCCTCTACTGTAGTCTCATCTCCCTTCTCTAGCATCACCTGGTTTTTTTCTTACTTTCTGCTTCCCGTAACCATGGTGATGCTCCCTCCCAGCAACCTTCTTCCAGCTGGCCCTTTTGGTAGATATCAAATTTTACTCCATTCACTGGTGCAGGATGCTGTAAAGATGCCATAAAAATTAACACATTTATTAACATCTTTCTCTTTTCTCTGATAAATTAATGTGGGGAATTATTCTGCACTTTACCTTCCTACAGAAGGGGCACTGTAAGACAGGGATATTCAACTGTTAATTTCAATTGCTAACATGAAGGGGATACTGATTATACCAAAGATCCAGTGCCCTGCCTTCACGCTTAGGGAATGCAAAGTCCCAGTGCTCAAGTCAGTTGCCACTTCTTTTTGCTTTTGTATGAAAACAGAAAAATAAATAAATAAATTGCCTTCAGAAATCACATACAAACCCCTGGTTTTCTAATCCTTTGTATTTTTTGCTCTTGTAAAGGAAACACGGCCAAGTGCGTAATTTGTCATTAACAGGGGACAGAATTTTCCATTGGAAAATATTTCATGAGTCTGTGCATTTCTTTAATGAATATGTTTATTCTGGAATATAAATGAGCAATATGTTGTATAGATGCCATATATATAGCAAATGACAAAACACTAAAGGATCTCTGATGCCCTTAATGCAGATGATAAAAATTCTCATAATGTCAGGTCCAGTTTGTGTAAGCTTAACGTGTTTGTAATCCTATATGCCTAAAAACTGTCTATTTAAGCAGTGTGTGTGTGTGTGTGTGTGTGTGTGTGTGTGTGTGTGTGTCTGGCATTAACACAAAGGAGAGCAGATGATGACATTCATAGGCTTATAGACTCCGCTCCTCGGGACACACTTGGATGGAGGCAATTAAAATGCCTGTCAGGCATTTGGTACCAGAAGCCCCTATGGCAAACCGTTAAATCCTAAGCCAGAACTGTATCCTCTTGTCAGTGAATGATGGCGGAGCTGAGTGGCTTGTCATCATTCTCGAAAATTCTGAGGCTAGTGAGCTCTCTCTCCCTCTCCCACTCGCCTTATTTTCCTTTTCGCCACTGCAGGGACTTTTTCTAATTTGCAGCTTCCCTTTCCCGACACACACAGACACGAGCTGGTGGCTTAAAGACTGCGTCTGTCTGGAGCTAGAGAGCTCGAGAGCCAGCCCGGAGATAATGCCCCCGGAGAAGCATTCTGCAGCACTTCTCAAAGGCTAGACTTGGGGGGATTGCTGCATATGAGCTGGTAATGGTTGGAGCTTTTAAATTTTATTTCGCTTTGTTTTGAATCCATTTTTCAAAGGATCTGCTATATGTGATCTCAGAGTAAAATGCCTTCAAATTTACTATTGAGCTTAAAAATTCAAGTACTGCATTTTTTATACTACAGATCTCAAGCGTAGATTTATTATCTGGATATAAAAAATGAATTTGTTTACTGGTGAGTTGCAAATTTTGATATTTATTTGACAAATCTATATATGTGGCTTTTTTTTTTCTTTTGTTTTGTTCCGGTAGATTCTTCAGCTTGTCTCTAACGGAGGAAGCATTGATTGGAAACTACTCATTCAGAAAATTAAAAGGTACTACATGTTTTGTTTGGATGTTTAAGTGAGGGGAAATCAGGAAAGAATTAGAACGTTTTTATTTCAGTTCATCTCTTTGTGGTGGGTCTTTTTTCCTTAAGCTGAGGCTGATCTTTGTCTGTAGCATGTACAATTTCCTACGCAGATAGCACCATTATCCAGAGCTGTTTTGATCAGAAAATGCCTTTAAAAATTACGTTTTTTGCCTCTGGTGTAAGTTATTAACAAATATTAACATACCTGGCTTAGTTTTGGGTTTTATCTTATAACGGCTCTTAAAAAGTCCAAATTTCTCTATCTTAATGAAAATGTAATAATTTGAATTTGAGGGCAATATATTAAGTAATGGATTTTTCTGAAGGGTGATTCCTGATGATGGATGATTTTTTTTTTTTTTAACAGTTAAATGAAATGACTTGTCCTTCCCAGGTAGAATGAGCACTAGAAATGAAAACCCAGGAATGACTCAGTATTGTTGGGTTTTGCAAATAAAACATTGCAACTTCTTCACCGATGTTTTCATCTTCAACACTGGATATACTTAAAAGCTGAGGTGGTTCTTAAAATAAATGATTTTTATTTGCTTTATTCAGAACTGACAACATAAGAAAGTAACCCTTCGTTTTGTCATGAAAACAGTTGAATCCATTGATCCTGGGCCTTACGCCTTACGTGAAAAATATTAATTTTCAAATTCACTGTCATAATGTATATTGATTGGAGAGAGCAGTTATGACTAGTATGTGTTCTTTATTTCTTTAACATTATCTTTGACCATAACATAGGTTTATATCAGTAAACCCTGTATTGATAATTTGCCTTTTATAAAATGGAAGACATTTTCTGCCTTGCTGAGAAGATCAATAGCACCCTATAAGCCTTCTCATGGCATCCATATAGCATTTCCCCTAAAGATTATCACTCAAAATACTTCATACAGTAAGCTTGGTTTTTTTTAAAGATGCACTTTAAAAATGGTCCATGTTCAATCACTGACCCTCAAGTACCGTAAGTATGTGAGTAGACAATGCCTTTGAATCCAGATACTTGTAGCAGTTGAAGGAGACGGTTGCATTGTCCTTGGTTAATTTTCTCTGCAATGTGTAATCATGAGACCCTTAATTTATTCATTCCACAAGGCTTTCTGAAGAGCCTTGCTTCTGTGGGTAGTTATTGTGGGAGAGAGGGAAGGGACAGATGACACTATCCTCGGCCTTCCAGAGTGTAGGCAGCAAGCAACACAGAAGATTTTTGAATAAGAGAATGAATTGGTTAAAATAAATCAGTGTGTTCTCAAAAAGGAGACTGCATTATTTTAGATATTGAACATATTCTCATAGGCAAGTCATGGAGAAAGATGAGATTATATATTGCATTTTGTTCAGAAATTAGTCAGTGAATTCATGTATGAAATTTCCAAGTAAGATATACTATTCCTCTTGGATATTTTAACCCTTGAGGCCACTTTCTTTTTTTACCCCTTTGAATTTTTATTTTTTCATATTTTACTAATAGCAAGTGAAAATTTTCATATTTGGTGAACAATCAATTTAATATTTCCTCAACTAAATAAAACCATATAGGATATGTTTCTACAGAATCAGTCAGCAACTTATACAAATTTTGAACTTTGAGGTATCTGTATGAATTTGAAAAGGATGAAATCATTATTTAATTGATAAAACTAGTCTGTACTACATTTTCTGTAGGAACTAATAATCTCAGTTGCAACTAGTATGGGTATTGGAGAGTGACCTGTGACCTCACCAAAAGGCTCTTTGCCCCCACGTTTCCTAGGACTATCTTGAAATTCACCTAGGGGTGTTCTGAAAGACTGCATGTAATAAGATTCACTTATTAAGATGGTCTGTTAGGAAGTTAAATACAAACAGAATTTGACTATTGAAGCTAAGAGAGTCATATGTCTATATCATGGTGTTTCTAATCAATATTTTCTTGTCATCAGTTAATTCAGTTGCTGATTTTTTTTTCTTTTTTGCTTATATCGTTAATAGATAGAATATTACCTTGGCCACAGTAGGAGTTCAGTAAATACTTTCTTAATCATGTAATGAATAAATAAATTCAATAGTAATATTTTTCCTATTATTTTTGTTTGCTTTTTTCCATCAGATGACACACTGTAAAATAGATGTTTGATCCTTTTTTTTCCTTTCTTTCTTTCTTTCTTTCTTTCTTTCTTTCTTTCTTTCTTTCTTTCTTTCTTTCTTTCTTTCTTTCTTTTTTATTTTTCGTTACCCAAAATGTTGATTATATGTATCTAGTTGATAATAATTAGATAAATAGTTAATACTGGTTGGAAAAGCAGATGAAATATGTGTAGAAGTTTCTTTAGGTTACATAGGAAAGGTTTTTCTGGATTTAGATTAAAGTGGAAAGAATTTTTGGAATGTCCCCTTCACTTTCATCAGCAAGAGGAAAAATGCCAAGCTGCAGCATGAGCTTTGCTTGTGGGCATTTCTCCCCAATACTACTCCCAGGCTTGATGTTGTTTACTGTTCTTCATGTCTTTGGCCAAGATTTTGCTGCAGCAGAGGGGAGGGAAGAGGGGTCTCTCTCTCTCTCTCTCTCTCTCTCTCTCTCTCTCTCTATATATATATATATATATATATATATATATATGTATATATATATATAATACTATAATACTAAAAATGATGTCATGCTTACTTAGTCCATAATGAGCAACAAAGCATTTGTGGACAGATGGGGAGGTAGATAGATAGAAAGATAGATAGATGATAGATAGACCGACATAGATATTCATTTTATATATTTAAAGACTGTAACAAAACTTCTAGAATCATAGTAGTTTTCAAGAATGCTATTCTTTCTTGTCATTTGCTTTCACTAATGCAACTAGAATTTTGTTATTAAGTATGTGCCTGGCATTATTCTAAGTTCTAAATATATGCCATCCATTTAACTCTTCCTTATAATCCAGAAAAATAGGTGTTGTCTCCATTTTACAGACGAGTTAACTGAAAATTGAGTTGGGCAATCAACCCAGGCATGTTCCTAAACTCCTCATATAGGCTATTAAACACTACATTTTTTTCTGGCAGATTGTTTTGCCACATAGTCATTTTCTTAATATTTTATTTATGCTCATGATATATTTGTTAACGCAATAAAAATATACATGATAGCTGGGTGTGGTGGCACATGCTTGTAATCCCATCATTTGGGAAGCTGAGACAGAAGGATCCAGGTTTGAGGCCAGCCTCAGCTACTATTTAGTGAGGCCCTTTGTAACTTAGTGAGACTCTGTTTCAAAACTAAAGAATAAAAAATAGGGATGCGGGTATATCTCAGAGGTAGAATGCCCCTGGGTTCCATCCACAGTACCAAAAAAAAAAAAAAAAAAAAAAAAGAATATACATGATACATATACCAGAAGTGAGTCTCTTTGAATACTTAGTTATAATAGTCAAGTTCTTATATATTAACATACATATATGAACATGCTTAATATTCGAGTATATATGTATATAATATATATACATGCATATGTTATATGTATATAATATGTATTATACCTGAAGAACTTTATTCTTCAAAGTTGTATCTCAAAAGTAAATTATGAATAATTAAGCTAAATGAATTCATAAATCTTCAACCTTGTCATTGCCTTGAAGTCATGTTATTGAACTGTGTAATCTATGTAAGAACATTAGCCTGAGAATTGAGGAACTGAACATCATACAAGATAAGATGTCTTATAAAGCTTTTTTTAATTGAAATGATGGAAGAAGGAGGTTTAAATTTTCAAAATAAATAAACATGTGGGGTACAATGCCATAAACAGTGTGATAATACTTTATTTAAACTAGAGGACAACAAACCCATAAACATCACAGGTGACTCTGACAGTTACAAGGTAGACCCTCTGCCTGCAAAGGAGTAGATGGAACAGGACACTTCCTGGGCTCAGCTGAGTGCAGCAGCGCAGGACAAGGAAGGAGCAGCAAGGCCCACTGTGCCATTCCATATGAGAGGCATGAGCAATTCCTTCAGGGACTTCATTGCAGGGGAGGATGACTCATAGTGGAGCAGGGACTCCAGGAAAGTATTTATGGAGGATGGAACTTAGGGATGAACAGAAATATTCAAAGGGAATAATGCATGGAGAAGCTCCAGGAAGAGCAGAGAACAGTAGCAAAGGGAGGGGAAGTGAACAAGCTTGGAGGGCTTGGGCCCCTCTCATTTATATTCTAGGGTTTAGGACAAATGAAGGGGACTCTTACAAGAGAGAGGTGGAATGGTAAATGAATACTATTATGTTGTACAGTATGAAAAGGCTATTCATCAGTTTTTAAAAGTGCAATATATGCTTGCTGGGCGTGGTTGCACATGCTTGTAATCCCTGAGAGGCTGAGACAGGAGGATCCTGGTTTGCAGACAGCCTCAGCTACTTAGACCCTTTGCAATTCAGTGAGACCCTGTTTCAAAATAAAGAATAAAAAATAGGGCTGGGGCATATCTCAGAGGTAGAATTCCCCTGAGTTCCAACCCCAGTACTGCCAAAAAGAAAAAAATAAAGTACAAAATAAAAATTTCATTCAGTTCAGCAGTACGTGGAAGAGGACTTTAATTGAGGAGGGTCTTTTTTCTTTTTTCTTTTTCTTTTCTTTGGTCTGTTTTTGCTTTTTGAATTCAATTGGGATATATTGGATATATATATATATATATATATATATATATATATATATATATATATTGGATAGGGAGTGAACCCAGGGGCATTCTACTTCTGAGCTATACCTCCAGCGTTATTTTGAAATAGGTTCTCACTAACTTGCTGAGGCTAGCCTGGAACCTGTGATCCTCCTATCTCAGTCTCCCCAAGTACTGGGATTACAGGTGTGCATCACCACACCCAGATTGACTGCATCTTTGAGAAGATACCAATGATTAAATTCATGTGTGTGTGTTAAAATGATTTATAGCTCTGTGTGAAATGAATTAGAGTTGTAAGTGAGAGCATGTTTTAAGTAATGCAAAAATCATCACTTTGAAAACTGTCAGAGAATAATGTAGGAAAATAATAAAGGCTCAAAGAAAGCCTTGATTGTGGACAAGAAGAAAATATCTTGAAAATGAAAGATACTTCTGAGCCCACATTCACACACAGGGCTCAGCAACCACTGGACTAGTAGGAGAAATGAAAAGCAAACAAAAGGACACAAAGGGATTCCTGAAGTTTGAATGTGAGAATGGGAGAAGTGATGGAGAGAAAGGCAACTGTGAGCTACTAAAGGGAAGATGCCCTCTTTTATTTTTATTGTATCTCTAGCTCTAGCAGACTGATCCACTGTAGATAGCCAGTAAATACTAAATGAGTGAGTGTGTGGGAAATAATGAAGACGTATGTGTAGGACCTGATAGCTTGACATGTGGTAGACTGGGTTAGTAGGTTAGGGAACACGTGGATTCAAGGCGGAGAAAGAAATTGGATGGAGTGAATGGAGGTGAGAAGAGGACCAGAGGGAAAACTCTTCACAGCCCCCTCATGGATACAGTATGAAAGACAGGGATCACCAAAGTTGAAGAAAACTTAAAAAATAAAAAGAATGAAGAAAGGACAGCACAGGCACTGTAATTGGACATGAAGCTCATACTCAGATTCTCAAACAAAAATGAAAACGTGGGATTAAAAAATTAGTTAAAATACTGCTGGATTTGTTATTTTAGCAATGTTTTCTAATTTTTTACTTTATAAACTTATAAAATTCAGGAAAATATAGAAAAGAAATAATAGTCATCCATAATCACACAATATTGAGATAACTCTTCATACCTTTTACAAAGTTTGGCTCATTTTCTTTCAACTTAATGCACATTTGAATTCTGCTTTTGTTTTCCATTCAACACTATCTAAAGAATCTCTTACAGAAGGTTCTGTGTAATATTCTCATACAAAGACATTGGAAATTTGTATTTTCTACTGTTTCCACTTTTTCAGCAAAACCACATTGCTCAATTGAAAAGCCTGTATGTTTCCCTGAACAAAGGTTAGAATTAATTTCAGTGGATCTTTCCTAACAACAAAAATCACAATATTTTATTTCACCAAATTCCTAACCAGATAATACATGGTGGTTTCAAAATGAGCCTCAGCTTTTCTCCAAGAAGGAAAACCCAAGATCACATCCGCACCTGTCACGTTCCAGTCTGAGACAGGCACTTTTATTATCACCATAACTTTAGTGTTAATCTCTTATGATCACTTTAAAAATGAAGAAGAGACAGAGACCCAGAGAGTTGCAAACATTTTTTTTTTTTTTTTTTTTTTTGGTGGTACTGGGGTTCCTGGAAGCCCTTCTACCTCCGGGCTACACTCCCAGACCTATTTTTTATACTTTTTTATTTGGAAACAGGGTCTCCTAAGCCAGCGCGCGCGGCTGGCTTCGAACCTGCGCGATCCTCCTGTCTCTGCCTCCCTAGCGCGGGGATTACAAGCGTGCGCCACCACGCCCGGCGAGTTGAAACATTTTAAGTTTCGTTTTGAATGTGAGCCTGACTCCAAACCCGTCAAATTGTGGGGACATAGACAGGATACTGTAAAGCAGGTGAGCAAGCTAGCATATAAAAACAGTAAGAGGAGCTCTTTGGAAGCACAAGACTCAGAGGAAGGCAAGAGGTAGTGAGTGTGTTGTGTTTTTGCTGCTCATTAACATGGAAAATCCCAAGGAAAAGGCAGGGGAAATAGAGAGGGAAGACTGCACATGTAAGCAGAGGGGACATGTTTGTTTCTAGAATATGGCCCTAATGGAAAGGAGATAATAAACATGCATGGATTGGGGGTTAGGAAGCAAAAATGCATTTACCTTATAGACAAGAGCAAGAGAAAAGAGGGGGAGACTTTGCAGGAGGTAAGGAAAATGGGTGGGGGTGCTGTCTCACATATCGTTTGGACTTTATCCCAGACTGGAAGCAAATGAACTTATTCATTCCATGACTGTCTATTGGACACCGAACTGTATGCTCTTTCCCTGCCCACACGGAACTTTCCTTCTAGAGGAGGTAAATAATCAACGGGTTAAAAAATAAAAGTAAATAGAATATTATTCAGGCAGTTGGGCAGAGAATGAATTGTAGGAAGAGAAGAGTACATGCTGTTTGATTTGCTTCTTAAACTTTCAAGCACAGATCTTATGAAAATGCAAATTAGGCATATTCTCATCATCCAAATATATTTACCTTCTTGTCCATCTCTCTTTCTTGTCTTTGTATAAAAAATGCACATTATAATTGTCTTCAAAATGAACATATGATTTTTATATACTATGCTTCACAAAATATAACTAAATAATAAATGAAGCTATTTAGGAAAAAGAAAAATTTTTGGATTCATAATCAGTGGGTTAGAAGAAGGAGCTGAGGTATCTGTCATTCTCCCAGGTAATGTTGATATTGCTGGACCATGGTTGATTAGAAAAAAGTTAGAAGGCACATATCCAGGCCAAAAACATAAGTAAATAAAAGAGGAAAGAAATGATTGGTATAGCTGTCATGAACAAGTTCGATTGAAGCCCTTCTCTTTGGCAGGAAAACTACATACTCTCAAACTTCTCTAATGATAAGGGAAAGACTTGCCTCCTTCATTCCTGAGCTATTTCAATTATAGCCAGTCCTTTTATGAAAGATCCATTAAACCAGCTCTAACGAGCTACTGGCATTTTATTATTTCTGCCCTTGGTTATTATACCTTATAGCAATTTTTTGTGGCTCAGGTTTGGGAACGTGTTTCTATATAGTCCTGTGCCGGTTTTCTAACTCCAGTTCTGTTCTCTGCTTCATGATTTCTTTGCACTTTTAACTTCTTCTTGGCCTGATGTTCAGCACAGTACTAGCCCACTAAACCCTCTGGCCCCTTAGCTTTAGTCATCTATCATGTTCCTTTGTTCAGAGCTTCTGAATCACCACATCCCATTCCCTTCTATCCATACCCTAATATAAGCAAGCCTTGCATTACTCTGCTTAAAGCCACAAAGAATTATTAAGGAGAACCTCTAGAGCCTGTGACCTAAGGAATGCATTTTTCCACTAAAATAATTTCTCTTTGGTGGGTGGTTTTGCTTGGTGACAGCAAGCTGCATTCCTTTGAAGGATTCCTCAGAGCTGTATGGAAATGCATGTGTTTGTAGACAGCTGAGCTCATAAGAAGCCTTGACGCAGTGTTAGGAGGGATGTTATCTTTCTGCCTCCAGTGCTGGGATATAACCCACAGTCCTTCCTTTTAGCTGTGGGAACTGGGGAATAATGACCTATTTGAGCCTCTTTATACCACACATTACAGCTGTAATATATCTTAGAAAATAAGAAATCAAATTAATAAGGCATAGTCACCCATCAAAGAAGAGCAGCTTAAGTGTAGATTGAACATCTGTGATGTCTTCGTCCTTGTTAGTGCCTGTCTTCTGTTTATAAGACAGGCTACATCTCCAGACTGTGCCATCACCAGGCCCCTAGACCCCTTACTGGCACTGCAGGATTTGGTGTATAACAGCCAAGTCAGTGTGAGCAATGTCCTTAGAAACATGAAATTAAAATTCCAATGAAATATAAAATTAACTTCATGTGAACAGAAGTCAGCTTAAAATGACAGCCACATTTCTCCAAGAACACTTAGGAAAGGTGCTGGAAAATAGAAGACAAGGGATGGGTACCTCTGTATTCCTTTGTTGTCTATAGAAATTGGTGTGTGTGCCAGGCTAAAGTAAGAAGTGTGTGTGTGTGTGTGTGTGTGTGTGTGTGTGTGTGTGTGTGTGTGGTGTGCTGGTCTTCTTTGTATAGCCAGGCTGAAATTAGTAAAATTTTCAGAATTTCAGAACCATGACCATGCCTTTTTACCATGCCTGCAACAGTCTAGTTTCTCTCTCTCTCCATCTCTATCTCTCTCTCTCTCTCTCTCTCTCTCTCTCTCTCTCTCTCTCTCTCTCTCTCTCTCTCTTTCTCTTTCTTTCTCTTTCTCTCCCTTCCCATGAAAACAAAAAAAGCCTGAATGAATCTTTTCCTGTGTGTGGATTCTATTCGGGTATACCTCAGATGGTTTGAATTAACCTTTTTTCAAATTCCCTCCTAGTGTTAATGACTTTGGATTATAATCATTTTAAGAAGCCGGATGTACATTAATCCACATCTGGCAATTGTTAAAACAAAGCTACTCCATTTAACACATTATAACCAAAATATATATTTCTTTACAATGTATAAGAACTAAAGAAATGATGATGTTTCTTTTTGGAGACAACTTATGTTTTATTTTCAAGATGAACAAAAGTTGTATTTAGTTAGATTTTTTAAATATTTTCTTGATTACTGTAGAATTTTCTGATGATAAGACTTTATATTGTTCGTGGAAGAAGATAAAACAAATAGGTGTTACTAATTCTTCTCACATAGCTCCTAAGAACCACTGGCTGGCACAATTTTGAGCATTAGCTACATATGAATTTGTGATATTTCATAATCTTAAAAATAAAACAAAACCTAAGTAACTTTTCTTTAAATAGTGGGGGCAGAAATTTCTAAAATGACTGACTTCAAAGACTACATTGGTACTTAAGGAAATATAACAATCAAAACAATTTTAAATCACATAAAAAGAACTCACGATCTGAGTAATTAATATAACATTGACCTGACTACTTTACATTTCTTTTACAATAAAAAAGATCCAATATACAAAAGAGAAATAATAAGTGTAAATAGTGCATAATGTGTGTATATTTTAGTTCTGTTCCCCATGTTAGGCTCATGAAAAGACCCAAGATATAAAATGTATATTATCAAGCTATTGAAATAATAATAGCCAGTTACAGAATTGCATTTAAATTTTAAGAAAAAAATTAATTTCTATACCATGTTTCATGTCATAGAAAGCATTTTCTGGTAGCTGATGTCCCAAAGTTCACAATTTGTGGACTGAGAAAGCCAAACTTTATTGTCATATTTATTTCAGACAAAAAAAAGAACAAAATTCGAAATATGGAAATGACCTACCCAAATTACACTGAGACGAAATGATAAAATGTAGTACCTGTGTCCTTGCTCTGCCTCCAAAGATTTTATTTTCTACTATCCTGACAAATAACTAGTATATTTTCCTAAATCTGGAATATTTTAATAATTCACAGACTCCATTGCTAAAATAAAAAACCAGTCTAAGGCAATGATGACCTCCACAACATGGATTTCCCTAGCACCCCAAACACTCCTGCATTGGGAATCCCCCATTAGTGTGGTTTGAAGCTATTTAAGTACTAGTGAAAAGGACATAGTCACTAATGCAATGAATTCAAACTTTTTATATTAAAAGACAAGGCTAGCCGGGAGTGGTGGCACACGCTTATAATCCCCGCGCTTGGGAGGCGGAAACAGGAGGATCGCACAGGTTCGAAGCCAGACTCGGCTATTTAGTGAGGCTCTCAGCAACTTAATGAGACCTTCTTTCCAAATAAAATATAAAAAATAGTTCTGAGAGTATAGCCCAGGGGTAGAAATCCTCTGGGTTCCACCCCCAGTACCACCAAAAAAAAAAAAAAAAAGATAAGGCTAACTATATTCTAAAAAGCATTGGACAAAGGGATAGATTAATGATAATCCATTGTTCATATCTTAGTTTCATAGAATTCTAAGGAAGTAGTAAGGAACTTGGCAAGAACCCAGGATAGAAAAAAAAAGATAAAAACATCAAAAAATCAGATGTATGGAGGAACATTTTTTTGTGTGTGGTACTGGGAATGGAACCCAGGGGCAGTCTACCCGAGCTACACCCCCAGCCCTATTTTTTTATTCTTTAGTTTGAAACAGGGTCTCGCTTAGTTCTGGAGGGCCTCACTAAGTAGCTAAGGCTGTCCGCAAACTACAATCCTCTGGTTTCAGCCTCCCAAGTACTGGGATTACAAGAATGTACCACCACGCCCAGCTGGAGGAACATTTTTAAAAGCAATCTCATGATTTTCCTACTATTAGAAAAAGTAAAAGAGCTATATAAAATTTGAGCTGGAAGCTTACTGGTTCCAATTCTGGTACCAGATGCAGAAACAGAAGGGCAGCATATGTAAAGGAAATGATAATGTCAGAGACCATTGCAGTCATTGACTGAGGCTGAGTGTTGAGGGTAGATGTGTAGATGGCCAGAGGTGAACACCAATAGGAATTCGCCCACTGAGGACATTCGCGGTCCAATAGCCAGCCTCTTCCCCGACTGTCCTCTCCACCACCCTCAGCCATGCACTCCTTAGCATAAAACTCTTCTCTCCTGGCCTGAAATACCATCACCACAGTAATCTTCCAGAAAACATGTATATAATAGTATTTTTAATGCTCCCGCTTTCTTCCTTTTCAGTGGTTCTCCTCTGCTTTCTTGAGCAGGACTGGCCAATACATGTGGTAGCCACTAGCCACATTCAGCTATATAAGTTTAAACTAATAAGAAAGTTTTAAAGTTCACTACATTAGTCATACTGACTACATTCTTGGTGCTTAACTGCCACATTGTTTTTATAGAAAACAATATGCATAATTGTTTTGCTTATATAATACAATATAATATAACCTATACAATATGATATAATTAAAATATGTATTGTATTGCATTGTTGTCATGACAACGGAGAGGTTATGCAGCACAGCCAGATCCCTGACTCAAGCATTCGGGGCCTACACTAATGTCTCCTTATCCCCGGCTTCCCTTAGCACACAGTCTCCAGTCTCCAGACTACACTCCTCCTCTTCCTCCTCATCACTATCACAATCATAATTAACTTATCACTCTTATTTATTTAGCAAATTTTATGTGCTAAGTGCATACATTTTCTCACTGAATTATTTTTTAAATAAGCAAAGCTGGCAAAATATTGTTATTCTTGTTTCATAGAAGAGGACAATAAGCTTTGGTGAGGGCAACTATATCTCCTAAAGACAAATTAATAATTGGTGGAACTAGACATAAAATCCAGATCTGTCTACAGCCCCAAAGCTGAGCTTTCCTCTCTATACCAGTGGGCCCCTTGACTGGG
The DNA here is from genome assembly GCF_963383645.1 of Muscardinus avellanarius. NCBI lineage: Eukaryota > Metazoa > Chordata > Mammalia > Rodentia > Gliridae > Muscardinus > Muscardinus avellanarius. Next base: position 29,194,269 of record NC_137787.1, on the reverse strand, counting down.
GGTCATTTGGAAATGTCTGCAGACATTTTTAATTGTTTTAATTGGGACACCAACTGCTAATGTGTAGATCTAAGCACTCTGCTAAATACCTTTGAATGGACAGCCTCTTTCAACAAAGAATTTTTATGCTCAAATATCAATAATTTCAAGGTTTTTTTTTCTACCTCCTCTCAAAAGAATTTAAAGTCAAAGTATGGGAACTTTGGTTCATTCACTGCTGTTTCTCCAATGCATTGAAAACTACTTATTGTAGAATAAGTATATTATACATATCTATGAATGAGTGATGGATTTTATTTTCAATATACACCCTAGTAATTTTTTATCATTTCTGACTACTTTCTACTAAAATACTTGATGTATGCTAATGGTGGTGGTGGTGGTGGTGTTAATGTAGTACTTCCATTTAGAATAAAGTAATGCCTTCTTCTGGTAAAACAGAGCAAAATGCAAGCCAAGGGACTAAAACTAAATGATAATCTTCCTTCCTATCCCTACCCTATGCCCAATCTCACATCCTAGAGAACGCCATTTTAATAATTGCTGTCCTCCAAGCATTCTTCTGAAAATCATTTTACTTGTAAGCAGTATACTTCAATTTCTTATCCTCAGATAGTGTCTGAGTTTTTATAAGAAAAAGTGAAGAATTTAGCATGCCAAGGCTATTTCTTTTTTCCTCTTATTATTTTTACAGTAGTTAAAATGAAGGGGAGGAAGGGAATCAAGGTTTATATTGCTGTATTCTATTCTGTAATGATAATAAGTAATTGTGTTTTGTTGATGCTCCTTCAAAAAATATATTTCCCTGTTGAATGAAATACCTTTAACTAAATCACTGAGAAATAAGTATTATCTTGTGTCCCCTTAACTCCTGCTTTCCAAGTAGAAATATCTTGAGTGTTGAGATCCAGTGGCTTTAAGGTCCCTAGCCAATTTCATTCTGCTGGGCTCAGCTCAGATTTTTTTTTTTTCATAAAGGGGCAGATAGTAACTTTTCCCAGCATTGAGAATCATACCTTCTCCATCACAGTAACTCAAATCATGTCTGTCATGGCTACAATGTGTTTTGAGTATATTCATCTCTCTGTGTGTTTTCTACCTCATGTCATATTTTATTATATTTTCCTCCAGAAGAAATTGGGAGTTTTCTCTAAGGGCATTTATTCATATGTGGCAGGTCATTGACAAATATGAGTCCTTAGATGTTCCAAACCACATCCTCATGAAGTACTAGTATTGATTAATGATTGGATCAAGTACGCAGGTTTCCTTCATTATATTTCAGCATCTAGTGTTACTGAAAAGAAGTCTGATATCATTCAGTTCCCATTATTTTGTGAAATATTTTGCTTTATTTTTTCTAGTAGATTTCAGGAATTCTGTGCAATTTTAAAATGATGTGTCCAGATGAGAGACTAATCATCTATCATTTTTTACTATGTGTAACATTTTTCAAATTTCAAAAGGTGCTTATAGTGTAACTTCTTTTTTCTTCTCTGGACCATCTCTATTTCCTCAAGAGTCATTTCTTAAATGTACTTGTATTGTTCGTGCTATTAATTTTTTCTTTTGTTTCTTGATTTAGAGTGTTTTTTGTTTTTGTTTTTTTCTGATGAATGGCCAGCTAAGCTGAGCATCCTTGGTATCTATTGTAAGACTCCTCTGCAGTTGTGTAACTCTGTATCCCCATGAGCTGTGAAGGCTTGTTGCAGGCTCTGGATGAATAGGCAGAGTCCCCAAAGAAACAAGTAGAGCCAGCAAGTGGCCAGGTTGGGAGCCCCAAATTTCCACAACCTATTTCAGTTCTGATTGAATTTATCTGAGTTAGACCATGCTCCAAATATTAGCACCTTCTTTCATTGAAGAGTAGTTCCAAATCTTTCTCTTGTCTACTAAAAATGTAGTAGCAAAGGAAAAGAAAAGGCAGGGTTCCAGGTGTTTCCTTTGCAAAGGAAGTCATGTTGGGATTGAACCCAGGACTTCAAACAGACTAAAACACATACTCTACCACTGAGCTACAACCCAATTCCTGTTCTGAGTAAGTTCCTTAATGAATTTCTATCATTTTGGTCCTATAGTCCTTTTGGATTCTGTATGTGATGATTCTAATCTTGGGGTTTCTCCAGATTTCCTTGAGATGGACCTGCTATTAATCCAGCTGCTCTTAGTAGCAGTTTCCTTGGTTTTTTTTTTTTTTTGCTTGTTTGTTTATTGTTTTTCTTTTTTCTCTTTCTATCTCAGTCCATCTGCCTTTTTTTTTTTTTTTTTTTTTGTAGTGCTGGGTGTTATGGTTTGGGGGAACTATTCCTGAGAACCCTTTTAGGCTCCCAGAAACTATTCCCATAGCTGTGGGTTCTTGTTCAGAACTAAGATTGATAAAACACTAATCCGAACTCTTGCTGAAGACCTAAATGAGTTTATTATTACAAAGATAGAAATATAGGAGATAGTTTACAGCCCTATTCTAACCAGGGATAGTATGGGGGTGTCTCAAAAAGAAGTCACTGGAGTTCAAGATACAAAACAGCTTCTATTGATACATAGTCTTGATCTATCATGTAATCCTGTGACCTAGGTATAAGTCTGCCCCTTAACTCCAAGCAGGCCTCTTTTGTTATACTTATGGGGCTTTCTGGCCCAGCAAAAAAACCTTCCCGCCTTACTGAAGGTATAAGCCTAGGTTTCTTTGTTAGGACCAGAATGATCCACAAGGTCAGGGGCCACGTGGTATCTGCTTCCCTTTCACAAAAGTCAGTATCCTCCTCCCATACTCTTGGGGAATTCTTAGCTTCTTGCTAGATATCATTTATTATGCAAACCTGTTTTTAGAATGTGAAAGTTCTAGGTCCCAACTCCTCTATACACCTGCTAGTTACTTTTAGTGAGGTACTTTGCATTATAACAGCTACCTGAGTGCCTGGCAGTAACCAGGCCCTAACTGCTTTTCTTTTTACAGATCTGAACTCCACTTTCTATAAACTAATATATATATATATATATATATATATATATATATATATATTAATACCAAAACTTCTTTTTCTTTTCTGAATATTTTTAGGGCATTTTCTATTACTGATACACTGGGGATTGAACCCAGGGGCATTCTACCTCCAAGTTACATCCCAAGCCTGATTTTTTTTTTTTTTATTTCCTTATTTTTGAAACAGTGTCTCACCAAGTTGGGGAGGGCCTCACTAAGTAGCCCCGGCTGCTAACCCAGATCCTCCTGTCTCAGCCTCCCAAGTACTGGGATTACAAGCATGGCCACCATACTTGGATTCATCTGCATTTTGATGTGTAGAATATTGTCAATTTTTTCCCCAAAGCTACACTATTTTTTGACAATTTAATCATCTTAATGATAGGGAAAAATTGCCTCTGGCAGCCCTTTCCCCTGTTAAGTACAGAGAAGTCTAGAACATATAAGTGCATGTTGTAAAGTGTAAAGTAGAATACAGCTGTCAACCATCTACATATATAAGGCAGTCATGGATTTAGAGTAATAAATAAATGCAAAATTGAAGGTTATCCAGTTACAGGAAAACGTTCTCAACCCAATAGGAATGGAAAGGCGACTCCAATTAAGACAAGATCTAAAACTCTGTGCAATGCACGCCGGGCGTGGTGGCGCAGGCTTGTAATGCCCCATGCTTGGGAGGTGGAGACAGGAGGATCGTGCAGGTTAGAAGCCAGCCATGCTGGCTTAAGAGACCCTGTTTCAAAAAAAAAAAGTATAAAATAGGTCTGGTTGTGTACCCCAGAAGTAGAAGGAACCCCAGTACCACCAAAAAAAACTCTGTGCAATGCAAAAGAATCAGGATGCTCATTGGTAGAAATATTAATTATTAATATTGTTCATGGAGCTATTTTTCACCTAATAAAAAGACAAAGATAAAAGCAGACCAAGAATATAGTTGTTACGTTAAAAAACTAAATGTGAATTTTATATTTGGCATACTATGTATATGTCAATATGTGTGACCCTTTTCTTTGAAAAAATAAGAATATTTATGTTAATAATGAGTATACTTCAATGCTAACTTACTGTCACAAAATTATTATTGATTTTTATCTGACTTCAGTTAATTTATCATTTCTGCTCTTTCAGTAAGATTGAGATTGCATGAAACACTCAGTAAAAGAAAATTTTTAAGAAATGAGAATAATAGTAAGGTGGATTAATTATAAAACTTGAATACTATTAAGAGAAAATTAAATGTAGGAAAGAGCCAGATGTGGTGGCACACGCTTGTAATCCCCGCTCTTGGGAGGCTGAGACAGGAGGATCCCACAGATTCAAAGCCAGCCTCAGCTATTTAGTGAGGCTCTCAGCAACTTAGTGAGACCCTGTTTCCAAATAAAATATAAAATAGATCTGGGAGTATAGCCTGGAGGTAGAAAGCTTCTGGGTTCCACCCCTAGTATCACAAAAAAAAAAAAAATTTTAATTAAAAAAATAAGCCAGGCGTGGTGGTGCACGCTTATAATCCGCATGCTTGAAAGGTGGAGACCGGAGGATCACACAGGATTGAAGCCAGCCGCACTGTCTTAAAAGACCCTATTTCCAAAATAAAAAGTATAAAATAGGTCTGGGAGTGTAGCCCGGAGGTAGAAGGGTTTCCAGGAACCCCAGTACCGCCATGAATAAATAAATAAATAAATAAATAAATAAATAAATAAATAAATAAAAGTAAATAAATAAATAAATAAATATAAAATAATAAAATGTAGGGAAGGAATTAAACAACACAATAGCCTTTGACTTCATCATACTGAAAACCATTTGTGGATGACAAAAGGAATATTTCTCTAAATTATGGAAACATAGCATCCTTATTGCTTATCTTCATTCTTAGAAATAGACCATGAGTACATCACACAGACAGCAGAAATAAGTCAGTGTGAATGTATGCTGAGCAAAGCATATACAATTCAGTGTCTGACTGCTATTCATCCTCATTTTCCCCGAGCAGTTATTACATTCTAAAGTTTAATGTTTGTAGAGGATAAGTCACCAGTCACAGTTAAATGTTAATGAATCTAGTGACATAGCATAATTTAAATTCAAGGCCTTCCTCAAAGGAATGTGAATAAGTGTATTTGTTTGGCTTTTTATGGTCAGTATTAAAAGTCAAGGAAATGAAACCATAAACAACTCTGTTCAAATATTGGCATAGCGGAGACGGCTTTGTAGCAATAGAAAGTCATATTTATTTATGGTGAAGCTCTGTTTAACCTACCCAGCCCAACTAGATTGTAACTGAATTTTTCACACGTACTGAGAGACTTGGGCACAATGTGCTGATTCAAAGTGAGTTCATTTTGATGTATTTTAATTTTTTGTTGTTGTAAAAAGTCGGCCCAAATATATGTGTTTTTTCTTAATCCACGCCTGACACATTATCCCATAATTAATGTGGTATTATCTAACTTTGCTCGCAATTTTATTCTCTCTCTCTTACTCAGTAGTAACAGGATTCCTGTTTTTCTGGGGTTCAAAGGCACATGATCATTCAAAATAAGATCCATAATGCCAGCCTCCCTTGTAATGAGGTGGGGCCAGGTAACGAATTTCTGGCTAGCAAGGCATAAACAGAAGTTGTACATGAAACTTATAACAGCTATTTAAAAGATGGAGTGCACCCTTTATCCCTTCTTTTTCTTTTCTGATGGTGGAAATTCAAACATAATGGTTAGAGCTTCCGCAGCCAATTTGAATCTGAGATCATCTTATAATAAATTTTTACTTTAAGTCACTGTTATTTGGAGCTTTTCCATTACTTACAGTATAATCTAATTGTGATTTGTTTAATAACTTTGTAGCTTTATATATTATTTTAAGTATCACTGTTATTTATATAAGTAGCTTTTTATTAGATGTTTTCTAAACCATTGCCAGTTACCTGTCACCACGTCTTAGCACTTCTACTTTCTAAACAAGCTTCAGATCCATCCATCTCCGCCCCACAAGGAGAACATGAGTTCAGACTTCCATCATCTCTGTTCTCCAGGACTACAGCTGCTTGCTGTACCCACTCTTGTACAATAGAAACCATTACACGCATGGACCAGTTTTTCCAAAGCACAATCTAATCATATTTCTGTGCTAACAATTTTCTTTATTTTGCCCAAAGCATTCATCAAAAGCTCCAGAACCTATACAATGTGTCACAAGGCCATCCTGATCTGCCCTCTGCCTGACTCTCTAGGTCCACCCTGAGTTTTTAGCCTTGGGGATGTTGCACTATTTTTTTTTTAACTAATGCTTTCTTTCTCCCCATATTTCTTCCCTTCTCCACTTCTGACCTCTTACTCCTTCACTTAACACTGGCTGGGGCTTGAATTTTGTGATTCAGTCTTTTAACCTCTGGTCAGAGTTAGGTCTGCACATTATTACATACACAAGTAGCTCCCATACTTCTCATTTGTATTTATCAGATTAGTGCATGTCTCCTTACATGAGACTGAAATGTCTGTGAGTATCCAATTTCTAGCTCAAACCCCAGCACCTAGGACAGGGACTGGTGCAGAATAGATGCTCAAAAAACATTGCTGGCTAAGTAATTGTTTGCCTTCTCCTTCCCTAAAAAGTCTGCCTAACTGATACCCTAAAGGAAGTTCTACTTGTCAAAACCCATCCATCTCCTGGTCCACCAGAGCCATGTATGTGCTCTTGCCTTTTAATTAGATATTTACTTGTTTTGTGATAATATGCTAGGCTTTCAGTACAGTTACTTATTCATAATATTCTAAATTACCATTGGGAAAAAAGTCTAAAAAATATGAAGTCTTTTGGTAAAGTTTCATTATTAAAAACTGCCTGCATAATTAAAAAAAAATAAAGCAATTAGCCAGATATGGTGGCACACTCCTGTAATCTCCGTAGTTGGGAGACTAAGACATAATGATAAAAAATTCGAGTCTCAGCAATGTAGTAAGACTCTCAGAAGTGTAGTTAGGCCTTGTTTCAAAATAAATAGATAAATAAGTAAATAAATAAGTAAATAAATAGGGCTGGGATGTGTCTTGGAGATAGAATGTTCCTGGGTTTAATCCTCAGTATAACATACACCAAAAAAATAGTACTACAACTGTCTTCATCCCAACAGGATAAGGACATTGTGACATTTATGGCTTATAAATTATTATTTCTTACAAGTAGACTCTAGCATGTAACAAGTATTTAACAAATATAGGTAATAACAGAGTAGAATAAGTGCCAAGGTTGGAAGTAAAGACCCTTGGATTAAAATCTAGGATATTTTCTTTACCAGTTCTGAAATATTGAAAATTTACCAAACGTCAGTAGTTTGAACCAGGAATAATAATGTCAACCTTATAACAATATTAAGAGTGTTAAAGAAGATAACTTTTTGCTTACAGAGCAAAAGCTATATCATTGAATGACTTTCCAAATTTATATTTCCCTCTCCCCTCCTTAGCAAACAAGTGGGTGCTCAGTTTTTAAAAACTTGCAGTGTTTTGAAATTGAATTATAAAAATTAAAATTACATAGAGCCTAACAATGAAAAAAGATAAGACCTATATGAGGAGCTTTGAAGGCATCTCAGTTTGGTTTACTGCATTACTCTCCTCCTTTCTGCCCACTCCACCCCTATCAGTACAAGGAAAGTTGACAGGTGGAAAACAGCAAGAGATTATATTATCCAAGGTCACCAGAAAGGCCTGCAAATCAAACACTTGCCAAGCAAGGTATTCCACCTGAGGCCACGGGGGTGGGTGTCTGGGGTTGCTCAGTTCAGCTGCCCCCCCCCCCCAGGCTCATCAGCAATGCAGATTTGTCTGAGCTCCCTCAAGCCTCCAGACTCACCAGCTGCTCTCAGTCCTCCCAGCTGCCTTTACAGGATTTGTCTCCTCTACAGCCTGCTTCCAGGGTCCTCTACCACCAGCACATAGTCCAGGATGACAGTTTCCCCCTGGCTAGTATCAAAATCACTGCCACGCCCCCAAATTATCACCTGGCTTGATGGAAGGTAAACTATTGAGGAATTTTTTTTCTGCTGTCTGTGCCTTTTGTAAGAGTTCTCCATCATTCCCAGCCTAAGATTAAAAAGTGCAAACCTCCTCACAGGGCTGCTGAGCCAGGAGACTGTGGTGGACTTGGCTCCTGCCTTGAGCTTGCAGGTGTGTCAGGTGTTGCAGCTGCTGGACCACCTGCTTCCAAGTGCTCTGCTCCTCCTTACCCACAGGTGTCATGTAGAGCCTGGCTTGAGCCAGGACTGTGGCTGCGTAGCCTTGCCTGTGGGTTAAGGTGACTTTCCTGACATGCATGGATTCCTGCTCAGTTCTTACAGCTAAGTGCAACATATTGTGGAGAGGGGAATGGCTGGGCTCAGTTCCAGATTAGTCTTCTCACACTGAGAGCCCTCTGCTCCTGGCCAGTTAGTCTACAGGGACAGGCTTCTCACCAGTGAATTTCAGTAACACCAACCTCATAGGCTTGTGAGGGAGAAATGCCTTCTAGGTTGTGAAATGCACGGTAAAGTGCCAGACGTTTAGAAAGGGGCAGTAAATGGTGGCTAATGACTAGCGTTCTAATTATTTTTACTTCTATTCATTGACAAACTATTTATAGTTAAAGGTAGTCAAAATATCTTTCCCAGTTTTTTCTTCTTCAACCTCTTTTTAGTCATGACTTTGAACCTTTTCTTGAAGAAGCATATCATTTCTTTCTGTATTTTACATAAAAAGGATTTTCTTTTTAGGCTCAACTCCAGCCACATTTCATGCTTCAGGAATATGAACACTGTATTTACAGGAACATTGTATATACTATTTACTTTTAAGAGGTCGAATAACCTCTAACACATAAAATATTGTTTTTGAAAAAAGGTAAATTTTGTATTGTTTATAATGAGAACCTCTGTGAATTATGTTGGGAGTGCAGTGACTAACCTATCAAGGCATGCTCCTGGGAGTTTTTATTGTGCTGCTAATGACTTACCCAGTGTGTACAGAGAGATGAGAGCTTATTTATTTTGTGCTCCATCCTCAATGATTTTTGAATCTACTACAGATCATATCTGGGGAGGTTGAATCACATTTGTCTAGCAATATATTTTTCTGTGATATAGGACATGTAGGTAAGAAAAATAAAGGATAGTTCGCATCTTCATTATTTTGGAAAGACTACTATCGATTTTTTTTTTTTTTTTTGGTGGTACTGGGGTTCCTGGAAGCCCTTCTACCTCCGGGCTACACTCCCAGACCTATTTTTACATTTTTATTTGGAAACAGGGTCTCAGAAGCCAGCGCGCGCGGCTGGCTTCGAACCTGCGCGATCCTCCTGTCTCTGCCTCCCAAGCGCGGGGATTACAAGCGTGCACCACCACGCCCGGCCTACTATCGATATTTTATAAACTAAATCTTTTTGTTTTAATTTTTGGGTCTAAAAACTAAAATTGTAAAAATAGACTAATGGTATTTAAGAAAGGTGGTTCTTTATATGTGATATGCATAAACTCTTCCTAGATTCATGGCTCATTTTAATAAATCCTTCTTTTCAGAGACATTTGTGAAAAACTCCCAGTTCAATTTATGCAGCACCTGACTTAAGAATGCAATGCTGTTGTTGTTGTTTTATACTGCTTGTTCACCTTTTGGATCTTATCTGGTTTGAAAGAAAATTAGTTTGAAAAAATCAATAGCCCTTACGTTCTGTTTTTCAGCTCAAACAAGACTCAGTTATTTATTTTCTTTTTATAATCCTCCCAAATGAAGACAAATTAACTCTCAGTTAAAAAGAAAATAGTGGTAGAATTTACAAAGAAAAATTACAGTGTAAAATAGCATTGGCTTTTAAAAACAAAGAGAAAAACTATTAGGGTTTCTTTTTTTCCTCAGCTACATTCGGATAGAATTAGCGAAGGATGCTAAGGTGCAGCAGCTCCCCATTCTGTGCTCAGCTAAATGCTGGAGAACACTAATGGCATTCGATTTCACAGGCTCCTCTTCAGCCAGGCTGAGAGCCACCTTGGCCACTTTCAGTTGTCAGAAGGATTGGGCCTTTTGTAAACTCTGGATTAGAATCCCCGCACTTTGAAGAGCTAGGAAGATGGAAACAGAGATAAGTCCCAAACTTTTCTTACTTCTCTTGACAAATACCTACCTTTTATAAAAGTACTATTGATATTGCAAAACTCTTAATGAGCTTGTAGAAAAACAGAAAGAGACTAAAAAGACCTAAGTTCTTGCAAGAAGCTTAATGTATTCTGAGCATGCCAAAGCAGTACTAACTCTCCAATGGTGTTTGTGAAAATATAGAGTGCAACCTATGGGCTTTGGGACTGCTTCTCTAAAAAGTCAGCATTACCCATTAGAATCCTCTGTTGGATCTTGCAATGGCTTCACAACTTTGCCATGTCATCTGGAGAGAGGCACCAGGCTTACACAGACTAGTGACACCTGGGTGGGTCTCCAGCAGCCCTGGCTGGGAGACTAAGGACTTAGTCGCCAGACATCTCTACCTCATAAATCAATGATTTGAAGGGAAGCCATTTACAATAGAAACTCACAACCTGTAAATACACATAGGACACAGGAAATTTTTAAGAAACAGGATCTGCGGCTGTGCCTAGCCATTCTTTCACTTGGCTTTGTCCTGGAGTCAAACTGGCTTCAAACATGGGGAAAATAGCCTGGGGTTGGTTGGATAAGACTGACCGTCCAAACAGACTTTGGGGTAAAATAAACCCTCTGGCTTACTTAAAACTAAAGTACACTATAGAATCTACAATAAGGATGTATAGCTACTTTTTTTTTTCCTACTTAGCATGTTACCCATGAAAGATGCCTAAGAAAACCACCACGACCCTGACAGTGTGCAGAGCTTTCCTACCCACAATGCACCTTCTCACACATTGTGCCACTTGATCTATTAAGTGCAAGAAAATGGGGCTTGTTACAAAGAAGCGACACAATGCACATGCGTGACTCCCTGGCCCCAGTAATGTTCCCATCATGATTTTTATAGAGAGAAGGGAAGTAGGCACAGGATAAAAACTGAAACCGGCATTTTCAAAACGTTCTGCATGGCCGGGCATGGTGGCGCACGCTTGTAATCCCGGCATTACAAGCCTCCCACATGCTGGGGAGGCTGAGACCAGAGGATTGCAGTTCGCGAACAGCCTCAGATATTTAGTGAGGCCCTCTGCAACTCAGTGAGACCCTGTTTCAAAATAAAGAATGAAAAATTGGGCAGGGGGTGTAGCTCGGAGGTCAAATGCCTCTGGGTTCCATCCCCAAACCTGCAAAAAAACAAAACAAAACAAACAAACAAACAACAACAACAAAAAAAAACTTTCTGCATGTTAGAGCACATCTCCTTTTGCTTAATAAATGTTAACAGTTAAGAGAAAGTTGTTCCCAGTCTTCAATCTGTGTGTAAACATTCTCTCTTCTTCATTCCTGTTTTTGACCACAAAACAAAGTAGTCATGGTTTTGCACATTTTTTTTGGACAGAATATCTGTCTATTTTTTTATATAATCCAAGAAGAGAAACATTCGTTTAGGAACTATCCTCCCCCCTTTTTTTAAATCAGAGGAACAACTCATAGTTATTGTTGTTAGTGGTTTCAGAGTTGACCTAATAAGAGTTGTATGTGCTCTGGTGGGGAAAAAAAGGGGGGGAGTAGGAAAGATAGGAAGGGAGAGGAGGAAGGAAGGAAGGAAGGAAGGAAGGAAGGAAGGAAGGAAGGAAGGAAGGTTGGTTGGCTTAACAAAATTGGCATAATGCCCAGGGTCTACTTTTGATGGAGAAAGGATTGTGTGGTTCTATGGGGAGATGTTAAAAATGCATTTAACTGAAGGGTCTACCTTGCTGAGCTGTGTCAGTTCCCATCATCTCCCAGAAGTTTTGTTTTGTTTTGTTTTGCATTCTGTAGACTTTCACTTCTTTGTACCAGTTTGCAGGAATTTACCTGTGAGATTCACTGGTTTCTCCAGCAATAAGGAGAGGTGCCAAAAAGAAGGTTGTAGTTTATGATCAAGACTTAGAAAGATGAACAGACTATTAACTCTGTTTATATTTGTTTAATCATGCCATCAATTTAATATTCTAAATAGAAACTGAGGGATTCATTCAGTCTGTGCCCAGTACCCTTGAAACATAAACGCTAAACAAATCCTTGTCTTAGTCTGCACTAATCCAGATGAGCTGATTTAGTATTTTGGTTCCTGAGTTAACTAAAGTGACTGGCGTTTAGAGAGTTCAGTGTCCTTATCTCTATAATCCTGTGGCAAAAAGAATTTTGCTCTAGGTCTGCAGAGTCTCACCAGCATTCATTCTGGTGATATATTTATTCTCTGGCATGAACAACAGCAGTTAAAATAAAATTGGAACCAACAAAAAGGAGCTTGTGAATGTGATGACCTTGCTTTCTTTTGGAAGCTCTCATAAAGAATATTGTGGGTTTCGGAGAGGTAGCCTACAATGGCGGTCTGTTTTATAGGGAACAGTTGGGATCTTTCCACATCGTGCACTTAGGCAGGCCGAACACCCTCTTTACATGCTTCTTGTTTGTGGGAGAACACTGGTAGGTTCTTTTATTGCTTAAGCAAAAATAACAACTAATTATACTGTATAAAAGAAAATACTGATAATTATAGTGTGCCAGGCATGTTGTATAAGCAGACAGGAAAGACAAAGTGTTAGTGTTGGCAAATCCCAAAAGAGAATCCTTCTGCAGACTGAAATAAACTCCCACATCTAATAGTCTTCCCATAAAAATACTAAAAATTCCAGGAGTTGTTGAACAAGACTGGTTGGTTATGATGTTTTATGTATAATCAAAGTGATGAAGATTTTTTAACATAGTAATTTTTCTATTGTATCTTGGCTATGAAGCACAATTATAATAAAGTATATGTGTATGTATATAGAGGTGAATAAATGAACTCTGAAAGGAAAATGTTTAGATAGAGGTAACTGGACTATTCTAGAAATTTTTTGTGTGTGTGGGTACTGGGGTTCCTGGAAGCCCTTCTACCTCCAGGCTATACTCCCAGACCTACTTTTTATATTTTTATTTGGAAACAGGGTCTCTTAAGCCAGTGCGGCTGGCTTCGAATCTGCGAGATCCTCCTGTCTCCGCCTCCCAAGCTCAGGGATTACAAGCGTGTGCCACCATGCCCAGCTCTAGAAAGAATTTTTTAAATATGGTTTTCTAGCTGCTATTCATTAGTAGTTCTCTCCACTATGTACTCTGGTGAAACATAATTTAATACCATAGGAAGATCAGTGTGATTTATTTTTTATTTTTTTTACTTTTTATTGGTGCACTGTATTCATACATCATAGTGGGATACAAACTTTTGTAGACATACATGCACACATCACCCAGTCAGCCCCCACCCGATCCCCACCCCTTCCTCTCCCCATCCCTCCCTCCCATGCTTGGCTTAGTGGTTGACATCTAGTATTATAGCAATTTATCCAAAATTAAAAATGATAATCTCACATAACAGTTTCATTTGTCTGATACCAAGCTTTTGATGACTTAAAGATAACATTTCAATATTTCTTTTTACTTTCTTTCTTACCAGAGAATATTTTTTTTCTATTTTTTTAGGTGAAACTATCATATATTTATATATTTATTTTTCTGAAAAAAAATCTATCCTAATATGGAATATGGACTCTAGATACCCAAAACAATCTTGAAAAAGAACAAAGCTAGAAGATATATATTTTCTGATTTCAAACCATATAAAGCTACAATAATTGAAACAGTGTAGTACTATTCTAAAGGCAGATATATAAACCATTGGAGTTAAATAAAAGCCTTGAGCTAAATTCTTCCCTATATTGTCAAGTTATTTTTGACAAGGTTTCCACGAACATTTGGTGGTGGAAATAATAATATTTTAACTAAATATTGTTGAAACATAATAATTACATGGAAAAGAATAAAGTTGGACCCTTACCTAATCCCATATACAAATATTAACTCAAAATAGATAAAAGACCTAAATATAAATCTTAAGGCTATAAACTTTTAGGAGAAAATCTGGGTCATAAAACCTCACAACATTGAAATTGGCAGTGATTTCTTAGATATGATTTAAATATTTTTTTTATTTTTTAGGGAGTTTGTATACTCTTCTTTTGCCTGTGCCATTGAGATCAGTGTGAATTTAAATGGTACTTATGGAAAAAGTATTTTATTAACTTAGGTATTTTGCAGAAAACATATAAAGAAGAGCTCCTTACCTGGCAAGAGTATCATGAAAACTAAATCTTCTCAAATATAGATCAAATTTCATTTGATCTGTATTTGTATTTGTATTTGTATTTGTATTTCATTTTCCGTGGAGAAAAAAAGTCTGAGGCAATCCTTAGTTTGTAAAAAAAAATAAAATTAGATGTTCCAAAGATAAGTTTGTTATAACTCTAGATTGATATGTTTGCCTTATAATTGCAACTATATGCTCATTCTAATAAAAAGAAATGAGGTTGTTTGGGTTTGTCGAGAGTATTTTCTCCACAAGTTTTACTCAACTCCCATTATGTCACATATGACTTCTTTAAAAGACTGTTTCTGTATAAGCATTCAAGAGCTTAACCAGTTTTCCCTATATTCTTGATCATTATTGTGATGTAGAGATAATTATTTGTTTAGGTGACTTGGGTGTCCTTTCCTCCTCTAGCCATTCTTCATGTCTCCATGATTTTGCCTGTTAATTAGGGACAACATTGCCCTTGTGCTTCTCGTGAAGTCATGCATTCCTCACAAGGCTTACCATGTAAATATTCAGTTGAATAATACCCAGTTTGTGTTGTGTTGTCAGATATGACAGCCATCTGAAAAACACATGCCTTCACTTTTGGAAAAAGACAAGAGGGTAGATGAAAGTTCAAGTGAACACTCATAAATGGCCAGTTGGTTAGTGTCTACTTCCATGTAATGATGAAGGAGTTCCATAGAAAAAGAGATTTCCAAATTTGTAAATTTGTTCTTTTCACTCAGTCTTATGTGAAAGCTATTCTTTAAGAGAACATCCATTTGACTGACACACCACCCAAGAGTTCTGTCAATAATAAGTTGACCGGTCGCTTTCAGTTCTGGCTTCTTCAGAAAATTACTAGAAGACTAATATATATGTGTGTGTGTGTGTGTGTGTGTGTGTGTGTGTGTGTATCCGTGGGCAGAAATATAAAAGAAATACAGAACTGCCAGGTAAGACTGCATATATTTACTTTTCAGGCACCGTAAGAGGCCAGAGTGTTCTTCTTGGTGTTGACATGTGAAGAAAGAATGGGAAAGTTGAGGTTAAGAATAATTAGTTTCATGCCGTAGGTCCTATCTAGTCAGAAACTAGTTCATTAGTGTCTATTTCTACTAACTTAGGCACATAAAGAAGCTTTAGAAAAAGCTGTACAGATCCCCTTCTTTGTTTTGGTGACATCACTTTGAATGTAAACAATGATAATGACATTTTATAGTTGAGATCATGTCTGAGTCATCTGCCTTTGTATCTATGAGTCTGTTTCCTTTTTTGGAGCTGAGTAATTGCATAATTTTCATTTAAGAAAAGGATGATAAGAAAATGTCAAATGTTAACTCAAGTGGCCCATGGTAAAGGTCTGAGACCATATTTTTAGGAGATTCCACAGTATATAATAGCATTGATGATATTACACATCTCATCTGATGTTGTGTTCCTATTAATCTCCAGTAGAAATATTTACTAATTTTAAATATATTTTGAAGTTGTTGTATTTTAAGTAATCAGTAATAGCATCTATTAATTGTTAACAAATAAGAACCACAAAATTCTTCTATTCAGTTTTGATGTTACAATATCCATGCCAAGGTATATTTCTAAGTAGATGACATTCTACTCATATCTTTTTTCACCAAAAAACCATTGGATACAATTTAACCTTCAGTACATTTCCAAAGTTGAGAAATATTCTGAATATTTAATTTTTTTCTTCAGTATCTTAAGATTCACACATAAATACAAGGAGAAACAACTTTTTTCTTGAGTGTGGACTAAGAAGATGGAAGAAATAATTAAAATTTGTTCCAGTCCATAGCTGATTTTGGAACCTGATAAACCAGTCACTTCTCAAAGGGCTTCAATTTAATACCATATTACTGACTTGCCCCAGTGGGTGCACATTGTTGCTGGATTCTGATCAGTCTAGTACCCTTTTGGCTTCAAAGACCACATACTAAAAGCTAAACACTTGAACCTGCTAACTTACATTTATAATTACTATCTTCTCTTCCTTTTTCCTACCCAAACTCTTCACATATCCACTCCATTATTGCTTCCTTTTAAAAATCAGTCACATCATCTTCTTAACACTTTCCTAGGTTTTTTGGGGGGAAGGAGTAGTCTCTACCTGTGTTAGTCAGCTTTCTGTCATTGGAGGAGAAGGTTGATTCTGGCTCATAGTTTTAGAGATGTAAGTGCTTGGGCAGTTGGCTCCATTGTATTGGTGTGGTGGAACAAAGCTACTCACTTCATGACAGCTGAAAAGGAGAGAGAAAAACAGAGAAGAGGAGGAAGGGGTCTAGATCCCAATACTCCCTTTAGGGCATGTTCCCAGTAACCTCACTTTCCTTCACTAGGCGCCATCTCCTAAAGGTTCAACCACCTCCCATGGTACCAAAGGCTGGAGGTCAAGATTTTAGCATATGGACCTCTGGTGGACATTTAAGATCCAAACCATCGAAACTTTACTGCTTGCTGAAATTATTTTTTGAGAGATATCATATATAATCTTGTTAAGAAAATGAAATTGTGGGCCCTTAAACTGAATGCTGAATGACCTCTCTGCCACAACAAAGATTTCAGTCTTGACCCTGCTATTCATCAATCACTGACTTCAGCCAAGTTCTGAAACATTAAGTCTGACACAAAGACTAACCACTGTGCACACGCACAAAAAGATATTGTTTGTGGCCATATTCTTCCCTTTGAAATCTTTTTTATAAGATTTTACAGTACTGAATTGTATCAGTTTTTGATTATTGTCAGTACTTGATTTTCCTCATCCTACAAGTCTATCATTAGTTCAAGGCTGTATCAGTCTATCACAAGACTCTTGTTCCACAAATGTTTGATCTGGCCACCCATTTCAATTCAGAATTAATCTTTATAAAACACCATAAAATATCTATTAATATGAAACCTCCAAGAAATTTCTGTTTACTATAGAAATAAGTAGTCCTCCAAACAGGATTCCACACCCTCTGTCCTATCTATGGCCCTAATCCACGTTTCAAACTCTGTCCCCCACAGTTTCCTATTGTGTGTACCAACCTATGGTTTCCTTTACCCAGTTCCCCTTGCTTCAGTCTTCTGGCTTCCACTGTTCTCAATTTCTTCATCTTCTGTCCTCATCCCCTGCATGCCCATCATATGAAACTTTACAAAGCTTATCTCAAGCACAATGCTCTCCTGAATAATGGAAATGGAATATAATCTTTCCTTTGATTCAGCCCAGACTCTAATTTGTACCTTGTCTTCTGTATCTCACCCCAGGCTTTGTGTTCTGTGTTCTACTTAATTACAATCCCTGATGTGATTATGTCAACTTCTTAAAATTAGAGAAGGTGTCTTATGCATTTTTAACAGGGTCAAAAAAATAAGATATAATTCAGATTATTTCAGTGTCTCTTAAAAACAAAGGAATATTTGTTCTAAATATTTGTTCTATTAAAAGAATATTTTCCCACCACTTTTGCTTAAATGCCTTTGAAAAGGTTTTCTAAAAGAAAAAGAAGTATTTACTGAATTAAGTTTAGCTTTTATCTTAAAAAAATGAATTAGCTGTGCCAATATTAGAAAATTGCTCTAGTATTCATTTCAAAAATGACATTGATCACTGAGTCATTGATTTTGTCTTTTAATAGCACCTCTATTGAAATATAATTCACGTCTAAGAATCCATCTATTTAAATTATACAATTCAAGCTGGGCATGGTGAGGTCCACTTGTGATCCCAGCATTTGGGAAACTGAGACAGGAAAATCTTGGTTCACAGACATCCTCAGCTACTTAGTGAGACCCTCCAAAACTTAGTGAGACCTTGTTTCAAGATAAGGAATACAAAATAGGGCAGGGGGTGTGGCTTGGAGGTTGAATGCCCCTAGGTTCCATCCCCAGACCCACACAAAAAAAGAAAAATAAATTATGCAATTCAGAGCTGGGCATGCTGGTGCATGCTTATAATCCCAGTACTCAGGAGCCTGAGACAGGAGGAGTGCAGGTTTGCCACAAGCCTCAGCTACTTATTGAGGCTCTCTGCAACTTAGTGAGACCCTGTTTCAAAATAATAAATAAAAAGTCGAGCTGGAGCTGGGCGTGGAGGCGCACGCTTGTATTCCCTGAGCTTGGGAGGCGGAGACAGGAGGATTGCATAGGTTCCAAGCTAGCCCTGCTGGCTTAAGAGACCCTGTTTCCAAATTTTAAAAAAAGAGTCTAAAAATAGGTCTGGGAGTGTAGCCCAGAGGTAGAATGGTTTCCAGGAACCCCAGTACCACCAAAAAAAAAGTCAAGCTGGGGTAGTATGTTCCTGGGCTCAATCCCCAGCACCACAAATAAATTAATTAATAATTTAATTAAATAAATTATACAATCTAGCAATATTTAATGTATTCACATTTATACAACTATCTTCACTATGTAATATGAGAGCATTTCCATCACATTCAAGGAAACCCTATCTCAATGAGTGCTCAATTTCTATCTCATTTCTATCCTAGAAAATCACTAACCTACCGTCTGTCTCTCTGAATTTGTCTCTATTTTTGTATATCTTCTGTAAATAGTTCTGTGTATGGTCTTTTGTGAGAATCTTCTTTCATTTATATGAATGTCACAGCTGTCCCTACTTCATAACTTTTATGACTAAGTAATATTCTATTGAATGGATATATCACATATTATTAATCTACTCATTAGTTGATGGGTATTTAGGTTAACAAGTCATTTTTTAATTTTCAAAACAGAAAGGAACCCAAGTGATTCTTTAGTCCAGCACTCTGCTTTTGCGTATATGAAGCTGAGGCACAAAGGGGTGTTCCTAGACCTTACCTAGGTATTGAATTTCCTCTTATTTAAGATGCTAGATTGCTAAAATATGATGTATGTACTAGTGCATTTCTTTATTTGTTCTTCCATATAGTTAATAAATGTTTATGGAGCACCATGTCCTGATGATCTGGTTAAACATAAACAATTATGGTCCTTGTCTTCATAAAGTGGGGGATAAGTGCTTCATCAAATATACACTTAAATAAATGCAAACTTAGGCCCATGGCAAGGGCTATGAAAGAGAAATTCAGAAGCTGGCTTTATCAGGGAAGATGGCTGAGCTATAATCTATGGATAAACAATAATTAACAAGGCAAAGAAGATGGAAAAGAGGATTCCAGGCATAGACATGCCAAGGCCCCGTGTCTATAGGAGCATAGCTTATTAGGAGGGATGAGAGAGGCCAGGGTACCAGGACAGCAGAGGGGAGCCAGGAGAGGCAAGTGAGGCTGCAGGATGCAAGTTCTTCCTCCAGGGAAGGATTTGAGTCTTTTTTCCTAATAGTGTTGGATTACTGAAATATGTTAATCTCAGGGGGTAATCAAACAAAAATTAAGTGAGCACTCACTTACCTGCATCTCCCAGGACTTGGATGCATCAAGAAAAGTAAAACTTGATAGGCAATACATACTTGTTTTGCCAAAATTTGTGACAGAATCTGTACATTTAAAGTTCTCATTTTATGTGTATACTGAATTCTTCATTATCAAAAGTAGAAACTCGTGTTATTTTCACAGAACAAATACTCTTCTTATTAAAATTCTCCAATTAAATTTTGTAAGGAACTATTCTCTCCAACCCTCCTACAGAACAAGCAATCAAAGCTACTTGAGAAGTAATAAATAGCTATATAAAGGTCAAATTTTTCCATTGTACAATAACCATGTTTTAGACCTGTAAAGTCTAAAGGGTACAGAAAATTTTCTCTAAATTGCAAATGGTTAATACCTAATTCTTTAGCCCAAGTGCTTTTAACTTGAGGCCCAGTGCTCCCAGGCAGTATATGAATAGGACCCAGGAAGCCTTTGTTAAAATAAAGGTCATGCCTGCATGGCATGAATTCAAAGCTCTCATTAAATTCTACAGAGTCAGTCTCTCTCTCTCTCTCTCTCTCTCTCTCTCTCTCTCTCTCTCTCTCTCACACACACACACACACACACACACACACAACACACACACACACAAATT
Source organism: Muscardinus avellanarius (assembly GCF_963383645.1). NCBI lineage: Eukaryota > Metazoa > Chordata > Mammalia > Rodentia > Gliridae > Muscardinus > Muscardinus avellanarius. Next base: position 29,174,006 of record NC_137787.1, on the reverse strand, counting down.
AAAAACAGCATTTTAAAGAGGAAAAAAATCCATGAGTTACTTGGAATAAATATTTGGGCTAATCATCTTATCATTTAAAGAAGTGTAAGCCTATTTAGTTTAAAACAATAACAGCAAATATCTAAACTAATAGCAATCACCAAGGTAATATTTTGAAAACAATATCTTCTTTTTTTAACAGACTGAGAGTCAAAATAATCTAGAGGGTACCAATAGAATCAATTGTATATTATATAGTAACTATTTCTCAAATTGTGATTCTCAAGTCATACACTTAGGAATCACGTTGAATTCTTGTGAGAGGTATAGATTCCTAGACCTATTTCAGAGCTCTGGACTTTGATGTTTTATCTAGGACTTCAAGAGACTATACCATGCATGCTTAGAAAGCATTACAAACCAAGAAATAGCAAATTCTGGCTCAAAATTTTGACAAACCAGCTTTACCTAAGCCATTGGTTTGTATAATAATATTAAATTAGTATCATGTGATAAACATGAGATGGACTCAGTAAATTGATGATAGAAAGATAGATAACCAGACCCTGTGCAAAAAGTTTTATCTAATCTTGTCATATTCTTTAAAATCATTCTGTAAAAGAACAGATATTACTATATACAATTTACAAATTAAGACATTACCAACAAATAAAATTAACTAATTTGCTACACTGAAATGCAGCTGGTTCCAAAGCCTTTGTTTTCACTCTTTTATACAACCTAATTTCTATACCAGTTCCCCATTACATGATGTATCCAGAAAATGACAGTGAAATTCGGGTGTGGTACTGCAAAAAAAAAAAAAAAAAAAAAAAAAAGACAGTAAATTTGAGCTGGGTGTGGTGGCACATCCCTGTAATTACGTACTTGGAGGGGGGCTGAGACAGGAGGATTGCAGGTATACATATATATCCACACATTATTTTTTGAGGGAGAAGGAATTTAATTCAAATTATTTAAAATAAATGCCTGCATATTTATACAATGTTAAAAACCAGTTCTCCAGGAAATTGGAAACCAGAAAGTCTCTCTCTGGGTCTGTTTTGACTGTGTTTGGCAGCTACCATATAATGGTATAAATAACATTCCTTGTGGCCAACTATAGCAAGTAATATGTTTAATGAGCGAGAGAACTATTAAATATTTATATTTAAATTCAAACTTTTAGGGATTCTTATGGGATACTATAAATTGCCAATATTTGAGAACATGGTGGTAAATGTCTTTTTTGATAGTACCCGGACTCCTTTTTCTTTTTCTTTTTTCTCTTTTTCTTTTTTTTTTTTTTTTGGTGGGGGGGTACTGGAGATTAAAGTCAGAGGCATTCTACCTCTGGGCTACACCCCAGCTCTATTTTATTTTATATTTGGAGACAAGATTCCTTACTAGGTTGTTGAGGGTCTCAATAAAGTGCTAAGGCTGGCCTCAAACCTGTGATCCTCCTGTCTAAGCCTTCTAAGTACTTGGATTACAAGGGTGCATGGGGGAAGTGCATTCAATTCCTGGTAAGTAGATGGAGCCAATCAGTACCTGACTGAGGCAAAGAGGAAGCCACAAATGACTTCTAGCCTCTTTGCTATGTTTTGCTTTGTTTTGTTTTCATATTTTTTAACTACATGAGTTTTCTTTTAGCTGAATGACTCTCAGTTCAAATTCACATTAAAAAATTTCAAAATAAAGAATAAAAAAAAATGGGCAGGGGGTGTAGCTCGGAGGTCAAACGCCTCTGGATTCCATCCCCAGACCCGCAAAAAAAAAAAAAAAAAAAGTTAAGACTGACTATAATTTTCAAAAGGATCTATATGTAGTCTTTAAATAAGAAAGTTCTTCGAAGCCGGCTATGGTGGTGCACAATTGTAAAACCCAGCATTCTGGAGGCTGAGACAGGAGGACCGCAGTTCTTGGACAGCTCAGCTACTTAGTGAGGCCTTCTCTTTCAAAATAAAGAATAAAAAATAGGGCTGGGGGTGTAACTCAAAGGTAGAATGCCCCCTGGGTTCCATCCCCAGTTCTGCGGAAGGAAGGAAGGAAGGAAGGAAGGAAGGAAGGAAGGAAGGAAGGAAGGAAGGAAGGAAAGGAAGGAAGGAATCGATCTTCTATAATGTCCCTTAGAGCCCAAGCCCCTACTAATGGTGAAATCATGGAGACCCTGGCTGCCCGGGACACCTTCAGAGCAGGCTGCTGGCCTCTACAGCCCTGGGAAGGTTCCAGGTGGACTGGGAAGTCAGGGGACAGAGAAACTAGCCTTCCACTTGGACTTAGACCACTCAGATCCTCAGAATGGGAATTTTTAACTGTACTGTAGTTATTTGAAGATGTGGTTTTAAAAGAGACTGCACTTTTAAAGTCAGTTGACTATTTGTTGGTTTAGTGTAGGCTCTAAAAGCTATTCTAAGAGGGTTAAGAGTGTGAGCTTGAAGCCAGGCGTGGTAGTTCACACCTATAATCTCACTACTTGGGAGTTTGAGCAAGATGGATCACAAGCTTAAGGCCAGCATCAGCAAATTAGTGGGGCCCTTTTCAAAGTAAAAAAAATAATAATAATAAAATGGGGCTGAGGGTGAAGCCTGGAGGTAGAACGCCCTGGGTTTAATCCCCAGTAACACACATGCACACTCACACGTGCACGTACACACACACACACACACACACACACACACACACACACAATAGTCAAACCTCCCTCTAAGGAAGACTGTTGTACCTGCAGATACTAAAGGTAACTGCTGTGGCCCCAGGCACCCAGAGGAGCCCCAGCCAGGCCTCAGCACCCCTTGATATTCCCCAGCAATAGTCAATAGAGCAGCAGGGGAATGTTTACAACTTCATTGGCTCAATTGCTGTCATTTCTTATCTCAGACTTTAATCTTATTTTCATATGTTTTTCTATAAATCAGACACATGTGGCTTGATTATAGACATTAAGAGGCCACTGGGAGCTTGAGATGAAAGCCTTTGGTGAACACACACTGCCCCTGCTCCGGGTGGCCCCTGTCTCTGCCTCTGTGCCCCTCCTCCTGGGTTGATTTCTGGACTCCTCCTCCCTCCATTGTGACTGCCCTTCATCTCAGCAGCCCTGTTTACTTAGATCTAAGCCAATTAAATAAGGCATAATAATAGAACACCCTTCTGAAAAGAGCACAAAGGAGGGGCACCGCCTGGCCAGGATGGAATAATAGAAGAGGGAAAACATGTTAAAAGACTCCAGCAGATCCTCTGCCTCCTCCCCTGCCTTCTATTCAAAGAGAAGCAAACCATTTTTTGTTTCCAACACATCTATTCCAAGTTCTTCTTTTTTCCTTCTTTCTTTCCTTCTTTCATTAGGGGGGGGGGATCTCAATAATTTGTGCCTGTGTATTTTAATATTTCTATAATTACTGATATGGGAATTGCCATATCATGCACTTAGGAATATTGTTATGGAAACTCCACACCACACTTGGGAGTGATAACATCAGTGGATTGAGATGCATCTCAAATCTGGCTATTATGTTGATGTACTTTCTCAGCTGGTAAGTAATATTCTCACTCAATTAATCAATCCTCGCTTTTTAAAATGGGTTTTTACAGGCAGTTTCTTTGGTAATAAAATATTGGCTGCTACTGTTAAGAAAATAACTTGGGAAGGAAAAGGAGTGATTTCAATGGAATGCTACCCAAGGGGAAAGGGAGGGTACCAGCTTTCTCTCCCAGGGCTAATTATGTTATCATCATTACCTCCTAAATACTATGCAACAAAAGATGAAGGACCTGAACCAGCTGGAGATCACCCTTAATTGTCAACTCTTCCCCAAGACTCCAATGAGCTTATGAGATCCCTCTGTTTCTAGAGCTTTTAGCTCTTTGGGCTAAATGTAGATTTGTCAGAATTTTATTTTTCTCATCAGAGGACTGCAACACAAACCTCTCTCTGATGTGAGGTGATTCCGTCTTCTGAATGCATGCCTTCCCAAATTACCTGCAGTCGAACAGGCACAGAACATGAGCAGCCAGCTGAATTCAGACTTCCTTAGACCACAGCTGTAATTTGAATGTTCACCTCTGCCTCAAAGACAGTCTGGTCCTCAGTGGGCAGGGTTCAGCCAAATGCCTCCCGATGGAATCTCTGCATGCTTCTGCAGGTTGACAGATGGCTCCCAGCAGGTGAACCCTGGGCCATTAGTGAATGACATGCTTTCTTTCTCTGACCCAGTCCTTCTCAAAGACACCTTATGTCTTAAGAATTTACAAAGGGCATTTAGATGCTAAGCAAAACTGAAAAGATGTGTTGAAGCTTAGAAACCACAGATTAGCATGAACCCAGGTTTCCTTCTCCAATCAATGCTGTCTCTTATAAGAATGTATAACTCTCTGAAGATTGGTATTGACACTACACAATTTTTCATAAAAAAATTCCCAAAACACTTTTCCAAACACATGAATTTATTTAATCTTTGCAATAACTAGAAGTCTCATTAATACTCTTGGTTTTACTGATGACACTGAAGATCCCAAAAGTTAGAAAGCCTGCCAGTGTTACGCAGCTAGCAGAAGATGGGCCACTTCTCTATCCAAAGTTTGAGTTCTTTTTATTTCAAAGACTGAACTCAATTAATTTCACTCTTCATGGTTAAAAAATTATCATTCCTATTCATCAGACATTTACTAATGTAAGACTATAATTAGGTCTTTTCCTATAAAAGGAATAGCTTAACTTAGGCTACACTTTGTAGAACCACCATTGTGTAATCTTGTGTGCACTTGTATTTTATGTAAAGCTAGCATTTCCTGGAAATCTGTCAACCCCTTCTCTGCATCCCCTTCAGCTAATGGCATGAAGATTGTAAGGCTATGTTCCCACCAATAGGAGCAGAGCGTAGAAGCCTCACCCTGAAAATAAAATGTCCGGCAGTTTTCCACCAAGTTGTTCTTGCCTACCTAACTTTACTGGTGGCTGGATCCTTTTTAGCAAAAAGTTAAACTTACCTTGCGTAGCCACTTTCAAATATACGTCTTTTCTTAAGATGCCATGGAAACCTATTTCTAACACTAATCCACCTACAAATTGGGAAAGCATGAAGCCAGGTATAAAGAGATGCCATTGCTTCCAACGCAGGAATTCATGTGTACAAAATGAACCAACACCGAGCACACCTTTCCATTTTCTACCATAAATACCTTGATTGTTCATTCACTTGTCATTTGCTACCAGGCAGGGGTGTAGTACTGTATTAAGCACAAAAGAAAATGGTCCTGCCCTTCTAGAAGGTACAGATTAGTTGGGGTGGAGTAGGGCAGGCATTAAACAATAAATATTATCTCATATTGGGATGGTGTACAAACATGGATAATGGATAAGGATGTGGATTAGTCCACTCAGGCTTCCATAACAAATACTACAGAGAAGGTGGCAACAACAATAAAAAGTTCTTTTACCACAGTTCTGGAGGTTAGAGGCATAGGATTTAGGTACCATCACGGGTGGTTTCTGGTGAGGCCTCTCCTCCCAGCTTATAGATGGCCACCTTCTCACTGCATATGGTAATAGTGGCAAGAGGTTGTGTTCAGCTCTCAAATAAAGCAAAGCCAATTATGGGTTTATAGCCAAGGAGGAAAGTGAGGTGTAGTGGCTGGAAAGTTACTCAGAGGAGACATCAAGGGCAGGGTCAGTCTTGCAAGACCTACTGAAATGGATTCCTGTTACAGGCAGCCATAGACTTAGACAGCAAAGGTAGGGCACATGGAGCTTGATCAGATACCCAAAGTGAGCAGATTCCTAGGGTGGGGCAGTCTCTCTGAAATGACCTGGCAGGATTTTTACTAAATCTAGAGTTGTACAAGTGAGAACCAAAGTCAGAGAGTGGTGGAGAAGAAAGCTCAGAGGAGCCCCAGAGTTTGGCCAAATAGACAGTTGTTTATTTCTTTGTGCTCAGAGAGAAAAATAATTCTGGAATCTTCTTCTGGTCTTCTGAAGACAGTCTGGTGGATTAGAGCCCTACCCTTTTGACTTCCCTTAGCTGTAATGACCTCCCTAAAGGCCTTTTCACCAATACAATCACATTGTAGGTCACAACTTCCATTTACAAATGGTGAGGTTGGAGCAGAGTTCAGTCCATAATAGGATCAAATTAATACCTCTTTAGAAACAATTTGGTAATACTACAGCAGACAGCATTATTTGAAGTGCACTGTGTGTTCATAGGGCTTAATATTTTTATCCTACATATGTCTTTATTGTTAATTAAAATACTGTGATGCCAGGTGTTTTGGTGCATGCTTATAATCCCAGTATTTGAGAGGCTGAGACAAGAGGATCACAGGATCACAGCCAGCCTCAGTAACTTCCTTCCACAACTTAGTAAAAAATCAAAACTAAAATAGGGCTGGGGGTGTAGCTTGGAGATAGAATGTCCATGGGTTTAATCCCCAGTGCCATACACACACACACACAAATATATATATATATATATATATATATATATATATATATATATATGAAAAATACATCATATGTTTATAGACACCAATGGCTTTTAGGTTTGAAATAAAGTAGGAAAAGAATAGGAAGGGTAGAAATTTCTCTCAATTTCAAGGATATGAAATGCAGATAAGTATAAGAAACCATAAACACACAGCAATGAGTGAGACGTTCTTGGAGGTGGTTTGCAAGTTTTCATAGAAAAGAAGGGTTTCAATTGAAAGTGGCAACCTAGAGGCAAGAAGGGAAAAAGGAAAGAAAGACAGATAGGAACAGAGAAACGAAAACAAGAAGTAAGAGAATGTTAGGAGTGCAGGGTGTACCTAAATGGTATAGCACTTGCTTAGTATGTACAAGGACCTAGGTTCAGTCCCCAGCACTGTAGGAAAACAGAAGTAGGAGGAGGAAGAGGAGGAGGATGGGGAGGAGGAGGAGGAGGGAGAGCAGGAGGAAGAGACAACTTTAAAGAAGGAGAGGAAATAAATATGAAGAAAGAATGAGAGGGGCAAATAATATGTCTATGAAAAAAATGGTCTAAGAAGATATGAGGGTTTCTTTTTTTATATTTTTTTATTTTTTATTGGTGCACTGTATTCATACATCATAGTGGGATACAAACTTTTGTAGACATACATGCACACATCGCCCAGTCAGCCCCCACCCGATCCCCACCCCATTCTCTCCCCATCCCTCCCTCCCATGCTTGGCTTAGTGGTTGACATCTAGTATTATAGCAATTTATCCAAAATTAAAAATGATAATCTCACATAACAGTTTCATTTGTCTGATACCAAGCTTTTGATGACTTAAAGATAACATTTCAATATTTCTTTTTACTTTCTTACCAGAGAATATTTTTTCTATTTTTTTAGGTGAAACTCTCATATATTTATATATTTACTTTTCAGAAAAAAAATCTATCCTAATATGGAATATGGACTCTAGATACCCCAAACAATCTTGAAAAAGAACAAAGCTAGAAGATATATATTTTCTGATTTCAAACCATATAAAGCTACAATAATTGAAACAGTGTAGTACTATTCTAAAGGCAGATATATAAACCATTGGAGTTAAATAAAAGCCTAGAGTTAAATTCTTCCCTATATTGTCAAGTTATTTTTTACAAGGTTTCCACGAACATTTGGTGGTGGAAATCATAATCTTTTAACTAAATATTGTTGAAACATAATAATTACATGGAAAAGAATAAAGTTGGACCCTTACCTAATCCCATATACAAATATTAACTCAAAATAGATAAAAGACCTAAATATAAATCTTAAGGCTATAAACTTTTAGGAGAAAATCTGGGTCATAAAACCTCACAACATTGAAATTGGCAGTGATTTCTTGGATATGATTTCAATGGCACAGGCAACAGAAGAGTATACAAGCTCCCTAAAAAATAAAAAAGATATTGTATATCCAAAGACAATGTAAACAGAGTTAACAGTTACTAATAGAATGGGATAAAATATTTCCAAATGCTATATCTGAAGGTATATTAATATTCCAACTAGAAATCCTAAAAATTAACAACAATAAAGGCAAACAATACCATTTAGAGATAGGTAAAAGACTAACATAAATAATGAATCTCCACAGATAACCAATCTTAATTGTCTGTTGGATGGAAAATCTTGTTTCTCTGGTTCTGGTGTGTGTTACCTATTTCTTCTTTGTAGTTAATCTCTTTGAATATTTTCTCTAGTGCTGGTTTTGAAGACATAAATTCCTTCAGTTTCTGTTTGTCATGGAAGCTTCTTATTTCTCCATCTAATTTGATAGAAAGTTTTGCTGGGTAGGAAATTTTTGGCTGGAAGTTGTTTTCTTTCAGAGTTTGGAATATGTTACTCCAAGCCCTTCTGGCTCTCGTGACTTGGTTTGGGAAGTCTGGAGTGATTCTAATTGGCTTGCCTCTGAATGTCACTTGGCCCTTTGTTTTTGTTGCCTTTAAGATTCTCTGCTTGGCTTCCACATTGGTCATTTTGACAATTATGTGGCGTGGGGATCCTCTTCTCCGATCCTGTCTAAAGGGAGTTCTATAAGTTTCCTGGATCTGTGTATCAACCTCTTGCTCTATGTCTGGAAAATTTTCTGCTATTACTTCCTTGAAGAGATTGTTGATCCCTTTGGTTTCACTTTCTTTTCCCTCCTCTATTCCAATTATTCTTAGGTTAGCTCTCTTAAAATGGGTCCATATTTCTTCAATATCAGATTCCTGCTTTCAGATATTTTTTCCTAGATTAGAAACTATGCGTTCATTTTTGGAATGATCAGCTTCTAAGAGCGAGATTCTGTTCTCCATGTGGTCTAATCGGTTGTTAGTGCTTTGAATTGAGGCCTTTACTTCATTAATTGCATCCTTTATCTCTTTTTGGCTCTCTCTGAGTTCTTTTTGAAGCACCTCTATTATTTCTACAGTTATTTTCCTGATTTGATCTTCTAGAAATCTCTGATTTTCTGTTTTATCGGGTTCTGATGTTGTGGGGTTGTGGGCATTCATTGCTCCAGTATTATTCCTCTTTCCCATGATTTCAGAAGTTTGTGCCTTCTCTGGGTTCTTCCCTTGGGTCACTATGACTTCACTTAAGGTGTTCTTGATCTCGAGTCAGTAGTATCTCAGACCCCACTACTCCTTTACTGGGTTGTATCACAGAGTCTCCGACCCAGAGAGTCGATAGAGGCTGCTTTAGACTGTGGGGGGTGCCAGGTTGCATGTTCTCCTATGGTATGATATCTCTGCCACCGCCCCTCCCCCACTGGGTCAAGTCCCAGGGAGTACAGTACTGGGATTTCTCCTCTGTGGCCCACAATTTGACTCACTGTTCTTGAGTACGCAGATGTAGCTGTACTGGATTCAGTGAATTCTCTGCTGCTGCCGCCGGTGGCAATATGGCGCCGCTGCTACGCCCTCGGCCGCTAGGCTAGCGTATTTCTTCTTGGTTTTGGTTTCCACTCTGAATCCCTGCAGCATGTGCTGAGCTCAGCCACTGGGAGCTTTAGATTTTACCTGCGGCGAGAAATCCCACCTGGCTGTTCCTCAGCGGCTCACCTCGGCTTGCTGTAGCCGTCCGGTGAATTTGCCGCTGCCGCCGGCAGTATGGCGCTGCTGCCGCGTCCTCGGGCGTGAGGCTGGTTATCTCCTCTGTGGCTCTGAGCTCTGTTCTCAGTCTGCTTTCTCTCTGGAGCCCGGTGATTTTTTTGTTTCTCTGGTGATGGTGTTTTCTGGCTATGAACGGCGCTGATTTTGTGGTAATGGAGATTGGTTGTTAGCAGGGCTCTTAAGGCCCACTTTTCTCGGTTGCCATCTTCCCGGAAGTCGAGATATGAGGGTTTATAACAGTAGAAAGTTTGGGATACAGTGAAAATCAGGGTATACTAACAAAATAGAAGCCTGTGAGCCTGAGCCTGAAAATTTTGACTTTGCGTTTTGAAAGAGGAGTTCTGACTATGAGAGTGAAATTAATTACGTTGAATTAAATCCCGTAGCGACCAGTGAACCAGTGAACCTGTTCAGTTTCTTTTGAGCCTCTTCTCAATCTCTAATTCTTATACCACATAACTCTATCTGCACTAATTTAGTCTACTGTTATTAATTGGTTGGAGTTCTGTTAGTACATCTGGTGTCAAAGGGACAGGAGATGGGAAATATTGTGGAGGACATAGAGAAAGAGGGACTCTTGCATCCTGTTGATGGGAATGTATATTATTAATGCAGCTATTATGAAAACAGTTTGGAAGTTACTTTCAAAATTAAAAGTAAAGCTACCACATGATCCAGCAATCTTACTACTGGCTATGTATCCAAAGAAAATGAAATGGATCTTTTTGAAGAGTCATCTACACTCAGTATACATTGAAGCAGTATTCATGATAGCCAAGGTATCACTCACACACACACACACACACACACACACAGAGGAATACTGTTTAACCATGAAAAGGAGTTAAGACTTGTCATTTTAACAATCTTGATGAACCTGGAGAATAGCACATGAAATGAAATGAACCAGGTTCAGAATCACAAATACCTCATGATCTAAAAAGAAAATCATCTAAAAAAAGTTGATGCCATAGACTTAGTGAGTAGAGTGTTGGTTGTCAGGAGCTGGGGTAGAAGCAGGGTGGAGATTTGGATGTTGAGCAAAAGTTATAAAATTTTAGTCAAGCCGGACATGGTTGCTCATGCTCGTAATCCTAGCATTCGGGAGGCTGAGACCAGAGGATCGCAGTTCACAGACATCCTCAGCTAATTAGTGAGGCCCTATGCAACTTAGCGAAACCCTGTTTCAAAATAAAGAATAGAAAAATTAGGGTAAGGGGTGTAGCTCGGAAGTCAAATACTTCTGGGTTCCATCACCAGACCGGCAAAAATAAATAAATTAATTAATTAATAGATTAATTTAGTCACCTAGGAGTAATAACTTGAGGAAATCTATTGTACAACATAATGACTATAGTTAATAACAGTATATTGTATTTTTGAAAAATATCAAGAGTAGATTTTGTGCCCTCGCCACAAAACTGACAATTATGTGAGGTAATATATATGTAATTTAGTCATCTTCTGCAGTGTATACATTGTTCAGTCATCATGTCATATGTGGTAAATATATATAATTTTATGCTGCTTTAAAAATATAAATAAATAAAAACAGTAAAACATGAGGCTTGTATGAAAATTAGAAACAAATGAACCAGATGGCTTTCTGTCATGAAAAGAAGTGTTATATTTCTTCAGATACATTCTGATTCTGAGCAGAAAACTACAATGTAATATATAAATAAGCAAAAACACTGACACATGTGCCCTGTTGCTTCCCAAGGTTCTTTATACCATAATATAAATTCACATTTTATTTATAAAATAAAATATTTATATTTGTAGTTACACCACCAGAATCAATATATGTTAAAGATTTAGCAAAATAAGCTTTAAGTTGGTATCACTGAACATTGTTATTTATTTTCAATGAGAAAGGCATTTTAAAGTAGCTATTCCACCAATCTCATCAAGTTTCATTTACCCTTGCAGTCGAGATATTTATTGCTCACAAAATATCCTTATGCCCTCCATGTTTCTTAACCCCTGGCAGTTAAGTAAGGCCACACCTACTCTAGTGGGGTGGGAAGGAAGTGACATATGTCATTTCCTCATGAAAGCATTTAAGAGCTAGTGCTCAGCCATTGCAGTATCTTTTCCTCCTCTGTAATCCTGAAGCTTGAGTTGGGTGGGCCAGAGGAATCATGCAGGAAGATAGCTGGACACTTAGAATTTGTGTGAACTGGAAATAAAGCTTTATTTTGTAAAGCCTCTGAGACTTAAACCTGACTTTTCTGACTAATCCTGTCCTTTATCCTTCACCTATTTGCATGCTATTTTTACCCCCTTGAATTATGTTGAGATGCTTTGAACCAGAGTAGATCCTTGCTACTAAGTCAGCTTAACCCAGTCCGCTAGTCCTCAGGAACAGGCTGGAGTGTCAAGTTTAGAGATGAAAGGGAAAAGCTCTTATTGGCGACCCTACCTAGATTCAGTGGGAAATTGGATATATGTTTTTCCAAGGGATTTTGCTAACATCTTAATTCTTTCCAGTGTATATTTGAAATATCTTTCCTTTACAAGCAGCATAATGCTTTCCTAAAAGGAATTTTGATAGTAGCCCCAAGAAGAAGGTTACTCTCTGATTTGTTCAACTATCAGTGACTGGTTGGTTCATGACTTTCTTCTACTCATAAATAAGTGCATTGTGAGACAATTCTGAGTAGACTAGGGTATCAAAATGGTTTTGTTGCCTGTCAGAATAAATGACTCTATGTTGCCAGTTGCTCTTGTTTGTAAACTGATTGATAATGGATATTTTCCCAACTGCATTGGCAATTTAATTCTCGATAGCTGAAATCTAGTTTTCTTGAACCAGTGCACTAAATGACTCGAACTGCTCGAAATTTCTTAAGTTGTGAGAGGAAACACAGAATAACGTCATTGTTTATTCATACTTTAGGCATCTCAGTGTTTTGCTTATCTGGCAAAGCTGATCAAAACATGCTTACAAGCCAGGCATTATGGTACACACTTGTAATCCCAGTACTTGGGAGACTGAGACAGGAGGATCACAGATTTGGGCCAGCCTCAGATACTTAGTGAGGCCCTCTGCAACTCAGTGAGACTCTGATTCAAAATAAAAAATAATATATAATATATAAATAATAATTACATATATATATATATATATATAGTGGGGGGGGGGCTGGAGGTGTAGCTGGGGGGTATAATGCCTCTGGGTTCAATCCCCAGTACTGAAAAAAAACATGTTTGCATAATTAGAATGTGTTTCAAAGGCAAATGAAGAGTATATCTTGGCTAAACAATCAGGGAAGGTATTATCTCCATGATTTTGCTATTTAATAAAACCTGAATTCTAACATCAGCTGAGCAAACCACATCTTGACATGGTTCTTATTCACAAGATTCTAAAAGTTTGCGCTAACTTAGTATTCTAACTTTGATAGGTGGCACATACCCCACACGTGAATACGTCCACAGCCAAGCATATGGGTAGCCTCAGTGCACTGCAGCCATGTCCATTTATCAGAGTAGTCAGCTGATAAAGGCTGACTGGTATATAGCTGGACAGCTGTTTATCTACCTTTTCCTCACCTTGCTTAGAGGTGCCAGTGTATAACATGCACCCTCTTCTTTGTCTTGTTCAGCCTAGCTCTGAAGTGTTTACCAGTTGACTTTCTCAGAAGTTGTCAGGTGTAAGTCTCAACAATATTTATACCCAGATCTCAAAGCTCCTGGAAAGTGACATTAGCCAACCTGATAGCAATAATGGAGGAATTAAGAGTCAGAACCCTAACTGATTTCTATTCATCCCATAAGCCAAGTATGCTGAATAATAAGTGTGCTCACTATTTCTAATAGATTAAAAGTTGTCATTGATGAAATAATGCTTCTCAGAGAAACCACCAGCCTTTATGCTTGAAGTTGTCTTTAACCAAAGCTAAAACCAATTCTCAGTGTCTATTAAGAGGTCGTATAAGGTGCAGCACACGCGTAATTCCAGTATTCATGAGGCCGAGACTGAAAGATGGCAAATTTAAAGACAGCCTCTGCAGTTTAGCAAGAATCTCAGCATCCTATTAAGACCCTGTTTTGAGACAAAAAAAACAGTATCTTAGAAAAGGGCTGGGATATAGCTGAGAAGTAAAATGCTCCTGGACTTAATCTCCAGTCACACCTCAAAAAGAAAAATAAGCTGGTATATTTTTAAAAGGTTTGGCCATTTTCTAGGTGTGTATTGCTGGGGCTGACACAAACTGTCTTGGCTTGTTTTTTCATCTGTACACTAGGGACAATAATAGAGGTTGGTAGTGAGGAATAAATAAATTAATATCTATGATATGTCTGAAGTGCTTGGCACATTGGCACACAATAAAAGTTACACAAGGGTTTGATGATATTATTTTAAGGATATAGTGGCCACTCTATATGATGTATCTAATACTAAAATTGTGTCAAACAATATTCATAATATTCTTTAATCTTTGACATGGAATAAAAATGATTAGCTACACTATAGTTTTTATTACAAGCAAATTAAACTTTGTAGATTGACTTTAGGACAAAATTAAATAGACCAACTCTGGACCTTGTCGGTTAGAAAGAGCCGTTGAGTATTTGATAACTGAATGCTGAATAAAGTATCACATTTTCTTTTTCTTTGAATTTCATTTTTTTCTTAAATGCCTTGAAGCGTATATTTTTTAATTTTTTAATGATTTTCAAACAAGTGTCTCTGCATGCAAATTAATGTGCGTATTAAAGATAAACTTTTCTAGGCCTGGTGGTTCATGTTTGTAATCCCGGATTTTGGGAGGCTGAGATAGGAAGATCCACAGATTCAGAGACAGCCTCAGCAACTTAGCAAGGCCCTCAGTCACCTACTGAAACCCTGTTTCAAAACAAAGACTAAATAGGGCTGGGAGTATAGCTCAGATCTTGAATGCTCCTGGGTTCAATCCCCAGTATCACACACAAAAAAAATTATTAAAATAAAAGAACATATTACATATGGGTGTATATCCTTTCACTATTTTTAAAAAATAAAGGGAGAACAGGAAATTTTTTTTGAGTAGGGGTTGCCAACTGTGGCCCGTGGGTCAAATCCATCCTGCTACTGCCTATTTCTCTAAGTTCAGTGTTACTGCCCATAGAGTGGTCTGTTGTTTTTGTGCCGCCTAGGGCAGCCCAGTGCTATGCTGCCAGGGATGAGTAGTTGTGAGACAGAGAGAGTATGGTCAGCAAAGCAGTTACTTTCTGATCCCTTGGCTAAACATTTGCTAACATATCTAATATCAAAGGCCATGTTCATCATTTGAGTAATAATAAAAAGTGATGAAAACTCCTATCTTTTAATCTTCTTCAAAATTAACCCAGTAATTACACATGAATAAAAGCGAAACTTCTGTTCTAAATACTTAAAAGACAATTTCAAGCTGGGCGTGGTGGTGCATGTTTATAATCCCAGTACTTGGGAGGCTGAGACAGGAGGATCCGGGTTCACAGACAGCCTCAGCTACTTAGTGAGGCCTTCTGCAACTCAGTGAGACCTTGTTTCAAAATAAAGAGTAAAAATGTAGGGCTGGGGTGTCACTCAGAGGTAGAATGCCCCTGGGTTCCATCCCCAGTACCACAAAGGGAAAAAAATGGACTCTTTCTTTGGTATTACACTTATGAAGCATTACTGGAGTTAAACTAAAAAGTAGAAAAAGCATAAGATGGTCAGCATTTTCCCTGCTCAGATATTTATTTCCAAATATCTGAGATCATGCCTAGCAAGTTTTGAGTGTGCAACACATGAAGAAATCTACCTTGCAGTTTTACATTTACCTGATATAAAATGTGAAAGCCGTGCATTAAAATTTATATTGAATGCCGGGCATGGTGGTGCATGCTTGCAATCCCCGTGCTTGGGAGGCTGAGACAGGAGGATCGCACGGGTTCGATGCCAGCCTCCGCTACTTAGTGAGACCCTGTTTCCAAATAAAATATTTAAAAAAAGGTCTGGAAGTATAGCCCGGAGGTAGAAAGCCTCTGGGTTCCACCCACCCCTAGTACCACACACACACACACAAAATTTATATTGAGCTACATGATAAAATTGATGTGTGTGGATCAGGGATTCATTTATTGATTTTCTTTCTTTCTTTTCTTTTTAACAGAGAGAAGCCAGATCAAACCTTTCAGAATACAACATAACAAACTTTATTATCTTACTACCTTCTTGAATAGGTAAGACTCTACCCTTTCTACTATAGAAAAGTATTCAAAATTATGAAAAATAACTCCTGCTATGTTTTTAAAAGTCTTAAAGTAAATACCAATTCATTTTGATAAAGAAAAATACATTTACTAATCACCCAGCTAATAGGTTTAGTTGTTAAGATAGGACTTCTTAGTGTTTGGACTGAATTAGTAGTAAAAGAATGAAAAGACTTTTTTCTGAAATGAGGACAGAACTAAGCCTTTCTCTTCTGCTATGAAATTACATGAAATATTGAAATAAGACCATATATAAAATATTAATATAAGACCAATATTTCTTCTGCATGCCAGGCATGTTCCTACACGATTTACTTCAGATAAATTACTCACATATTCCTTACATCAGCTCTAGAAGGTGAATACAGGGATCATACCCATTTTACAGATGACGGACAGGAAACAGGAGGAAGGTAGACAGGGTTCACCTGGGGTGTGGAGATGGCTCTAGGGTGACAGTCCCCGGGAGGAACCCCAGCTCAGCTGTTATTGTGAGAGTGGTTTCATGTGGTGGAAATGTCAGCCATTCCGATCACCTACATTTTAAGTAGGATTTCTCTTAATTTATAGAAGAAAAGTAGAGCATTTGCTGAAAATGCAGTAAAAATGCATAGGAAGCAAACTTTTATTTTATATTTGTACTCATTACATATACAATTATTTCATGAGTAAAGGAACATTTAGCCCAGTTTACAAGTAAAAACTATATTTCCTTTATTTTATATCTTTCTTTAAAATAAAAAACCCTTATGATAAAATCATAATAAAATTACAGAAATATTACAAATGAATAAGGTCTCATTCTAGGAAATTTATTTTGTTTTAATTTAATTTGCTTTTATTACAAGAATTGACTATACCATCTTAAAATTGGCCATAGCAATATTCACTTTCTTCCTTTATTAGGTCTTTATTATTTTACTTTTTTTTTTTGCAATATTGGACATGAAACCCAGGGGCATTCTACCTCTGAGATATACCCCCAACCCTATTTTTTATTCTTTGTTTTAAAACAGGTTATCACTGAGTTGCAAAGGGCCTCACTAAGTAGTAGTTGAGGCTGTCTTCAGACTGTGATCCTCCTGTCTCAGCTGCCCAAATGCTGGTATTACAAGCATTGGCCACCGCACCCAGCATTACTTTACTTTTAAGCAAGAACATTTATAAGATTTTTCAAAGCAACATATTAAAATTATAAAGCTGGGTGTGGTGGCTCACGCTTGTAATCCCAGCATTTGGGCAGCTGAGACTGGAGAATCAGGGTTCACAAACAGCCCCAGCTACTTAGCAAGGTCCTCCACAACTCAGTGAGATCATGTTTCAAAAATAAAAAGACTAAGAAATATGGCGGGGGTGTACAATGCCCTTGGGTTCCATCCCCATGACTGTAATATATATATATATATATATATATATATATATATATATATATATATATATATAGTATATATGCTTGGTATATAATATATACTAAGTATTTGCCACCCGAATCAAACAAATGCTAACATTCAACCGTATTAAAATCTGTCTCTAGCCAGGGGTGGTGGCGCACGTTTGTAATCCCCGTGCTTGGGAGGCAGAGACAGGAGGATTGCGCAGGTTCGAAGCCAGTCTCACTGGCTTAAGAGACCCTATTTCCAAATAAAAATACAAAAATAGGTCTGGGAGTGTAGCCCAGAGGTAGTAGGGCTTCCAGGAACCCCAGTACCACACACACACAAAAAAAATTAAATTAAATAAATAAATAAAACATACATTTTAAAAAATCATCTCTAAAGGGATAAACCATCATAGAAAGAGAATAGGCTCTCTTTGCTTTCTCCTTTCTTACTTTTTTTCGTAAAAGGTGTCAAAATATTAAAAACACTGTAAATTTCTTATGTGTGGTCTAATACTTTGTTCCATGTGAATGAAACAAATGTCATATAATTCTTTGCATCCTAAAAGTACACATATATACATCTATAGACTTCCTGAAGATTGCCTTCCTCCACCCTTATAGTTAGATTCATCTGTACTGATGCATGAAAATCTGGTTGGCTCATGGTTATACAGCTATATATTTGACTTTTGAATCTTTTAATCATCTGGTGTGCAGTATTATTATTTCTAAATATTGGATATCATTTTGAAGATTTAGCCATAATGGTTGAATTAGGACTTGCAAAGCCTATTTGAGATTTGTAGGTAAGGAATCCAGAGGTCTTCACATATGATATCATGCCAATCCTGCTTATCTTTTGGGTTTTTTTCTAGTTATTCAACTAGAAACACATTTTTAATTGGCTTATAAATATCTTACTTATCTAATGGGACCCATGATCTACACTGTTTTGTCATAACATAATAATTGAAATTTGCATTATTTCCCTATGGATAAAATACTACCTATTCCCAGATACAGTATAAGTACTACCTTGGAAATGTCAGATATTTTAAACAAAATGTACTTTTGGAGGGGCACATGCTAATTGTTTGTTTTTTTAAAAAATCATGGGAGACATTTAAAAAAATTTTTTTATTTTTATTCTAACATTACACTTGGTTCTGGAATTTGTTGACATATAAATGAAAGTTTAATGTATTCCACTAATATTTATTGGTATTCTTTAATGACATTGGGGCTTATGTATATAAAAAAATGAAGGCACAATATATACCTAAAATGAGAAAACAGGCTATTGGGAAACATAAGAGTTCATTCAGTGATATTACAAATGTGACTAGTTAAGTTAGATTTTTTTTTGCTATATTAGTTTAATATTGCTAACCACATAATTACCTTTGGTACCACCTAACCATGCCAATTGGATTAAACTGAAAGGAGTATAGGAATGAAAAGACTTGGTAAATATAGTCCTTTACACTTCTTTGCTAAGATTGCTAATTATTATATAAAATTTAGAATTGAAAACTGCTGAAATAACACATAAAATTCTCAGTGTAAAGGTGGATCTATGTCTCTGAAGTTTAATTCATCTTAATTCATATAGAATCAACCCTCTTTTCACACAAAAACTCCCTTTAAATGTTATAGTGCAGTGGTTAACAGCTCTGGAAATTGGTTTGTCTCCACTCTCCACCATCTATTAGAGATCCCTTTCAGCCTCATAGTAGATCCTTATGGTACCAAGCTTCTACCTGTCCTGAATCTTATCAGGTCTCATCTCTATCTGCATCATGCAAATCCTTTAATCTAGACCCTGGCACTTGACCTTGTTCTCCTATAGTCAGTTATCCATACAAAAGTCAAAGTGATCTTTTTTAAAATTTTTTAATCAATTGATAGGATTTTCATGTTTAAAACTCACCAGTGCAGCCAGATGTGGTGGTGCATGCTTATAATTCCCACGCTTGGGCGGCAGAGACAGGAGGATCACGCAGGTGTGTGCTGGCTAAAGAGACCCTGTTTCCAATTAAAATATAAAATAGGTCTGGGAGTGTAGCCCGGAGGTAGAAGGGTTCCATCCCCAGTATCACCAAAAAAAAAAAAAAAAAAAAACAACTCTCCAGTGCATATCTGTAATGGGATGAAACCCACTCCTACTGTGTCCAAAAAGGTAAATAAACTGGCACCTTCTACTTTCTTGACATCCTCTCAAGGTCATCCTTTCCTGCTAAAGGCAAAGGCCATGTCATATTCTGAGCTGTGTCCCCAGCACCTAGGACCTCGGTCTTGGTGGACACACCTGGGGAAGGAGTAAGCAGATACGCAAGAGTTACTGTGACCCAGTTAAGGTAGATGTTTTGGATATTTGAATAGACAATCCCTTAACCTACATCAGTTATGGCTACTGCCCTTTTAAGGTTTCCTTCATTCTGACAGATCCCATCACTTCTGTGGTGCCAAAGCACTTTCGTAATTTTGATCCATGGTTTTATAGAATTATGAAAAACTTGATGTTGCTGGTTTATAGTCTTGAATTGTAATTTAGGCTACAAAAAAACACACATAAACAAATTAGGGTTAAATTAACCAAGTCGACATGAGACTTGAAAAGCAGAAAAAAATGATATAGATTTCTTGAAGTCTTTAAGTGATACTTTCCACAATTCATCATTGTTTAGGTTTTGCTCTCTCTTTAGAATAGACTAATATATTTTCAATTTATAAAATTTATTTATGGAGTGAAGTTTATTCTTCAAAACAATAGTTTTTTGTTTTTGTTTTTGTTTTGTTTTTTTACTTTTTTATTATGGGTATGCTGATGGTGCTGGGGATTGAACCCAGAGGCATTCTAGTTCGAAGCTAAACATCCAACCCTTTTTATTTGAATTTTTTATTTATTTTATTTTTGCTTTGTTTTGTTTTTGAAGTAGGGTCTTACTAGGTTACTAAGAGTCTCACTACATTGCGGAGGCTGTCTTCAAACCTTTGATCCTCCTGTCTCACCTCCCAAGTACTGGGATTATAGGTGTGCACCACCACAGCTGGTCCAGACTGGACTTTTCTATTTCACTTTTACAGTGTTGCTAGG
Source organism: Muscardinus avellanarius (assembly GCF_963383645.1). Lineage (NCBI taxonomy): Eukaryota > Metazoa > Chordata > Mammalia > Rodentia > Gliridae > Muscardinus > Muscardinus avellanarius. Next base: position 29,153,737 of record NC_137787.1, on the reverse strand, counting down.
AGCAGCCTCTGATGGCTGTTTATATGGTCGAGAATACTTGGCAAGAGAAAGACAAAGAGCAGGACCACAGTACCCCAACAAGGAAGGGGTAAAAAGAAAGCCTGTGTTTTCACTATCTCTGAAAATCAGTACCTAACACCCTGATGGCCGCTGCCTCAGCATTGAGCTCTGTACCTGGCACACTGTGTCAACAACATTAAAGTCAGAGTAGGCATTCTAAAAATAAATTTTATCTGTAAATTAGGACATCAGACGCTGCCTTTTGTAAAAACCTGTCTTCTCTGTACAAAGAGGCTGGCCCAGCCCCAGGTCATTCTGGCTCTTAGTAATCAAGAGCCTATTCCAGGTGAGGCTTTAAGAGGGATCTCTCGTGGTTAACTAAAAGCGGAAAGAGTGAGAATTGCCCACAAACTCTGGCAGGAGTTAAAATAACAATAACAGTCCTCCTACTTAACAGGCTGAGTCATGAGCACATTCTACTGATTTCTCAGCAATTCTGAGCAGATTGTTTGGGCTGGAATTCTGTAGGCAGAGGTGGGTACCACCTGCTGTAAAAGCTCCATCTCTGGTTAGCAGGGTATCGTTATTAAGTCTTGTCTTTTAGCAGTTGGGCCAAATAGAGATAGGAAAAGGAAACATTTGGTGCTGACACTTTTTCTAAAGCTTTGAATTAAAAAAAAAAAAAAGAATGGTGGTCCAGGCATGTTTACTATGCAATCAGTTCTTTTACCATCCATGAGTATATGGCACTTAAAATGAGAGGCTTGTTACAGGTCTTCACTGGAAAATCTTGCTAGATGTTTACATTCAGAAAATTTTTAGAAGCAGTATTTTATCTCAGTCTATTTGGAGAAAGGGTCAAAATTAATAGAAACTTACGTTTTACTTCAGTAGAAGAGGGAAAGTTAGTGTATATGGTCCCTAGGGTAACTTGTCTTAGAACCTTTTTTGTTACTATAGCAAAATATCCAAGACTAGGTAACTGTATAAAGAAGAGAGGCTTATTTTGGTTTGTTGTTCTCGTATAAGGTCATGGGGCAGCATCTGACAATGGCATTCTTGCTGGCAAGATCCCACACTGTTTCAGGTCATCAGATGTCAAGGGACAGCTCATGTGTGTATAGCCTGATTTCCTTCCCACTTATAAGAACCATCAATGATTCCATCATGGGCTTCCACTCTGATGACCATGTTCAATATTACTCACTTCCCAAAGGCCCAAACTCTAAATATAGTCACATTAAGTTACTGTGCTGTTAATACTCTTGAGAGACACACAGAAACCATGTCCAAACCACAGCATGCTTCCTTATCCAAAGGCTGGGAAGAGATGAACATCATGATGGTCCAGAGCTTGGAACCCAGGATGAGCCAGGCCTCCATCCTCCTACACTCCCTGGGCCCTCAGCCTCACACCTCCACACCTCCCTCTGACCCCACAGGACTGTCAATAACTTTTTCCATGCAGACTAGATTTCCTTACTGCTCCTTACACAAGTGGGGCTTGCCAGTTTGCTTGCCCATCACTGTCAGGCTTATAAAGTCTTTTTATATCAGTTTTTAGTTACCTGAACTTTTTATCAAATAAGCTGCGGCCATTGGAATAGACCAAAGGATACATATATGGTTGCCAGGGTCCTATACCTGTGAGTAGGAAAAAGAAAGAGGGATGAGTGAAATAGAGTCCTGATGGGAAGCTGACACCCTCAAAAGCTATTAAAATTCTCACCCCAAAGTCTGTTCACTCACATGTTCTTTTAAAAAAAAAATTCTTTTATTGCTGCATCATTATTTCACATGATTGTGAGGTTTACAATGATACAAACACACACAGCACTTGGTGTGATTTCTTCCGGATCCCACTCCTCTACCCACCCCCTCTGCCCCTACCTGTTAGTGATATTGGTAGTGATGACTTTATTTGAACTGTCTCATATACCAAGCCTCCTTTTTACCCTCCCCATCTCCGTCCCCGAATCCCATTCCACTTTTACACTGGCTTTCCTGCCCGATTCTCTAAAGTCCCCTTTGTTTCCTATTGTCTCTCTAGCTTTTTGTTGTTACCATCCACAAAGTTCTCTCTCACTGATGATGGCCACATCTTCTGATCCTGGTTGTTCACACACATACATATAGCTGATAGGTCCTTAGGCAGAGTCTTTTCCACATCTTGGTTGATATTCTGAGAGTGAGGACATCTTCAATCCTGTGAAGGTCTTGCTCACTCTTTCTTTGACCTGTGAGACAAAAATGAGCACTTTTCAAGATTAAAAGGAATTCCAGTGGGTGAAGAGAAAAGCCACCATCCTACATCAATTTGGAAAAAGAATAAGCAACTTCAGGGAGCGGGGCAGGTGCTGAGTTAGCATTCCCTTTTGAGTTTGACACTTGTTCCTACAAAAACCAACCTCTTTGTAAGGCATATCCATCTGGCCCTCCTGTCCCTAAGTAGGGACTTAGCTGGAGGCATGTGAGTGTGTTTATGTGTGTGTGTGTGTGTGTGTGTGTGTGTGTGTGTGTGTGTTCTCCTGCACACCTGAAGCCAACTCAACATTTTAATACAGGTAGCTCCAAAGCTCACATTTCTATAAAATCTAGCATAAAGGTGATCATGAATTTAGATACTTTAAACTGTAAGACTATGGTAATTGCAACCTATTTTAATTTGAGATAGAGTGTGATACCAGGAACTTTGCAAACAGACTGTCCAGCTACTGTCCTGTAGCCCTGGCTGTTTCCTAAGGACATGAGAGGCTGTTTTTCTGTAGTTATGTGATTGGCTTGTTTCCCTTTTGCCTCTCAGGCTTCTGCTGCTGCCAAAAAAATAAACACATACATACAAAAAGCAAACAAATAAGTGATTTTTCTCAGTAGTAAAGATCTAATGTTATCATAATACCTGTTTAGTATATATATATCATATGTATAGATATTCTCACTGAAATATATAAACTACTTTTAAAATCAATCTTTTCAGAAGACATAAAAGTATATGAAGTCAGCAGAGATCTTCTATCAATTAAAAAATATTTCAGATCCTACTTTGTTCAAGTCTCTTTTTCATAAAGCATGGGAAATAAAATAGAAAATTGTGAAGTAGAAAATTATAACCAGAGTTAAAATAAATAGTTAATAATATCAAAGGACCCATGTTTTAATCCTCTCTCTTCTTCACTTATTCCGTTTTTCCAGGCAGTAGGTGCTAAGATATCTCAGAAAACCTCGCCAATGTCTCTCTTATTCTTACTCCCTCATCCCAGATTTCCAGTACATCTTCTTGAACCTTGCTCTGTTCTTGATGAGTTAGTTTCCTGACTCTTGTATGCAGTTATTCCTCTGTGCTGTTGCCATATAATTCTGACTATACATCAGACCATTTCTTTTCTCTACTTAAGAATTTTCAATGGTATAAAACTCCAGATTTATTAAGGACCCTTTGAAATGGGGCTCAACATGTCTATTTCTGGACAATGCTCCATTCTTCCGTCCTAATGAATTATCTTGCCTTCATTTTAACCACAGCAATTTACTTGCTGCTTCTCAACCTACAGTTTCTCCCCGCATGGCTGTCTTTCTCATGTCAGCATCGCCTTGTTAATTCCGCTGCTCCTGTCTAGATACCCAAGTTCCTCTGCTCTGCCTTACAAAAGCCTATGCCTGTTCAATTCAAATGTTATTTCTTCTATGAAGCTTTCTTTTTTCTACAGTCCTAAAAAAATGGTATTAATCATAGCTTTTGTGATAAGAGGCATCCACAGCCTTTTATATCTGGACTACAGAAAAATCCTCATTATTATACTGTAATTTTCACTTCCATCTTTCTCCCCAGTTTTGTGAAGTCCTCAAAGGCCAAAGTTGTATCTTCCCTATATTCATACCTTCCAAACCAAACATATCATTAGATTCAAAATAAAAAAAATTAATAAATTGACATTTTAGGTTATTACTAAATAAGGATCAAAAAAGTGAGCAGGTGATCAATAAATGAAGATAAGAGAGATTAAAAAAAGATATTAAAAAAGAGATGCGCCGTAGCCCTGGGATACAGATTTATAAAATAGCTTTTACAGTAGTGGTATTGTTTTATTGACATTTCTTGTATGCATATATGGTTGTGTGTTTGGAAACTAAAAAAAAGCATGCTCCTAGTGAGAAAGTCAGAGACAGAGGAAGGATACGCTGGCACTGTGGGACCAGCAGGGGATATTACATGAAGCAAAGCTTTGGAGGAGATAAGAAAAGAAATGTTAAAGAACAGACTAACATGAACAAAATTTAAGAGCACCTATTCCTTTAAGGAAAAGCGACAATAATGAGAGCACCCAGGTGTGGTGGCACACACCTGTAACCCTAGTACTTGGGAAACTGAGACAGGAGGATCACAGTTTGAGGACAACTTCCACAATTTAGCGAGATTTTCAGCAACCTAGTGAAACCCTGTTTCAAAATAAAAAATAAATAAGGGCTTAGTGTGTAGCTCAAAAGTAAAATGCCCTAGGTTCAATACATACATACATATATACATACATGCATACATACATACATACATACACACATATGTTACATACATACATTCATAATGCAGACAAGTAATGAGGTGCAGGGAAACAGGAAGTTGATGAAGTTGGCCGGGTGTAAAGGCTTTTATCTTATTTGATCTCAGGAAAGCCAGTGTTTCCTGCTTTGTCCTTGAAAAATGTCACTGTCCTGAGATCCAGTTTGGTCCCCACTTTGGCTAGAAAGCAGATGTGATGGGCGGTCCTGCCAGAGGATAGGCCATCTTTGCAGGAGCCACAAGAGAGAAGCAGAGAGGCATAAAGAGGTGACATTTGGAAAAGCGGCAGCAGGAAACGCTCCTTCCTCCGGTTTGCCAACTCCCTTCTCCTACTCTGCCGCCCACAGGCTGTTCTACTTGTGGTCAGGATTTGCTGTGCAGGCAATAAATTGGGGACAGTTCACTTCAGTGCATTTTATTTAATCCTGTTCTTTCAATTAGTCTCATTCTTTCCTAAAAAAAAAAAAAAAAAGTCTCCTTATGTTTTTCCTCAAACCAAGGGCACTAGTTAGGATTGGCCGATTGCTCTGAGAGATGATCCAGGAGTGGGCCATGACTTTGCTTTCTGCTCCTCACCATGCTGTTCTGGTGATTGGGTTGGGAAGTTGTCTTCCTCAGAGTCGTCCAGGAACCCAGGCTCCTCCTATGTGTGGCTTGGCTCCATTATTGTCTGCACCCCACTGCAGACAAGAAGGCAGAGACCAAGGAGGACCATATGGCAGTTGTGTGTGAGCCAGACCTGGAAGTATCCAATATCATTTCTGTTTATATGCTGTTTGGTCAAATTCAGTCATAGGACCACACCTCATGGCTAGGAAATATGTTCAAGAAAAAGAAGGCTTGACAAGTATCTAAAACCACCAGCAATCTCTGTTATACAACGAGAAAGTCTATCTACAAATTAGTACATTTGAATATTTGAATTAAATATCTCAAGAATTGGCCAAAATGGATATCAAATATGCCACAGAAGCCAGGCATGGTGGCACACCCCCTGTAATCCTAGTATTGGGAAGGTTGAGATGGTTTACAGGTTCAAGGCCAGCCTCAGCAACTTAGTGAGAATAAAAAGCTATATACTGCGGATGTAGCTCAGTGGTAAAGTATCCAAGGGTTCAATCCTCAATACCCATGACAAAAAAAAAAAAATGTCAAGAGATCAAATTGTAACTCATAATTTTATCTTATATTAAAGTAGTAAACATGAGACACGCCAGTTTATCAAAGTTAATACTTGCAGTAGTACACAAATAAGACTTTTTTTTGTGTGTGGTACTGAGGTTCCTGGAAGCCCTTCTACCTCCGGGCTATGCTCCCAGACCTATTTTATACTGTTTTATTTGGAAACAGGGTCTATTAAGTCAGCTCAGCTGGCTTCGAACCTGCGCGATCCTCCTGTCTCTGCCTCCCAAGCGCAGGGATTACAAGCGTGAGCCACCATGCCCGGCCAAATAAGACATTTTAAACCCCTCTTAGAGAAATAATTATTTCTTCCAAAATAATCGTTGCTAACAAAAGCATAGTATGTACTGCTTTTCTTGGTTTCCTTCAATAAGTTTTTGTTAGAGGAATTAATTGATAGATTTTAAAAGCTTCATTGTGGAACAAAATAAATATTTTTTACTTTGATAATCAAAGTTCATTATAAAAACAGGTGAATTGAACGGAAAAAGAAGGAATGCTTTTAAAGAAAACTAAAAAGTATAGGTAGCATATTTATAAAACACTAAAGTTTGGGTTACTTTTGCAAAATAAGTAATGTAGATGTTTTGAGGAAGTCACAAGAAACCTTATCTCACCTTCATGTCATATATTTCATTTGCTCCAATGAAGAGTTTATCTAGCTGGTGGTAAGCACTGACATTTATATGGTTGGTAGCTGTGCATCTGATGATTTTATATGAATGGAATATTGTGTTAACATGTTGTATAAAAGGCATCTTGTCGGCTCAGTGTTCTGCAAAAATCAATTTTTATGTGCTAAATAATTAATTTTGTTGTGGAGTTAGTTTCCTATAACCATGGAATGTTTGAGTACTTGTAAAAATATGACATTACATTACAGTCAGTATACAACCACTGGCTTTTTTTTTTAAGGTTAAAATGACATTTATTTATTTATTTATTTAGTATGGGTGGATTGGATTGAATCCAGGAGCATTCTCCCTCTGAGCTATGCCCTAAATTTTATTTTATTTTTTATTTGAGAAAAGGTCTTGCTAAATTGCTTAGTCTGCCCTCAAACAAGCAATCCTCCTGTCTCAGCCTCCCAAATACTGGGATTACAGGCATTCACCACCATGCCCAACCTCCTTTTTCTTTTTTTTTTTTTTTCTTTCTTTTTTGAGAGGTAGTGGCAATTGAATCATATTCTTGTGGCATAAGAGAGCTGGGTGTGTGTGTGTGTGTGTGTGTGTGTGTGTGTGTGTGGTGGTACTGGGGTTCCTGGAAACCCTTCTACCTCCGGGCTACACTCCCAGACCTATTTTTATTTTTATTTTTTCATTTGGAAACAGGGTCTCTTAAGCCAGCGCGGCTGGCTTCGAACCTGCGGGGTCCTCCTGCCTCCACCTCTCAAGCGCAGGGATTACAAACCTGCGCCACCACGCCCGGCTAACAGAGCATTTTAAAATAAGGAAAGCCCAAGAAAACGGGCCTTTTCTATAAGAATATGAGGCAAGACTGATGGTTGCGTCTGGGTGAGAAGGATGAGACTCCATGGGTGAAAACACAGCTGTGCTGAACTTGGAGGCTGATTCCTCCAGAGCACCGGAGCACGTCTGTCAAATCTTCCCTCCTAAGAGGGAAACTTACTTAAATCTCTTAATTTCATGTGATTTTTTTTTCTCTTTTCTCACCCACCTGCACTATTTTTTTTTAATGAATGTCAAGGATTCCAGTCGTACCATGTATATAGTAATTACTACACAAGGCAATTTTATTCAGAGACACGTGTAGTCTCCGTAAGAGAAATTAAGAATTCAGTAAGGCAAGTGCTTCAGTGAGGGGGTGCCAAAGCTTGAGTCATTTCAATCCATTGTGAACTGAACTCTAGGAACGATCCAGTAGTAGTCAGCTCTGAATGAAGAGCAAAGGGCCAAAACAATCCAAAGACCCTTTCCTAGCACAGACCGCTGTGACACAGCAAGTCCTCCCTACCGGGGAGCAATGTGTACGCCTTCTTGGATTTTGCCTGTGTATTTCTTTGGAGCATTTGTTTACATTAGACTGTCTTGCTTTTGGAACCCAAGAATTTTAAAGGAAACTTTATTCCGAAAGCAAGAGAGATTAAAAAAAATAAAAATGCAATATATACTACATATACACACACTTATATACCTGTACACATATCCATCTATGGATTATTTAAATATACACATACACTGTGCTAGCCGGGCGTGGTGGCACACAATTGTAATCCCAGCATTCGGGAGGCTGAGACTGGAGGATCGCGTTTTGCGGACAGCCTCAGCTACTTATTGAGGCCCTCTGCAACTTAGTGAGACCCTGTTTCAAAATAAAGAATAAAAAAATAGGGCAGGGGGTACAGCTCAGAGGTCAAATGCCTCTGGGTTCCATCACCAGACACACACACACACACACACACACACACACACACACACACACACACACAATATCTATCTATCCATACAATATATACAATATACTATATATATATATATATATATATATATATATACACACACTGTGCAAGTATTATTTGACTAGAACATAAAGACAAGCTCTGTAGGAAAATAACATACTGATATATATTTTTATATATAATTATATATACATACTGATATATATTTTATATGATTTTTATGGTAGATCTGAGTACATTACATGGTTTAAAATATTTGTAAATGAGCTGGGTGTGATAGTACACTTCTGTAATCCCAGAGATTACGGGAGTCAGGAGGCTGAGACGGGAGCATTGAAGATTCAAGGCTGGCCTGAGAAATTTAGCAAGGTTCCTTGGCAGCTTAGCAAGACCTTGTTCCCCAAAAATTAAATAAATAAAAAAGGGCTGGAGGTGTAGCTTTGAGGTAAAATATCTCTGGGTTCAACCTTTAGAGCCCAGAAAAAAAAATTCAGGTCAGTTTTTTTTTTAATACTTCATAAGTAGACTAATTATATACATTTCAGCCTTGAGGATTTAACGGATTTCTGTCATACCATATCTCTCCAGGAGTTTGGCAGATTACAAGTTGCAAGCCATAAAAAACATTGACCTTATTTTCAGAAATCACTCCAGGGTACAAAGATATGTCTGTTCAAAGAGATAAGTCAAACTCTATGTGAAGGCTGACCCAATTGGATGAGACCTGAGTTGTGAGGGAATTCCACATGATAAGGATTATATACACTTCCTTCCCAGCCTGGCTCAACTGATACAGTGAACTTTCAACTCAACTCAGAATTCCTGTGAGTCACAATTACAGCCAGCAGTGAGCCAAGCTCACAACCTGCCCTAATCTGAAAAGAAAGAGGATAGAAGAGAATTTGCTCTGTTTTGTATAACTCATACATTACTTCTGTACAACTAATCTTTTGCTTTTCTCTAGAAGAAAAATAGTATTTAATATACTTATCTAGATTTTTTTTACTCTCACTAGATGTATAATAAATAGTTCAGTATATTTTAAAATGCAAGTACTGTATTTTGCATCCGTCAGTTTTCCTTTCTAAAGAGGTGTGACTCAGAAGGTTTATATTCAAGCAGCACCTGTTTCATCCTCGATTACTACATTTACTGTGTTATCCAGTAACATACTTCTCAAACACATTTGTGTGAACTATATGTGGTCAGAGTCTGTATCTTAATCATCATTGCACTCCCAGTGGTTAATAAAATTTCTCTTATAAAGTTGGTATAAATAATTATTGAATTAAATACTAGGAAGTATAATAAATGAATTTTTAATTATTTCAATTTAAATGAAAGCTCAATACAGTCTTGTTAGAGCAATTGGTAAATCCATACATCTCGCAGACAGGTCCAGTTCTATGGCCATTTGTCTTCTCTGTTATTTTCTTCAGTCTCCATTTCTGAGTCTCGGTGTCCCATTTCATGAATGCAGTTCCCAATACCCTCATGGGAATCTCTAACCTTCTGCTTCATCTTTAAAAAAAGAAAGAGGCAGCCAAAAGAACCTTATGAGGCTTACACTGAAAAATAATAAAAGAGTAATCTCATCTTGTATTTAAAAGCAAGCAAAATATTCTCTGACATAGCATGTTTAAGTGAAAAAAAAAAGATTTTCAGAACATAAATACATAGATCAGTGAAACAAAATAAAGACCACAGCAATAAGCCTGCACATAATGCAGTCAACTGGCCTTCCATTGATTCCCAATAATATGGTGTCGAAAGAATTGTCCCTTTCATGAATGATGTTGGAGAAAACTGGATAATTACTTTTTTGTTGTTGTTAGTGGTGGTACTGGGGGTGGAACCCAGAGGCTTTCTACCTCCGGGCTATACTCCCAGCCCTATTTTATATTTTATTTGGAAACAGAGTCTCACTAAGTTGCTGAGAGCCTCACTAAGTAGCTGAGGCTGGCTTTGAACCTGTGCGATCCTCCTGTCTCAGCCTCCCAAGAGCGGGGATTACAAGCGTGCGCCACCACACCCAGCTTGATAATTACATTTAAAGAGTGACATTAGATACTTACATACATCATAAGTAAAAATCAACTTAAAATTGACTAAAAATTACACATTAACCTCACCCATAAAACACTTAGTGGAAGACAGAAGAGAGTCTCCTTTCTCTTCCACTCTAATCCCTCTTCCACTCCCTCCTTCACTTCCACATCATCCTTTTTTCTCTAGTTTCTACCTGTGAAAGAAAACATACATTTGTTTTTCTGTGTCGAATTTGTTTCACACAACATCATTCCATTCATTCAATTCCATTCATTCCCCTGCAAATAACTAGATTTTATTCTACTAAATATTTATTAATTCTAAATAATTATTTATTCTAAATAATACTTTATTATGTATATATACCATATTTTCTTTATCCATTTATCTGTTGATGAGCATATAGGTTGATTCCATAATTTGGCTACTATGAATAGTCTCATAATAAAGATAGATGTGAAGCTGTCTCTTTTGTGTGATGACTTCATCGCCTTCAGGTGTGTACCCAGGAGTAGTTTAGCTGGATTACATGATAATTTTATTTTTAGTTTCTTAAAGGACCTCCTTTTTTTTCATAGGGACTATACTAATTTACATTATCACCAACAGTATATAAGAGTTTATTTTTCTCCACATGCTCATGAGCATTTTGTAATTTTAATTTTTTAAATAATAGCCTTTCTGCCTTGAATAAGGTGAAATATCAATGTACTTTTGATTTACGTTTTTCTGATGGCCAAAGATGTTGAGCATTTTTTGTATATTTATCAGTCATTTGTACTTCTTTTGAGAATGTCTGTTCAGATCATTTTTTCATTTACTGACTATATTGCTTGTTCTTTTGTTGGTAGCTATTTGTGTTCTTTTTATATTCTGGTTATTAATCATCTGTCAGATAAATAACTAGCAAAACTTTTTCAGTTCTGTAGATTGTGTCCTCATGTTCTTGATCAATTCCTAATCTGATGTAATCCCATTTGTCAATTCTTACTTTTATTTCCTAAACTATTGGAGTCCTAGCCAAGAAATCATTTTCTGTGCCTATATCTTAATGTTTTCTTATAATACTTTCAGAGTTTCAGGTCTTGAAATATTAGGTTCATTTTGATTCTGAGTTAATATTTTACAGGGTAAAAGATAGGGATCTGGCTCAGTCCTCTACCTCAGGATATTCAGTTTTCCCAGCACCATTTATTGAACAACATGTACTCTCCAACATGTACTTTTGGCATCTTTGTCAAAAATTAGATGACTGTAGATGGATAGGCTTATTTCCAGATTCTCTTTTCTCTTCCATTAGTCTACATGTTTGCTTTTATGCCAATACCATGCTATTTTTGTTACTATGACTCTATAGTATATTTTTAAACCAGGTATTGTAATACCTCCAGATTTGTTCTTTTTCTCAGGCTTGATTTGTTTATTCTGGGTCTTTTGTGCTTTCATATAAATTTAAGGATAGTGTTTTCTAGTTATCTGAAGAATGCCATTGGTATTTTGATGGGGATTGTGTTGAATCTGTGGACTGCTTTTGGTAATATGGTCATTTTAGTAATATCAGTTTTCTCAATCTATAAACATAGAAGAACTTTCCATCTTCTAGTGTCTTCTTCAGTTGCTTCCTGCAGTGTTTTATAATTTTTACTATAGAAGTCTTTTATCGTCATGTTAGGTTCAGTGTGTGTGTGTGTGTGTGTGTGTGTGTGTGTGTGTGTGTGATGCAAATTTAAGTTCTTAGAGAGGTCATTACTGGCATATAGAAAAGCTAATCATTTTTATATGTTGATTTTACATCATGTTACTTTACTGAACTTATCAATTTCAAAGTCTGGATGGAATCTTTTGGATTTTTAATATGTAAAATTATTTCATCAGCAAACAGGAATAATTTTACTTTCCCCTTTCCTTTTTGTATCTTTTTCACTTCTTCCTCAATCCTAATTGCTCTGGCTAAGATTTATTGTACTATATGTAAGTTAGCACACTTGTCTTATTCCTGATCTTAGAAAAATGCTTTTAATTTTTTTCCCCATTTAGTGATGTTAGCTGTGGAGCTTCCAGTTTTTTCTTTTAGCTTATGGTTATAACTTTTAGTATGATATGGGTTATGATCCTCACATCCTTAATTTATTCAGTACTTTTACTATGAAGGGTTGCTGTATTTTATGAATCTATTAAGATCATAGTGTGACTTTTATCTTTGATGATACTTAGGTGCCATGTTACATTTTTTATTGACTTGCAAATGTTGAACCATCCTTGCATTCCTAGAATGAGACTAATTTGATTATGATGTATGATCATTTTTATTTTTTCTTTGCAATACTGGGCATTTAACCCAGGGATACTCTACCACTGAGCTACTCCCAGCCTTTTCTATTTTTATTTTGAGACAGGATCTTGCTATGTTGCTGAGGCTGGCTTGAAACTATATGTGCTTTACACATGTTCTTCATTCATTCAGTTAGTAAGCATTTGTTGCTGAGACTACTCTAAGTCACACACTGTGCTGGGTGCTAGAAGTGCAGAGATGAACAATACACTGCTCTTCCTCCATTAGCTTACAGCCTTGTGAGAGAGACAGAATAGTGAGGACCCTCTAGCCCAGAGGGAAAGCTGGAGTTATGAGGATGCTAGAAGTATCCCCGTTGTGCTATCTCTCCAGAGGTGTTGCCTAGCCCAAGTCTTAAATAATGAAACAAACACAAGGAAAAGCAACAACAAAGGATTTGCTTACCCAGGTTCTTTCTTACTAGAAAGCGTCGAGGCCTTTCTTTGGCTACTCCTGCTTATCCTTTATATTCTGGTGTTACTTCCCCCAGGAAGTGTTGACCAACTTCCAAGTCCAGAAGGAGCTGTCCATGCACTTCCACAGCTTCTTTCTTCATCTTTACTATGACATGTATCACACTGTATGTTTGTAGCTGATTTGTATGTGACCTTCTTCAACATAAGGGTATTTTTTTTCTTGTTTTCCAAAGGTGTTTCCTATTGACTAATACATAAAACCTTTTTTCGTAATGTTTTGGAGATATTCTTAAATTAGCTATTCTTTAATGAATTAAGATTTGTGGTTTAGGAATTGAATGGCCTCTTAGCCGTCACACAGTCCAGCCTCTCATCAGTCATAATCAGAATTGATTTTGTAATGTTTATGATCAGATGGCCATTCAGCTTCTGCTTAAATAAATTCACTAACAAGGAGTGCATAAATTTCAAACAAATGCAAAAAATCAATGTTCTGATTGATGATGCCATAAGTCAGCATATAGTTGCTGTGTTTGGAATAAGATTTTAATATGAACAAGTTAGAGGCAAAGATTCACCCATATGACTTGTATTTGTGGAGCTAGATTTGCTCATCAAAAGACAAAAGAACTGACAAGATCTGATAAAGAGCAAGAATGCAAAATAAATCGTATCTTGCTGGTAGTTCTTCAGAACTTCATCCTTCTTCATGTTTTGGTGGGGATGGTTGTTTTGTTTCAGTTTGTTTTTGTCTGTGCTGGTTGTTGTTGTTGTTGTTGTTGTTGTTGTTGTTGTTTCATTTTTCTTTTGTGGTACTGGGGATCAAACCCAGGGCCTTATGCATTCCAAGCAAACACTAGCACTGAGCTATACCTCAAATCCCCTTTTTTCTCTTTAAGTAGATCAAATGCCTTATTATGGAAAACTGTAGAATACTTAGTTTATGAATTTGTGTTCTAATACATTCTTCACTTTCACATTTCCATTTATTTCCTCTCACCTTTTCATAGTTTATATTCCTCAACTTCAGAGTTTTTTTTATTGCCGTTGTTCTTAATTTTAGCATCTTAATTTGGAAATCTCAGAAGCATCTTATCTTCAAGTATTGATCATTATTTTCAGATTGTAGTCATGTTAGGACCCCAGCCAGAATCTCCCTTATCATATGGATCTCAGGTATCTGAAGCCAAAGGCCTTCCACTCTATAATAATGCAAGTTGATATTTATGACCTGAATTTTCCTTTGGATTATCTGTAATTCCATAGAATATTCTTCAGATCTGTGCCCAAATGATATAACACAAGCATTAATTATCAAAATCCAAATTACAATTTCCCTTTTAAGCTTTTAATTCAAATGGTTAAACTTGTACTTACTTGTGGAAAATGTTATTATTTTGGATTTCTCCTTATACATAAAAAATGCTCTTTAGGGATCAAAATTTATCTATCTAGTGATTCAGTAGTTGCATGATTATTAAACTATCACAAAGATTTAATGCCATGTCTAAACATACCTATCTAATAAATGATAGAACCAGGATTCTACTGTGATTTTCTGTTTGGAAAATTATTGCTTATTCTACTATATTTCCAGTACTTAAGAGCATGACCTTGACTAAATATCATTGGTAGATCTAAAGCTTTAGAACATTTAAATATTATTTATTTTGTATATGCATGTCCTTTTATATAGTGCAACAGTACTTAGAATAATATAAAGCTGTGAAGTATAAATTGAATACATAGTCACATAAAAAAAACTGACCCAGTGTAGGTTATTATTAATGAAGTCAGTGTTGTTAACTGGATTTATTTTCAAGCACCTACCCCATTCCACAGTATTACTCCTCGACAAAAGAGCAAGCAGCAGCATGGATTGTCGATGTGGTTAGCAGTGCTTTCTCACTGCCGCACATCTCCTGCCAGTTTATAACTTGGTGGGTTAATTCTCATTCTCATTCATATTCTCTCTCTCTCTCTCTCTCTCTCTCTCTCTCTCTCTCTCCCCCCCCCCCCTGCTTCACTCATATATTTTCACTATGGGACAAACATGCACTAGATTCTAGGACTGAGAATGCTCAAATAAAAGCCTTAAGATATAACAAATAACAACATTTATTGAGCACTTCCACCTTGCCTGGAATTGTATTTTATTTTTATTTGTATTATCCAGTTCTAACCATAACCATAACCTGACACTGGCTTGTTTCATAGTCCATATCCATCATCATCCACAGATAATGTATTCGGCATCCACCAACTCTCCTAATACTAAACTGCTGATTATCCATGGAACTTTTCCCTCAGTTTTGCATAGGAGATGCAAAGTAGAAAGACAGAGTCGTAAACAATTTATCAACAAATATTTAAGCTTAGGACTCTTCATCATTTATAAGAAAAGATATGAATTCAGCATAGACTTTTTGTTTTAGGGACTAAAACAAGTCTCTGTGGCACCAATATGTATTGTATTTGTTTAAGGCAGAATTGAGCTTACATGGAAAAGAGAGATACTATTCATGTGCTTCATTGTGTTATACAATTGATTGTTTTATCCTTTTGTTTTTTTTTGGGGGGAGGGGTACAAAGCAACACAAAATTATAAGCCCAGTGTTTTTATTGAACTAGCATATCACATGATGATAGGGTAAGACAGATCATAAAAAACATCCTAAAACTGTGTGTGCCAAGTGTATTACAAAAATGGAAACCTGCCTATCTGGCACACACTGTATTTTTCCTTTAGACTCTCTAATCCTTCATCATTTCTCCTTTTGCCAATTTTTGACAGTATTTAATGCTGCCTAGTAATAACTATAATCAGTGACTACTCTCATGCTTTGTGATCGTTCTAGTATTGTAATCCAAAGGAAAACAGTAAGGTTTGTGGTTGTGTGGGAATCCCAGAAGAAAATGTTCTGTTCTACTCTACATACATCTGAATTACCTAAATATTAATCATTCTGTTGTTTTGAGAACTTTATGCGTTTAGAAGTATCTACCACACATTCATACTTTGCCTGTTACCTCAAATCCATCTCCACAATGGTCTGACAAGTAAAGAAAATTAAGCGAATGTATTGCTGTCCTCCAACATGAGTGCATGCCAAGGAATAACCTAAAATAAATACTCCAAATGAAAGCAAAGGTGGTGATAGCTGACCAGGTCATTGTTTTCACAACATAAAGTCAGGGGTTTTGGAGGGGGGTTGGTGGTACTGGGGTTCCTGGAACCCCTTCTACCTCCGGGCTACACTCCCAGACCCATTTTTTATATTTTTATTTGGAAACAGGATCTCCTAAGCCAGCAAGGCTGGCTACAAACCAGCGCAATCCTCCTGTCTCCGCCTCCCAAGCGCTGGGATTACCAGGGTGCGCCACCACGCCCGGCCAGTTTTATTTTTAAATCAAAGTCAGTGGGTAATTTTAGACACTCTTTTAAGATATTTCTACCTCTTTTAAGTCAGAGTAGATAAAACAGAGAATACTTTATTATTCAGAAGGTAGGGAAAAAAAGCAGTCTGCCTCATGGTTGGACCCCATGGCCTCCCCATGGACGTCCTTCACAAAGTAAGTGAAGGTTGGTTTGAGAGACTGGCCATGTGAACTAACAACATAACTGCCCCCACCTTCAACTCCAGTCACTCCACAGTGGTGCTTCTTGTGTGCATTTTTATCATCCCCTGCTCTTTGCAGAATTCCTATGCAGCAGGCTTAGCTGAAAGGACTAGTCTTGCAAACTTTCATGTATCTGAGTCACATGTTAAAATGCTAACCGGCAAGCCCCACCCTTAAAAATTCTATCTTATTTTATCTATGTTAGAACTAATTGACTTAAAATACTTTTTATACTTTTTAGACATAGAACAATCAATTTTATATTACTATTGGTGCATTAACATTTTCATATAGATTGAATGGGATGATCATGATTTTAGAACCTTTCCTATGATGAGATGAAATACATTATCTTAAAGATATTTCTAAATTTATATGTCACATGGTCTCTTTTATATTTAATAGGTATTATTTATATCCAATAGCTTTTCCTACTTTGTGTTTTATTTTTGTATGATCTTAATAGAATTAGAATTTGAGTTCCAGATTTTCTACCATGTTTTACAGCCCTAAATTTTATTTTTTAATTACTTTTTTCTTTTTTACTTTTTTCAGTACTGGGAATCACACCAGGGTCTCCTTATGCTAGACAAATACTGTGCCTCTGGGCTACATCCTCAGCCTTGCACCCATGAAAATTAAGTTCAAAATCATTCTCACCTTACCCATTGAGCTAGTATTAACCAAACATCCACAGGAAACCTTTCTTCCTGTAGAAAGGTTTTTGAGTAGAAAGTTGAGGATTAATTCATTCAACATTCAACAAACAGTTGAAACCCAATTTATGCCTAAGGACCCAGTATGCTGATTTGACCCAGTATGACCACTGGCATGTCAATTGTGAGTATCTTACTTTTGAATAATACTTTCAGAGTTTGAAGAAATGATATGAGCGATTACAATTTTATTAAGTTTGTACAAAATTAGAAAATGGATTCTTTTATTTTAGGAAAATATATATCAACTATGGGGCCTTAGTCCTAGGTTTGTTTAGAGAAGATAAATTCATGAATACCTCAGTGAGATGGCAGAGCTGTCAGGATAATTTCTGCTGAGTCTTTCTGCTTATTTCTTATTTCTTTTCTTTGAATAGTAGAAGAAATATGACAGCTGTATCTTATTTTGTGGGTCTGTAAGTCTCGAGGGCATATGAGCTCAGGAATCACTTTTAGTATACTTAAATATATCTATTTGCTATTTGCTCTTAAGAACAAAAAATGCAGGAATCATTAGGGTATATAAAACTATTTTTCAAGTGCAATATTCAGGCACGTCAATGGTAGATAGAGGTCAAAATGAAAATACTTCTCTTTTTAAATTAGCTATTAATTGCAATGCATACTAATATGCACAGTTTTAAACCCTTAGGGGACACAAACAAATGTGAGTTGTTTAACCGTCTCCAACATAAATCATTATCATTTAAGTTATCACCGGCATATTAGCAACATTTTCTGGGATGATAATTTAAAGAGTATTATTTCAAGGAAAATAGACTAAGAAGAGACACTTAAAAAAAAAAAAAAAAAAAAACAGTAATGTTGCCGGGAATGGTGGCGCACATTTGTAATCCCCGCGCTTGGGAGGCAGAGACAGGAGGATCCTGCAGGTTCAAAGCCAGCCATGCTGGCTTAAGAGACCCTGTTTCCAAATTTTAAAAAAAAGTACAAAACAGGTCTGGGAGTGTAGCCCAGAGGTAGAAGCGTTTCCAGGAACCCCAGTACCACCAATAAAATAAAAAAAAAATAATAAAATAAAATAAAATAAAATAAACCAATAATGTTATTTGCTCCAAAAAATCAGATTTTTCAGCTAGAGTTTTTAAATCTACCACATATGAGAGGCCTAAAATATTAAAGTTTTAATAAAACATTTTGTGTGGAAAGATTAATCTTGATTTTGATTTATGTCTATTCACTTCATTCACATAAATAATAAAATAGTTATGGTATGCTAAATAATATGTAATCTTCTAAAAAAATGCCCTCAAGTAAAATGTTGGAAGATAATATGTATAATTTGTGTTTTATTTATTATATATATTTTCTTTGATGTAAAAAAGGTGTGATAAGTTTTATAGTCAAATTATGATAAAGAACAGCATAATACCAAAGCCTTAGAATAAGGTAAATACTCTATAATTAAGCATTAAGGTTTCTGGTAATTAAGGAAAATGTGAAAATGAATGTATTACCTGATACTCTAAAAATTATCAGAAATAAGCACAATATATATGATCTTATTTAAAAATTGCAGTTATAAATTAATTTATTATGAATATTTATTATGAATATTATTAAGAGAAAGTTATGAAAAGACAGTGTACTTGGCCAAGTTTTCCAGCTACTAGTCCTATGCCCCTACTTCAAAAGA
Source organism: Muscardinus avellanarius (assembly GCF_963383645.1). Classification (NCBI taxonomy): domain Eukaryota; kingdom Metazoa; phylum Chordata; class Mammalia; order Rodentia; family Gliridae; genus Muscardinus; species Muscardinus avellanarius. The sequence goes on along the minus strand of NC_137787.1, from coordinate 29,134,787 downwards.
ACTACTTAAAAATTTTTATATGTTATGACTGGTTCTATTGTGACTGGTAGTATAATTAGAAAAACAATGACAAATGTAATAACTGCCGCTTATGGAGCATGACAGAGACTTTATCTTATTCTGTTCTAACTCTGTAACAAGTCAATAAGCTAGGCATGTTGTTCTCATTCACAGATAAGAAAACTCATCTGTGGGTTCAGTTCCTTGCATATAGTTAGTGATACGGAGAAGTTACCTAGCTTATTCACCAGATCTTCAATCCTTGTTTTAGAAGCTAACCTTACATCTTATTTAAATATGTCCTTAGACAGTATTAATAGAAACGTTTGGGGAAAAGTTTTAGGGGAGTTTTGATGTTGTCATTAGTTTCAATGGATGAAATTATCCAGCTCTTCTTGGTATGAGCAGAATGCAGAGGTAGCTAAGAGTTGCATTGAAATTCAGTAAGAAACAGGTACTTCTTATTGATAAAAAGCTTACTTTTTTAATAGTTAAATTTATTTGTGATGTCTAAACAGTCTGTAAGTCAGTAGATTTGTCAATACAAATTTGTTTGGAGGTCTTTGCTTTGGTTACTTTCTTGAAAAAAGGAAGGCGTTCTTAGTTTTCATCAGAGACAGTCATCACCTACGTTATCACTCTTGCTGTGGGGCAAATAAGCCATCAGTGAGGATACATCACTGGCAAGAGCTTCCAAACTGAGCTGTGAATCACCCGCCATCAGCTACATCTCTAAACTTAGTAGCATGCACGTATAAGAGAAGGTCATGCAATATCTGCCATTCACTTAACATTTATAGAACACCTCCTCCACAGCTACTTTGTACTTTGCTATAATTTACAGCTTACTAATAGATGTCAGTAATTTAACTTTTTAAGATCCTATTTGACTTAGCTGTGAAATAATGATGTAGGATATAGGACTAATACTATGTTTTATTCTTTCTTTTTTGGTAGTAGGGATTGAAACCTAGGGTATTTGACCTCCAGACTACACCCCTGGCTCTTTTTTTTTTTTTTTACTCTTTGTTTTGAAACAGAATCCTGCTAGGTTGCTGAGTCTTACTAAATTGCTGAAGCTAATCTCAAACCTGTGATTCTACAGTGTTGGCCTCCCAAATACTGGGATTATGGGCATGCACTGTCATGCCCAGATTAAGATTCATATTAATACAAATGCATCAATAAAAGAATAAAAAGAAACAAATTCTAAGAAATAATCTAAGTTATATATGTAAAAATGTCATTCCCTTTTAATTTATTGATAAGATTGAGGTAAGATTGTTAAAAAATTAAGTCAAGTCTTTTAATTCACAGTATTCAGAAAATTATATCCACCACTGGCTTGAACTGAACACTTTTAAGACTGAAATGTTAGCCGTTGTCTTTTCTGGGTTTACTGAAAGCTGTGTTTTTAAGAGAGTCTTAGAGTAATTTTCGATAAACTAATATTTCCCCTTTCATTTCCCCTTTACCATTCTTCTTTTCATATTTCCTACCTAGTTTTCTCATACTGCAGAATTTCCCATGCTGAAAGGTTTCTTGACTCTCCCTACAGTCAATCTTCATGACTATATGTCAATGAAAGTTAAGACGTGTTCTTAAATGTCAAACATTGGCTTATTAAAGTACTATATATAAACAGCAGTGACCTTAGATTAAAAGAAAAATATTTCAGAAATGATTTGTTAAAAGTAGGTATCAAGAGCTGGGCGTGATGGCACACCATACTTGTAATTCCAACATTTGGGAGGCTGAGACTGGAGGATCATGGTTTGAAGACAGCCTCAACTACTACTTAGTGAGACCCTTTGCAACTCAGTGAGACCCTGTTTCAAAATAAAGAATACAAAATAGGGCTAGGGGTTTAGCTTGAAGGTAGAATGCCCCTAGGTTCCACCCCCAGTACCAAAAAAAGGTAATTATCAATAATGGCTAGTTCTTGCTATTAAAAGAGGGTTGTTTAACATGTCTTTTTGACTAAAAAACAAAACAACACTGAATTTGCTACCAATTTTTTATCTTGATACCACTATTATCAGATCAGAATATTTCCCCAAAATAATGGCTACTATCTTTCCTCTTCCAATTGCAGGAGGAGTCACAGAGCTTTGAAGAATGGCAGATGAACGAAAAGATGAAGCCAAGGCACCTCACTGGACCTCAGCTCAGCTAACAGAGGCATCTGCACATCCACACCCACCAGAGATTAAGGACCAAGGCGGGGCAGGGGCAGGACTTGTCCGAAGCGCCAATGGATTCCCATACAGAGAGGATGAAGAGGGCGCCTTTGGAGAGCATGGGTCACAGGACACCTATTCAGATGCCAAAGAGAATGGGATCAATGGAGAGCTGACCTCAGCTGACAAAGAAACAGCAGGTAACCAAGGGATCTCTGCCCCCAGTACCTGTTTTGTGCTTTTAGTCAGTTTTTGTCTGAAAGAGAATTACAGTACTGATCTTCTTTCAGGACTACTAGGGCTGAAATTCAAACCAGTTAAAGAAAAATAGACACCAAAAGAAGAGAAAAGTCATGGCACAGCTAACCTGGCTTTTTCCTCTAATTAGTTGTATTCTTAATCATATCTCCTTGTTTAATTTTTATCACTTTTTATTTTTAATTTTTATTTTTTAAAATTTATTTAAATTTTTTTATTTTTTAATTTTTATTAAAAAATGGCTCAGTGTATGTATAGTTGCTAAAAATTGTCAGCACTTTAACTAATTGAAAGAAAACTTCAGTTCCTTATTTGACTCTATTAAATGGCATTAGATCCAAATTCAATGGATTGACTAGGAACATTTACTTGGGGGGGGGCAGAAAGAAATGTAAAATATATCTTCCCATCCTTCAAAAGAAGAGAAAAAGAAAACCATGTCCATATACATATATATGGATATATAATGTTTTCTTTCTATATAATATGTTCAGATTATGTTATACATATTTATCTCTATACAAATCATTTTGTACTATCTTGGCTTTTTAGAAATAACATGCAGATGATTGAAAGAGAACATAATTTTATTTACTCTTAACTACCTCTTCTCAGAGTATGATTTCTGCCAGCAGTCCCTTGTACTCTACCAGTGATGGTATCATAATTAATGGCCTGGCCACTATATAGCATTAATGGCGCACAGAAATATCAGCCTGTGCTATAGTAATTTTCATCATCATTTTTCTTTTTTCTGTAATTTATATTTTAATGTATTTGAATTCAGTAACTTGCAGACAGCATTTTCTACCCCCAAAAGTGAGGAAACTACAAATAGTATGAAAGGCTATGTCAACCTTTAAAATCATCCTTTCCTTACCCGAAAATTAGTTTTCTATACTATGTCAACTAGTTTGGAACATTTATTGAATGTACACTCCCTTCAAAAAAATGCATACTTAAAAACAAAGCAATGTAGTGCAGTGGTAGAGTGTGTTCTTAGTATGCACAAGGTCCTGAGTTTGATTTCAACACACATATACACACAACACACAAACAGCACAACACACACATACACAACATATATATTTAAATCTTTCTTAGGCTGCATTTCAAATGACAGGATAAATTACATAGTATATGATGTAATCTTTAAAAGTACACCAATTCAACAAAGTACTGTTGAGCATTTTCTATATGTGAGGTGTCAAATTAGCTTCGGTACCAGGGTGTGTGCAAAACCAAAAAAAAAAAAAAAAATTTAATAGATCAGATGCTCTTCTAGCACATGAGACCTGTGCGTGCAATCAGTTTGGAAGCAAAGCACAGTGTGTTGAGGGCCAAATGAGAAGTATATAAAGGCAAAGTTGAAGAGGGGTGGTTTCTATTTATGGCCCAAGTTCCTAAATTGTGTGCAGATGTGACTTGGGGTGCCAAACGACTTCACAGGGTGTAGCAAGGCATTTTAAGTATCCAAGAGAAGCACTGAGATGCTCAGCTTCGGTCAAGCGCTGCCTGAACTACTAGCCCGAAATGGTTCACAGTTTCAGTATTTTGCCACACTGTAGTCTTTTGGAAGATAACATATCTTTGCAAAGTTGGATTTCAGCAGTTGCTCTAATCAAAAGCAAGTACCCTGCAGAAATTCATGTTCTGATCCAAGGAATTGAGAAGCTATGCAGTACTCAAAAGAGGCATACAACACACCTTGTTAGTAAGATAAAACAAAAATATTTTCACCTTTCATGGTTACAATGAGGATTACATTGTAAAGTATATAAAATGAATGAAGAAGCAGTGGCTTTAATTACCATTCTTGATGGTGGCGGTAGTGGTATCCATGAAGTCAACAGGTAGACACATGATCATAGAATCTTTTTCTACATTGCTGAGGGTGAAACTTGGCTGTCAGGAGCACTAAGAGGAATTTGAAGGAATTATGGTCTGTGGATGAAGACATATCAGAGAATAATAGTTGAGAGGAAGAAAAGAAAGAGCTAACAGGTCAGGGTGTTCTCATCACCCTGTGCTAATGCACCTGACATTACACCTGCAGCCCTCACCCAAGGTGTATCAAGCAAGGGAATGAGTGAATAAATGCATCCAGAAAAGAAGAAAGCTTCTTCCCGAGTAATAGGATATCATCAGTCTAGCTTTATCCCTGGAATGCTCATGAGCCAAGTCCCACTGACACCTCTAGCAGTGTGTAATGCACTCTAGGAAAAATCTCTGTGCATGCTGTGTTTGGTCTCAAGGTAGAGAGCCAATCTCATTTACTATTTGACTTGTTCATTGATCTTACTGAAGTATTTAAGAGTATCAAAAATAAACACATACACACACACACACAGTGATCTGGAAAATATAATATGTATATTGTGTTATCTATATTTACCATATATTAATATATATAGTAAATACAATATGCACATTGTATTATCTATAATATATTAATGTATATTAATACATATAGTATTTGCCAGGTCACTGGGTCCCTGCCAGCTTCTTTGAGAAAATATTATAAATTAAAAAGAAACTAAGCAATGTTTCTTTTAAGTAATGGTTTCAGGAGCATCCAGAATTAATTTTGAAGTTGGCTCAACATGTATCAAGTACAGTTTATATTAACTTTGGGAGACTAATCAACAATAGTAGCATAGATAGATAGATACATAGATAGATAGACAGACAGACAGACAGATATGTGTGTATGCTATTTACTACCTTTGTCTAGATATATTGACTGCTATGGGCTACCAGAATGATGTTTTCAAACTGTGGTGTGATTTTAAGCTAACTTCTCTCCAAAATTAACAGGCCAAGTATTGATACCATAAAATATGCATGTGTGGAATGCTGTAGGAAAAGGAACATACACAATATCTTTCCTCAAGCTTACAAAGAATATGACCGTGTTGATGAGTGAATGTGCAACTAAATTTCTCTCCAAACTCTTTTCTCTTTTTGTAGTACTGGGGATTGAACCCCGGGGACATTCTACCTACAAGCTACACCCCCAGCCCTATTTTTTATTCTTTATTTTGAAACAGTCTTTCACTAAGTTGCAGAGGGCCTCACTAAGTAGCTGTGGCTGACCAAGAACCTGCGATCCTCCTGTTTCAACCTCCCAAGTAATACAAGTTTGGGATTACAAGCGTGGTTTTTGTACTAGGGATTGAACCAAGGGGCATTCTACCTCCGAGTTACAGCCCCAGCCCCCCCTTTTTTTTTTTATTTCTTTATTTTGAGACTGGGTTTCACTGGTTTGCTGAGAGTCTGACTAAATTGCTCAGGCAGGCTTCAAACCTACATTCCTCCTGTCTTAGCTTCCCAAGCACTGAGACTACAGGCGTACCCACCATACCAGTCTTCCCTGAACGTTTTCCTTTGGGGCCATAAGAATTTTTGAAGATGAGTCTATGGCTGGCTCATCTTTAAGCACTGAGATCAAGGGGTGATCAACCAGGCAATGTTGGAAGGCAGTAATCATTTGAACTGTATTTCTTTACAACTTTTCTTCTAGATTTTTTTCCATTCCATACCATTTAAAGCTAGTCCACAGAATTTTTTGGTACTCTATGATTTTCTTATTCTTAAGTTTTTCGTTTGTTATCTTTTCCCCTTGGCAGTGCTGGGAATGGGACCCAGGCCCTTACTCATGCTAATCAAATGCTACACTACTGAGCCACACCCCCCCAAGTGTCCCTTTTCAAAAGCCACAAAGCCATGCCACAAAACCATGCCACAAAACCGTGAAGAGAGAAACGAGAAACAATTAAGAATCTAGCTACTTACAGCTCCCAAGTATCATTTTAAAATTGTTTTCCAAAGCATGAGTAATAAGAGTAATAGCTCATAATAATCCCTTCCTGTCTTTTCCACTTTGTTAAAGAATGCAAGAGGAAGGCACTTGGTTCCTTCTTCTACGAGTGAGAAATAGGTGCCTTATCTTTATGTTTCTCACCCAGGAACAGGGCCCAAACTCATATGAAAATTCATATCAAAATAACATGGTGTGACTTGTAAAAGGGCAGAGCGGATTAATAAAATCTATAAGAATTTTAACTGGGATACATTTTAGAAAGTGGAAGATAAGAAAGCAACCTTTGGAATGACATTTTAAGGACATGGAACAGCAATTCATTTTTGAACTCATGCACATGACTTGGCAGTAGGCCCAGTTTTCACTTTATTCAGTGTCCTATTATCTATATATCAAATCCTGTCCTTACTATACCTGTTTATAGGATCATTTTGAATATAGTGTTTTCTGATCAAAAAAAATCAGGATTGCAAACAAAGTTGCAGTTCTGAGTTTCTCGCCTTGCTCTGGAAAATTCTCTCATTTCACAGATACTTTCCATCTATCTATAGATGGATGCTTATAGCAGGATTTCTGAAAGAACTATTGTGGAAATACAATCAGGTCTCCATATCGGTGGGTTCCACATGTGCAGATAAAACCAACTGTGGAAGCTGGGCGTGGTAGCACACACTTCTAATCTCAGCATTTGGGAGGCTGAGACAGGAGGATCGCGGTTCATGGACAGCCTCAGCTACTTAGTGAGGCCCTTTGCAACTCAGTGAGACCCTGTTTCAAAATAAAGAATAAAAAATAGGGCTACGGGTGTAGCTTCGAGGTAGAATGCCTCTGGGTTCTATCCCCAGTACCACAAAAAAGAAGAAAAAAAACCACAAAACTGTGGGTCAAAAGTATTTGAAAAACCTGTAAGTACTTACACCAACTTTTCATTCCCTATACAGTATAGTATAACAAGAGCATTTATATTTTATAACTATTAAATGTAATCTAAATGTTATTTAAACTGTATGAGAAGTAGTGCATAGGTTACATGCAAATATTATGCCATTTTATATAAGGGACTTGAACATCTATAGACATTGGTATCTGTCATTAGTATCTTAATTTTTAAGCAAGAGGCATAAGGTACAGAATTTTTAAGTGATTTTCCCAGGGTTGCTCAGGAAGAAAGTGAGGGAGATGCATTGTGAACCCAAGTGTCAGGAATCCGGGGCAACTCTTTCTTCTGAATGTTCTGACCCCTAAAAAAATAGTGTGGGGTTTCCCTACAGTGGGTAATTTACTTGACTGTCTAAAGGTGTTGTGGTTGTGAAAGTTTTCAGGACTCTTTTAGATGAGAATTAATTTGCTTATTTCTCACTCTCGGGATTAATTATGTAAATACCAAGATTCGTTCCTCATTAGCAAGCACACACTAATGGAATCTGAAATTCTCTATCATAGTTATAGATAATAGAAAAGGGGAAAAAACCAGCACCCATAAGATGACCTTTCCCAGTCTTCCCTTTACTGGTTTAGTCACCCCGGCAGGATCTCATGACAAGGACCAGAATCCAGGCCTCTCCCTTTGTAGACCAGCACCCTTTCCAATGTCCCACAAGGCCAGGTTTGGAAAAGCACCACTGGTTGCAGCTGTTAACCTGCCACAAGGAAAGAAGAGAAATGGCTCTGCTGTGGGGAATCTCATATTTATGTAGCTTGAAGCACGATATTACATCATAACTTCATTCCCAGTTTTTACCCTGAATGAGAAAAAGGAAAGAGGCATCTCTAAGATGTTAACTGAAACACTGAGGTATTTCAAATGGGGCTTCGGTGATTTTGACTACTTTAGGGAAAAATGCTTTGTACACTAAGTAAGAAATACTAGTCAGAGTATAAACTGGCTTCGTGATCATCAAAAGCCAGGGCCAGTGATCTATCTCCTTGGGTAAAAAAAGACTGAAGGGCATTTCTTCAGTCTATGCCCCCTCCCCCAAATCCTAGCATCTAGTTGTTCTTCCAGCATCCCTGCTCTGCTTCCTGCCCAAGAGGCAATGGCTGTCATCTTTCAAAGCTGACCAAAGGACTTGGTCTCCTGTAGCCTGGCCCTGCTCCTTAGCATCTATATAACACAAGCAGCCCGGTGATGCACAGACTCAGATATAAAAGTTACTGTTGCTGCAACTATAAACTGAAGTCTGAAAACACATGATGGCAGGAACATTTAGCACCTTTCATGTGCAAAAAACAGATATGTTTTAAGTTTCTCTCTTCCCCTTTTTCAACCATAGAAAATTTGAACTGCCTTTTCTTACTTTGCTATTCTCTCCTCCCTCCACAGATAAGAGATTTACTAATAGGAATCAGCATCTCATTTAAAATATGACCTATTATATATAATACCACATTAATTTCTGCAGCACAAAATGGTACAGAGCCATTTCTCCTGCAAAATGACTACAGCCCTCCCCACCACCCCCAGAGGCAAATAAGCAAGCTGGCCTAACAATACGAGAGGTTGCAGATTTCCTTTTTCTTGTTGCCATGCCAACCACTCATTGCTCTGGCTGCCATTTCCCTGAGCTCTGCAGAGAGAGGAGCTAGCCTGCAGAGCAGAGTTATTTAGCATTCAAGGGTGGATCTGCAGCAAACCACGGCCTCACTGCGAAGCGGAGCATCTGGGCCTGGCAGCACCGCTGGATGAGGACAGAAAATGGGCATCTTTTCAGTGTTTTCCTTCTGAAGGTTAGGCATGTGGGGCTAGAAAGAGTAAGAAAGACAAGGGTTGATTTTTTTTTTTAAGGCAGTTCTGTGAGGTTTGGGTTTGTTACCTTTGCTTTGTCCTCTGAGGAAACAGGTTGTAGGTATTAGCTCCTCTTATAATCTCTGGATGTCGTATTGGTGAAGAGAAGGGTCTGCGCCTAATTCAGGGCTAGTTTAGATGGACATTATCATACAGGCTTGCGCCTATTGCTCTGGGTAAGGCGTGAATTTGGAGTTTAGCAGATATTGCAGCTAGAGATTTTGATGTTTTATGAATCAAGCTTTTGGTTTAAATATGCAGTTATATGGAAGCCTATGTTATAAAAATTGGGTTTTACTGTTCAGGGATAGTCCAAAAAAGAAGAGATTGTCTTAAGCTAGTAATTCTGCATCAAAATATGAGAACTTGGTTTCTCAAGACTTGTTTCAATTAAACCCAATGACTCAACAAATTGACGTATGATTTTTTCCTTGGAATTTTAATTGCCTACAAACTCTTCAAGTTGTAAAGAGCAAGGCTCTACCTAATAGAATTAATCTGATATTTAAAAACTAAGATTAATTTGCATACACGTTTACTTTTATGTGCGCTCTTGAAGAAAACGCCTCCCAAGAAATGTGGAAATCAGTCTTATCTCTTGTCTTGCTTGGTGCCAAATAACAAAACTACATCACAATTGCTTAAAAAAAATATTTTATCAGACTTTTTAGTCCAAAGACACTTTGAAAAATCATTTTGTTGAATTTAAATTTTCATCAGATTTCTGCTAAGAGCAATTCAGATGCACTTGTACAATTATTCTGTGTGGGTTGTTTTTAAGTGTATATTTAATTTAATTATCATTTTCCTCTCTAATTTGCTGTCATGTATTGCCATTGTTTCTTTTCATGTGTTTTAATTTTTTGAGACTTTAAAAAATTTATTTAGAGAAAGCTTATCAACAGCCCATAAAATCTTTCTAATTTGTAGGGAGCAAGGTGAAAATAATCAGCAAAGGAAGTCAGTCTTCTGATACTAATTTTAAGACTGTCTCTGCCTTTGTTTGATCAGTATTATGCATGGTCTTTATCTGTCCTTTGTCATATTTCTAAGATTCTCTCCTCACAAAAGAGAAAAGGAAAAAATGAGAAAAAATTTGATTGTAGTTTTTGAGTAAATAAAGTATTCATAATTTGAGATTATATTCATCATCAAACAATAATGTTTTTTAAACTGATACATATGTACAAACTTTGATAATATTGCTAGGTTGCCATATTTGTACATGTATACATATATACATACTTTGCTAATATTACTAATATTTGTCTAAGAGAAATATTTGCCACTGTATGCCAAATGCCACCTTGAGGCCTGCCATTGGGTGTGATGTTCTTGCGGGTGGGAGGTTACTAAGTAGATGGGGAGTATCTAGCACTTACCACTTCTCTCTTTCCCCAAGCTACTGGGGCGCACGACTCTGCTCCGGCATGTCATTCCCTCACACTTCACTGCTCCTTACCACATTACATGAAGCACGTGCTTTGACTGTCAGGGGAGTTTGGGACTCCATGGTAGGAGCAGATGAACAGAACAACTGGTGCTGCCTTGCAGACCTGGCGGTTTCAGCATTATCCAACCAGGCATCATGAATCCTGGGGGGAAAAGATACTGAGCCTAGTGCTGCCCGCTCACCACGCAGCTTGTCTCCCAGAATGAGTCACCATGCGGCAGCACTCATAAAAAATGCAATTCAAACCCAGCCAAGCTGATGAGCAGAGAAAGAGGAAAGCACACGTCTCAGGCTGTCAGGCAACTTTTAACAAATGTGCAAATGCTAAGTGGTGATCTAGAGTACAGAAACGAGAGCAAAATGTCTGCACTCCCAGTTGATATCACGAATGCTCATAACTTCAGAAGGGGCTGTGCAAAGGGAGATAAGAAGGGAGGAATCAAGACTCGGGGAAGAAGCATCATCTTTAGTAGAGACGATTCAGCGTCAACTGCCTGAAAATGAGACTCTGCAAGCTTTTCCCTGCAATTTTTTTATATTTTAAGAATGAAGGTCAAGTCCACACAGGCACAGGAAGCACCTCTCATTCCTGTGTAAGCTTGTCTGGCATGAATGTTCAGACCTCTGAGGGAACTGAAGTCTTTTCTTTTGTGACATAGTTATATTTTGGTCAAGGAATTGTTGGTGGTTTCATTCACGAGCAGTGTTGAGCTAACATTGAAGATAAATGTGGCAACATGCAAACCCTCAGGAAAGGGTCTCAGAAGTCCATCATCAAAAAACAGAGAAATGAATATCTTTTTTCCTGAAAAGCACAGTACTACTAATTTTATATCTTTATAAAAGTATTGATTATAGTGAACATTTTACAGAGGTTACTCATTACTTGTATTATTTCTTCTCTCTCTCTCTCTTTCTCTCTCTCTCTCTCTCTCTCTCTCTCTCTCTCTCTCTGTGTGTGTGTGTGTGTGTGTGTGTGTGTGTGTGTGTGTGTTTCTGAGATTGAATAATTCAGGGGCCTTCTACCTCCAAGCTACACCCCTAACCCTTTTTATTTTTGTTCCTAAACAAGGTCTTGCTAGGTAGCGGAAAGCCTTAAGTTTTTGAGGTTGGTCTCAAACTTTTGATCCTCCTGTCTCAGCCTCCCAAGTACTGGTATTACAGGCACGTGCCACCACACCCAGCTATTACTTCTTTTTTTTTTTTATCTCTATCCCTGGATTGTAAACGCATTGAAATAGAAACTCTGCTTTATACATTTTTTTTAAATGTGGAACATATTGAAAATGGCAAACACTCAGAGTATGCTTGGTACCCACCTACCCCTTCCCTCCCAAACAATGAGTATCCACGTTAACTATGCTATCTTTATATTTTTACACAAATTTTGATGTAGCTCCTCCATTAATCAACCTCAGCCTTCTTCCTCTCCTATCCTTCCATTCTATCTTTGCTGAGGTTTCCCCTCCATTATCTGGAGTCCCTCTGGTATTCCTAATACTCCCTAGTTTGAGCATATTAGAAAGAACATAAATCCCTTCTCTTTCTGTGCTTGGCTGAACTCACTTAACATAATGTTCTCCAGGTCTTTCCATCTTCTTGCAAATGACATGATTTTGAAAATTCTCATTTTCTTTTGGTTCATAATGTAGTTCGTGTTTTCTGCAATATAGGCTAATAAATATTTTTGAATTAATAGAGAGAGAATTAGAATCCATGTACAGTTTCAAGAATGAAAATTTCATGAGCAAAATAATGCCACAAAAGCAATTCCACAGTGTAAACCACACATTTGCAGGAAAGACAATGTTCAAAAGGAATGCTAGTGTCGGGCGTGGTGGCGCATGCTTGTAATCCCCGCGCTTGGGAGGCAGAGACAGGAGGATAGCGCAGGTTCGAAGCCAGCCACGCGCGCTGGCTTAGGAGACCCTGTTTCCAAGTAAAAATGTAAAAATAGGTATGGGAGTGTAGCCCGGAGGTAGAAGGGCTTCCAGGAACCCCAGTACCACCAAAAAAAAAAAAAAAATAGGAATGCTAGAAATGAAGAGGTACAGCAAGAAACTATGAGAGGAGGCTCATTCAGTGTAAGGACTTTGGAACTGTTGACTGAAACAGGAAAGAATTGAGTAGGAACTCTGGGATACCGCAGTCAAAAGATATATGAAAGACTAGATGGTCTGAAAGTGGGAGCAAGGGTTGGGAGTAAAGAAAACTTATGACTCCCTGGAGATGACAGTAAGACTGCCAATCAGACGCTTCCTTGATGGCAAGACTTTCTGAAGTGGAAAGAATATGAAAAGTGAAGATAAATGTCTTTCTGAAAGACATCTATAGAAGCTAAGAAGCACAGACCTTGAGTAACTTTTCATGTTCATTTCTGCAAAATTGAGCCCGGCATCACTAATTGGCCTGCTTTGAAAATGCCACCAAACATGCAGAGGCCTCTTTAAGTTACATGTCCGTTTTGGCCCTCTGGCTGTAAGGATGGCTTTGCTGTTCTAGGGCAGAGCTCGGCACATCTCATTTCAGACAAATGGGTATGAACCTTACAGCAGATAGATGTTCCATGTCAAGAACTTAATTATACACTTCTAAAGGAGTATAGCAATGCTGTTGTGGAGAGATGTTATTTTCGAAAGGTCAACCTGAACAAAATATCACTAATGCCCCTTTTTTTCTCTGTTTCATCTTTGATTCTCTACAATGTTTTGCAAATGGTAAGTTTTTAGGTAATAAACAGAATTTCCATACTGAATAGTGAGAAAACTGTATGCATTAACTATAAGGAAAATGAATTTACTTGTATTAGATTTGCTTATTTTGACTCCTTTATTTTGAAAAAGGTTCATGAAAACCACAATTTTCTTTTCTATTTGATATACTACAGTAAAAATGCTCATATTTACATTTTCTAATTCTTATCATTAAGATTTTGATATTTTAAAGACTTCCCTCCAAAAAGAAAACTAATGGTAGGAGAAATAAGAATAATAAACATTATTTTTATAAGCAATTTAAAAGCAAATCAATTAATTGGATACTTTTTCCCCTTATTATATTGTGTGTCTTAATACCCAGTTCCTTTTTATCTTTCTTTAAAAATTGGCTTTTAACCTATCATCAGTTTGGAAAACAAAGATTTGTGAATAAAGTATCGAGAAGATTGGAATAGGGGCCAGAGGTAAGGCACTTGCCTAGCTCTGGGTTTGATCTCCGGGACTAAAAAAATAAATAAAAATAAAAATAAATTGAAATAAACTTGTTATATTAGGAGTTTTCTGAAACATAATACTAATACTGATGTGAAGAAAGTAGCTATTTATTTATTTATTTATTTCATTTTTTAATATGAGACAGATTCTTACTGAGTTGCTCAGGCTGGCCTGGAACCTAAAGGCTCAAGAAATCATCTTTCTTCAGCTTCTGGAGTAGCTGGGACTATATACACACATCCTTGTGCCATGCAAAAGCAGCCTTTTTTTTTTTCTTTTTTTTTTTAAATGATGTACTGACTTGACATAGGATAGCTAAGCATGTAAGATATTTTCCCCAGGCCACTTCTTAGCTAATTCTTACAAATCTTGGTTGCAATAAGAAAAGAACCAAATAATTGAGTTTGAAGCAGATTTAATAATCACTACAAAAATCACATTTTAGGAAGAAGAGTTCATTTGATATAACAATGGTCCTCTGCCCTTATGAAAATTTTCAGTGCTTCAAATGCTCTGTGGACCACAACTGATTTATAAACGTGATCCAAATACATTTAAAACCGTTCTCAAAGCTTATAGATGGTGGGGCACATCTATAATCTCAGCACTTGAGAGACTTAGACAAGAGAATCACAGTTTGTGAACAGCCTTGGGAACTTAGCAAGACTCTTTCAAAACAAAACAAAACAAAACAAAAAGAAAAAAAGAAAGAAAAGAAAAAGGGCTGGGGATATATCTCAGGGTTAGAATGCCCCTGGGCTCAATCCTCAGTAACACACACACACACACACACACACACACACACACACACACACACACACACACGTAATTATAATAAAACAGTTCTCAAGAACTTGCCTGTTTTAGGGACAAAGCTACATTAGCTGATAATTTATCATCTTATGATAGATCATTGGATAAATTTGAATTTAATTTTTTTTTTTTTTTTTTTTTGGTGGTACTAGGGGTGGAACCTAGAGGCTTTCTACCTCCGGGCTATACTCCCAGACCTTTTTAATATTTTATTTGGAAACAGGGTCTCGCTAAGTTGCTGAGAGCCTCACTAAGTAACTGAGGCTGGCTTCAAACCTGTGCAATCCTCCTGTCTCAGCCTCCCAAGCGCGGGGTGAATTTAATTTTTAATGTGTATTTACTTTAAAAAATAAATTTAGGCTGGGCGTGGTGGCGCACGCTTGTAATCCCCGTGCTTGGGAGGCAGAGACAGGAGGATCACGCGGGTTCAAAGCCAGCCGAGCGCGCTGGCTTAGGAGACCCTATTTCCAAATAAAAATGTAAAAATAGGTCTGGGAGTGTAGCCCGGAGGTAGAAGGGCTTCTAGGAACCCCAGTATCACCAAAATAAATAAATAAATAAATAAATAAATAAATAAATAAATAAATAATAAATATAGAAAGTGTTGGACATTTTTTCAATTCTAACAAAAATCACTTGAATCTCCTGAGCCTTAAATAGTAAGATTCAACTCTCCCTTGTGTTCTCTGATACAAGAGAATGTAGAAATCTATAAAAATACAAAATATTTTCCTTCACCAGATCTGTGGGAAAACAAGTTTCAAATACACTAAAATATTTTGGAATCTCTATTTGATTAAAATGTTAAAGTAGTTCCTCTATTTTCTTCCATGAAATTTTAGATAAGGCTCCTTAATATAGTGACTGCATTAAAACTATATTTATTTTCCTATTAATGTCGATTCCATTCTATTTGCTGTCAGACTGTCAGACTAGGTCATTCCACATTTCACCTCTTTATTTTCTGTTGCATTTTCCAACTACCCAAGGTGGGGGGGAGAACAGAACCAAAAAAAAAAGTTAACTGACTTCATGGGAGTGTTTATTTTTACAAATTTTCCTTAGGAAAACAAACTCAAATTATAAACTCATGTAAAAAAATATTTAGGGTTGGAATGGCCCTGTAAGAATTGTGAAAGAATTGATCTGGGCGTGGTGACACAGGCTTGTAATCCCAGCATTTGGGAGGCTGAAACAGGAGGATCGCGGTTTGCGGACAGCCTCATCTACTTAGTGAGGCCTTTTGCAACTCAGTGAGACCCTGTTTCAAAATAAAGAAAAAAAAAATAGGGCTGGGGGTGTAGCTCAGAGGTAGGATGCCGTGGGTTCCATCACCAGTACCAAAAAAAAAAAAAAAATCATAAAGGAGTGATTAATTAACTTGCAAAGGGAGTAAAGACATATCTGAAAAACCAAGCTAATTTTAGGAATATTCATACAACCAGGAATTGGTCAATTGCTTCATGATCAGGGTGACTATGTATGAAATATTAAAATAGGAATTTTATTTTGAAAAGCAAAGGTACAAGTCCTGATTTAGAAATTTTTCTTATGTGTCAGGAAGAGAAAAAAAAAATGCGTTTTTTCGTATATCGACATTGTCATACTTTCCTATGCAAATTTTAGGACCTTTTCATGAAATTAAGATATCCATATCTTCAAGAAGCCCCATAGATCTCTTTCACAGGATGTATGCTTCTCATGCCAAATGGAGCTCTGTGTTTATAAACAGAGCCTAGTGCCTGGCTACAATAACATCTGCCTATCTAGGACCAGCCCTAAGAAAATTATGAAGTAAATAAAACATGTCTTAAGCATTTTTCCATCTGCTTCCTCAGTCCCACTTCTTCATTTTCTTCAAGTTGTCAGTATTCACATACTCAAATGCTTGTACATAACCCTCAGCCCCACAGCAAAGCCCGGTGTCTTGCCTTCAGCCCACCCACCCAGACAGCATCCTTACACTCCATCAAAATATATCTACCTTTTTCTCTCTGCTGAGCTCCTATAATACAACAACCAAGCTGTTTCAATAATGGGTTACAGCTTTATACGTTTGCATTCAGATATAAAACTTCAGTGTTGCCGGGTGTGGTGGCACATGCCTGTAATCCTAGTATTTGGGAAGCTGAGATAGGAGGATCACAAGTTCAAGGCCAGCCACAGGAACTTAGCAAGGTCCCTAAGCAACTTAGTGAGACCCTGTTTCACAATTTAAAATTAAAATAGCATTGGAGGTAGAATGCCTCTGGATTCAATCTCCAGTACCAAAGCAACCCCCCTGCCAAAAAAAAAAAAAAAAAAAAAAAAATCAGTCTCTCCAAATAAAGAGTGAATACTTTGGCATTTATAGGTAAGAAATAGACGGTGCCTACAATTTAGTTTCTAAGAAAAGATGTACTTTGCATCATTGAGAATCAGTACATAGACTAGAAATGCAGGGAGATTGAAATAAGTAAACAACATTAATTAAAAGTCATTAATGTGAAATTTTGTTTCAACAGATCTCTCAGGGATACTTTTCTAAAGTATGACTTATGTTGTTTGCAAATTTATGAAGATAATTTTAAAGCTACTCTTGCTGTTTCTTATTTTTCTTATATAATGAACCTTTTGTATCTTATTGTTGGAGATAAATTCAATTAATAGTATTTTTCATGAGATGTCTCATCATTCTGGAAGACAATAATTATCAACTTTATTCTAGAATAATTTTTGCATAAGGAAACAAAAAAGAAAACCTATCAAAGTCTTTGTTGTTTTTTTCTATCAAAAAAGTATCAAAGTACAAAATAAAATTGGGCTTTACATTTCTTTCCCATTTAAAAATAATCTTGTGGAGAGGTAGTGGGGGAGTGGACATAGTCAAAGTATATTATAGAGAAAAAATAATTATGTCAAGTTTCTTTATTTTTCTAAGTATGGCTCCTAGCAAAAAGTCTTTAATTATTATCAATTTTACCTGTTTTGAACTTGACCAATAAAGTGTTCCCTTAGGTTATATAGCAGCTGAGCTTGTATTTACCTACAATATTAAATAATAATAGAAGGATGGATTAAATATCCTTCTCATTTTCTTCTTACATAAATATTTCCATTTTAAAGATTTCTTAACATAATTTCATTGTACCTTCCCCCATAAACTATTGAAAAAATGATTCTCTGGATATATGTGCTCAGTTATAACTTGAGAATTACAAAGAATTACTCTGTCTCTTTATAAGTGATTTGAAGTCTGCCAAGTCTCTGCAGGTGGTGGTACAAAGAGGATCTTTGTGGACAGTATTTTATAGAGTTGCAGTGGCCAAAGTAAAATAAGCAATTATAGAAGATAGGCAACCACTTATTAAAAACATTCGTAGTTCATGTAAAGCTTGCTAAAAAGAAAGCATGGAAGGCTGGTGGTTTTGGTGATTTGCACACTCATTCTCAGAAAATGTGTTAAGACAGAAAGCTTAAGCAAACTAATTATGCAGAAGCCACATTGGCCTCTTTTCTTTTTTTTTTTTTTTTGTGTGGTGGTACTGGGGTTCCTGGAAACCCTTCTACCTCCAGGCTATACTCCCCGACCTATTTTTATACTTTTTTAAATTTGGAAACAGGGTCTCCTTAAGCCAGCGAGACTGGCTTCGAACCTGCGCGATCCTCCTGTCTCCGCCTCCCAAGCTCGGGGATTACAAGCGTGCGCAGCCAGGCCTGGCCACACTGGCCTCTTCATGTGCTTATTGAATGTACTTGGGCGATGTATTGGGAACAGGAATTTTTCCCTCCTCTCAAATTCAGACTTTAGGTCACAAGATTTCCAAACACCTGATGGAAGTTATGACGGGAATAAGGGAATAAGATAGATGGAGCAAACCAATATTAGCTAAGCTGTTGGTTCTTACCATTTCATTGTAACAAACACAGCTACTTCTAGAAGAATAATCTGCATTTATAGAAGTCACTGGCAATGCCTATTCTCAATATAGAGAGAACTTATATTTCATAAGTTCATACCAATGACACTTGGAAGAACCTGGAATATTTTTCTATTTTTTCCATCATATCCTTTGTCTCTAACATTTTTCGGTTTTTCAGCTACAGAAATGTGAGTTTCTTCCTAAGATACTTTAGCCTCTTTCCTAGTAGTCATGGCTATACTTGAGGCTTTAAGAGCTCATGTGTACTAATAGCGCAGACACACACCTATTTTGTTTATCCCACAGTTTCTCTTTGAACATGTTTATTTATTCAAGGTATCTTTCTTTTATCAATATTTCATCTTCTCATTAATGTTTCTAATAATGTTTAGTGTTATCATCATTTGATGATGTGATGTTTCCTGTCCTGAGAAGATAATCTAAATTTTTTGCCAAGAGCAATAATACAATTGTAATGATTTCGATGAGCTGCAAAGCATGGCATTTTAAAAATATCTAAATGGGCTAAATGTGGTGGTGCTCACCTGTGATCCCAATACATGGGAGGCTGAGACAGGAAGATCTCAGTTTCAAGGCCAGTTTCAACAACTTAGGAAGGCCCTCAGCAACTTAGTGAGACTCTCTTTTTGCATAAATAAGGTAAAATAGGATCAGGGGTGTAGCTCAGAGGTAAAATGCCCCTGTGTTCACACACGCAAAGTCTAAATAATTGTGTTCAATTTATTCATAGTCAAAAACTATTTGAAATTTTCAGGGGGCTCTATTTCCTGTGAAAGTCATTATTATCCAGTTAATCTAGATGAATAATATAATCCCAAAACTAGTAAATATTTAATGTATGGGCTACAAAAACAATATAAATTAAAAATACATTACTATGTTGGAAACCCCCAGCACCTCTAGCTCCAAAATCTTGAATATGATGAGCATAAAGCTAAATTGCTACTAATTTCACTTACTGTATTTCTTCAGTTTAAATAATTTTTTTCTATTTCTACCTGGGTCTTTAAATTTAGAAGCAAAATTTCCTAGTAGGCACCATTTATGATTTATGCTTTTCTAATTACTTTTGACTCCATAATATAATTTCCTTAACCTATTGTATCATTCCACTGGTAATTAGATTATTACATCTGCCTCCTTGACTAAATTTAAATGCTAGGCCAGTTTTATTAAAGCTCTAAAAATGTCACTTGAGTATATTATGATCTTATCTAAATAAAATTGTGAATTTGAACACAAAGGTTGAGGCAGGGAACAAAGGAGAGAGATTGTCCTATACCCCTTCCCTTGAAATCCTAGCCCACTGGTTTCCTAATGCATTTCTCACAAGTGCCATACGAGTGACTTTGGAAGTATCAGTAAAAAACCTTTGGTCATTAATGGATTACCTTAAGGAATAAAAACAAAGTATGTCCTTCACAAGATTGCCTTCACCTTCAAACACAACGTAGGTGTAGGAACACCATGTCTTACTCATCGTTGTATCTGCTGTAGTGACTAAGCGGAGCTTCCTTGTCTATAGCAGGTGCAAAATCAATTCACTTAAATTTAAATACATACCGGATCTGAACTTGTTCTTTATCTTAAATGCCCTCATCCCTCATAAACTAACTTTATTTCAAATGCATTTCCCTTATAAGCTAAATGTATCTTCTTTTAATCATTAAATCTTTAGGGAAAAAATTTTCAAAAGAATAAGCTGGCGGGCAAAGGAGCCTACCCAGGGTGGGATATGCCAATGTTGGCCTCTTTAATTAATGCAAAGGTGCCAGGGAAACAAATAAATGGGGGAAAAAACCTCAATCTGCTCTTTTAATTTCTTTCATCACCAGCTGATTACAGGAAAGAGTTTCAGAGGAGCCATTTACTCTCCAAATTAAGCAAAGAGTAGAATGAGGGATCTTTTCTTTCCCTATTTTTATTAATTTATCTAGGGTACTTGTTTAGCAGAGCGCTTCAAGCTGCACAGTGCTTTCCTTGTTGACTAGTCTCCATCAGCAGCAGCAATTAGCATTGGTTTCCCAGGCAACCATTCTGTACCCTACTGAGAAAAAACCTTTTCTTGACAGAAGCATTCTGTCTTAAATTGTTTTGTTTTCCTTTTCCACAAGTGTACGGTAGGCTTATTTGTCATTTCTTTTTAACATAGCATTATTAATGTGTGAGATTCTTAAAAGCAGAAACATTTACTGGCTTTTATACCCATATAGTTACATTTACTGTCAGCGTCTCTTACCTTGCTCTTAACAACCTGAAAGAAATCAACAAAAAGAAAAGAAAAGAAATCAACAAAAATATGTTCTCAGGCAAATGCCAACTTGCCTGGGCTTTGTGTTCACTGTCTAATTGGTAAACCTTTACATGTTCAAGTAATCGCAGCTGGTCCAGATAAAAACCCAAAGGGTACACATTCAAAAACAAATTTCTGGGTCTAATAATGCCATGTATCAGTCAAAAACAAGGTAGACTTTTCAGGGCTTTGGAAAAAGTTTCAACACCATTGATGTTATTGTTAACCAAACAAGCAATATTGATAGATTAAAATAACAACTAAACTAAAAATACATGGTAAAAACAAGGCCTGAATCTATCTTCAAAATCTGACATGATCAGTAGCATGACTGGAAGGGCATTATTGTGGTACATTGTGAATCAACATCATTGAGAAAAACAGGGCTGCAGTGGATGAAAATGCAAAGTAGAGCACAACATTCGAGGAGCAAAGTTTAAGTTATGTTCATTCATCATCTTAGTTTAAATAAGCAGTGGCAGGAACTCAATATATTGTCTCTTAGGCTGTGGTTGGATATTCAAGAAAGGAGATATTCATTGGGAAAAATTACATTTCATCCCAACGAATGATAAAATCTTTTAGATATTACCTATATTATGTTAATCAGATATACAATTTAAATGAACACTTAACATATGTTATTTCCTATAACTGTCACATCACACCAAATGATGAATAACAAACACTTTTATTTTCACTAAGACAAGGAACCTGAAGGTTAGCAAGACTAATTTGACCCCAGGCTTTCTGACACTAGAACCTGCTCTCATGTAAACTATTGAAACCACGTGGATATCAATCAAAGTGATTTCTAAGGGAGACAATAAGTTGCTTCTACCCATTATTTCTCCAGTTTTTTTTTTATCTAGAATATGTGTTAATGTGTGGCATAAGTAACATTTAACAAGAAATAAAAGTGCTTAGTGTAGCAACTTGTGTAATAAACCTTGTATAGCAATATAATATTTATTCATTAGTTAAGTGAAATGTATGAAGCTTAGTATGGTACCTTTTTGGTGCTAACAGTAGATTTAGTTCTTATACCTATTTACCTCCTATACATTTTTATCAACATATTTTCCCATATCAATAAAAATATTTATTTCTGAAATTTAACTTATCTAATGAGGACCACTTTGATATTCTTTTCTGAATACGGACCCCATCTCTGGCTACACAGAGTAAGTCTTCAAGACAGACTCCACAAATGTTGACCTTTGTGATGATGATGCTATTACTTATTACTTATTACTGCTCCCTAGATTGCATAATTAGTTCATTTAATTTCATATCAGCCTATAACTGATAACCTTTTTAGAAGTTATAAGATGAATTTGATTCAATAAAATTGCTTTCAATGTTTTCTTTCTAAATTGTTTGTAGGTAGATCCCCTTACTAGATTAATTCCAACTCTTCATTTACCTTTTCTTTGCTATGACATGAATTTATAGCCAGCTTATGAGATAATTTTTTATTACTTATAAAACCATATTGATACTAATGATAAGATATGAATACATGTAACAAGTTAATATTCAAATACTAGTCATAAGGTTATCACTGCAATGTGAAAACTCTTGTTAGTTAATTAACTGAAATCCTAATATTTACAACAGAGAAAATAGAAATATTATACATAATCCTTTACTAAAATAATTTCTTATGTAAACTAAAAATTTTCCACTTCCAAAAACTTTTAGAAATTTAAAAGAAAGATAGTTTCCAAATATTAGATCACATACATACAAATGAACTCCAGAATATGAGATCACAATATGGAGTAAGTTTTCAGCTCTGAGGATGTACGTTTTCCAGCAATTATATATAATGAAAAATAATTCTCCAACTTGCATACAGTATACAGTTATCTTTAATCTTCTTGAGAACTAAGTCCTATTTATAAATATTTAATTTATTTAGAAGAAGAAAGAGTAGAACAGAAAGACATTTATAAATTTTATAAACTTATGCCAGGCATGGTGGTGCACACTTATAATCCCAGTGCTTGGGAGGCAGAGACAGGAGGATTGCACAGGTTCGAAGCCAACTTCAGCTACTTAGGCTCTCAGCAACGTAGTAAGACCCTGTTTCCAAATAAAGTAGAAAATAGCTCTGGGAGTATAGCCCAGAGGTGGAAAGTCCCTGCGTTCCACCCCCAGTATCACACACACACACACACACACACACACACACACACACAAAAAAAAAAAAAAAATGTTATAAGCTTATAAATTTACAATTTGTTTAGAAGGAAATAAAGAGTAAAATAGACAAGAGAATGGGAGGAGGTAGCCAAGTAAGCAGTAAAGAGAGGAACATATTATAATCTCTTACGTCCAAGAGTTTTTCCTGTTGCTCATTGTCCTCTGGAGTCAACAGGGTTCCCAAGCCTTTTGGAGCATCATCTGGAAGATGTTCTCAAAATGGGACTTGCTGGCAGGAATCTTGAGCAGATGGTAGCCCAAAGAAGTAGGTATGAAGCCAGAAAATAAAAAAAAAAAGACAGTATCTACTTCCTTCATAGCTTTTCCTTGGAGAAAATATTTCCCTTGGTCATCAGCATAGCCATTAATATCACTGATAGTGGATTTAACACTATTAGTCACAACAATAGCCTCCTGAGGCTGAACCATGGTAAACATCATGGTTGCTCTTTCTTGAAAGTAGGAACATTAAAGTAAAAAAGAGCATATGACCGGGGCAAAATAAAAACATCTTAATGAAGAACTTTCAGAAAGTCTTTCAGTTGAGCTCCTTGATGTGCCAGATCTATTATATGATTTTGTAACTGAATCCCCACATCAGCCTGTGAGACATGTTCTATTATTATTTTCATTTTTGAGAGAGGCATTGAGATACAATGAGTTTGAGTAACTTTATTAGGGTGAACCACTAAAAAGATAGTTGCCCTCCTAAATAGGTAAAGGTACATTGTTTTAATCTGCTCAAAAAAAAAAATTAGCCTATTAGTAAGATATTACTCAACTGCAAATCCCAAGCACATTTTAAAATTAAATTTCTCTCAGATAAAAACCAGTAACATTTTTTTTTTGCGGGTCTGGGGGTGGAACTCAGGGGCATTTGACCTCCGAGCTACACCCCCCCCCTATTTTTTATTCTTTATTTTGAAACCGGGTCTCACTGAGTTGCAGAAGGCCTCACTAAGTAGCTGAGGCTGTCCGCGAACTGCGATCCTCAAGTCTCAGCCTCCCGAATGCTGGGATGGCTAAAAACCAATAAAATTTTAATTTCCTGTAATTTCCCATCTAAAACCAGCAATATTACTCTCCTGAAACTGAATTACTCCTCACAACTAAAATGTGATACTGGCAGATACCATACATTGATTGGGGGATGAATGCATTTAATAGATATACATAGGATGGAACAAAGCTTTTAAGACATACCTTATAATGTTGTTTACATTTTACTTATTTATGTGTGTGTGTGTGTGTGTGTGTGTGTGTGTGTCTTTTGCTGGATATTGCACGCAGGGCCCTGTGCGCTCTAGGCAAGCACTCTACCCACTAAGCCACATCCCACGTTTTCATGTCTTTAGGTCTGGTTTTGTGGCTGCCTCCTCTTGCCTTTAAGGTTTCTTTGGCACATTTACCCCTAATCTTCCCTGAACTTATCCAAACCCTGAGTGAACTTGCTCCTGCCCCAGGAACCAGGGTATTAGGATAAAGTCCACCCAGGAAATCAACTGATGAGGCCTCTGTTGGGAGAAGTCCATCTCTTGCTCTTCAGGGACAACCACCATAATCTGCTATTAGAGGAAGACTACGAGTTGCCTGGACCAATGGAAATCCCCAGAACAATCCTATACTGTCTTCCTGAATTCACCATAAAATTTAGATGTAGAAATACATTATTTCCTATTCGTAAAGATTTAATCATTTTATTCTTCAAAAAAATGTGAAGATGTCAATGAAGTTAATAAGAACTCCTACATAGCCTGTTAGATTATTCTTAAGCATGTCTCAAAATCTTTTGAATTCTTTTTAAAAATTACCAATTATTTCAAGATTGGATTAAATTATATTTCTCACAACATTGCTTTAATCTACACAAAAATAAAATTGGCTTATTTGAAAACTCTTATTCAACTGCAAAACTCAAGAACATTTGAAATTAGTTTTCTTTCAGATCAAAAATCAATAAAATTTAATTTTCCTACAATTTCTCATCTAAAATAAACAATGTTGTTTTCCTGAAACTAAATTACCTCACACAATTAAAATGTGATATTGGCAGATGTACTGCATTTTATTTAGGTTGGACATGTCTATCCTGACTGGAGACAAGTAATCATTCAATTCTCTCTTTACTTGTCTCTATTTAGACTATTTTAAAAGCCCATTTACAAGCCAGATGTGGAGCACAGGTTGAGGCCAAACTAGGAAACTAAGTGAGATCCTGTCTCAAAATATAAAATAAAAGGGCTTGGGGAAAAATAAAGAGTTCAGTAGTAGAGGTCCCCTCGATTTGATCCCCAGTAACTAACCCCCCCAACACACAATTATTTAGAGC
The DNA here is from genome assembly GCF_963383645.1 of Muscardinus avellanarius. NCBI lineage: Eukaryota > Metazoa > Chordata > Mammalia > Rodentia > Gliridae > Muscardinus > Muscardinus avellanarius. The sequence continues at coordinate 29,109,510 of NC_137787.1, read as the reverse complement.
CTTATGATGTTATTTGGTCTATACTTGTATGAATGTTCCCTTTCTTCCTTTATGAATTGAACTCACCTTTCTTTTCTTTTATTACTCCTCAACATTTAAAAGAATTCTAAGCCCGGCGTGGTAGCGCACACTTGTAATCCCAGTACTTAAGGGTCTGAGACAGGAGGATCGCAGGTTCACAGCCAGCCTCAGCTACTTAGTGAGGCCCTCCCCAACTTAGTGAGACCTTGTTTCTGTTTCAAAATAAAGAATAAACAAAATTGGGGTGGGGGTTTAGCTCAGAGGTAGAATGCCCCTGAGTTCAATCCCCAGTATTGGAAAAAATTTTAAATGATGTTAAAACTGTATTCTAAAGACAATCCTAGATAAAAAGACTGAACTAATGTACCACTATTTAGGTATAATCTGTTCCTGAAGATGTGGAGAATAAATCATCTGTTCCTATAAGTCAATATATATTTATATGAGTTTTATTAGATTCCCTTCCCAACCTAAGTAAGCAAGTACTCAAGGACACCAATTTAAGGAATACTGCCCTAAAATACATCAAATTCCTAAACTGTAATAGAGTAAAAGGGATAAGTTGTGGGGTTTATATTAATAATTATAATAACATGTGTATTTGGTCAAAATATTAGAATAACAAGTTTGTATATTATTTACATAAACATAAAAAATAAAACCTTTTATGTTTGTTGGTTTTTTGCTCTTTCAAAAAATATGTGAAGCATCCAGTCTGAACTCAGTGAGAGGAGCTTCAAGAATAGAGTCCTTGGCTAGGGAACTTTATGTATGTAGCAGGGGAGATAAAGCAGGTGTACCATCACAATTCCATACAGTATGGATTAAATGCCATAGGAAGATACTCAGGTTAGTATAAGTGCTAATAAGAAGGTGCTAGAAGCCGGGCGTGGTGGTGCATGCTTGTAATCCCCCCCCCCACTTGGAAGGCGGAGACAGGAGGATCGCACTGGTTCGGAGCCAGCCTCGCTGGCTTAAGAGACCCTGTTTCCAAATAAAAAATATAAAAGAGGTCTGGGAGTGTAACCGGAGGTAGAAGGGCTTCCAGGAACCCCAGTACCACCACCAAAAAAAAAAAAAAGAAGGTGCTAGAATGATCCAGAAGACACCAGGCAGGGTTCTATGTATCTCCCAACTTCTGCTGTGCTTGCCTCACCTCTCCATTATTCCCCATTTTCCACAAAAATCTGGGTTGCTAGAAGAAACTCTCTCACTCTATTGATTATTTTTTCTTTCTTTCCTTCCTTCTTCCTTTCTTTCTTCTTCTTCTTTTTTTTTTTTTTTTTTTTGAACTGGAGGTTGAACCCAGGAGCATTCTACCCCCGAGCTACAACCCCAGCCCTATCTTTTATTCTTTATTTTGAAACAGGGCCTCACTAAGTTGCAGAGGACCTCACTAAGTGGCTGAGGCTGTCCACTAACCGCGATCCTCTTATCTCTCAGCCTCCCACATACTGGGAGTACAAGCGTGCGCCACCATGACCAACTTCTGTTGATATTTAAATACCTGAATTGCACTGAAAACTAACATCTCTGACAGCTCTCAAAACCTAAAATAATTCTTTTTGTAATGTAGAAATCTAAGTGCTGTCTTAGAAATCCATTTAATCTTATATAGCCCTTTCTCCAGTATTCTTTCGCACTGGGGGCAATAAATGTCACCTTAGGGCCCATCCTTCCAGGGGATGTTGAGGAAAATTGCCCAGCAGTCTGGCCCAGGACAACACACAGGCTGCCGCCCTACGCCCCCCTCGCAGAATAACAGCAGTTTATCTTCCTCAGGACCCATTAGTGATTGTTAATGTTAAGAAACAGTGAAAACTTCTATTTGCTAAAATCAAACAAAAATGCTAATAAGACAGTATTTTTTAAAAACCAAACATTCATCTTCTCCAGTGTAACCTCTTTACCCACTGTTTCTTCATCAGCAATACAGGAATAGTTAATAGAAGAAGGAAGGAAGGGAGAGAGGAAGGGAGGGAGGGAGGGAGGGAGGGAGGGAGGAAGGAAGGAAGGGAGAGTGGAAGGGAGGGAGGGAAGGAGGAAGGAAGGAAGGGAGGGAGGGAGGATATATTAAGATGATGAGGGCAAACTCCTTAGCAGAGTGTTTGGCAAATAGCAAGCACTAACCCAGCATTCGAGAGGCAGAAACTAGAGGATTGCAGTTTGAAGATGGCCTCAGCTACTTAGTGAGAACCTGTTTCAAAATAAAGAATAAAAAATAAGTCTGGGGATGGGGCTCAGAGGTAGAATACTCTTGGGTTCCATCCCCAGTACCACACACAAAAATAATTTTATATATATATATATATATATATATATATACACACACATACACACACACACACACACACACACACACACACAGAGGAAAAAGTGACTAATAAATATCAGCATGTTAAACATATATAGATATATAGGAAATTTTGGTTAATCTAGTTTTGTTTTCTTTTATTTTTTTTTTTGGTGGTACTGGGGATGGAACCCTTTTACCTCCGGGCTACACTCCCAGACCTATTTTATATTTTATTTGGAAACAGGGTCTCTTAAGCCGGAGAGGGGCTTCGAACCTGCCCGATCCTCCTGTCTCCGCCTCCCAAGCACGGGGATTACAAGCGCGCACTACCACGCCCTCTGCTTAATCTAGTTTCTAAAATTCAGATACATTCCGTGCAGCAGGTTGCTGCCCCCAGAAGCCCAGTTCTGCTTCATCTCCATCACCCTGAGTGGCGGGAGGAAGCCTCTACAGAATGGGAGGAATCTGAATGAGCCAGCAGGTGTAAATGGGCAGATCTCCCCAAACCTGCTTGTGAATATGAAAATTTGGATTATGTGTCATAAGAAAATGTCAATAAAGAGTTTATTATAATATATTGACCAAATTATGAGAGCAGCTCTCACCACACCCTTATCTTATACAATCTGATTTTACTAGGACTGTAAATGAGTTTCTTTGTATGATAGATGATTGCATAGAGATGGTAAAAAGTTAAATTCTGTATAATTTGTTTCTAAACTAGAATACATATACATACATACATACATACATACATACATACATATGTGTATGTGTGGTACTAGAGACTGAACCCAGGAGCATTCTACCTCCAATCTATACCCTCAGCTCTTTCTATTTTGGGGGGGAGGGTTGGAAACAGTGTCTTATTAGGTTGCTGAAAGTCTCACTAAGGTGCTGAGGTTGTCCTCAAATCTATAATTCTCCTATCTCAGCCTTCCAAGTACTGACAGTACAGGCATGCACCACCATGCCCAGCTTCTGAACCAGAATACATTTTTCATCTCAAAGGCTACTTTCATTTTAGTTGATAAGTATAACACTATTTTCTTATTCTTTCCAAATTAATATTTTTTGTATAAAATTAACTTTGATATGCTCGGGTTGAAACCATTTCAGGCTCCAAACTCATTATTTTAGAATCTCACAGAATGATCATTTCAATTATATCTCTTTGTTTTTAAATACAAGCATTATACTCATGATCATGTATCATATGTCCTTAAGGATCTATAAAACATTTGCCACCTAGAAAGGTAGTATTTTTTAGAAGAAGATTGGTTGAGTGGGGTGCAGATGGCACACACCTATAATCCCAGTACTTGGGAGGCTGAAATAGGAGGATGCAGGTTGGAGGCCAGCTTCAGTAACTTAGTGAGACCCTGTCTCAAAATCAAAAATAAAAATAACTGAGATTATTGCTCAGAGGTAGAATGCCCCTGGGTTCAATCCAAAGAAGGAAGGAAGGGCCATCTGATGTATCATTGCCATGTATTTTATTAAAATGTGGTCTTTCCTGTATTTCATAATTTTTATTTACATTGGACCATTTAATCACAAAAAAACACATTTTGAGACATTTTCTTTAGGTTTGAAATGGTGATATTTTTGCAAAGGCACATAGACATTTATTTGAATGATATTTCCTAGAATAGTGTACAGAAACTATAAAACACTTTAAGTTAAATTCAAATAAATCCCATTTTCCTTTGAATTTATGAGATACAAAGAAATTAAATTGTTGCCATTTACATAAAGAACTTTATAAAATTAAAGTGCCATACAAATTAAGCGATTATGTCCCTTTAGTTCCTTTAGTTTTATATTCATTTTACTTAGATCCAAAAATGTCAGAGAGAGAGAGAGAGAGAGAGAGAGAGAGAGAGAGAGAGAGAAGGAATGCTACAATTTTAAAAATTATATTGTAATTTTTTGGGGGGAGCAAAGAGCAAAAATGAATCCTAACCCACTATACCGTTCGGCTCCTTTTCCTGCTTTGCCCTCATCACCCCTCTTCTGTTGCTGTTCATTACAGAGGAGGTGTCCGCAAGGATAGTTCAAGTGGTCACGGCTGAGGCTGTCGCGGTCCTGAAAGGCGAAAAAGAGAAAGAAGTTCAGCACAAAGACCATCCTGCGGCTCTGCCTTTAGGTAAATGACAAGAGCCTTCCGCCCTGGTCACAGCAGAAAGCTGTCATGTTCAGAAGATGGGTTTATCTGCTCTTCATCCTCAACTATGCACACATCCGACACATGTACTAAGATATTCTAGGAACCTTATTTTACCCTTCTCAACAGGCTCATTTTGGTATTTGGGGAATTTTTAGGGTGCTAAACTTACAGTTGGATATTCCCCCAAGTGGCCCTCAATTTTTTTTATTTTCTAGCTCCTCATAGGATTTTATACCTCCCCACACATACACACATATAGGAAAAAAGGTACTAAAACTTCAATTAGAAATAATTATTTCCCTTTATGGGTTTCTGTATATGATGATCTATATTATAGGATTGTTCAGTTTTCCCTAAACTGACTACACAAACCCAAACCAAAGCTTTATTAGAAGCATCTGTGAGCCGGGCATGGTGGCGCACGCTTGTAATCCCCGCACTTGGGAGGCTGAGACAGGAGGATCGCGCAGGTTCAAAGCCAACCTCTGCTGGCTTAAGAGACCCTGTTTCCAAATAAAATATAAAATAGGTCTGGGAATGTAGCCTGGAGGTAGAAGGCCCCTGGCTCCATCCCCAGTACCACTAAAATAATAAATAAATAAATAAATAAATAAATAAATAAATAAATAAAATCATCATTGACTGTATCACATATAAAATGCTGACCATCTTGAATCTTTTATTTCCTGATAAGTTCTCCTTTAAAGAAAATAATTCACTCTCCCAGAATAAGTTGTTATACTTGGTATTTTTAATACTGAGTATTTTGATTATGTAGGACTGTTTTCTCTCTTAAAGCAGGAAAATTATCTAACATAAAACATTTTCTTCAGTCTATTGTTCATTTCTTTTCAATAAAAACCAGTTATTAAGTTTGAATTTTTTAGACTTACTATGCAAACCCCACAGAGTCGAGGAACTAAAAGGGTCACCTGTCATTCCTAAACTGTCTCTATCAAATGCTCTATGAAATTGCAATTTATGTAATCTTTAAAATAGCCTTAGTCACTGGCCTTTTGAAATTCCTTACCTTTATAGGAGGGGCCACAAAGAAGGTAAGTGTCTTCCCAGGTATGGCTTTAGATTATCAAAAATATATAAAGCAGGGCATGGTGGTGCACACCTATCTTCCCAGTACTTTGAAGGCTGCGACAAGAGGATCGCAGGTTTGATCAACCTCAACAACTTAGTTAGACCCTCAATAACTTAGTGAGACCCTATTTCAAAATAAGACTGGGGTTGTAGATCAGAGGTAGAGTGCCTCTGAGTTCAAGCCCCAGTACCAAACACATAAATATGGTACTGACTCATCTGAATATAGATCAGGTAATTGGCTTTAAAATAAGTCAAATGTAGATTATGACTGAGTCTCTCCCTGAGTTAGAGAGGTCTTTTTACAGATGGAAGAGCTCTGCCTGCACATCTACTGTTCTTATAGGATTAATTGTTCTGTCCATTTCTCCACTGTTTGATCTGTAGCAGCTGAAGAGACAGCTAATCTGCCCCCTTCTCCACCCCCATCGCCAGCCTCAGAACAGACAGTCACCGTGGAGGAAGGTAAGGCCTTCATCTTGCAGATCTGTCTTCTCTAAAAGGGTCAATAGTAACTAACTTCAGTCCATAATACTCAGACTTCAGTACTGCTCCGTCTGTCACTCAGCTTCGGAGCTGCCTGTTTCAAATAATCCAGAAGAAACTAAGACCTTAAATAAATATATAATCACTTTTCTCTATAAAGTCAGCAGAAGAATATGACATACAAAAGAGGGGAAATCTGTTGGATGGAGGCAAAGATAACTTTGTGTTTGCATCGCTAGAATGACTGTGGAGAACCAGTTTACTTCTAGTAGCTGGCTTCGATAGAGCAGATACAATCTCATCTTGCAAGTGACTGAACAACAATTAAAATAACTATCATTCCCCTTATAGTAGAAGTTATGTTTACCGATGAGGTCAGCACTTCCTTATGGACGTGTTAGAAATTATGTCTGCTTTGTTCACCACTATATTGCCAAGACCTTCCCCAGGGCCTGTCCTGCAGCACACTTTCAATAAATATTAATGAATAAGTGAAAAACTTAATGAATGAGCGATATTGAGCCTAGGGAACTAGATGCTGTGACCATGGCTCTGTTCCTGCTGAGACCTGTTACTGTCCATGAATATATTTATGCACTTGCTCAGCAAGGAGCACCATGTCAGCTTTCTAGTGTCCATTGATAGAACAGAGGGATGCTTGTGAAGGATATCCATTCAGAATCCCAGATGAAAGGCAGTAGATTTTATTAAGCAACAATGCAGACTTGGTTCTCCTCTGCCTTCTCCTGTAACTCTCAAAATGATACACCAAAGTTCACTGATCTAAGCCAGAGAGACAATGGTGGTTTGTTTTTAGTTTCCATCAGCTAAAACCAGAATTTTATTTTTTTAAGTGTTTGACAATTATTTATTGAGTGGACAAGCAAATGATTCTAATTGTCAACCAGCAGTTTGAGACAAATGATCCTAATTTTTAATAAAAGCCAAAGGTCCTTGGGAAAATGAGACATTTTCACATTTGCTATGAGGAGATTTACAAGGAAATAAGAGAACTTCAGGAAAGTTAGTACTTAAAAAGTATATATATATATATATATATATATATATATATATATATATACATGAATTTTAAAACTATTTTCTTTTATTCATTTATCTCCCCCTTCGTTGTCACTTCAGAGACCATATTACTATGTTTAAAAAAAGTGAATAACATGGATCACAGAAGACTTGTCTTTATATAATTTGTAATTCAGTTCTTTAAAATATTCTTGGATTTCCTAAATGCAAAAAAAGACAAACTACTGACCTACATATTGTTAACTCTGCTACGTGACTTTTTATTATTTTTGGTCACAAAGCATTCAGGTGGGTAAAAAGATACAGTGTTCTAGGAAGGAGGTCTATGTTTATCATCTAGTGCAAGGAGAGAGAGGAGCAAGGGAAAGAGAGAGTAGACAGACAGAAGCCATGCAAGGTCAGGGGTTTGAAACTCATCCCAAATGCAGTGGGGAGCCTTACGTGACAATTGTATTCTCTCAGGTCACTGAAAATGTTTTTGAGTTCCCACTTAAAGCCATACAAGTGTCAGAGAATCCTCCTGACCCAGAAGGAGAGTTGCCCTACCCCAAAGTCTGTTCCAGGTCAAGTTATTGACTCTTTTCCTTCTCTGTGGGAATTGAAACAGACAAAGGAGCGGGTTCCTCCCATCCGCCTGGGAGTTCCCCCAGCCTGCTTTCTGGAGGGCGGTATCATGGCTGTAAGGAAAAGTAAATGACTAAAATACAGAATCACCTCCACATTTTGGTTACTCAGGTCTCAGCTTTCCCTACCACTCAGAAATGCTTCTCCAAGCCATTTCTGTGTATTCAGGGATATCGCATCTTACTTTCTATTGAAAAAAAAAATCAAAATTATTTTCAAACCTAACTTTCTTTTTTTTTTACAAAAAGGCATTAAATCATAAGAAAGCCTGATTATTTGCTTTCAAATGTCTAAATATCTCTTGAGTTACATGAAAAATATACATATATATTTTATAAAGTCTACCTCATTAATTTAAAAAATAGATAATTTTCTCATCTTGTTTGTGAGAAAGATATCTGGTCTCAACCATCAAAGTACTGCCTTTTATTTTAAATCACATGTAAGCTATGTGCAACAAATATTAGCTTTTTAAAAATAGTTTAGTTTTATAAGAAAATAGAGTGGCCAGACACAAGATAGGATTGAACTGCTCAGTTTTTTAGTCTGGTTAATTAATAAAAATCCAGTCTCACTTCCATTAAAGTACTACTCATAGCAGGTCTGCTAGAAATGGAATTGGGGAAGGGGTTTTTTGCCTTGTCTAGGGGATTATCCCCCCACCCTTGACACACTCTCAAAGGAACTTTAAGGGTACAATGATCGCCATAGTCAGATTTTTTTTATACAAATGGAAGAGAATTCTTTGATTAAATTGAGTAATTCAATAATTTTGAGAATACATTAACTTTTTATTCATTATCAAACATTTTTAAAGCTTTCTCAAGGGGAAAGGCATGAAAGATATCTGGTCTCAACCATATGAAAGTTTCCACTGAAAAGAATTTAAAATGTTAATCACCAACATTTATAAATATTTATTATAATTGATATAATATTAATAATTCCCAGAACATATACTTATTCTGGGGAATAACTTACAAGGGATACTGGTGAAAAAAAAATCAACAAGTAGCACACTTAAAAGGAGACTGGGGTACAGTTGTTCAAGACTATATCAGTTATCATGTTTTCAAATGAACCTCCCGTTTTCTTTGTGACCTAACCACAGTAGTTGTCCTTAGGGCTGAGCTGTTAGAATTTGGAAGACCATGCCAGCACAGTGAAACCATAGGGAAACAGAACAAGGGATCCTTCTGCCCTCCGAGGTTGCTAGGGTGGTGCTTTCTTGTTGTCATAAATGTGACAACATAATAATTGCTGATCTGAGGGCAGTTTCCCTCCAAGAACCTTCAGAGGCAGTGGTAACAGCAAATGGAGAAGTCCTTAACCCAAAGCTCGCAGGATGGAGAGTGCCTAGACATGGCGGAGAATGGCGTAAGAAGGGCCAGCTGCCTCTAGCCACGGCCGTGAGATAGAAGCTGCGATGCCCCCACAGGCAAAAATTGGAGTCACTGGTACCCCGTGAGGTGTAGTCTCTTGTAACAGTGTCTACTCATTTGTACAAAAGGGGGCTGACAAACCAAGGCTGGGTTTTGGGGTGGCGAACATTACTTTAACCCAATATAAATTTTCAAATGCTTTTTTTAATTTAAATTTTAAATTTAAATTTTTTTAAAAAGGTCTTCAAACTAAGAAAAAATTATTCTTCCACTGAAGGCAGATAAGCTTCCTTTCTAAAGATTAGAGTTATGCAATAGAGCTATGTAAAAGACTAAGGTTCACAAAGTCACCCTGTTCTTTTACATACCACATTATTAAATGAAACAGTATATTTTGAGGAAAAATAAAATCCCCCAAAGTATGCCTACTGATAGTAAAGGGATGAGTACATTCAATTCTTACCTTAAACAGCAAAAACAATTACTTATGAAGTAAATTTAAGTTTTTATAAATCTCTTAACTCTGTGATGTGTCAAATGAAGAGAAAGAGCAAATAGAGGTGAAAATGTGTCTCAGTACACTTAAGACACAAACGCTAACATACATGGAGTTAAATACTGTGCTTGGTACTTTCACAAATATCTAATTTAATTCTCCCAGCTATATGATTTTCTACTTTTATTTTTGCCAAGGATGTCATGGCTTATGTCTGGCTGAGTGGCTTATCCAGAATTCATATCTAAATCCTGCAACCCACAATTGTACTATATCTCTAAGGCTATCTCTTGCCAAGTTTCTTAACTATGGGACTTTGGAACTAAATTATCTTCAAATGGGAAGGTTTTTCTTTTATCTCAAGCTACTATACAATGTCCTTTTTCTAAAACCACCATCAAGTAAGTATTCCACTTGTTTATAATCATTTTGTATCTCACCCCCATTGGTTGTGACCTCAAAGTACCTGTCACACACAACTTATCAACAAATGAGAATCTGATGTCTTCTATCATTATCACCAGAAGACCAGACTTCCCTAGCTCCCCAAACAGAAATTTCCTGGCTTATCTCTGGAACTTGTATTGTAGCTGGATTTTATTCACAGGTCCTAAACAGATAGCACAGATAGCCTGTAGAGAACTTGCCTTTCCAAGTTGTCTTGGCTCAGGAACAAACACTACAGAGAAGCTACTTTTCCACTGGAGTCCTTAAAGCTTCGATTGATGTTTTTGTTGTTCTCTGATAAAAGTTTTCAAAATAGAAAATACTGCTTCTATGGGGATGTTACAGATCTGGAGTAAGACCTCAGGATGTTCTTACATGGGGTCCTTATAAAAAGAGCAGTGATGACAAGAAAGAGGAGGCGAGAATCTTTAAAAGTTAAAATATCCAATCAGCATTGCTCTAACTACAAGCATCCGGTTTTCAGTGCTTTAATTTTCTACCGTACCCTTCTCTGCATCCCAGAAAATAAATACTGACAAGCAGAGAGACCAATATCCTCTTTTTACTTATTTATTATTCATGAAAGTTGTTGAACATATTAGACATTTTAGTAGTAGTGTGTACACATGAGGAGTTTATAGTCTCAGAGAGCCTCTGGGGAAATATGAATGGCTGGGATATGTGACAAGTCCAGGGCCATGATTCAATCAGTGTTGTAGGCCAGATCTTGGACAATTATCTGCTCAGCTGAGAAAACGTGCAGAATTGAAATAATAATATCAAACATCACTTTAGGCTTCTGCTTTCCCATGATGTAACAAGTATCATGGCTGATAAAGTTCCAAACATCCATCTAGAATGAACTTCCATGGAATAATCAGTAAAAAATGTGTTTAAAAGATTGAAAGTATTCTTTCCACAGAGTTTTATTTTAGTATTCTTATGATTTCAGGCTTATTTTATTTCCAGTTGTCAGCACTTGGTTGCTGAAAATAAGTTACTGTCCTAAAAATATAGTGTACTTGCAAATTAATGCTCTAACTCTGCCTGCTTAAATTCTGATGGAATTAAAAGCTACATAGATAATGAAGACATTTTTATTACTGAGGGTTATGAAATTTTAAAATTATTTCTAGATAAAAGTAAATAGTGATTAGCCAATTTGGCAAACTGCCAAGTAAGCCTGAGATATCCTGTTTGCATCATGTCAGAAGCTAAATAGTATTTGTTTTCATGGTCCTTAAAGCTCATTGAATTCTACAAGAGTCCAAATGCTAAGCAAACTGATCTGTAATTGTAAATTTAAGTGAATACATTTAAATAATCCAAATTATCAAGCCAAGACACAGGAAATGACAGAAATTGAAGCAGTTCCTTTAGAATTTCAGTAAGAAATATGCAATAAGAGATTTGAAATACAAAAACAGCCAAAAGCCAGTGGTCAAAAGGAAAATGCATGGAATTAAGTCTTGATGAATCTGAAGCCAACCCTAGAAATTCTCGGCTAATCATATCTGTATTAAGCTTTCAAAGAGAATCAAAACATAAGGAAACAAGTTTATAACACTAGGGACTCTCTTGAAACGATGTATTGTACTTCCCCAGTCATGCAGATGAGAATCAGTATTTGTAATGATACTTCTGGTTATTGCCCGAGCCTTAGCGCACTAGGAAAGAGTATGCTGACCCCTTTCTCCTTATGAAGACAGGAAAGAGAAGAAAATGCTTTTAAATTATTCTTAACAGAATTAAAATTAAGAATCACTTTCCGATTATAGTCATTAACTAAAAAATAAATTAACCAAATGCTATTTACTTGTACATCCTAGATCATTAAAGTTGTGTTTCAAATCAGGGACTGTTTTCCCCCCATAGTCATATAGTCCTGATAATCTAACGCCTTTTTTCCTTTATATATTTATATTGACATAAGAATGAGAAGATTTGATCTCTTCTAATGACTGTATTGGTTTTGCAACGCTTTGTTTCTATTCCAATGTTTCCTTGGTTATTCTGACTTGTGCGAGAAGAATGTGCAGATAACTTCTACTTTGCAGCAGGGCATCAGTGCTTTCGATTCACTTAGACCAATGGCAAAACTACTCCGAGGATAGTTTAAATGCAGCGGTCACTGAAGCATGCACCACCCACTCTCTCCCATCCTTCATAAGCTCAGTCCTGCTCACTCCCCATCCTGCTGTGCTGCTTCCCTAGTCCTCTGTGTCTCCCGCAGATGTCTCTCTCGTCTGTCTGATCTTGTGTCTGTCTTGTCCAGTTCTCCCTGCAGTTTCTTCCTGTGTGTCTGTTTGTAGATGAAGGGGCTGAGGATCAAGTGGGTCCTCTACACAGGTTCCCCAGCCATGAACCTGCCACCAGCGGGGAGAGGCGTAGACTCCTAGCCCCCTCCATCTCAGTGTCTGTGCCTGATGATGACCCTTACAATTCCGATGAGGAGTACTATGAGCATCCTTTGTTCAGCTCAGAATGGACTGCCTCTAGTGCAGAGGCCTACTTAGGCCAGGAGAAAGGTGAACCGAGCATGGTCCCCGTTTGCTCCTCCTCCCCAGCCTGCAGCTCCGCTCCGTCCACTCACATCATGTTCAGTGTGCCTCATCCTGTGGAGGGTGGAAGGGGAGACTGTTTTTTCCATATGAAAGTGAAGTCCCTATATAAGTCATATCCATTCAAAGGCCTCTAAATGTATATAAAAGAAGCATCAGTTGAGGCAGGTAAGCATTATCCCTTTTTATATCATTACTTCTAAGAAGATGCAGAGAGACAGAAAGAGGCGAAAAGGAAAAGAATGACTTCTTTTTGTTTCTCACAAATAAGTCAGTTGGAAAAGAATTACCTAAACCAAAGAAGTTGACCCTCACTATTGCAATTTTCCTCTTTGGATATATAATATTGATAGGCTTAAAGAGGCTCAGCCTTCTTTTTAATGCTTTGTTAATATGATCGCTCTTTTTAAGAGAGAAAGATTAAAGAATCTGTTTAGAGCTGACTAAACGTTATGAAAAGTATTTATTTCCTCATTTCATTTACTTATCTGTAGAAACTACAGAGGCTCCCCCAGGTGACTAAATCTTGGCTCAACAGAGCTGAACTCAAAGGAAGGACATGATTCAAAGCCTTTGACCTTACAGTCTCATAAAGCTGGGAGACCCTAGTGTATAATCAGCAATGGCAAGGATAAAATAAGTGGACCATGGGTTGCTATTTGTCTCATTCTAACTAGTAGTTTTGTAAGGAAAGAAAAAGTACAGCTAAAAATAGTTTTGCTTGGGTGAAGAGGTTATTTTCAAATGGAGAAAATAACTTATTCAACTACAGAAGAGTTTATTTTCCTATGAAACAATATTTAATGTAATGGAAGATAGTGTTATGAAAATTCTTTTCAACTTCATTCCTGTAGTTTCTTCAAGGGTCATTTTGAAGACAAAGATCTCCAGTGACTTAGGCACTGTGATAAATTTAACCCACATTGAATAAGACCAACCTCTTTCAACAGGGTGAACTTAAAACATTTAAGGAAAATATGGATTTTTTTTTAAATAAGGCAGCAATGTAGTAAAAATAAAAATCATTTATAAAAATGAAGAAATTGAACCTAAATAGTTACATGGAGTTGAAAACTTTTTTATTAATTTGATTAGACTTTATCCAGTAAGATGCCATTAGTAAAGCAGCTATATTAACATTCTTTTAACTGTAATAAAATCTATGCATTAAAAAATTCCTTAACACTAAGCTATAATTAGAATTTTTTAAATGTTACTCACAAAATTTAATTACTAAAATGGAAGTGTCTGGGTGCTAACTGTGAAAAAGATAAATGAAGTCATTCTCTGCACTCCCAGGGTATTAATTTTTCTTCAAAAAGGATGTTCCTTTTTTTTTTTATCTGTAGTCTCTCCCCACAGGGCCATTTAAACAATATACAATTGATTCATAGCAATTTCATAAGAATCTTCCATTTGTAGCACTATAAAACAGCTTATATTCCCCTGCAATTCTTTGGAGGATGAGATGAGATTTCTTTATTTTTAACTGGAATTCAAAGTGTAAATTAAAAACAAATTAGAAAAGTAATTCATGACCTTTATAAATGTGTTGTTTACATTTTTAATGCTGGTATTTCCCCATGTGATATATATCTTTTGAGGGAGATAGTTTCATAACTCGGTTGTCATTCAATTACTTTTCATTAGTAACTGCATTTTAAATTGTAAAAATAAGGTTTTAATCCCTTGTATTCAGATTTTTTAGTGTCAAAGAGAACTCTACATGAAATATATTACTGATATTTCAGAGGGTTAAACAATATTAGAACAATTGTGCCCAGAGAAGACTTTTATAAATAATAAGATTGAAAGTTTACCTTGACCTTTGCCTTTCAAAATATTTTACTTACTTTCTGAAATTTTTTTTTCATCAGGCATCATATAACTCAGTGAAGACAACATAGGTGTATATATTTTGAAAATACTAAACAATGTTTTAAACGATCTTGAGGGACTTTGTGATAAGCTGTTTAGGTAATTGGTTGGGGTCTTTTTCATTCCCAGGATTCTTTAGCAAACTTCTCATGTCTTAAAGCAATGAGGAATTCTTATGTAGAGGCTTCCTGCATTGGAGAAAACAGCACATGTCTAACAAATTTAAAGGCTCTCTTCCAGTGCATCAATACATCTATCATTTCATAACCATCTGTTACCTTGCAGCACCATCTCTTATTTCCAACCAGCTTTCCACATGTGTGCAACTTACTGCCATTTTCACTAAAGGGTAATCAATCGATAAAACCCTTTCAGCTCTCAAGTTTTAAAATAAATAGCCTTTTAATGAGACTTTAAAGGCATCACTATTAGCAGATTATACATCATAATTTTCCAACCAGTTTGTAATGTATGTTGCATTTGACTGTCAATTGATCCTCCAAATGGTAAAAGAAAACAGACCTGAGGTCCCGGTGAGGTCATTGTAGTGGAGCTGAAAGTGTTTCTGGAATAATATGTCTGTCCTTCTGTGTGTTGGTCTGTGGTCATGATGTCAACATCTTTTTCATCCCGAAGAAGAAGAAACACTAGAGTGTCCACTAGCTGAGGAAAAGAAACCTGCTGCTCTTCCTGGGAAAGAGTGTGGGGCTGCTAAGTCCTCAGACCAACCCCAGGGCCTCAGTGAGGGCCAAGATGGGGCCCAGATAGTTCCTGGAGAGAGTGCCCTGGCAGGGGCCCTGCATGAGAAAGGTGTAAAAGAGGTCCTTGAGGTGTCTCCAGAAGCAAAAAGCCCTTCCTCTGCCCGGGAAGGTGTGTTTTCTCAGGATATGCATGTGTTTTGTTGCATATGATGTCGCCAGTGGCTTACCAACCCGACGCCTTTCCAACGCTGCTCCATCTTTGGGTCTCCTGATCAGGGGACCATCATTTTAGGCTTCCTGAACAAAGTGTGGCTTGCATAGGTGCTGTGTGGCAGCTTGTGTTTCTCTGCTGCTACTGCTGCTGCTGCTGCTGAGTGCTGGTTGTCCTTTGCCATGATACAATACGCTTTGTGGCAGGCTGAGGATGCTGTATGAGCTTTGGTCTGCCCTCCCTCCTCATCTCAAATGTTTGCCAGTCACATTGCTAATACATGTATATTTTTGTTTTTGTTTTTTGTTTATTTTAGGAACAGCAGTTCATATGCTTTTTTTTTTCAAATAATAGAGTTGGATTTTGGCACATACAGGCTTAAGTGATAGAATCGCTTTTGTTTGCAATGGCAATGTGCTATATTTTTTATGCTTCAAGAATACTGGTTTGGTTTCCTTGTGAGCTCCTGTTGATGCTTCTCATGTCATGTTCTTGCCCTGGCATCCAGCCCCTTAGATCACCCCAACATCTCTTGAGTTTTCATCATCTGACCTTCATTACAAGCTCACAAATTTCTCTATTCTATTATTACAAAAGGACACACACATATAGAAGGTAATGATAATCCCCACACTTGCTCTTGGAGAGATGGCTGAATTTTATGTTTCCCAAAATCTTCTCCAGATAACTACATGAGCTAGCCATCACAGTAAAACACTTCTCCTCTTAAAACTCGACTCGAGTGGGACTCTAAAGCCCTTTGGATATGGAAGTAAATAAAGAGAAGAATTCGTCACCTATTGTCTGGAAGCATCTCTAAGGCCAATACTGGGCCATGCTTCACTGGTTGGTCATAATCCAGGGGTCATGGCCATGGGGAGAAAGGTATTCTAATAGATGACTTTTGGATTTATTTTTTTACTTGTATGATTTTCTAGTATTAGTAGTATGATTCAAATTTTCTTACATCTATCACACTAATTAAGTGATGATTAGGAATTAGGAAATTTAAATATGTGGTAGAAATTGGTTTCTCGATTTTAGAAAAAATATTTACTTATATTTCTGAAATTTAATCTCAGATAACTTCTAAAAATGTATGTCATTAACCTTTCAGTGCACCCCAAATTGGTCCTGGCGTTTGCCAATCAAGTTATCTGAAACTATAAATACTTGTATCATTGTGAGTTACTTGGTCTTCTCCCATGACCTGCCAATATGTTTTCAAATGAAAAAATTAAAGCCAGGCACAGTGGCATACACTTATAATCCCAGTACTTGGGAGGTGAGATGGTAGGATTGCAGGTCTGAGGCCAGCCTCAGGAACCTAGCAAGACCCTCAGGAACTCAGCAGACCCTATTTCAAAATAAAAAATTTAAGAAGGGCAAGGGGATGTATGATACAATGCACTAATTAAAAAAAAAATTTAAAGAAGGACTAGAGGAATATCTAGGAGGTAGAATGTCCTGAGTTCAGTTCCTAGAACAA
Organism: Muscardinus avellanarius; assembly: GCF_963383645.1. NCBI lineage: Eukaryota > Metazoa > Chordata > Mammalia > Rodentia > Gliridae > Muscardinus > Muscardinus avellanarius. Next base: position 29,092,615 of record NC_137787.1, on the reverse strand, counting down.
CAAAAAAATTTAGTAGAAATCAAAACATAAAAAAAATCAAGAGACGGCCAGGCCTGGTGGCGCACGCTTATAATCCCTACACTTGGGAGGCTGAGACAGGAGAATCACGCAGGTTTGAAGCCAGCCTCAGTTACTTAGTGAGGCTTTCAACAACTTAGTGAAACCCTGTTTCCAAATAAAATATAAAAAATAGGTCTAGGAGTATAGCTCAGTGGTAGAAGGCCCCTGGGTTTCATCCCCAGTATCACAAAAAAATTTTTTTCAGGAGAAATCTATCCATATCTACTCCTTCACATATACTCTTTTGTGCCATCATTTTAGCTACTTACTCAATATACACTCATTTATAACTTATTTGTATATGGCACATGAATTTTCATTTCTACTCTGGTACACTTCACATAATGTGTAAGAGAAAGCAGGCAAAGAAACAATAAAAGAATACATGAGTAGTCTGAAGTAAACTCTTCCTGTAATTTCTGCACACTTTAATTCACGCCTGTTCATTTCAGTAACAGTACACATATCTCAGTCCTGACATCTTCATATTGACTTTTAAATGATTAGCATGCTTGCATGTTCCATAGTTCTCTCTTTTGCCCTACCATTCGTTTATTATTTCAAAGTATAATTGTAAGCTTATTGCCTGAAAGCACTTGCCTATTGTTTGCTTAAAAATCAACCCGATTACTTCAGATTTACTTACAGCCTCGAAGATGGAGTTCCACGGTCAGCAGGAATTGAGTCCCTCTACAGCTGAGCCTTTGGATGAGAAGGAAAAGGAGTCAAAGATGCCAAGTAAGCCTGGTGAAGACCTTAAACATGCTGCCTTAGTTCCTCAGCCAGAGACAACTAAAACTTCCTCCGATAAAAAGGACATGCAAGGTGCAGAGGGAGATCAGGCACCTCCTGCTCTTTTTGGGCACCCTTTTGGTGCCAGCCTGGAAGACATGAAACAGAAAGAACCAAGCCTAGTGGTGCCTGGCATTGGCCTCCCTGCAGAGCCTCCAACTCCAAAAGGGCAAAAGGACTGGTTCATTGAAATGCCAACGGAAACAAAAAAGGATGAGTGGGGTTTAGCTGCTCCAGTATCTCCTGGCCCCCTGACTCCCATGAGGGAAAAAGATGTCCTCGAGGATATCCCAAGATGGGAAGGGAAACAGTTTGATTCTCCCATGCCGAGTCCCTTTCATGGTGGCAGCTTCACCCTTCCTTTTGATGTCATGAAGAATGAAATATTAACAGAAGTACCACCTTTTGCTCCTGTCCTCTTAAAACCAGAAGACAGAATACCTCTGCAAGGAACCAGTGGCCTAGCAGCTGCCAGAGATAGTTCTAAAATTGAGGAGCCACAAAAGGATACATCTGACAAAACAGAAGAAACAGCAGCCTCAGAAGGGATCGCCTTACCCAAAGATGCGCATGTTCCAGTTGTGGAAGGATATATCATGGAGAAAGTGGTAGAAGAGGAAAAGGGGGTCATAAATCAAGAGATAAAGGAAGTGTCAGGGGTAAGACAGGAACCTACACTTACTGCAAAGGAGCCTCAGCCAAAGCTTGAAGAAAAAACAACCATTTCTGACAAAGAAGCTGAACCAAAAGAGAGTGAATCCTTGAAAGTGAGAGATGAAGAAACAGGTATAATTCAGACCTCTACAGAGCACACCTTCTCAAAAGAAGAGTGGAAAGACCAAGAGCATACCACAGACCTGTTCAAAGGAGACTCCTTCTCTGCAGTTACAGATTCAGCCGTGACTCCCAAGACCATGGAAAAGGTTTTGGCAGAACCAGCTGCAGCAGGTGAAAAGAGTACAATCCAGGAACTTTTTGGGGAAAAAGCTGCTGAAAAAGACAAGGTTTTAGGAATTGGGGCTGCAACACCAGCTGAAGTTGGCGTGCCATTTTATGAAGACAAGTCAGGAATGTCCAAGTACTTTGAAACTTCTGCCCTGAAAGAAGAAACCACAAAAAGCATCCAGCTGGGCAGTGATTACTATGAACTGAGTGACACAAGAGAAAGTGCCCAGGAGTCTTTTGACACCATATCTCCCATGCATCGAAGTGGTGACAAGGGATTTCAAGCTGAAAGTGAAGTCCAGCCCAGTGCCCCAGCACAAGAAGCAGGGTACAGCACTCTTGCACAGAGTCACCCGTCTGATATACCTGAAGAGCCCAGTTCTCCTCAAGAAAGAATGTTCACCATTGATCCAAAAGTGTATGGGGAGAAAAGAGACCTCCACAGCAAGAATAAGGATGATTTGACACTGAGCAGAAGTTTAGGACTTGGTGGCAGGTCTGCCATAGAACAAAGAAGCATGTCCATCAACTTGCCCATGTCTTGCCTGGATTCCATAGCCCTTGGATTTAACTTTGGTCGGGGCCATGATCTTTCTCCTCTGGCTTCTGATATTCTAACCAACACCAGTGGAAGCATGGATGAAGGAGATGATTATCTCCCGGCCACCACCCCTGCAATGGAGAAAGCCCCTTGCTTCCCAATAGAAAGCAAAGAGGAAGAAGAGAAGATAGAGGAAGAAAAGGCTACTGGAGAGGCCACTGCTCCTCAAGTTGAGACAACCTGCGAGTCACCTTTCCTAGCCAAAGATGATTACAAAAATGGTACAGTCATGGCTCCTGACCTGCCTGAAATGCTAGATCTGGCGGGCACAAGGTCAAGATTGGCTTCTGTGAGTGCGGATGCTGAGGCTGCCAGGAGGAAATCAGTCCCAACAGAGACTGTGGTTGAGGAGAGCAGTGCTGGCTTGCCGCCCATAACTGATGAAAACCATGTCATTGTGAAGACAGACAGTCAGCCTGAAGACCTGGGCTACTGTGTGTTCAACAAATACACGGTCCCACTCCCATCGCCTGTTCAAGACAGTGAGAATTTATCGGGGGACAGTGGTTCCTTTTATGAAGTATCAGATGATAAAGCTCGGCGAGATCTGGCCACAGACCTTTCGTTGATTGAAGTAAAACTAGCAGCTGCTGGAAGAGTCAAAGATGAGCTCAGTGCTGAGAAAGAAGCATCCTCACCTACCCCTGGTGACAGAACCGGACCTGCTAGAGAGTTCGACCAGGAGAGGAAAGCGACTGAGAAGCTGGATACCTTATTAGAAAAGAGCGAAGAGCATGCCGATTCAAAAGAATATGCCAAGGAAGCAGAAGAGGCTGGCGGTAAAAGGGAGGCATCTGGATTGGGACTAACCTACGAGCAAGTTTCCGCCAAAGAACTGGCAGCATCAATAGATGCCTCTTCTGAGAAAGCGGAGAAAGGTCTTATTTCAGTGCCAGAGGTAGCTGAGGTTGAATCGGCCAAAAAGGCTGAAGAAGGCCTGGAATTCACTGCAAAGAAAGCCGACCAGAGCCAAATAGATGTTAAAATCAGTGACTTTGGACAGATGGCTTCAGGGCTGAATGTAGATGCCGGAAAAGCAGTGGAGCTGCAATTCCAGGCTGCTCAGGAACTGATCCCTGCATCCAAACAGGAGGCAGACACGTTTTTGGGCATTGAGCCTGGCCACGTAAAAGAAGGTGCCAAAGGGAACGAGACCGAAGTCAAAGAGAAGGTGGCCAAACCCGACTTGGTGCACCAGGAGGCTGTCGACAAGGAAGAGTCCTACGAGTCCAGTGGCGAGCATGAAAGCCTCACCATGGAGTCCTTGAAACCGGACGAGGGCAAGAAGGAAACCTCTCCGGAGTCATCTCTGATCCAGGATGAAGTCGCCATCAAGTTGTCTGTGGAAATACCTTGCCCGCCTGCTGTCTCAGAGGCTGATCTTGCCGCAGACGAGAGAGCTGAGGTCGAGATGGAATTTATTCAGCTGCCAAAGGAAGAAGGCAAAGAGACCCCAGACATATCTGTTACACCCTCCGACGTTACAGAGCCACTTATTAAAGCCGCGATCAGTTCTGAACCAGCAGAGGCTCAGCAGGAAGAAGAAGAAGAGATAGAAGCCCGTGGAGAATATGATAAGCTGCTCTTCCGCTCAGACACTCTCCAGATTAGCGACCTGGGTGCCCCGGGTGTCAGGGAGGAATTCGTGGAGACCTGCCCAGGGGAGCACAAAGGAGTGATAGAGTCCGTGGTGACCATCGAGGATGATTTCATCACTGTCGTGCAAACCACAACTGATGAAGGGGAGTCAGGGTCCCACAGCGTGCGCTTTGCAGCCCTGGAGCAGCCTGAGGTGGCGAGGAGGCCCTCCCCTCATGGTGAAGAGGAGCTGGAAATAGAATTGGCAGCTGAAGTCCAGGCAGAACCCAAGGATGGCTCCCCAGAGGCTCCAGCTTCCCCCCAGCGAGAAGAAGTTGCATACTCAGAATACAAGACAGAAACCTACGACGATTACAAAGACGAGACCACCATTGATGACTCCATCATGGACGCTGACAGTCTCTGGGTGGACACTCAAGGTGTGCTTTTAGCTTTGGTTTGGTTCGGTTTGGTTTTAATTTTCTACTCCCAGGGGCTGGGATGTAGGTCGGTGGTAGAGCCCTTGTTTAGCACTGCAAGAAAAAAAAATATATTTCTATCTCAAATCCAATAACCTAATGGGAGTTTTTTTTTTTTTTTTACTATAAGCATTTTAAATGCCCCCTGTTTATTTTGCATTTTGTTAACTATACAAAAGATCTTGTACACTTGTTTCTAATGTTCTCGCTGTTGTTCTTGTCATGATTTGCTTTGATCCGCAGATGATGATAGAAGCATCATGACAGAGCAGTTAGAAACTATTCCTAAAGAGGAGAAAGCTGAAAAGGAAGCTCGGAGACCATCTCTTGAGAAGCATAGAAAAGAAAAGCCTTTTAAAACCGGGAGAGGCAGAATTTCCACTCCTGAAAGGAAAATAGCTAAAAAGGAACCTAGCACAGTCTCCAGGGATGAAGTGAGAAGGAAAAAAGGTTCATTTAACAATCACTTCTTTAAAAAGTCTTTTTGAAGTAATTCATTTTTTTTTTTTTTTTGCTCTTTCGTAGAAGACACTGCCTAACAGTGGTAACTGATTGTTGATGAAATTTTTGTTCCAAGTGTTTACTTTCTTCCTGATGGTATGCTCTTTGTGTTTTCTTATTCGTAGCAGTTTATAAGAAGGCTGAACTTGCTAAAAAAACAGAAGTTCAGGCCCACTCTCCCTCCAGGAAATTCATTTTAAAACCTGCTATCAAATATACTAGACCAACTCATCTCTCCTGTGTTAAGCGGAAAACAACAGGTGACTGTTCAATTCTGCAATGTGGCTGGCAAACATAGACGTGTATATTTTTTTTTTCCTCTCATTACCGTAGCAGCTTCTTCATTTTGTTTTTCCTCCGAGAATCTCAGCAGTCATGAACGATTTTGCTATTAAGTGTCTTGTATCATTATTCTTTTTTTTTTTTTCCTCCCTGCAGAACAGGTCATGACCATCTGTTTCTTTGTCATGCTCAGACATAAGAGTGCGTGATTGTATCTTGGCATTGTGCTCTAGTGTCATTCGGGGGATTCCTATTTTCATTCTGTGTGTTTGGTTAGACGATGGCGATGACTTTACCAGTGGTATGCATTCTCATTATTTTGCTTATTTATCTCCCTCATGCTTAAGTCCATATATATATTTGTCCTATTTCCTACATTGTTACTGCCAAATCTGTTACTGATGTTGATGAAAGTATTGAAAACCACCAAGAAGGAATAGTGATTTTTGACATTGGAAAATGTAAAGCAAACCTGGGGTAAAATTGTGATTCACAGAATTATTCTGCTGTAAACAAAAAAAGAAAGAAAATGAAATTGTCTGACAATCCCATCAGATTTTTATCTGTCATACTCAAAATGAGCAAGTCTTTTGGTCTACTGTACTATATCTCTTAGTTGACATTTTATCATTGGAGATCTTCTTAAATGTTTGACCCACATATTGAAAGAGGAGTGTGTCCGTTAACCCTTAAGAAGACATTGGGTTTATTTCCATTTTGCTTCCTACTTATTTATTTCTACTTATATTCTGTCTTCTCCCAATAGATACCTTCATCAAGCTTAATAAAGTGGTAGAAATAATCATAAAACCCCATATAAAATATCTCTAATGCAAACTATTTCTAAATTTCAATAGAAAGTATTTACTATATATAATTACATGAGGATAATATTATTTTATAATATTTATTTACCATTTTTATGGCATGCTTGTAGTATGGAAAATGTCAATTTTTAAAATCAAAGAAATGTTTTACTTCCCATTCTATATCATAAATCTTGCTCTATAAAGGTGTGGATGGTTATAAAGGATAGGAGCAGCATTAACCCTTGTGAGAATAAGAAAGTCAAATTGATGGCTTTATGATAACCACCAGAAACTCTTAAGTATTTTGTCATTGTGTTCTTCATATAGGAACTGTATCATATGTTTTCCTTTAGGAATAGTTTTTTAAGGCAAGATGTTAAAGGCTTATATATACACAAACCTTAAGGTTCAGAATGAAGAATTCCTCTAAGTTAGGAGCTAGAAAGTAACATGATATCTACAAATCTTATACCTTAGTTCATTTTCTCAGGTTTTTTTCTCATCAATCATGGGGATTTTCTTCTAGCTAAATAAATGCTTGGGCAATCAGAACTTCTTGGTTTGGGCATTTAAAAAAATCCTATATCCTACTCGGGAAGCTTAAAGATATTATCAAAATGTAGAAATTTGAGAGAAAATGTGAAACAGTTCAGTAGTATCTACTTGTCATTGGTTCTCAATCCTGCTGAAAGTTACCATTTTATTCATTCTTGATACAGACTATAAAATCTTTGGACTGATTAGGATCTTCCCTCATCTTAGTCAAACATTAAGATACCCTTGCAGAAAGCAGGTACCAAACTTACTAGTTACATGGGTATGTCACAGTTATTGGAGATACGCCACGAGACAGTAGGAAGACATCATTTTCAATGCTTTTTAAAAAAAAAAAATCAGTTCTAGAATCTTTTAATAATCTTGCTAGCCAAGCCTACATATGGTAAAACTATTGTAGATAGTTATTACTTTGTCACTGGAACTGCACAGAGCATTAGAAACCTTTCTTGAACTCATTTAGAGGGCATATAAGTATTCCCCCCACCCCTGAGGGATTCTTTTCTACCAAAGAAAATTAAGGAGGAAGGAAACACACATACTTGAATGTTTTATTTTCTGGGCATAACTTTCAAATACAGGATGGTTTTCTACACAAAAAGGATTGTCTTAAATCGTGAGATATTTAATTCAGGTAAGTCATCAACCAAAAATATGCTTAAGATGATGCAGTTTTAAATTGGAAGCAGAAGTATAAAATGGCAGCAAGAGAAACAACAGTAACAGATGTGGTCATAGTTTCATCCAGGAAGTGCATGTGTAGAACACTTTCTGTACTTACCGAACTTAAAATTCCTATCATGTCTTTTGTCCTTGACAAGCTATTTTTCTGCCTTTCTCATGTGGTTCATTTTTATATCAAACAAGTATGTCATTCCTATTGTGAAATGAAGGGGTGACGAAGGAAGGGTTGGCTGATCATGACAGTTTGGAATGTAAAATTCAGAAATACCTGTAGGCACGCCAGTGGCTTCCAGAAAGAAAAAGGGGTTGGAAATGTCTACAAGCATTCGTTGGTTACGCCAATCCTAGAAGCCAGTTAGCTTCCTTTTCCTCAAATTCCGCAGCATGCACATTGCTATTCTGTACTTCTGTTCTAAAGAATCAACCCTCATGCAGTATTGATGCAAAGGTATGTTGTTAACCCACAGAAAATGACCTGGCATGCTGACCCAGGCTTTGGCAACACTGGGGTATGTGAATTAGTACACACTTGGAGGCACGTGCTATGTTACTGTTAGTCGGATTCCTTTGGTTACTGAGTTTGAGCCTCAAAACAAGATTTTGCTTTGTGTTAGTCTTTTGACATAATAGAATACCCAAAAGGTATTGAAAAATCCATGTGTGTATGTTTTTTAGCTACTAAGTTTGGGGATGTCTTTTTGTGTCTTCCCTGCAGCAGCAGGTGGCGAATCGGCTCAGGCTCCCAGTGTATTTAAACAGGCAAAGGACAAAGTCTCTGTGAGTAAAACCAGTTTTTCTTTATTCGTCATTTGAGTTTCATTTAGTTTGCTCATTACTAAAATTTTCTATTCTAGTCTAACTCTATATCAACCTATACATCTTTACATTCACTATTTCAGTTAGTGGACATATGAAGGCACATAATGCACATAAATGGTCTATGCTCTTAAGACTCTAGGAATTAAGTTCCTTTGGTATTCGTTGCAGTTTCTTCAGAACTTTAAGTATTATTAAGATGACTTTAGATACTTTCTTTTAAGTGCCATTTTAAACTGTTCACTCATCCAGAATGATTCTCAGGAGCATCCAGGCAAGGAGTAACATCTTCTGGAATGTCATGTGATGGTAGTGAGGACACAGCTGGGCTCCTCTTCACTCATAAGGTCAAACATAGCAGCACCCCTATTTAGCAGAGATGGGAAAGACCAGTTCATTTACTTCTCATAAAATAAAATTTAACCATGATAATTGACATAACTATTTTACAAAATAAGAAATAAGACCAAATGAAGCAATGGATGATCAAAAAGAAATAAAAGCAGTTATAATTTCCTGTCTAAAGATAAGTAACAGTACCTAGGTTGATGTAAAAACTTTATTATTTCTACACATTTATAGGCTTAATAACAAAATACTATGTATCAACTCTTAAACAGAAAATATACTTCCTTGCATTCTTAAATCACATATTATTAAATTTTATTTATTCACAATAACATTATTTCTTATAATTTTACATTCAAACCATTTTTGGTTGTTATTTTTAACAGTATTGGCATAGGAATCTTTTTGTGGCTAAGTTATGTATTTTTTAGAATAATTTTTCTACCAGTAAAATTATCATCTCAAGAAAAATGTCACATTTGAAGTTTTTGCTACATATTTCCAAAGTTATATTGTTCTTTATTTGGCAAATTATGGTGATAAATATATTATTGGTTTAATGTGGTCCTAGTAATGATGTTCAAGTTCTTCATATGTTTATGTCTTTTCTTTGTTTTTAACTTTATTTTATACTATTAATCACATTTTAAAGGCCAAAGCAAAAATGAAATACTGTTGCTCCTTTTGCAACTTTTCCATTTTCAGACACATTCTGTAACATATGGCAAGTAATAGAATCCATTCATTCCTTTCAAATATTAGGCCTTTTGAGCACAGTGTGATTTCAAGATTTGTCTCTCTTTTCCTTGTGTTTCTAATAAGTTAGTATGTCAAAATTTATAGTATTTATTAACTGTATGATTTATTTCCTTCCTATGTCTTAATTTAAAAATAAAGGAGAGTGGTAAAAATTTCTATATCATAATTTAGTTGTGAAAATTAAATATAGTAATTTTATCAACAGTATACAGTGTAGTACATAGAACTTAGTATTTGTTCAGATAATAACAATAGTCATCCTTTAGTTATCATTTTTGTTATTATTTAAAAGGTAGGCATTTTCAGAAGTAGATATAAAAAATAAGTTTGAGGTTTTTCTCCTTTAGGAAAAAAAAGTTTAAGTGGACATTGTTTTGTTAGAAAACTTCTAAGTTTCTTAGTCTTTGAGTGACTCAATAGGATCAATGTTTAATGCATACACTTGGGGCAGAAACTATCTATATTCACTCACTAAAATAACTTTTTTCCTTAGAAATGTCCATTTTGCCTTTCTAAAGATAAGAGATAAAATTATCAATTTTATTTTTTCTCATTTAACATTTTGTCCCCTTTTAATAATCATATCTCCTCCTATAAATTTTTCTAAACTGCCAAGATTAACTTTTATTTGATTTATTCCTGATACGCAGTACATCCATTAAAACAATCCTCTGACTTTTTGACTGCTACTTTTTACAAATCTGACCCACCCATAATTCTTGATTTCGTTTGGCTTTCTATTGGTGGTGGTGGTGTTTGTTTAGCATTGGTAGTTGTCTTTCTTAGTTAGAGGCAACCCAGTTACTTCATTCTTGTTTCCTTCGTCACATTTTTGAAATTCATTCTTTTGTGGGTAGGATCAATCAACAAGAATGACTTGTGCTGACCCAATTACACTTCCCACTCAAGGGGCTGGGTCTGCAGAGGGAGAAGTGATTCGTGCAATCTGTGCCTGCTTATGTCTCTGATGAAGCGTCTGTGGAGATTAAAATCTGACATAAAAATCTCAGTTCAATCTGCTATTTTTGTAAGAGCTAAATTAAATCAATTATTTGAAGACTATAATCACCTTGGCTTTGTTATCCTTATCAGTATTTTTAACAGAATCTCCCAGGAGACATGTGGCACTCTCCCCAAAGCCATCTGTCCAACACATTTGGACTTGGAGTCTCCCCAGGGATTATTGACACCTGTAAATTAAGTCTTGTGTTTTTTATGTGCAATCTCCTCAGTGGTAACTTCTCTTTCTAGAACTTACCACATATTAAAGACTTTCATCCGTCTAGGAAAACATATTAGTTCTATATCATAATGTGGTTCCCAGTTTGTGTTTCACTCATTACATATAAACTCTGCAATTTTTCTGATAAAGTCAATGTAGATATCTGAAAACAAATTTTCTCAACCTTTAAAACAATTTTTTGTGAGATGTGATGATTCATACCTATAATCCAAGTACATGGGAGGCTGAGACAGGAGGATCACAGGTTTGCGGCCAGCCTTAGAAATTTAGTGTGGCCCTCTGCAATTTAGTGAGACTCTGTTTAAAAAAAAAAAAAAAAAAAAAAAAAAAATATATATATATATATATATATATATATATATATATATATGGCTGAGAGTATAGCTCAGAGACATAATGCCCTTGGATTCAGTACACAAAAAATATTTTTCATTACCAGTCTTCAAATGTACCATGTTCTAAAATTCTTAAACATGATAAAGATTTGGATTATGTGTACATACACCTTAAAGGCTATACTTATTAGAGGAATAATTTCATCCAATTCTCAAGATATTGTGAAATGTTGGGAGCATGGTACCTACAAATTAGAGACCTTATAAATGGAATCTATAAAGAATATTTTATCTATATTCTCATTAAGTGAGAGAATTATAACAGAAGATTCATAAATAACCCCAAACTCAGCCACTTGACAACATCCTTATCCTATTTGTCCTCTGGGTGAGGTTTTGAAGTTGCAGACTTCTATATCCTTCCATATGGAGCCACACACAGTGCTTTGGTCTCAGAATGTCACGAAGCCACTTCCTCCACATCTGTGCAATGTTGTCTTTCTTCCATCCATCACATACTTTCCATTTATTCAGCAGTTACTCCTTGTGTCTCTACTATGTGGCAAACAAACAATCACAACATTTGAAAGTAAAGGAAAGCAAGTAACATAAATACCTCTTCTAGCTTGGATGAAGACAAAGTCAAATGGTTTAGCGTGATTTTTATATGTATTAATGAAGATAGTTTAAAATATTGTTATGTTAATTCCAACTAAAAGAGGTGCTCAGTGAAAATCGCTTGTTCTCATCGAAATGTACATCTCCATCATTATTTATAATCACTTGTGTTCTGATTAAGTAGGCATTTTTGTGTTCTTATTAAGTAGGTATTTACTTTCTTATATGTTTATACTTTTTGAATTTTTTTCCTTTGACTTCATAGTTTGGTTTATTTTGTACTTTTGTTTGTTTTCTTCCATGGCTAGGATTCTACCTTGTCAAAGATTCCTGCTTTACAGGGTAACACAAAGTCCCCAAGACACAACTCAGACTATCCTAGCATGGCTAAAAGGGCTACATTTTCTGACAGTTTTTTAATACAGCCCACCTCAGCAGACTCCAGATACCATTTGCCATACTCAGAATCAGGGAACAAGGTAAGGCAGCAGGTCCATAATAGGTGCAGAAAGGAATATAATTGGACAGAAGGTTATATGAAATAAGTCAATAAATGTGTGAAAGCAAAGAAACATAGTTCTAGTGTATTTGACAAACAGTAGACCCTGTTTAGTAAAGATCATCCTAGTAAAAGAAAATGTGTAGAAAATATTTTTTCTAAAATACTACCCATTACTAGTTTACTTCATTATCTTATAAAATATCAAATATGAAGAACAAAACATTTTTTCTATTATGTATAATATGACATATGAAATAGACTACCATATAGTCTAATGACAGCATACTATGTTGTATGTAATATAATAGACAATTTAGACTCTCCAGCAGACACATCAGTTTAATACCGCCTTTGACACCTATGACCTTGATTTTGAAAAAATCATATTAACTCATTAAACCTCTTTCCTCAGCTTTAAAATGTGCAAATAAAATCATAAGTAGATATGACATGCAGAATGTCTATCATATAGGCAAATACTATAAGGAGGTCATGATTAATAGCCCTTTCTGATTAATGAGCCATCATGCTAATAAATGTTTTTAGTAAAATTAGCAATTTCCTGAAGATTGCTTGACTGTATTTATTTTATTTATAGTATCCTTTCAAACATGAACTTAATTATCTTTTAGAACTAACATTTTATAAAAATAATATATTTTATAAAACATCTGGGCAAATTTCTAAGTTGTGGTGTAGAAATGCATACACACACACACATATATACATATATATATACAGATATATATGCATATATATACATATATATATACACACATATACATCTGTATATATATATATATATATATATATATATATATATATATATTAAAAGGAATTTATCAGCAGAGGAAAAAGAATAACCAGAGCAATGAAATCAGTTCATGTAAGTAAATAAAGATTCACTACAACCCAATTTCCTTTTGTTTTCTCAAATCAGGATGGAGTAACCAAGAGCCCAGAAAAGCGCTCTTCTCTCCCCAGACCTTCCTCCATTCTCCCTCCTCGCAGAGGTGTGTCAGGAGACAGAGATGAAAATTCCTTCTCTCTCAACAGTTCTATTTCCTCTTCAGCTCGACGGACTACGAGTAGGTTTATTTTTGGTTTGAGTTTCGTCGTAATCATTTTTTTTTAATTTCCTAAGTAGAAGAAAGCTTATTATGTATTTAGGTTTTACAGTGTTCAAAGAAAACATGCATTAAATCTTTGTTTTAAGAATCAGAAAATTTGCTGGGCGTGGTGGCGCACGCTTGTAATCCCTGTGCTTGGGAGGCTTAGACAGGAGGATTGCACGGGTTCAAAGCCAGCCTCAGCTACTTAGTGAGGCTCTCAGCAACTTAGTGAGACCCTGTTTCCAAATTAAAAAAAAAAAAAAAAAAGGTCTGGGAGTATAGTCCGGAAGTAGAAAGCCTCTGGGTTCTACCCCCAGTACCACCAAAAAAAAAAAAAAAAAGAATCAGAAAATTCAAACTATATTTGGTTCATTCAAATATACTATATTTGGTAGCTAAGTGAAAACAATTGATGAAGAAAGTGGGAACATATTGTGTTAATATTTACTAAATATGACTGGGAAGAAGTCATTTTTGTAAGAATATGTTCTAATTTGGTTCAGATTTAAGGCGAAAGGGAAAATTCTAAAGAAGTAATTAAAGGAGAAAAACAACAGTCAGGTATTTTAAAAACATACATTACGAGCTTAATGGTAATTAGAACTCCAATTGCTAAGATGTCGATGTAAAGTCAAAAATCAAAAGTTAATATCCTGCTATACTTGTTAAGAATTTACATTTCAAATGATCTGTAAATGTAACATATTCTGGGCTAATAGCTTCATTTTCTTTTGACTGACAGCCTGTAATGAACTTATTGGCAATTATAATAATTTATGTAATGTTCCAATCATTACACATTTATAGGTTCCATTGCTGCATCCCAGTAAAGCATGGATTCATATTTTTCAATTATAACAAAAATAGCTACCATTTGTTACACAAGTATAGATGCAAATTTTTATTATTTTATTTTATTATTTATTATTACTGGGTATTCTACAGCCAAGCTACATCCCAGCCGTATTTCATTTTTATTTTGAAACAGGGTCTCACTATGTTGCTGAGACTGGCCTTGAACTTGTGATCCTCTTGTCTCAGCCTCCCAAGTACTAGGATATTATTTACCTGCACCACCACATCCAGCACAAAATTCTTAAGATATATTTTTGTTTGATTTAATTGACAAGACAGATGGTTAGGTATTAATAACCTCAACCTGATTGATAAGACACCTGACCTTATAGACAGGATAACTTGTTCAATGCTACACAACTGGTAAGAGATTGAATTTGGTGTTCAGCCCATTGATAACTCCAAAACCTATCTCCTTAATTTCTTCTATACGGTCATTTGAGTATTTATTAATAGTGTTAGAGAACTGCTTTGTAGAATCCCCAGAAGGATTCTAATAGCTCTGTCATTTAGAAACCATTATAAAATGGTAGAAATTGTTACAGCTGTCACATTATACTTGATTTCACCACTTGCTTTTAAAAATATATAATAATTGACCAACTTCAAATGTGACTATTTTACATAACAATCAGTATGTTTTTTGCCTATAATGAAATTATTATTATAATTATAGCACTTGTGCCCAACACCATTCAGTTTCACAAAATATTAGCATCCTTTGAGATCTGTGCTATGAATACTTTGAAATCATCAAAACTCCTTTTTACCACAGCAAAAATAAAAAAGTTAAATAAACTATCACGTAGGGCATTTAAGAGTTAGTGATCCTTGGGGAAAAGACTTTCATTCTAAAAATCTGGAGTTAGAGCTATGCAACAATAACAACCCTAAGGATGATGAGACAAGACAAGACAATGACACCAAGTACCTCCCAAAGGAACATCTTGAATTATGCTTATGTGTGTTGCTATGGGAGCAAAATGGTACTCTATCCAAAAATGGACCTCTTCCAAGCACTGTGTTCTGCCTTTCAAGATGTATCCATGTAGAACTTGCTTTCTCAAATGTTCTGATCCAAGGTTGTTTTGACTTTCTAGCTTTATTTATGCTCACAGGCACATTTCATTATATTACTTGGCAATAAGCATAACGGATGCCCTTATATCTACGCACTTTGGGCCTATCTTAGCTTTGCATAGCAATAGCTTAAAGGCATAAAGACAGCTCAGAGGGCAAGCAGTTTGCCCACTCTCATCTCCTGCCATCCACTTAATTAACTGCATGCAGGAATGCTGTGGCATTTGGGGCTGCTACTAAAAAGATATAAAAGAAACAGTGCTTTGCAGGAAGCTCGAAGCCCAGGAGGAGGGAATAGCACTGTCACTGAGAAGTTGACAAGATAAAAAAGGGAACAGTTTAATAAAGTACACATAAATACTTGAAAAGTGTTAGTATCTTTAATTCACCTCTTCAATGTCAGGATAAATAAACATTTAAATGGTTTTGATGACTGAAATATAATTTAGTGCAGCAAAAATTGGTCATGTGTATTGAATAGCAGTGTGGAGATCTTAATACTTGTGATTTATCCTCATTTTCCAGATGTAACATAAATCCTTCCTCTTACTTTTATGAAGCTTAAAATCGTTTCCTCTAAGTACTGTAATGATCCTTTCAGTAAAACTTATCTTCATCCAGAATATTGCTTCAGCTCCCCTTCACAGAATAGGAAACATCTCAGTGACTTTGATAAATTCTAAATCAAATACATTCCATTAAAAAGATAGGTTGAGCCAGGTGTGGTGACCCATGTTGTAATTTCAGTACTTAGGAGGCTGAGACAGGAGGATTGCAAGTTTCCGGCTAGCCTCAGCTCCTTAGTGAGGCCCTCTGCAACTTAGTGAGACTTGTTTCAAAAATAAAGAATAAAAATAGGGCTGAGGGTATAGCTTGGAGGTGAATGCTCCTAGGTTCAATCCCCAGCACTTCAAAAAATGAAAGGGGGGGAGAGAAGAAGAGAGGGAGGGAAGGAGGAAGGAAAAAAGGAAGGAAGGAAGGAAGGGATAGGTTGAGTATCTGCTGCTTTGCGTCCCCTTTGAAGAAACCTAAACAGGTTCAGTGGCAAATAATACAGACAATTCAACATCCAACTTAAAATTTAGTAGCACTTGAGTAAATGAATCTCATCCTCTTTGGTTTTGTTGTTTTTGCTTTTGGTTTTTACCCAGTGCTGGGGTTGGACCAGGACTTCACATACTGTGGTCAAGTGCTTTACCTCTGAGCTGCATCCCAGCCCTGCATCTCTTAACTCAAAATAAGAGACTCCTCTCTTATGCTTATTTGGTATTCATAGATGTGCTTTGAAATCTGTATGTTGTCCCTTTATCCATACCATTCTTATTTCAGAATAGCATTTGAAATGGCATTCAGAATTAAATTAGCCAGGCATAGTAGGTCATGTGTGCAATCCCAGCTATAAGGGGGCTGAGGCAGGATGATTTCAAGTCCCAGGCTATGCTCAGCAACTTAACAAGACTTTGTCTTAAAAAATAATAATAAATGAAAAAAGTCAGAGATGTAGCCAGCTCAGTGGTAAAGCACCCTGAGTTCAATCCTTAGTATAATGTACATGTATTTGCATGCATATGTCCATTATATATAAATACACACACACACACACACACACACACACACACATATACACACATTTTAGAAAAATGGAGGAGAAAGAATAAATAATAAAATGGGGCTGAGGTCATCTTGAGGCAACAAAACTCATCCCTGAAGAGCCTTTATAATTAACAGTGCAGTATTATTGATTTGACTCCAAATTGTCAAACTACTGATGAAAGCAGAGCAGAAAGTACAAGTGGTACAAGGTTTGTGGGAACATCCCTTTTTTTAAAAGTGAGAAACAACTCTTTTTGTATGAAGCACTGAGATACATGTCCTTGTAAAGGGAATAAATGATATTATTAGAGCAATAATAAATGAAATATTAGAGCAATGTCTGACAGCTTTCAGTAAACAGAGTACTCCTTGGTGGAAGCTGAGGGAGTCTGATTGAAACATGATTCTGCAAGTGCCTTTCTACACAGGCCAAAAGTGTGTGATCTAACTGCACAGTGTAGATACAGAAATCTTCAGTGAACAAGGACCCACATACCACGTTAAGTATAGACCAGCTAACTTCAGACCATTTGCCTTAACAATCACATGAGTAAAAATAGTTTTTGCCACATTCATAATGAGAACTCAGAAGAATAAATCAGGAAAATGATTCAGGAAAATCAAGTTTTATCCCTGTGTTAATAGCAACCTATATTCAAAGAATATAACAACACATATATGATGTTATATATCAATCATATCATATATCATATATTATATATTATGTGTATATAAAGTAACCCTCATTCAAACCTACATTCTTTAGGTTATGATCTAAAGAAAGGAGTTCTTACCTTTGCAGACATTTTGGTAATAATTCATAAAATATTTCTAAGGCTTTTAGAAATTAAACATTTTATGAGTTTGAGCAGCCTATGGGGGAGGAAAAAATGTATCTTGAAGAGAACTTCAGTTCTATTGAAGAGAACATTCTAATGCTTTGGTCTGGTTTTGGTCTTGTTTATTAATGTAGGGTCAGAACCAATTCGCAGAGCAGGAAAAAGTGGCACCTCCACACCCACTACCCCTGGATCAACTGCCATCACTCCCGGCACCCCACCAAGCTATTCTTCACGCACCCCAGGCACTCCTGGAACCCCCAGCTATCCCAGAACCCCTCACACTCCAGGAACCCCAAAATCTGCTATCTTGGTGCCCAGCGAGAAGAAAGTCGCCATCATCCGTACTCCTCCCAAATCTCCTGCTACACCCAAGCAGCTTCGGCTCATTAACCAACCACTGCCAGACCTGAAGAATGTCAAGTCCAAGATCGGATCAACAGACAACATCAAATACCAGCCTAAAGGGGGACAGGTAAGAGTCACAAGAATACATACTTGCTGCCAAAGAGAAAAACCCACTCATTACTTACTATATCACCTTCCTCAGGCTATAAACAGTTCTTAAAATGCAAGGGATGTGGTGAGGTTACGGAGTAACTAGGTCCCATTCACTGATGAGTCTGAACCTTATCTACAAGAGCTAGCTTAGGAAATACAAGGGAAACCACATGGTACCTCCTTTCTTTCTGATCATTATTGTATAACAATTGGTTTAGCCATGTAGGAGAATCTTTTAGTTGGTTGCCTAACAGTTCTTTTCTGAATACAGTTCTATGACTTTGTGGATTTTAAGGCAAGAAACTGAAGCTACAATTCTGTAATAGATTTGAGGGGTTTTTTTAATTTTACATCTTAACCATGCCATGAACTAATTTGACTCTCTTTTTTAGTGATTCCATTTTTATCTCCTATCTTTTTCTGCAAGGATTTTGTGTGTGTGTGTGTGTGTGTGTGTGTGTGTGTGTGTGTGTGTGGTACTGGGGTTCCTGGAAGCCCTTCTACCTCCGGGCTACACTCCCAGACCTATTTTTACATTTTCATTTTGGAAACAGGGTCTCCTAAGCCAGCGAGCACGGCTGGCTTCGAACCTGTGCGATCCTCCTGTCTCTGCCTCCCAAGCGCGGGGATTACAAGCGTGCGCTACCACACCCGGCTTCTGCAAGGATTTTTTATAACATCTTTTACATTTCTCTATATCTACCCCCAAATCAAAGCATGATTCATCAAGTAACTTTCTGGATACTATTGCCTGCTTATTGCAAAGGGAGGGTATTAATGTTGATAATAAATAGGCAGCTCTGTAAGATTCTTATGAATGAAATTGCAGCCTTAGAACTTCTACTTCAAATTAACTGTGTCAATAGAGTTTTAGAAAAAATATCACATAAATCCTACCTGCAATTCCAGAGCAAATATTTATTTATTTTCTAACCAGGGACTTTGAGTTCTACCTTGACCTGAACCTTGCTTATATTCCAGGTTTGGACAAAGCCTGGAAAGAAATAAAAAAAATAATATTTAGTATTCCCCTTATAATACTGATCTACATATGGGATAGTTCAACTCTTCTTATAGAGAGATAAAAGAAAATATCTATGAAATAAAGGGAAAAAGCAATAACTTCCCTTACGTATGAACAAACTTGTGTCTTTTCAATATTTTTAGGAAAGCCCATCCCTTTTAACCTAACAATTTTTTTTTCTGCCATTCTCCCCCACATTGTATTTTCTATCACCAATTTCTGGTATCTCTCCTTCATGCCAAGGAAAATCTCTTCTCAAGCAAGTTTGGGGAAAAAATCTGCCAAGTGTGAAACTATCAAGGACTCCTACTCATCATTAAAACCCAAATTCTATGTTGCTTCTTATTGACAACAAACTTTCTTGCTGTCTCATTATAATTTTGTTCAATAAAGCCCAAGATGTTAAGAAAAATTAATCTATGGGCAGAAAAGAAAGAAATCAATGTGCCCTTTTCAGAGCAGCTATCACATCCTATAATAACATTGTCATAAAAGGATAAATTTTCATAGAAATATGTCATGGAAAATATGAACTGTAAGAAAATTTCATAAGCAGAAGATAAAAAAATCCAAATTCTAGGAAGTTTAAACCTTTAATTCCAAAAAACTTATACTATTCTTACATGTATCAGATTTGGACACCCAAGAGAAGGAAATATTTTGGACCTTTTGGAAATGCCCAAGTGTTGATTTATGTTTATACATTAATAACTTAGAAGGATAATTTGAATAAAATCAGTTTGATACCAATTAAAAAGTTCATCTTTATAGTTTTTTATGAGAGTGATCTCTTAATGTAACTATTTTCTACATGTAATATCAGTCAGGCACAGTGGGATCTACCTGTAATTCCGTACTTGGAAAGCTGAAATAGAAGAATTACAAGTTCAATGTCAGATTCCACAACTTAACAAAGCCCTTAGCAACATTGGAAGTTCATGTTTCAAAATAAAATAGGGCTGGAGGTAGAACTCAGAAATATAATGTTCTTGGGTTCAATACCCAATACTACAAAAAACAAAAAATAAAATATAATATCTTTTTATAAATATCTCCATGTCCTAGTACTGTTCTCGATTAAATGTGCAATTTCTTTGCTGATGTTCTGAAAAATATTGATATTTTAAAGAATCATTTTTCCTAGAATCACAAAGAAAATATAAATCATTACCAAAATATTTTATTGACACTATAAAAGACTGTATTAAAACAGAAAATGTGATGAGATCAGTGGGTAATATATGTATATTTTATACTGGGGGTTGAATTCAGGGGTGTTCTACCTCTGAGCTACACCCCCAAGCATTTTTATATTTGTTTTGAAATAGGGTCTCACTAGGTTGCTGAGTCTCACTATATTGCTGAGGCTGTTCTCAAATTTGTGATCTTCCTGTCTCAGTCTCCCAAGTACAGAAATTATAGGCATGTGCCAACACACCCATCAGAGTGCTTATATATTTTGACATAGAAATTTTGCAACATAGGATTTTGTTCAAAGGATTTACTCATGGTTTTAGCTTTAGCTTTGTAGGTATCTCTACTATTGAATCAATCCAAAATATATAAGGACATCTATTTTTTCTTCTTCTTTATAAAATCTAGTTATGAGTATTTCTATATTAACTTTGAGTTCTACTATATTTTATTAATTCATAAAGTTGATAAAAGTGTCATTGATTCATATGAACTAAAACTTCACTAGCGATTATTGTAGCTAAGGGCTAGTAAAAAACATTTAACACAAAGGTTATGGGCAAGATCAAAAATAGTCTCAATATCACAGTGGCACTTATAGAAGAATCTCTTCTTTCATCAGGAAAGTGTTAATACTGTAAGTGGCTACAGTATTTTCCTATCTTAGTATCTGATAACTTAGCAAAAAATCCACAACAGTCAAACTATAAAGTGAGTTGTAGAAGTAGGAGACATTTCCTCATCAAGATAAACAGATGAAAGATATTTATCTTCTACTTTATGGTAAGGGTGTAAATGCATTTAAATTATAGGAGGAAATTATTTGGAAAGTTTATAAACTGCAGTTTTCTTTGCAGGAAAAACTTTAGTACTATCTCTTTTTAGACCTCCTGTAATACATGATTTTCTCAAATATAGGGAGAGAAAAAAAAAGGTTCTTTTTCTGTGCATGTTAATCTAAAGGGTTTGACTGGAGATTTGAGTTTTTACTTTATAAAATGACTGTGGAAAAATTTATGTTAGGACACTGTGGAAAGTATCAGAATGATATATTCTTTAACACATTTATTATTATCTGACTGAACTATTGAAGATATCAAAGCCATTAGTATGTTGTTCCCAATTGCAAATTTATTACCCTAGAATATTTGAACAGGCAGTGACCCACCCAGAGTCATAAAAGACAGGGTGTTATGGTTTAGACCTGAAATGCTCCTCCCAAGCTCCTGTGTTGAAGACTGATCCCAAATGCATCAGTAGTGTCCAGATGTGGGGCATTTGGGAAGAAGTTGGATCATGAGGGCTTGACCTCATCAGTGGGTAAATGTATTCGAAAGATCAATCATTTGAATGGATTACTAGCAGGAGGTGGAAACTGAAGGCAGGCAGGACACAGAAGAAATAGTTCATTGGGGACATGCCATTTGGGACTTTGCCTTACCTCTGGTATATTCTCTTCTCTCCTTCTCCTCCTCCTCCCCCCTCTCCACCTCCCACCTTCTTCCTTTTCCATGGCTGCCATTAGCTGAGCAGCTTTCTTCCACAACTCCCTTCTACCATGATGTTCTGCCTTACCTCAGGCTAAAGCAACAAAGCCAGATAACCATGGACTGACTGAGCACTCTGTATTCATGAGCCAGAAGAAATGTTTCCTACTTTAAGTTATTTATGTCAGGTATTTTGGTCACAGCAACGAAATGCTAATACCTAGGTTGATATGCATGCTTTCTAGAGGAGTCAGATTTTTTAATAGCAATATGTGGGAACTCAACAACTTCTCAAGTTGAGAAACTATTATTTGCCCCAATTTGAACATTTATTCCTTTTCTGTAAGTATAAGCTTTATGCTTATAGCCCTTATCTCTTTTGTTAAAGTCCAATTTTTTATTGCTGGAGAGGCTCAGCTCAGTGGTTCAGATCAGTGAGGCAAATCAGTGCCTAATGGAATAGTTGAGCTAGCTGAAGATATGATGAGTTTCACAGAAAACAATAAAGTTAATCTTGTCAGCTAAACATAAATCTATTCTACTAGAAAGGACATCTGCAATAATGGAGTCACTGTAGATAGCATGGTTCACTGAACTTAACATATCGATAAAATCATTTTATTCAGTATATTAATTTGAAGCTACCTCTATGTAGTTAGCTCCTCTATAGTCAATCTAAATTTTATATTAATACTAGTTTTTTAAGAATTCAGCTATTTGGAGTAACTAAAAGCAGGAAAATAAGCATTTCTTTAAACACAAAGCTTAAAATATTTAGGCTACAACTTGATTATGGTCCTTTTTATTGTTTTTGTCTACAAATCAATTTTTTAGAGGTACTTTGATGGATATGGAGTACTTCTACATGTTTTGACAGGTTCGTTTTCTATGAGCTATATGAAGATCACATTTAAAAATCACAAGTTATACACCTTTGTAATAATTGAATCTTACTAATGAGACTCTTTTCCAGATGCTATTTTTGTTTACTGCTCATTGGATAGGGTGGTTAAGTAGATCATGATCTCTGCAACGTTATGCCCATGTATTCCACTGATTACTTTGTAACTTACATACTTATGCCTCATTCCTGGCCACAGCCATTCTAAGGTCAGATATGCTAATTATAATGGTTATTTAATGTCTATCTTGTCTTACCTATAAGATCATAACCTCTACAAAGTCAGAGATAAGGTCTGCCCTGTCTTCAGGGCCTCACACTCAGTAGGTTATTAATAAATATTGATTCATCGAAAGTTGAATGAATAGTATACCATGTTCATGGAAAGATGCATCCTTTC
This sequence comes from Muscardinus avellanarius, assembly GCF_963383645.1. Lineage (NCBI taxonomy): Eukaryota > Metazoa > Chordata > Mammalia > Rodentia > Gliridae > Muscardinus > Muscardinus avellanarius. The sequence goes on along the minus strand of NC_137787.1, from coordinate 29,069,722 downwards.
TAGTGACATTGTTGAATGAGTGTGACTTCTTTAGGCCATTGCAATTGTTATCTAAAGAAACTTTAAATGTTTGGGCCACAGTGAGTTTTGGCTAAAAGAATATTGGACCATATTTTAAGAGCTGAATTTTTTCTTGGTCTAGAGATATTGAAGTATCATATGGTATTAGATACTGATATCTCCAGTCCTTAACTTTCTTATTTATAAAATAGAAGCATCAAAATAATATTTTTTTGTATATAACACCATTTTATATAAACAGAGTATGAAGTTGCTTTAAGCTTTCAAATGTGTGGTTCTAGTTAGAGTTTGACAGTATTTTCCATTACAAATCACTGAAAAACATGCACTTAGGCATTCTAATAGATTCCATACATGTTTGTGGTGCAAAGAGCAAACTGAAGATGGATTTAAAAAAAAAAACAGCAGAATATTTGAAATATAAAAGGGGCAAAATGGGAGAGACAGAGTGATCGAGAAGGAGAAAGAAGGGAATGAAATTAGTGGAATGTAGACTTGTACACTGGAATCTTTCTTACATTTTCTTATAAAGTTGTAGATATTATCCACAGACATTTTTAGGCCTTTTACATGCTAATTGAATAGTTTGCCTTAAGTTTTCAAGTAGGTAAATGGAAGTAATTCTGAAGACAATAAATTACAGCCAACAAGAATCTTTCTCCAATATATAAAATTATAGCAGTTACCACTGTGAATGTCTACTAGGTGCCACTAACATATAGACATGTTTATAAAGTGCAAGACTATTTGTTCATTTATACATTTATTCTTTCACCTTTACTAAGGCTCCTAGGTATTATATAACAAAAGGGGGCCAGCAAACAATTAGAAGTGGTCTCTACAATCTAGGCCAACAAGAGTGTTTTTTCTTTCCTTTTCTTGTTCCCTACCATCTTGATTTTATTTAATCTCAAGTCCTTTCCAAACCAATACTTTCCATCTCCATAGGGCTATGATAAGTGCTAAACAAGAGGAGTAATAAAAATACCCTATAAAGTCTAAAGTACTGTCAGTCAATCTATTATGAAAAAAAAATTAACCACTGAAATGCATTACAGTATATTGACAAGATGTGTTTATTTATTTTATGGTATCAAATTTCTTATTATCTCAAGGTGCAAGGTTCTTATGATCAGGGCCCTGTCTTTATGCAATAGAAATTGCATAACTATAATTCAGATGTCTTTCGTGAGGTAGCAAAATGTTTTGGAGCTTGTATTATAAATAATAATTATTTAAACTCTGAGAAAATTGCTTTGCATTTATAAAATTTAGTCCCGTAGAGCCCCTTTTTGTGTGTTTTCATTAACACACTAAGTGAAGACATGGGGCAAGCTTGGAATTTTAAGTTGCTCTCAACTACCTGAACAGATTATTTAAGTTATATTCTTCACCAATTTGGCCCAGTATTCCTTTTAATTTTCTAAAAATTTAAAGGAAATAAAAACACTTATGTCAATAAGTTACATGAATTCAAAAAAGCCCATTCTCTGATTATTTTCATGAAAGACAAATGTTGTGCTTATCTTTTTTTTCTTCCAGCTTCCATAGAGAAACCATTTAAATAATTTTAATAGTGGATCTAATGACAAAATTTATTGTCTCTTCTACCAAAATGTTCTTTCCAAATCATTCAACGTTATCTATCCACCCCAAGGCTTTTAAATGTGGTTAACCTTCTTTGACATGTGGTACAGTCTACATAGAAAAAAATAGGTCCCTTCAACTTGTCTTTCTCCTTTAGAGTTTTATGGTATTGTGCATTTTGACATAAACTTATTTCTATTTAAATCTCTGTTAAAGTATATGTTTACTTATATTTGATGTAAGTAATTTTGAAGAACCTGTTGGTTAGTACAGGCAGAATTCATTAACATTCTGAGTGGAGCCATCATGGTGTGTGCTTGAATACAGTACCCAGAATACAAGGCTGTCAGTAGGTGAATCATTGAAGAACATCATTGTGTGAGATAATGTTCAATTTTCAGGAATTTCTGACGTGGTCATATTTTTATTTCTAAGATGCTGTCTTAGGATTTTTAAGGGGCTAAATAAGTAATTTTCATTAAAATTCAATGTTGTAGAATGGGAAATACTTTTGAGAGAAAAGAAAGTGTTTTTGTAATTCAAGGCCAAAGAGGTCTTCATTTTAAGCACTACTGAGAAATGATGGAAACCCAGAGGAGATGCTTAATCTCCAGCAAGTTAGAAGGAAAGTCAGTCAAATGACTGCAAACTAGCCTCCCCAAAGCATTCTTTCTGAGACAATCTCACTGGAGGAAGAAGGAAATGAAGTTGAAATGTTGCTGCAACTGAGGTTCATTCCTGGAGGACGCCTGAGGCTCTAGACAGAATCCAAACTCATAGACACCCAGTTACCATCCATATTTCAGCATATCAAGCTGACATGTGGGTCTTTAGCTTAAAAAAAAAAGCAGTATCAGAGTGTCAAATTTTTAAAAAATCGAAATCCTACTGCACAAGAAATTCATGTTGACATTCGGACAAATGCTTCTGGCATATATGTTAACTAAAAACTATACTTTAGGAATATATTCTCTTTCATTTATATGTTTCATATTTTCAAATAACTAGTAAGATAGATTTGTTCTTACTTTAGCATATTCTGTATTTCTGTTGTCTTCCTATCCTTTTCTAGAGTGATTCTGTTTAGGGAGAAAATGTTCATTTCTCAAAAAAAAATTAAACATATGTAGAGAGAGAGAGAGTTGCAGATCATTTCAATTAAATCCCACTAGACTCACACAAGGGATAGCCAAAAATCCCCAGAAAGTAACTGCAGAGTTTTTATCTACTGTGGTAAAAGCAAGAATTAGTAAACATTTAAATAATTTTGATTACCTTAGAATTATATTATCTGTTGTATACATTATACACACACACACACACACACACACACACACACACATATATATAATCTTCACACTTATATAGCCCTTATGTTAAAGAAAAGTCAACTATCTGGCAAGTGAAATCATCAACATTTGAATAAAACCTAGGAACCTAAAATATATTTTTGGTGCATGTGGAATTGAACCTAGGAGGATTCTACTAGAGAACTACATCCAGTCCTTCTTTTCTTTCTTTCTTTTTATATTTACTTATTTTTTATTTTGAGGCAGAGTGTTGCTAATTCACCATATACTGGTCTCGACCCTGCACTCCTCCTGTTTCAGCCAACTCTAAGATCTTTGGGGTTTGTTTTTTGTTTTGCCAGCCTTTGCCTAGAGTACCTTATTGGACTGAGCCTTAAACGATGACCTGTTAGACACAACTTAGAATGTGGTCATTCTAGACAGAGATGATTTTAAAAACATGGGGATGAAGTTGAAAATGTAAAGAAGGCCCTTAAAGTCTGGATCGTAACATAGTCTACCCCAAATATAAAGAGAATAACAGAAGAGAGTGCTGAAAAATGAGAACTGCTGAGAAATCTGTTATCTCACTAAGAAGTTCTGATACATTGATAAACAGTGGGGAATTTGAAGGAATTTTGGATAGAAAAGAGCTGGAGGAAGATGAACCATTTGATGGATGTAATTTTTTCACATCTGCTCTGAAATATACAGAAGATTATCACAATCTTCTAAATTACCCCATCTTATATTAATAACACAAGTAAATTTTTGGCTAAAGTAAATTAAAAATATTAAACTATGGTTTCATTAGGTAATGATTATTCATTTTTTTATCCTTCATACCATGAACATAGACTTAGTTCTTTTGTCAAATAGGAGTTTATTAGTTGTTTTTCTAAATAATCTCTTAAGATGTTAAAATAATCTTCCCTTTATATAGACTTTTAAAAAAAACACAATTTTTACCTAACCTTAATATTTGTTTTTTTTTAAAAAAAACAAATGTTTATTTAGATCCATTCATAAATCTAAAGTTAAAACTCAACTCTGGTGAGTGTGGTGTTGCACACCTATAATCCCAGTACTTGGAGACTGAGACAGGAGAATAGGAGATTCAAGGCCAGCCTCAGCAATTTAGTGAGACTTTCAACAACCTAATGAAACTTTGGTTCAATCTCCAGTACCACAAAAAGAAAAAAAATAATAAACTGGAATATTATCCATTTTTCATAGCAGCCATCTATTTTTCTCTCATGGAATGATTTCTGAAGACTGCTATTATTTGTGGAATTCACTCCGTAGTGTTAATTAGTTCTAATGATCCAAGAGATCTTTGACATGAAGTAATTTGTAATTTTTCTTTTTTTTTTTTTTTTTTTGGTGGTGGTACTGGGTTTCTGGAAGCCCTTCTACCTCCAGGATACACTCCCAGACCTATTTTATACTTTTGTAAATTTGGAAACAGGGTCTCTTAAGCCAGCGCGCCTGGCTTCGAACCTGCGCAATCCTCCTGTCTCTGCCTCCCAAGCGCGGGGATTACAAGTGTGCTCCACCACGCCTGACTGTAATTTGTAATATTTCTAAGACATCAGTATTAGTCACAGGGAAGAGGTAGGTGTTCAGGTGTTGGTGGTCAAGCTGTAGCTTAAATCCCGCTCATCATTAAGCATCCTCTATCCAAAGTAGTTTTGTTTCTACTACTCAACCATTAAGCAAGATGGAAAATGAAGGTCTAGGAGGGCCGTTTCTATTTATTCTGTCATGTTTTTCTTCATATAATGTAACATAAAGCTATTGAAATATAGAAATATGTAAAGAATGTACCAGTAAAGATGTCAGAAGTCTGCTTCACACTACAGGCTGAACAGACATAAATTGAGAAAGTATGCCATCACAAAAGGCCAGGTAGTGGTGTCACCAAAAAATCTATGACCCTGGACAATCAGGAGGAAATTAACAGGACTATTGAGTCGTAGGGTTTGAAGATTCTAAATCATCTCTGAATAGTGTTAGTGACCCTTTGGTACTGAATCATTTGTTTGGAAAATCATAAAAATTGTTAAACAGTTGATTAAATGTTAAGGTCAAACAGATTTATGAAACTGAATTTGGAATTTCCAGTTTTTGCAATAAGTAAATCAGATTAGTGTCTGTCTTTGATCACTTGATAATGAGTCACTTGATTGGTACTCTAATGTTTCTAAATTAAGATATATAAATGAAATATTAAATATTTTATATTATCCCCAAGGTTTTGTAAATAACTCCAGTGAATTATATTTCATTTCCAAAATAGTCATGTAGAGTAATTTAAAGTATTATCAGATAATAAAAATATTATTTGCTTCCCAAAAATAATCTATAAAGTATTAAATTTAATTACTTTTATTGGCTTTATACATTCTCTGCAGTTCAAGTGAAACTCTTCCAGTTCAACTATACTGATTGTTAGCTATAGACTCAGTGATAACCCCAAGCTTTTAAGTTGGAACTTTTATTATGCCCTGGAGAGTAGCCTAATCATCATGGCTTCTGAATTCAAATTTTGACAAGAGGACCTACCCTTGGGCTGTTGATGAGAGCTGTCAATGAAATTTCCCTGCAAGGAAAGAACTGTCCTGCCCATGTTTGACAGGCACTGTGATTTAAGCTTTGCCTAGTTAAAAATAGTCAGGATTCAACGTCTTTTTGAATTTTAGATTCTTTTCTGCAAATACTAAGAGATATGTTGATATTCTTCATGATAGAATTATATATTGGGTAAACTTTAGATTTTTTTTTATAAGAAGCTAAACTATCCCCTAAAGCATTGAAAATATGATTTCTCTTTAGCAATGGTGGGAGAGGGGAAGTGGTAATACCCAAAATAAAACAAGTAACGACAACAACAATAACAAATATCAGCTTTTCTTCCTATGTTTATATTGTGTATCTCTCCTCCAAAACATGCAAATTTTAAAAGACAGATGTAAGAAGTCACAAGAGTTATGACTTTGTACTTATATCACATCAGAGTGATGTCTTTCCAGATCTGGATTTGCTGTTGTCTTCAAAATGAATGCATGATTTCCTGAAATTAGAAATAAAACAACTACCCTCAAATCTTCTGGACCCAACCAAAGCCTGGACTGTATCTGTATGCCCTAGTTCAATGCAGCTAACCAATGGGCTCTAGTGTTCTTACCTCAAAAGTGGGCATGCTTCCACAGGACCATTGGCAATGGTTGTTCTTGAGCAGTTGCCAGAATCGGGTCTTTGGAAAGTCATGGAGCCAACCCTGCAAGAGAATCATAAAGCCCCTTTTAGCAGAGACTCTATGCTGACCTTCCCAGGAAACCAAGAGTTCTTTCCCGGTGTGCCTGGGAATCCTGACTTACAACACTGAGCCAAACCAATTGGGACCCTCACATATGCAATATGGACTGGTGGAACAGTGCAGTCAAGTGATGGAGCTGATTCATAATTGCTACAGGGGGAGAACTGGTGTGTCCTTTAGGATCCTGGGCTGAACCACACTGAACCATACTCCAGAATTTTCCAAAGAGTAGACCTGAGACCCTACAAGAGTGGCAGCCTCCCCATCAAAGACAATCCAAACTTCACTTTCTACCCCCACCCCAGCTGTTGCTAAGTTACACCTGGGTACAGCTGGAATATCTATGGCTCTCAAGTGTTTGTCTCCTGGGGCTTCAGGGAAATCGGGGCTCATATTTACCTAACTGTTCTTCAGTCTCAATTTGATTTTTTTCTCCCAGATGAATATGTAGGTGAAAGGGATTTTTGGTGCTCCCCACTCTAGTCCCCTGTTCCCAGCATCTTGAAAGAAAAATGAACAGTGAAGTTACCTCCAATTCCTTTTAGGTTAGGATTTTAAACAAGAAGATCGATTTTAGCAAAGTTCAGTCAAGATGTGGTTCCAAGGATAACATCAAACATTCTGCTGGGGGCGGAAATGTAAGTAAAGCTTCCATCAGGAAGCTGTCCTGAGTGTGTGGAGCTACCTGCAGAGCCAGCATCCTGTCTCCTCTCCTGCCGCCTCCCAACACACTCCTCTCTCCTCACCACTGCCCCACCTGGCACCTGGCATGGTAGCTTGTCGGCCTCGCAGGCGGGTGATGGACTTCCCATCCTTTCCTGTGGGGTCATCAGCAAATTTCTCGCTTTCTTTTGGGAAAGAAAGCCTTTTGAGGATGCCCCATGGGTTCCCAGAGGATGGTAAACCCACTTCACTTGCCAACTTTGTTCACTGGCCTTTCTGTCTTGAGTCTTTCCTTACACTGTCTCTACTCCCCCTGCAAAATTTGGCTGGACTCACCCTTTTCTATCCCCATTTAAATTACCCTGAGGCAAAGACTTGATATACTTGAAAGTGCCCAAAGTGGGTAATGTTGATCTTCAGTGGTTAATTATTCAAGAAAGTTAGGATATCATTTAGAATAATACAAAACTGGTGAAGCATAGTTCATCCATAATTCACAGCAAAAGGATTAGAGTCCTAGTGTACATTTTGTCTTGATGGGATTTTTCCTGTCTCTTTTCATTTAGTGAAAATAATATCCTATGAGAGGGAGTGAAAGATAAATCTGTATTTCTTAAGTGTGTTTGAGGCCAAGTTGCAGTGGTCAGGTGCACTCAAGCTAAGGGAAACATGGTTCTCTATAAATAAGTTTTAAAAGGTGAATCATGATGACTCTGTTCTACAGATGTTATGTAAACCAGGTTCTTATGATATGTGACTCAAGTAATTTATAAGACATTAAATACAGAATCCTCAGCAATCTAATAACTCTTGGCCCCTTGCTCCTCCACTGGGCAGAAATAAAGCCGAGGAGAAAGAGAAAAGTGCCTTCTGCAAGGAGCTTTCACCGAGCATAAAAATATCACAGTCATAGACGTCCAGAGCAATGCTTGCTGGGCTCCTTCAAGAATGCTGGGCTAAGCCTCAGGATCGATGTTCACACTGACATATGTAGCCCTCCTCCCTGTTCCCCTTACTATAACTGCACACCATGTGTTACTCTCACAGAAGCAGTGCCAATTCTGGTAATTCCCATGCGGGTATCAGAAGATGGAACATGCTATCCTGTACTGCAGATGCAGCTGGTCAGAACACAGTGGAAAGGGGCCGATTGGGATAAAGATGTTAAATAAGGAGCTTCCAACCTCCAATACAATAGTCTTAAATTTCACCTGAAATAAATCACTTGTTTAAATATGTGGATACCTTGGCCGCATCCTCTCAGTGTCTGAGTATTCCCCTGAACTCCTGATGTAGATGGACAATGGACCATACTTGCAGAAGCACTGCTCCCAATATTGAGAGAGGGAAGATTTTCAGTGAAACACTAAAGAGAAGAAAAAAAAAACATTGTTATCCTTTTACAATTTGGTGTACAAGAAAAATTCCAATTTAACTAAGATGTTGCAATTTAATACTAGTTTAGAAAAATTACATCTAGATCTTTTGTCTTGTATTTAACACAATACTAATCTTCTTGTAACTATGAGCAATGCTGGTCACTGTATGTAAAACTCACTTTGTAAAAAATTAACCCATCACTTCTCTTGGCTCTTTGCTATGGAAAGGTTTAAAATGGTGTGGCTTAGTTCTCTGAGTGGAAGCTTGCCTTATTAATACAAACATTCCTATGCTTTTATGGTGTGGTCTGTTTTCTATTAATAAAACCTCTATTCCAGGATTTTCATTCACTTGGGTTTGTCTTTCCAGTCCAAACACGGGGTAGAAAATATGGGAAATTACATTTTCCTATGTGTGTGTATATGTGAGCATGCACCTCAATTCACATTTCTGGATATGTTGTTGCCTGTCGTGAGTGTTGGTACATTTTATATAGGCGCTTGGGGATTTCCACATCTAAGCTATTTTAAGTATGCTTTATGTGGTTCACACAGGTACAAATTGTTACCAAGAAGATAGACTTAAGCCATGTAACATCCAAATGTGGATCTCTGAAGAACATCCGCCACAGGCCAGGTAAGTGTATCCACTTTTAGAAGTTGGAAAAATATTTACTTGAATTTATGAAATTGAGAAGCAAACGTTGTTGTTGTTGTTGTTGTTGTTGTTGTTGTTGTTGTTAAATACGTAATTGAAAGGATATTTCAAAATCCTGATATTTATGCTTTGTTAATAAGAGACTTAAGTTAGAAAATTTAAGGAATTTTCATTTGGGATGCAGGAACCCAATTATCATGACAAGGCCTCATATAATAGAACAGGTTAAAATTAAAAGGTACATTAATTAAAAAGTCTATGAAATACATTGGGTTATATTTTCATATATAATAACATTAATTGAAAGCACTACTTCCCTACATTTTTCATAAATTTTTTACATTATGTAAAATAAGGTTTGTGTTTAGCACAGCTAGATAAACTTATCTGATGAATTTCTTGGATCCTTCATTAAGTCAATAAGCACTACAAATCCTCAGCAGAAAACAAGGCTTCCCCAACTTATTTGACGATAGATTCCTTTTGTTTTTCTAGAATATTTCATAAGAGGTGTGCTTTGAGGTAGAATTTATATTCACACTTGCTAAGGGGGTGTCCTCCTTTATAGGGCAGATTTGATGTATTATGAATCATTTGTCTGATAGCATATATACTTTTGCTAAATTTTACCTCCAAATAGATATAATAATGAATAACTGTCAACTTTGTAATGTTACTAAGAATATTCTGACATAATGTATATATTCCATTGGATTATCAAAAGTAAATTACTTGGTCTTAACCATCTATGCTTGGCATCTTACCATGGAAATCAGGTCATGGCTCATTTTCATTAATCATTGTTTCAAGTATTATCAGAAAAAAAGGTATAAAAATAATTGAGCAAAACAAAAATTTTGACCAAGAAAGGATTATGAAGTATTTATTGGTTGAAGCAAAGATAAGTAAGGTAAGTATCAAAATGGAAAATTATATTGGGAACTTCTAGAAATAAGACTTCATTTTGTTAAAGGGTGCTTACGAAGCAAGTCAAATAAAAAAAAAACTATATATATAAAATCTCCATTCCTAGTTGCAGAACTTCTACCATGAAATTAGCTTCTCTGCTATTCATGAGACAGCAAGGACATGTCCTATACTATCTTGATAATTCCCCTGTCTAGAGCTAAAGCCTATAAACACTTAATTGATGTTGTCCTGCTCCATCAACAGCATAACTAAAGTATTTGGACATGTTGCCTATTTTCTTGCAGAATACAAAAGAAAATGCGGGATTTTTTTCATGCTAGACCATAAGAATAGTTAGATGAACTCATCTGGGGTTTGTTTTTTTTTTTTTGTTTTTTGTTTTTAATTTTACAACCATTTAACATGAGCCAAGTTTTCATCTATGTCACCCCATTATGATTACATACATACATGTACCCCTAGCAAAGAAAGGAATCAGGGCGACGACTCATCGAGCTGCTTCGAAGCTGAACAGGGGCGACGTAAGGGGGCCCCGGCTTAGGGTACATATGTATGAAATTGGCATGGGGAGATCAGATGGGTCCATGTGGTGTGTGTCTATGACGAGTCAAAGGCCTCGGTAGATGTCTGCCAGGTTTTGTCTGTCAGAAAGCTTTGATCCTATGAGATAATATTTAACAATATAGGTTAATAACATAGCATTTAAATGAGAAATTAAAACTTTTGTTGACTTAGACTGAAATATACAAAAGTGGGATGTATTAAGTTTATTTTGCATCACGTGAATCCAGATATTAGTGTTGTGGAAACCTAAAATAGGCTTTGGAATGAAGATATTAGATGATTTGATGAATACCAGTTCACCTGGACAAAACAGAATTTATCCTTTTTTTCTGGCATTGTTTGAAGTTTACTTAAAACTTATTGGTCAGCTGACAATAGGGTAACATTGGTATCTAGGACTATGTCCCAGTCAGAAAAGATCTAAAAGTTTCCCTTGGCATGAGTGAAACCAAGGTGTTAATTTTTACCTGGATATGTGCTCTTCAATTGCTTTTGTGTTTGGTGGGCTTAACAAGCTATTTTTAGGGTTACCTCTAAGACCAATTTTACATCTCAGCACAATGTGACTGATAGTTTTCCATAACTTTTTACAGTAAACAATCTTAAATGTAGGTTTTAAAGAATTATTATAGACTTTGGGGTCTCCCAATTTTATGGCAAAAAGTAATCCTCTAGCCTTTTTATCAACAGTACATCCCTGCTGGTGAACTTTAGTATTTCCTTTTAATAATCCATCTTTATCACATGCCTAAACATATCACAAACACTGTTTTGCAACTTATCACACACCTCTTGCAATGCGCTTTAACCTTCTTGTTTTATCCTGTTTTTTTTTTTTTTTTTTTTGGATAAAACTTACAACCAAACAAATTTCATCCATGCTTTATACCTTGCTTTAACCCTCTAACCTTTTATCTGGTCCTTTGTTTCCCTTAGGGACAACCTTAAGACAAGCCTCACAACATGCTTTCTTAGTTTCACAAAACCTTTTTTCTCTGTATTTACTAACATATAAAGAAATATATAGACTTTTTAAATCTGTCTTTTGTTGTTACATCTAAGCAAACCCCATAAAAAAGCATATCACTTAATAATGTTGTTCATATATCAGCAGTTAAAGAAACCCATTTAAAAGACTTGTGTTACTTTAAACCTCATGAAGTTAATAGCATTTTAAAGCATTGCATTTAGCATTTTTAACTTAATTGAACTATAGATTACATGGAAAATTAAGACATTAGATAAATATCACTAGCACCTTAAAACCTTAATTTTGCAAAAGGAGTAATATTAAAGACACTGTATATCCTATTTGACCACATACACCTTAAAACTTATATTATAAATTATCACGGAAATCCATGACATCATAAAAACATCCCTAGTATCTTAAAACATTGATTTTGTCAAAGAAAATAACTTTGTTTAATCACTTCTCACAGGAGTCTAATTGGACAACTTTTTGAAGTAACCATTTTAGCTAAGACTGATTGAGATAAAAATATCTTTGAGTAATAACTTTAGTGCAACCAGCAAAAGAAAAAAAAAAAAACTTTGTTATCAGAGGAGCTGAATTTCCTAGTGTGGCTAAGAACGTAGAATGGGAGGTCATTCTAAACACCTCTGCAGGCTGAGTAAACAGATGGCTCAGGGCTGGTCTGTAAAGACTCAGCACCCTGGCTAAGCTTTTGGTCCTTGGGCCAGGAAAGAAGGACACTGCCTCAGATCTGGCCTCCGGGATTTCACTGCGTGATCGCCTAGGGCTCTTTTAGTTAACTCAGGTGGTGGTAAGTGGGAGGACTCACTGGGAACGTAGGTCTGAGGACCCCAATTCCCTCCGGAACTGGGGGCGCTCAGCCGTTTAATGGTCCCCCTTTGCATTGTGAGCCAGGCCTCAGAGGACCTTTATGGCCTCCTGGTTGAGAGCATTTCCTCCAGAGTTGCTCTTGCTCTTTCACCTTAAACAGACTTGAGCCTAGGTTTTTTTGCTAGCAGCCAGAATCCTTAAATGGCTTTTTGTCCATCTATCTTTCCCTTTTCAAGTCTCTGTTAAACCAAATTGGTGGCCTGAAGTATTAGTCTGTCTGAGGATGGCCTTCCCTTCTACTGGGTAAAGAATTAACTAATAACGTTAGCATCTATTTTTTTGAGTAGGTGTTATAGCCTTATATTTAATCCTCATGAAAGAACTGCATGTGGACAGATCGAACTGTGAACTTTTCTCTCCAGGCGGTCTGCGGCCCGCAGGCAAAACCAGTTGGAAACTAATCTGGCAGCACTAAGACCCTGCGGATCCCAGGCTGCTAAAGCTGCACCTGCAATGCACTGGCTTTACCTTGGTTAGGCTCAAAAACTTTTGCCTTTTGCGAGTTGTTCCTTTCTAGCAAGGAGCTGGGGTCTACAAATGGCACTGCCAGTTCCCCTGTGGGCATATTTTGTCTATTTTATGATTCCCCATTTGTGGAGGCCGCAAAATAATTATCCCCTATTGCTTTAGCCTCTTTCTATACCCTATCTCTTTTTATAGACATCAGAGTTTGTTCAAGAAGTAATCTAACATCTCTCCAAGTAAGATCATACAATGAACTGAGTAATCTGAATGCCTTTATGTAATGGTCAGGGTCAGTAGTATAATTTCCCAAGTCCTTTTTAATTTCTTTCAATTCTGCTAGCGAGAAAGGCTGATGGACTCGCTTCGACCCGTTTCTCCCCTCCTACCGTTACAAGAGGAAACATTCCTCCTTGCCCCTGAGCCTCGGGCACCCCCTGGGTCTCCCGCATATCAGAGTTGCTACCCTGAGGTGGAGGGGCCTTAGTCTGGTTTGATCCCTTGGGCATGAGAGGGGGTCCTGTGGCTCCTATAAGACCCTCTTCCTGATGATTCTGTTCCGTTTGTGCTTTAGATTCTGTTTTAGCCAAAGCTGCCACAATAGCCTCAACCTTGCACCTTTTAAGTAACTCTGGGTGTTCCCGTAAGTAGAAAAACAATTGAAGATAAGCTATCTCTGTCCATTTACCCTCTTTTCTACAAAATAGGTCCAATTGCCTTAAAATCTTGTAATTGAGACTTCCCTGTGGGGGCCACGTGTTTTCGTCCCCTAGCGCATACTGCGGCCATATTTGGGTGCAAAAAAAAATATGAGAGCTTTCTTCTTTAGCATCTTAGGGTCACACTTCTCCCAATTTTGGAGAACACATGCGAGTGGAGATCCGGATTCCACCTTGGAGTGCTGGGAACCCATCTGAGAGGGAAAAGGGTGTGGTTTAGTGTCCTGTCTGAGCGGAGGTCGTCCCCTCCTCCCCCAGAGCTGTGCACTCAAACCGAAAATCCCGGCGTTTAGGACATGCTTGGAATCTCATTTTACGACAGAGAAGCATATGGTGCGCAGAAGGTTGTCCTTCTGACCCTGCACCGTGTGAAAGTGGGGGCCTAGAGGGTGGCCTCATTTCCCACGCTTTGCTGCCCACCGGGAGGGTCTTAAATGGGAAGAGGCTTTGCCACCCTTTCCCCTTGCCCATATTCCCCTGTCCGATCGAGCTGCTTGGCCCGTTCTCTGTCTGATGAGACTTCCTATCCTAAAGCCATGGGTACAGCTGTGGACGTCCAGCTGTCCCGTCCGTGGAGAAGCACGGGGCAGTACTTTCCACCAACCGAAATGGATATGGAGATTTAGCCCCCTTACTCCTGTTCCATTTCCCGCACTTTCACAGTGCCCCCCTTTTCCCGATGGGGTGTCTATTGCCATTTTTCACCAAAAAAAAAAAAATGGTCTTATTACTGTGTTTCTCTGTATTCACTTCACTCATGCAAGGCCTAAAATCCCCACGCCGGCCAGCGGCTGGGTGTTGCCTTTCTTTGAGCTGCCTCCTCAGAGGGCTTTTCCATGCAAATTGAGTTTTCCCTGCCTGTTGAATGTCAAACAATTCCTGCTGAGTGTGGCCACCACCTAGCAGACTTGCCTGCCTGAAACTTTTCTTTTTGACCTCTTGAAAAAACTTAACCCTTCATGCTCTGAAATTTAGAACTATTACACGTGGCTCCAGTTGCCAATGGCAACGTTACCTAGATGTCGTCTCTAAAAACAAACGCGCTAGCTTATCTTCCTAGAATCTGTTTCAAATTACAAAAAAAAACTATCATCCCCTAGCTTGGGTCTCTTGTTTGGAGATCTTTCTTAAGGTGGGCCATGGGCATTTTTAGATTTAACTTTGTATAGGGATTTTAACAGTGTCCCATCCGTGATGTGGGCCTAATAGATGGGCACTCATTGGGCCTGACAAGACAATAGCGGTTTCCGAGAAGCCTCAATAAGGACCAAGCACTGGCCCTGCACCCCCTACGTAGGCATAGGCAGCAAAGATCTTACCCCCGTAGGGTGCGGATCTCAGATCGCGTACTGGCCGCCACTAAGCCTTGTAGTAGGCCGGGAGGAGGTTCTCAGTCCTCTATCGTCCCCTACACTATTTAATGGGAAATTTTCCCTTCCCCTGGAGATTCTGCCGTAGCTAGGCCGTGGCAGGGGGGTCTCCATGGTTCCAGAGAGCTCATTGGCGCCGGCAATCCAGTCATCCTCTGAGATCTGGTCCCATTTTAGGGAAGGTTACTGACCTTCAAGATGCAGTGGCTTTAGAACCACCGTCGGCTGGAGTCACCTGCAGCTGTAGATAGCCCCGCGTGGGCGCCAAATATGTTGCAGGGGGATAGGTTGGTGGGGGGAAAGGTGTGTGGTGTGAAATAATCCCCCCACCACCCCCAGACACACAGAGACAAACAGAAAAACCGTGGATTCTTGTCCTAAGCTAAGAATAAGTATTCATCGCTTGGACAGCTGCTGCAAATTTAAAGAAGTTTATTAAAAGATAGAAATATAGAGATAGTCACAGCCCTGTGCCGGAGGAGACACAGGGGGGCAATTCGAACGAAAATGCCCTCATCTGGGGTTTGGATGTACAGAAAAATCTTACAGAGATAAGGAAATATTCTGTGTATAATTTGCTGGTCACAAAAGCCTATTGTCAGAGACTCCCACCTATTTCTAAATCTAGCTCTTGCTTCTATTATAACTGAATCATATGACTAAATTCACAAAGAAGTGTTAGCATGGTGATCTTTGACAGCAGCAAGCCTTTCACAAAGTTACTTTGGAATGTGGAGTATCTAAGGAGAAAATAAAACAAACAGCTCAACACCTGGAACCACAAATTGAAATATCTGCACTTCATTTCTGAAGCTTAATAAATATTATAATCTTCCACAGTGCTGCTCTTGGTGGGTACCAGAGTTCTTCAAAACCAAAGGCATAGATATCTGAATTCAAATTGACTTCTGTAACCAGCTACATACGTATTTCTAGTGGAAAATTAACTAAAGTTTCCCTTTTTTGAAATATCATGAGTCAGTATTTATTTTTCTTTTCAAAACAGTTCAACAAAATTTAATAAAATTATATTGAAACAACACATATTTAGCAAAGAAGCTTAAAAGCACAATTTCTATTAAAGACCACTAAAAATGCAATAAGATCCCCCCCAAAATTGATCTCATCCAGTTTAAAGCCCAGTTTCCTTGGCATGCCTCTAACCAAGGTAGTTTTTTTATGGATCATTATCAACAATGCTAATCCTTTCACAACCAGTAGATAAGCCAGGTAAAATGTGGTAAAAATAACACTTCATGAAATGATTCATACTTTGAGGAAGAATAATGTTATATCTCCTATAAGTGTGAGTTTCATGACAATATGAAAATCTTCCACTGCAGGCCAGAAATGAATGGATATTTCTCCAAAATATTACCCAATAGCACCTTATAATTTTAAGAGGGCCCTGGGTAGGAGTTGGATATTAACCTAAATGTCCAGGTATTGCATGTGAAAACCACCACAATGCTTAGGATTTCTGTGAAGCCTTAGGAGACCTCTCTCTTTAGTCTACAGTGATACACACCATCAAGAATCCAGAATTGAACATTTTTCTTCCATGATTCCATAAATT
Organism: Muscardinus avellanarius; assembly: GCF_963383645.1. Taxonomy (NCBI): domain Eukaryota; kingdom Metazoa; phylum Chordata; class Mammalia; order Rodentia; family Gliridae; genus Muscardinus; species Muscardinus avellanarius. The sequence continues at coordinate 29,053,318 of NC_137787.1, read as the reverse complement.
CTCTTAGTCACTTTCTCCAAAGCAAAGTCCCCCGTTAAGTGCAATGAGGACAGAGGGCCATCACTCACTACTGACTTTCTATAACAATGTATATGGTGAAACCAAGTTGCTAATGAAAGTGTACCAAGTCTGAACCCAGGCAACCCTAGGTAATGATGGGTAAAGAGGAGTCTAACTTTCTTCAAGTCAAAGATATCAGAAAATATTCAGTAGTGGCCAACGGCAGGCTAAAGAACAGGGCGTACCTTGTGTGGAAGAAGCCCCTACATTTGAAAGTCTGAAAGACATGTAGAGAGGGCAAGACCACACTGAAGGATGGGATGTGGTACCCTAAAGAACCACAGAACCTCGGGTTTCAGATTAATTAGTATTCAGGGGAAATGGCATGGCCAAAACTCTGTCTCAATATTATCAAATCGAGCTCAGTGTCAGATCCATCCTGTGGCATCTGTACAAGCATCTCCTAGAATCCTTACATGCTAAATAAGGTATGAAGGTATTGAAATTTAGGAGTCATAAACAACTCAGCTCCTGGCTCATTTCATTATTAAAGTTATCAATGTTGAAAATAATACAAATGATGAGTCATCTCTTGGTATTCATGGAGGATTGGTTCCAGGAACCTTGCAGATAGCTAAATCCACATACCCAAAAGGATGCTAAAACCCTTTGTATAAAATGACATAGCATTTGCATGTCACCTACACACATGTTCCTGTATATTTTAAATCATCTCAAGATCACTTTTAATTCCTAGTACAATGTAAATGCTACGTAAATCTTTGTTAAACCATATTGTTTAGGAAATAATGACATGGGGAAATGTCTGTAGATGTTCTCTATGGATACAAATTTTTCCCAAAAATTTTCAGTCCAAGGATACAGAATCTCCAGATAAAGAGAATTATATTTTGCCTGTATGTATACCATTCCAACCCAAAATTTCTTTGGATAGGTGACTTGTTATCATGAAAAATAATAGAAGAGTTTCATTTCAATTGAATTTTATCCACTAGAAGTTAAAAACTAAGTGATTAAAAGTTTTAGGAAAATTACAATAGAATATTTTCACTGTGTTGTTTTAATGGTATTGTTGTACAAATAAGAAACCCTCCTCTGATTCCTAATGTACGTATGGGTAAAGAAGAAAGATATTATTATGTGGAGTAATCTATATAACAATATGAGAAAGATATCAATATCCTCGATCATTTGGAGAAAATGATATGGACAACAAATTTTAAAAGATTTCTTTTACATCTATAGTCAGAAGAATAGTAGAGGTAATATGTTTATAGTCTGCAATGATCTATCTGCTACAACCGTTTGGGTAAAATAAGTAATCACAAATACAAAATTTAACTTTAGCAAAGCATTTTAAAGCCTTTCTCCTCTCAAAGGCGGTGGACGTGTGAAAATTGAGAGTGTAAAGCTGGATTTCAAAGAAAAGGCCCAAGCTAAAGTTGGTTCACTTGACAATGCTCACCATGTACCTGGAGGTGGTAATGTCAAGGTAAGAAACAAAGTCACCAGCCAATCTTGTCTTAAAGCAAAGTTTTTCTGAAATACTCTTTATCAAAAGGGGTCCTAGATTGATGACCTAGTCAAAGAAGAAGACGGGATGACCGAATTGAATTTAAGTCACATTAGTGTCAGCTCTGGGACACAGGGGGAAAATATGTGTGTGTGTGTGTGTGTGTGTGTGTGTGTGTGTGTGTGTGTGTGTGTGGGCCAGGTAATATGCTTGAGCTAATGAGTACTGACACTTGTCTTAAACAGATTGACAGCCAAAAGTTGAACTTCAGAGAGCACGCTAAGGCCCGTGTGGACCACGGGGCTGAGATCATCACACAGTCCCCAGGCAGATCCAGCGTGGCATCACCCCGACGACTCAGCAATGTCTCCTCTTCTGGAAGCATCAACCTGCTCGAATCGCCTCAGCTCGCCACCTTGGCTGAGGATGTCACTGCAGCACTTGCTAAGCAGGGCTTATGAATCCTTCTCAGCCCTGGAGTAATACTATTTAGGCATGAGCCCATGGCAGGAGTGGGCTCTGAGCAGGTGTTATATTCATTCTCTACAAACCATAAGATAAATAATCTCATCCCCAAACTGTAGTCATTGTTACAATTTTATATAAAAATTAATAGTATATGCAGAAATTGACCTGATTCCCATTTGCAACAGAAACACACTGGCTTTACATGGGTACAATTGGACAATTATTTTCGCTCTGCTCTGTTTTTGCATGGAGTATTATGATTATTTTTTAAATTGCATTTTTACCTTTCATGTGCCTGAAGGCTATCCACTCCCTTCTCAAAGGCCTTGTTAAAAATCCAAGCTGCTCATTTCACTATTCTGTTTCTGGGTGAAAAGATTAAAACTGCCCATTGTATCTTATTACAGGTTAAATTAATTCAAGGAGTCTGATTGCAGGAAGGGAAGAGCATGTAAGAAATGAGTTTTTTTTTTAAAGTGTTATTTTGTATAAATGGGAAGAAAGATGCAATTAAGTTATTAACACTTGGGACCTGGATAATTATATCAGAGTATGTCGATCCAATAAATTATTTAACTAACTAAAAAAAATTACAAAGCTGTGTTTGGGGAGGCAAGGTAAAAGTGCATCTCTTAGGAAAGATGCACTTTCATTAGGATGGACTCGTGTCTGATTAGAATGTCAGTTGATTGGCTAGATTTGTGTCCACACTACCAATTTCACACACCCCTTTTCATCTGTTTGATACAGTATTATAGATATAAATATATATATATTTCTCTGTGGCCATTTGTGATACTTCCTCATATACTTGAATATTATACTTCTTTATTCACAGTATCTGTGTCTCCTGCACCCTTTGGTGTTGCAATTTTAGGTATGTGAAAGTAGATGTTAGCAGGGTTCTTTCCCTATTTAAAAAAATACATGAAAAAAGACAAAAAGTTTTAGCATGAAGTTGCTTTCTGTAACAACTCAAAGCTGTAACCCTGTTTTAGTGCCAGATACAAGTCTCCCGTGATGCTAGAAAAAAACTATTTTTCTTTGCTTTCACCAACATGGAGTTTGTGGGGGTGGGTCCAGTTATACATAAAAGGGTTTACAGATTGTTGGTTTAAGATTATGAATTTATCTCATTTTTAATCACAGGATAATTTGGGTATTTTTCCTATAATCATTCATGAAACCAACTTAAGATTTCTTTTTTTTTTCTTTGCTAAAGTTGAAACTAAGAATGGTAATTTGGGTGCTTTCTCATTCTTCCATATAGTACCTGATTATTAAATTCTCTATTAGAATATGCTTGGCTTCCTTACCCAAAGTAAAGATCCCTTGATCAGAAAGGAAAAGCCGTAGCCACAAAACATTTGAGACACAGATATCTAAATCATTTTTTCTAGGACTCCAACACTGTGCTCTATCAGGGAGCACAGCTGTGACTTAATATCATTTATCAGTAGGTAACACTGTTCTGACTTTACACAGGCCAGAAATCACAAAACAATTAATTCCATCTATAAATCATTCATCCTAGACTAATGAATAAGCAATGAACTGAAGTCAATAGCCTGAATAAGGCAAAGAGTTACCAAACTAGATGGACACATTTTAGTATTTTACATGTTCTTTTTCTTGCTCAGGGCTTGTAACCTGGATCTGAACAAGTAAAGACAAATGGTCTGCTAGATCTTTGATCTCCATAAGCCAAATCAATTCCTAAATATAAAAGATGAGATAATGAGCACCAACCGGGCAATGAAGAAGAATAGGAGACTCCAAGACAAAAAGCCAAGGGTCCAAAGAAAGAGATGCAGTGCCAGTTTGGTGACCCATTGAGTATCGCAACCAATGTGACTGCCACTAGAGAAACCCTTCAGAACAAACCATTCTTCCTCAATCAGGAGGTTTACAGAACACATGTCTTGATCATTTCTAAAGCAGTTATTTTTACAAAACCCTATAAATCACTGAGTAGGTTTATGGATACGTTTATGGATCCTTTTTGTCTAGTAACTGCTTTGAGATTTGACCAGTCTGGACAATTTATTTATCACCTTGCCTTGAAATGCACCAGAAAATAAGACAAGAAGGAATAATACTTGTCTGGCATTTTTTTTACACAGGTTTTGATAGTGTTAGATTGTGATTAAAGTTCTCTAAGAAAAAATAAGTCAACAGCTGATTAGAACAGTTTTAACAGGTGGAAAACATATTTTCAACCTTATTTAATTTTTAATAAAAGATTAGACTAAGTAAACATGTACTATGTATTAAAATTCTCACAAATACATGTCCAAAAAATTATATAAGGCACTAAGTTGACACATTGGGCACTAAAACAAATGTTTATTTCTAATCACAACAAAACTATAATAAATAAATGCCCTTGTTCTGAATAAAAATGTGATTCTTTAGAAAGTGAACAGAAAGGAACTGAAAATTTCTACCAATGCAGGAGAGAAAAACACAGGCTACAAATGTCTTCTTATGGTACAGCGGGGTAGAACCCATCTTGCCTTCACTTTCAAGATAACGACTTAAATTAAGCTTTTTGCACACCACTTTTGTGGGGACACATACGCTGATCTAGAAGTGAAAGCTTTGTAGTTCCATTTCTAGATCTACTAATGCCAGTTTCTCTATGGCTTTAGCCTTGGAGAACCTGTTTAAGAATACATAAGCAATCCAGAATTGTGAAGAGTTAAAAGGCCAACTTCTCTAATGAACTCATTCTCTCTGGGTCTCCTGCAACTGAAAATTGGATACCTCACGACAATGCAGGGAAGATCCGAGTCCCTGATGAGTTCCAAAGGCCGTGTTCATTTAGGAACCAACTCTTTCTGGATTTACCTGCTGAGTTTCAGCAGGGTGATGGGCTGAAGTCCCTTCCATAAGCAAGACACCTGTGTAACGCCAGCTAAGAATGGCTAAAGAAGGCTGGAGCAAGGATGCTGTTACACAGAAGAATATGCTGATCATAGCTGGCCTTCTCCATGCACATCACACAGTAATACAGCAGAAGTGGGCTCATCAGCCAAAGTATGACAGTGTCAGTGTTATTAAAGAAGTCATTTATACGGCTAACTCTGACATAGCTGCAATTATTGCTTTTCTCCTATTTTTCTCCTTGCCACAAGAAGAAAAAGAACCATTTGTTGCCTAAACCGCAAAAATAAGGTAGATCCAAGGCTTGGGAAGGCAAATCCCAGGTATTCCTTCAAAGACTGATGTGCTAAAACCAACATGGATGTTTGTGGGGTTTTTTTCAAGCAGAATTTTTAGCCTGGGTATGTAAGTTGGGTCCATGCCCCTCTGCAGGAAAAAGACTATTTTCAAACTCAAAAAATGTCAATCATAGAAGTCCACTTCAACTTTAGCAAAAAGAAAAAACTCAACAAAAGGTATACTCTGTATGCTGGGATATCAAGGTTCCAACACACCACTACAAGTCTGTGGGGGAGGGGGTCTTTCTTCTGATAATTCTAGAGCCTGTTACCATAGGAAGGCATTTCTTCAATGGCTGGTTGTAGTTAGTTCATGTTTTTCAATCAAATTTGCAAATGTATTTGTTGCTGTATAGTGATTGTTTTGCAAAATAAAATTGCTTGTCACCTAACTGCTGGATTTTTTTATTATTATTATTATTATTATTATTATTATTATTTATTCATTTCTGGGGAAAATGTGTCTGTGTATATATACATTTCTGGGAAAAGTGTGTTTGTGTGTGTGTGTGTGTGTGTGTGTGTGTGTGTGTGTGTGTATCCAATCTAAGAAAAATGTGAAAAGAAGCCTACTACTATCCTCTGAATTCCTACCACATGTCAGGTATTATACTAGGTAATTTTATATTAACCCATCTAATCAGTAAGGGAATTTGTTTTTATCAAAACTATATTAGCAGGATGCTATCTGTTGCTAGTGATAGAAACTCATTTAATTGACTTAAGCATAAAGTTGAATTTATTGGTTCAGGTAAAACAACTAGATGGGTATATCTGCCTCACGCATGGCTGGATCCATTCACTTCATAGATGCGATCTAGAACCTTTCTTCTTTTAACACTGGATCCAGGCACTCCAAAGACATCATCAGTAAACATTTTTCCAACTTAGTTCTGCTTCCTCTGTAATCTCAGGTGGGTACCCATTCCACGATAGCCACCAGAAACTCCAGGCTTCACATCCTGCCAAATAAAGCCTCCTTCCCAATACTGTTGGGCAAAATCGAGGGTCTGGAAATCATCAGACTATTGGTTTCACCAGCCATGTTATGATAATGGACAAGGCTTGTTGGTCACATAATGGAATCTATCGTAGGTGATCAGATATGGGGAGGATAAGGAGAAAAGTGGCCTCATCTGAACTATGTGAAATAATCATGGAGGGAAGACGTCTCCTCAGAAAGAGGTCAGACTGCTCCTGCCACAGGGGGGAAGAACTGGCTTATATGGGTCATAAAAACAAATATTCATCACATCCACATACCAAGTTTTCTATTTTTATTCATCTTCTCTAGTGCTCAAATTGAGCTTTTTGTTGGAGTTTGAAGGAATGCCAGTGATCAGGCCCATACTCAATCCACTTGTAACATTCCCCTAGATGATACATCTGCACTCAAAATAGGAGAAGCACTCAGTTCTTCCAATCCCTGCTAACATGCTTAAGGAGAAAGAGCTCCACTGCAGCCCTCAACCAGGTAACATCTGTCTCCAAGCTGCAAACAGCATCACTAGCTCTGATGTCGAACAGCTGAGATATCGAGTAGCAGGAGGTTACAATGGATAAAAGAAATACTCTAATATCAAAGAATTTCCAGCCATCAGATACCCTAAGTGGGCTAAGTAGGCTCAAACCTACTTCTCCTAATGGCTTTATCATTTCCCATTCCTCTGCTAATAATGCAGATTTGGTACAATTATGTCAAAATCATTAGGGTTTTGCTTTAGTAATTTAAAAACTATGTTTCCATTCTAAGAGGCTTTGCAAACTGTAATAGATTAAGAACTTTTTTGTCTAGTAGCAGAAATCACAGTAAAATGTTTTACTCATATTAACAAGACAAATATTTTACTCATCTTGAGAAGAGACAAAGAATTTGAATAGAATACAGGATGACAGAATAAAATTCTATGTAGCTTAGAGGGGAAAACTTCCTCCTCTTCCCATATATGAAGTGGTATTTACCTTTATAAGCAGTGACTTGAACAAGTCAAGGCTACAGTGCAGTGAAAAGTACAAAGTCTAGCAACCTAAAGCTATTTCAAAACACTGTGTTCTTTGCCAGTTCTTGATGGTGCATAAGAAGTATCAGAGACTCGCTTTCCTAAAGCCCCCTTTTTCTCCCATGCCTTTATTTTATCACAAAGCTACTTCCATTTTTATTTGCTTGGTTGTGTGTGTGTGTGTGTGTGTGTGTGTGTGTGTGTGTGTACTTAAATTACATATTAAATCCAGGATCATTCTGGAGTTACACCTCCAGTCTTTTTATAAATATATGTGTGTGTGTGTGTGTGTGTGTGTGTGTGTGTGTGTGTGTGTGTATATATATATATATATTTTTTTTAAGCAGGGCCTCACTAAGCTGTGGAGTATATAGCTAAGTTCCTGAAGATAGTCTCAAACGTGTGATCCTTCTCTCTCAGCCTCCCAAGTACTGGGATTACATGGGTGCACCACCATGACTGGCTGCTCCCTTCCTCTTCTGCTCTTCAAATCCCATTGGATTCTTCTGGCCCAGGCCTGAGATGAGGCAATAGAACTATGACTTTCAGGTATGCGCTGGCCATCACAGTGTTTTTAAGCTCAAGAACCACACACACACACACAACACACAACACACAACACACAATTGAGATCTTTTAATCCAAAGCATTGGACATTATTGGGCCTGCATTCTCCCAGGATAATAACTGGAGCTGTTCCAGGAGTCCCCTGCATGTGGCCACCATGCCTGCCTCCCACCATGCGTCTGTCCTTCTCAGCCACTTCATTCATTTTATACCTGCAGATTTCCTGTTGGTAACCCCTGAACTCATCCCCGTGTCCTTCTTTCCCTCCCAATTTCTTCTTTGTTCTATGAAACAAAATTCCCAAAGCATGAACCCCTAATCCTGAAGTAGAGTTGGGTGGTTCAGACTAGAGTCCTTAGGCTGACAGAAAGCCTTGGAAAAATAATACTTGATAGACTTTTTCCTGCCTCAAGAAAAAAAAAAAAAAAAACAGCCAACAAAATAATACATTTATTTGACAGTAGCAACTGGTAATTTTCATGTTCATGAAAAATGGATTTAAGATTCTGCCTGCCATCTATATTTATCATTAAATCAAGGTAAAAAAAAATGCAATGGAGCCGAAAATGTTTTCCTGATTCCTTTGCTCTATGATAAGCTGATTGCCAAGTGAAAAAATGACAAAAATTCTCTTTATTCAGTGAGCTTGAATTTATCAAAGACTTGCTAATTACTTTTAGAAACAAAAAGAGAAGGTATAGAGGGGAAATGCTCTAACCTGGGCACTCAGATTCTGTGCTCTCAACCCCAGGGCTGATCTTCAGGCAATGGACACATTCTACAGGTGAATGGTTGTTAACTATCAAAAGGTTTGCTCTCTGAGTTTCCCCTCTTTATCAACGCCTGCCTTTGGCCACCTGGTTCTATTCCCCTGGACTTCACAGTCGACCTCCACTTCCAGCACTTACAAGGTCAATATTTGTCACAGCAAAGAGCCTCCGAGATCCTGCTCCAGTCCCCCAAAAGTCCTACCTTCTAAGCATCAGCAGTGGCCATGTCCCCCAGAAGCTCTGGAGTGGTTCCAAGAAGCCCAGGTGGACTCTGCAGGAGGTCCACACTAGCACTCAGCAGCCTGCCAGTCAAACTACCACAGCTCTCACCTACCTACCCACTCCTGCCAAGAGCAAAGATTGGAACCCCACAGGGGAGGCAGTGGCTTGGGTGACATCCTGACAGGCAAATACCTGGTGCTCATGTAACCTTACCTTGTCTACCATCACCCACTGCCAGTCTCCATTCCCCCAAGTGATCACATATGGGAAGGACAGTTGCCACAGGACTTGAAGACTGTTTTGTGTGTATGTGGAGCTGGGGTCCCAACCCAGCACCCACATATGTTGGGTAAGCACTTTACCCCAAGTCACATTCCATTCCCAGAACCAGAACTCTCAGTGGAGTGCAAGATGGTTAACAGCCCCCAGGGCAGCACTGTGGCTCTGGAGGCCAATAGCAGGAGGAGGTCTTGAGCAGTACATGGCCCCAAGGGGGCAGTCTGGGGCTGACAAGTGCCTAGGGCAAACCCTTTTTATGGTCTCTGTTGACATGTGTCCCCCATTTTAAACCCCATTTAAAGCTGAACTCACATGGACATTAACAATATTATTTTTTTCATTTTTTTGGAGCATTGAAGTCATACATCTTAATGGGGTACAAGATGGTAGAGGCATACATGCACACATCACCCAGTTAGCCCTTACCCAGTTCTCGCCCCATTCCCTTTCCCTTCCTCTTTCTCATGTTTGGCTTAGTGATTGACTTTGACAATGTTTGTTAATGTACATCATGTGCATTAGAGATTTTCCCTCTTCCCCCTTCCCATCCCCTCAGTTAGGTTGCCTTATCTGCTCATTTATAATCTCTCCTTCATTTAGAGTTCCTCCTATGACCCAACAATATTATTTTTTTAGTGATTGCCTGTACCAAGTCCCCTTTTAACTCATGTTAGATCCCAAGTGTATTGTAGCCATCAGCATCCCCATTTTATAGATGAGGAAAGTAATGAAGAAAGAGGTTGGTTATTTAGGCGTGGTGGCACACATCTATAATCCCAGTACTTGGGAGGCTAAAACAGGAGGATTGATCACATATTCAAGTCCATCTTTGACAGCTTAATAAGATTCTCATCAGCCTAGAAAGATCTGTTTCAAAATAAAATATAAAAGTTCTAGAGCCGGGCGTGGTGGGGCACACTTGTAATCACAGCATTTGGGAGGCTGAGACAGGAGGATCATGGTTTGCAGACAGCCTCAGCTAATACTTAGTGAGGACCTTTGCAACTCAGTGAGACCCTGTTTCAAAATAAAGAATAAAAAATAGGGCTGGGGGTGTCTCTCATGGGTAGAATGCCCCTGGGTTCCATCCCCAGTATTGCAAAAAAAAAAAAAAAAAAAAAAAAAAAAAGGGCTGGGGTTATAGCTCAGAGGTAGAATGCCTGAGTTCCATTCTCACTAACACACACACACACACACACACACACACACACACACACACACTGAATAAATCCCAAAGAGATTGTTTAAAATTTAATAGCAAAATCAAAATTTGAATCCAAGCAGCCAAACAACTCATGTTTCTTCTAATAGATTAAGTTTGACTTCATTAAATATTCTAATAAACATTTTAGAACAGTCAATATTAAAGTTATCAAACAAATATTACATAAAAATATCACAGCTGGGTGTAGTGACACACCTCTATAATTCCAGTTACTTGTGAGACAGAAAGGAGGCTTGCAAGTTTGAGACCATCCTCAGCAAGTCAGTGAGACTCTGAGCAATCAACCCAACAAGATCCTATTTCAAGATAAAAAAGAAAAAGAACTGGAGGTGTAGCTCGAGGTACAATGTCACTGGGTTCAATCACACACATCACTTTACAAGATCCTATTTCAAGATAAAAAATAAAAAGAGGTAGAGGTATAACTTTGAGACAGACTGTCCCTGGTTTCAATCCCCAGCACCACACACACATGCAAAACATCTCAGTATTACAAAGACTGGAAAAATGTTCAAGCGTTTGGTGTTAAATTTGGCAAATGATGCAACAAGACTATGTATGATAAATAACATCATCCATATGAAAAGAAATTCCTTTTAAAAATAAATATCAGTCATTCAGTGGTAACTGACAAATTGCCCGTCACTGGAAGAATTTTATGTGGTTCTCTGTACAAAATCATGGCTGACATCTGTGACACACAAGGATCAACCAACAATTCTCAAAATATCAACAGTTTATTTGGAAATTATAGAAAAAGTAGGTGAACTATTTAGACTACAACACACATCACTTGAGAAGCAGTTGTGCAATCCATATAAGTTACAGAATAAAATAATTTTTTTCATAGATGTGTTATCATAGTGTACTAGTCCCTAAGTCGTTTTTTTGTTTGTTTTTGTTTTTGTTTTTGTTTTGCAAGTCTAGAGATGGAACCCAGGAACATTCTACCTCTGAGTGACACCCCTAGCCCTATTTTTTATTCTTTATTTTGAAACAGGGTCTCACTGAGTTGCAAAGGGCCTCACTAAGTAGTAGCTGAGGCTGTCTGTGAGCCGCGATCCTCCTGTCTCAGCCTCCTGAATGCTGGGATTACAAGCGTGCGCAACTACGCTCAGCGTCCCTAAGTATTTTAACATCATCCTTGCTTCCAGCACCATGTAGCATTCTTAGAGGCTATTTTTCTTTCTGTATCATAGCAATGATAGCAATTAAATTGTTTGTTTTCATTACAAGTATAACAGGTCACTTGGATTATTATGAGAGCAAGGATCTACAGTCCACAACATCAAATAGGAAAATACCTGAATGTGAACTTTAGATAGTTCTTTTAATTTTGAATATTAGTAAATAAAATAGACTGATTTTCATTAGAATCATAAAACTAAGCACAAATATCTTGATGTGGTGGCTTATGCCTGTAATCCCAGTACTTGGGAAACTGAGACAGGAGGATCACAGGTTTGCAACCAGCCTCAACAATTCAGTGAGATACTGTTTCAAAATAAAAAATAAAATAGGTGGCTCTGAGGTTTAATGTCCCTGGGCTCAATTCCCTGAACCAAAAATAAAAAGGAAGAAGACAAAAAACCCACAAACTAAGAATAAATATAATGGAGATTTCTTATCCATGTTCTGACTCAAATGTAGAAAAAGGCAGAAAGCACTCATTATATGTACACCAAAGAACTAATATTTTGTCTTTTCCTGAGTAACCAATATGGTGAGCAAGCATGACTCATAAGTTGGGATCTAAATACAAATTTATTTTTGTTTCTCTCCAACCTTTTAAACACTGTTCAATGGAGAAATCTTCCCACTAAAGACTTGGGCAGACCTGATTTTTAAATCACTCTTAAAATAATAAAATTCTTTTGGTTATAAAAAGAGTCTTATAAAAAGTCTCAATTCATAAATTAAAATTTCCAGCCCATGGAACTGCCAAACCTCTGAATCTGATGGTGTAAGATCTAAGACCTATAGCATGCACTCCTTTGCAGGCTGCACGCCTGCACTGGGATTGGGGCATCGTCCTGTTTTCTTCTCAGTAGACTCTATTTCTGTTTTCCCTCTCAGATGCTATTTTTTCAGCCTTCAAGGATAAAAATCTGGGAGTAAGAAACTGATTTAAATCAAGCTAGTCTCACAGTAGATTCTCAGGCCCAAAGAATACCATTTTAGCATCTTGTTGTAATTTGCTTTTCTTTTCTACACTTTTGGCTAGAGTAGTTTCATAATGTCTTGATTCTTTTAAATAAAAAATAATGCTACAAACAGCTATTGAAAGCTACTACATCATTATCTGACCCAGCATCCTCCAAACATTCAGAGTGGAGAGAGGGTGCTGCCCTGGAGATACTCAGAGTCAGATCTTATACAACTAACCAGAGATAAGTGGTAGAATCTCATGATCATACAAATACTCAGGGAGTCCAAGGAGGACAGGAAAGGAACTTTTTATTTTTATTTTTATTTTTATTTTTTGCGGTACAGAGTATTGAACTCAGGGACATTCTACCTCCGAGATACACCCACAGCCCCACTTTTCATTCTCTATTTTGAAACGTGGTCTCACCAAGTTGCAGAGGGCCTCATTAAGTAGCTGAGACTGGCCATGAACCCGCAATCCTCTGTCTCAGCCTCCCAAGCTCTGGATTACAAGTAAGCACCACCACGCCAGGCGGAAAGGGACTTTTAAATCAAACTAAAATTGTGAACGAGGAATGCGTTCTGAACATAAAATCACCTGAAGCCTAAGTGGGTGTGAGGAAATTAAGCCAGAGGAGGGAGCTGGAGACGAGTTTTTAATCTTCTATCATATTTAGAAATGTGTATTCTATTGTGTAAGCTAGAGTGACCATTAAAAGTTTTTGTGGAGGAAAAAATAACAAGATCAAATCATAATTTTAGAAGAGTAATTTTGGCAGCAACATGGAGATTAGACAGAAGAAGAGATTAGAGTCCAAGAAAGAAAGAGAAGTGATTGGAGCCTGGACCAAGAGAGAGGCAGGGGAGATCTGGAGGAAGAAACAAGTTCAAGGTACTTTTGAAGTAAAAGTAACAGAACTGAGAGGCCATGGGATATGAGAAGAAAAAAATAAACTTGAGGTTTTTTACTCAGGTATCTAAGCACATGATGATATCAGTAACTCGGTTGAAATGTACAGGTGAGTAAGATAAGGGATCAGTGGAGTCTCCATCAGGAAATCTCAGAACATTGTGAATTTTCATCGGATCTTAGAAGTGGAATGATAACCAAAGATGGGTATATGCTAGCGACTCAGGTTCTGGAGACTTAAAGAAAAAGAGGATTGATTCATTTCTAAATCAGTCATATTGATTAATAATGACCACTGCTAAAACTGGGCTTTTAAGATAGGAAAGAGTCCTACTTATTGGATGAAATAAATGCCCACATAGGAGAACATAGATACCACTGGCCTCTCTCACAATTCATCCCAGTGCGTTATTTTTGCCTCATGATGAGTCTAGTTGACAATGAACACAATGTTGGTGACCACTTGAGGTCTGTGACTTGCCTATTCTGGGTACCTGTAGATGTTGCTTATTGAAAAGAGAATGTTAGAGGAACTGATTTTTAAACATTAGTCATTAGGTTTCAAGCTGCACAATTCTTCCTCACGTTGGTCCAACTGTTTTATACTTAACTCTTATGCCATATCAATACTGACTTTTTTTTCCTTCTTATTGGTACTAGGGACTGAGATTGGGGGCATTCTATCTCTGAGCTTACCCCAACCCTATTTTATGTTTTGCTGTAAAACATGATTTCACTAAGTTGCTGAGGGTGTCACTAAGTTGTCCAGGGTGTCCTTGGCCCTTTCATCCTCTTGTCTCAGCCTCCCAAATACTGGAATTACAGGTGTGTGCCACCACGCTTGACTTAGTGCTGAATCTTAAGTGGTCTACTGACCTAAGACTTTACATCTGAAATTGGGAGAGGTTTCCTTTTTTCTTTCTTTGTGCTTTATTTGTTCTTGATAGTCATTCATTCATTAGTCACAGGTACCTTGGTTTCATTTGTTTTACTTAGGGATAAAATATCTGGTCATTTAGGAATACTATTCTTTAGGCAGAAATGGCCAAAACAAAGTTATTAATTTTGCCATAGCATCTTAATATGTAACATTTGTTTTCATTTCCTTATTTAACAAGGCTCATAATCTCAAACAGAACTTTACAACATCCTAACATATAAAGGATGATGATTTGTCCTAAGGAACAAATGTACTCATGAAGTCTGGACTCAACAAAAGAGAAAAGTTAAAAAGTCTAAAATGAACCAGGAACAGTGGCACACACCTGTAATCCCAGCTACTTGGGAGGCTGAGGCAGGAACACTGCAAGTTGGAGGCCAGACTGAGCAATATAGCATGATCTTTTCTTAGAATTATTAAAGTGCTGGAAATGTAGCTCAGTGGTAGATCGTTTTCCTAGCACATGTGAAGTTCTGAATATAATTCCCAGTTTCATGCACATGTATTTAAAAAGAAGTTAAAAATGAGGCTTACTGTAATTCCTACATTTAAGGACCAGAGAGAGAAAATAGAGGTGACCAGAAGAAAAACTGACACCAGTCAAAACAGTTAGAACACTAGGAGAAAATGTCATGGAAGCTACAGGAGCGAATGCTGCACATGGATAGAATTATTCTGCAGAGAGCCTGCCCAATGTGAGAAAATGAGAAACAATTGAGTTTTAGAATGTTGAATGCTGAAGATCTAGCAAGGTTACTTGGGCTGTACTTCTTCATTTCACTTATATAGAACCTGGGACAAGTTATGTGCCTTTCTTCCAGGGCACATAATGTTTGTCAACATTGTCAATAGTTCAAAAGCCTATCCTTCCTATATATACATATATATGAATCTCTAGTACTAAATATATATATATATATATATATATATATGTGTGTGTGTGTGTGTGTGTGTGTGTACATATATAAGCATATATATGTTCAGTATTAGGGATTGAACCCAGGAATGTTCTACCTTTGAGCTACACCCCCTGTCCCATTTTCTTTTTATTTTCAAACAGGGTCCCACAAAGTTGTTTAGAGCTTCACTAAATTGTTGAGGCTGTTTTTGAACCAGAAGCCTCCCAAGCGCTAGGATTATAGCCATGTAAAACTTTGCCCCTGCCCCAATACCTATTTTTAAAAGCCAGCTTCTATTTCCATTGGTTCATGAGAACTTGAATTTGCTATCTTGTTAGCACATGGCTGCTAACTCCAACACTGGCTTCTAAATGAATATAAGTAGATTTATTTGCTTGCATAATAAAAATCACAAAGTTTTTCTAAAGAGCAAACGAGCCTTGGTAAGTACACAAAGCAGCTTTGGTTCAATGGAATACCAGGAGTTAAAAGAAAGTGATTAAAATCTGTTTCATTACTAATCCATGTGTTGGTCTCAGAGTAATGTCCTTAAGCTAACCCTTCCAGCCACAGATGATGATAGTAATTCTTTCTTATGACCTTGTGTTTTAGCCAATTAGATTTGCGAAATGATTTGTGATTCTCAAATGAAAATTATTGAGTTTTCTCATTTGCACATTGTAAGAGCAGTGGATGATGAATTGATGGATTTACCATGCTCTGGGCCAGTCTGGAAAACCACAGCAGATTAATTTTGGTTACATAATTTATTGTGATTTCTTCTCTAGATAGATTTGAAAGCATTATACAATCATGCAATCATTTGTACATAAACGTCTTTGAATTATTTTCTATTTTGATCTGACTCCAATTTCCACATATACATGCATGTGAGCATACTCTAAATAGTCTACATTTTCTGACACGCCTGTTCTAAAATTAAGTGAGTTTTCAATTTCTTGGTAAGTGAGAAGTGTTTCTGACAGCTCCAGCATGAAAAGGGAGGGGACTATGTTTGTAGGCTAGTTCTTACAGAGGACTTGCTATTCTCGCTAGTTACATCCCTTCTGATGCCAGGGCAACAATCATGCTTGATTGGTGAAATATATTCACGGCAACACCATATATGCAAAGCAGGAAAAAGCCAACAGAGGATGAACAATTCACCTTTGTTTTAGGAGATGTGTCATCAATACAAAAGCCAAAACCATAGTAAGTAATAGCTTATTATCAATCAGTAGCTTCCATTCTTTTTAGCACATGGTTTTAATGCAGAAGAAAAAGTAGAATTCTTCCTGGACCTCACTCAAATATGCATGCAATATTATTACCTTTCTATAGCATAATTTATCACCAATCTCCTTTAGAGCACCATCAAAACTTAATACAATTTATTTCATTCATTTGGGATGAAGAGTTTGTTATATATGAGAAAGAAGTAAACATTGAAAGAACTCTAACTTGTTAAAAAATATATGCTAGAAAAGTAGATTAAAATTACCAACTATGGTGTAGCACAAATGTAGAACAAAATGAGATAGTTTTGTGGTTCCAAAGCTGTTTCATTCACAGGGTGCCATAATCACAAGGCGCTCTAGATAAAGCACTCAGTCAAATCTGTTTTCCTGTGTTGGAACCAATGGTGGGAACTATTCTATTCAGCTGTTCAGGTACTCCAGCCATGAGACCTGGGTACCAAATATATAACAACCATTTTTTGCTTCATGGTGGTTTTCCAAGTCACTCACACTATGATCCTAACACTATCAGAAATGAAATTACCCAAATTCTTATTTGGAAGAGTTGTATATTTTTCTTGCTGGATACATATTTGTTTTGTGTGTGTGAGGGTTTGAGGATGGAACCCAGGGGCATTTGACCTCCAAGCTATACCCTCTGCCCTATTTTTTATTCTTTATTTTGAAACTGAGTCTCACTGAGTTGCAGAGGGCCTCACTAAGTAGCTGAGCCTGTCCGCGAACCGCGATCCTCTGGGTCTCAGCCTCCAAAATGCTGGGATTACAAGTGTGCGCCACCACGCCCGGCTACATATTTTCTTCATAAGACCAGTGTCGTTCTTAAATAGGATGGTACTATCTCTGGATGTAAAAGATGTTTGTCTCTAATGGGAAGACTATATGAATTCTCTTGTGAGGACTCAGAGGATGATTGGTGTGTGTGGCTGGGCAATCTTTTTCTTAGCATCATTTCTTTGAAAACAGATCCAAGAAAAGGATGATCTCTTATTTAATGAGTAGTTATAGATTGACAGCAAGCAGTCTTAAGAAGCAGAATTAAATTACATAGTCACTTGCTTGGTATCCTCTGCAATCTGTATGCAGAACCATAAGGGTAAATTATGGTCCCTGTTGCTTATTATGTATTTAAGAGAATCAGAATGCATTGCTCTTCAACTATACATTACTTGTTTTGCTACTTTGCCTTTTTAATCTTCATAACTCTATACAGTAAATATCATTATTTTCATTTCAAGTTAAAAAAATTAGGACTTGAACTCATAAAGTAAATAATTTGTCCTTGACCACACAGACAATAATGACTCAGTGGTGAATCACATGAATCTCTTTGGAAAAAAAAAATCTATCTAAACAATGCTGTGTCCCAGGAAAGGATTAAGTTTTTTTTATTTTTTTTATTTCTTATTTGATGCGGGGGATTGAACCCAGGGGCATTCTACCTCTGAGCTATACCCCCAGCCCTATTTTATATTTTTATTTTGATACAGGGCCGCATAAAATTGCAGAGGGCCTTGCTAAGTTGCTGTGGCTGGCTGCTAACCTGCAATCCTTCCAGCTCAGCCTCCAAAGTACTCACTGGAGAGATTGGCACCCTTTAGTCTAAGTAAAGAGCTACACCTTTTCACAATACAAAATGCCTTCAAATAGGCCGGGTGTGGTGGTGCACACTTGTGATCCCAGTATTCGGGAGGTGGAGACCAGAGGATCACAGTTTGCAGACAGTCTCAGCTACTTAGGGCCCTTTCCAACTCAGTGAGACCCTGTTTCAAAAAATAAAGACTAAAAAATAGGACCGGGGGTGTAGCTCAGAGGTGGAATGCCCCTGGGTTCCATCCCTAGTACCTAAAAAAAAAAAAAAAAAAAGCCGGGCGTGGTGGCGCACGCTTGTAATCCCCGCGCTTGGGAGGCAGAGACAGGAGGATCGCGCAGGTTCGAAGCCAGCCGCGCTGGCGTTAGAGACCCTGTTTCAAAAATATAAAATAGGTCTGGGAGTGTAGCCCGGAGGTAGAAGGGCTTCCAGGAACCCCAGTACCACCAAAAAAAAAAAAAAAAAAAAAAAGCCTTCAAATCCTTCCCTCTAATTCAATACCAGTCTGGAATTAAACACATAAGCTTCTTTGAACTGGAGCTCTTCCTTACCTATAATGAAGCTGGAATTGTCGTGTGGTGTCCTGAATACATATGGAAGTAGTTAACTAATGGCCAATATTCTTCAGTGTTCTGGAAAACTCACACATGAGATGTTGCAATAATCTATAGGATACATGTGTAGAAAGGGGCAGGCAAGAAGGTATTTATTCACAGGAATTATTGCATTTCCTCCCTTAAAATCCACCTGACTCTGATATCTTGAAGTAATTATTCTTTTGCAAAATTGTCTACTGCTTTTCAATGTATACTTTTCAATGGACACTTTCAAACTTTTATTTACCTTAAATAATCCCATCAGGTATATATTCTTCCCACATCTCATAGAGACAAAACTAATAGAAAGTAATTTTTCAACATTTTACAAACTATGGCTTGATAATAAGAGAACCAGAAGCTGAACTCAGGTCTTCTAACTGCAAATCCAGGTTTGTTATTGTTTTTCTGCACCCAAATGCATCCTCGTGTATTAGAAAAGATGGCTGCCTTTTCTGTCGTCCCCTATCCTGGAGTTTTCACTCACTGAAAACTCTCGCGGAGATTCAGAATGATCCCACCCTCCCTCCATATGGCCCCTACTACCAGGAGTAGTCATGATTTAGAACATGATGTCTCTACTCTCAACTGCATCACAGCCCATGGGGCCACTAAGGATTAGGTAAGTCAAAGGCAATAAATTGCAGGCTGGAAAATCACTAGACCAAGTGACAGAGCGGACTTATGGGGACCGACCGGGAGCCTAGGCTGAGCTGCTGCTGGCTTCCTGGCTGCACTTTACTGGCTCCAGTTCAGTGGGGCAAGGGACAACTGCCAGGGCCCTGAGCGTCTCTTCCTCATAGAACCGCCCCTCGCCTAACCTAGTTCCAATGAGTCTCTTTTGCTTCCAGTTAAATAGGCCTCAAATAAAACACCCTGGTTGATCCTTTAAGTAACATTTCCTTTGTACAATGTGTAAAGACAGATACAGGCCCATGGGATTTGGAAAAGAAATATAAGAATAATTAAATATATTCACACATAAGATTGTGAAAATGATAAAAAAAAAAAGAAAGTAGCACTGACAGTTGAAGTATCCAAAGCTACATATCTATGTAAGTACCATGCACATTTTAAAAAATACAATTTAAGGAAGAAAAGCTAGATTTTGAATTACTTGACATAGAAGTTAAAGAACATTATTATAAACCATGCAATTTATTTTAAGGCTACTCCTATTCCATGACTAAATGTTGATCAAAGGCTTGAAGGTAGAAATGAATAAATTGTATGTTCTTCGGCATTTTTCCTCTTAATAAAATTTCACTATCTTGGCTTAACTTTCTTATTAACAGAATTATTTCTATTTTTAAATCTTTTGTGTAATCAACTGTTCTATACAAAAATAATAAATGATAGATAATTGTTTATTCTGTTCCTTTAATACATTTAGTTTTACCTTTAGGTTGGACTTCTTCTCTGCTTTTTTCTACTGTAATTTTTTTTTCAGTACTAGGGATTGAATCCAGGGACATTCTACTTCCGTGCTATACCCTAGCCCTATTTTTTATTCTTTATTTTGAAACAGGATCTCACTAAGATGCGGAGGGTCTCACTAAGTAGCTAAGGCTGGCCCTGAACCTACAATCCTCCTATCTCAGACTCTCAGATACTGGGATTACAAGCATGTGCCACCATGCCCAGTTTGTACATTTATTTTGGATTCAGTTGGATTAGGGTATAATCATTCTACATGGTTTTTGCAAATTAAATCACCTATAGGACTTTGTAAAAATAATCAGAAGCTTGCTCCTCCTGAAAACATTATAATTGGTTAAGGATATTAGTTAGATATTAATATTTTAAAATATAATACAATCTAAATCACTAGCATTGAGAAACATTACTTTAAGAAACCTGCTGGGCATGGTGACGCACGCTTGAAATCCCAGCATTTGGGAGGCTGAGACAAAAGGATCGCTGTTTGAAGCCAGGCTCAGCTACTTAGGCCCTTTGCAACACAGTGAGACCCTGTTTAAAAATAAAGAATCAAAAGTAGGGTTGGGGGTGTAGCTCAGAGGTAGAATGCCCCTGGGTTCCATCCCCAATACCAAAAAAAAAAAAAAAAAGAAAAGAAATGAAAGAAACCTACCCAACTTCTTCTAGAAACCAAATTAATCAGCAGCAGAATCAGTATGTATGTGGTTCATTTCTTAATTAGATAAAGGGATATTGATCCAGGTGCCCAGTCTGTGGATCAGGAAACAGAAGAAGAGCTGAGTTTTGATATATCTGTAACTCAGTGGTGCAGTGTGAAATGGATATTTCACAGAGGGATTTGGGAAGATTTGCACGATCCTGATTAGATCAACATAAATGTGCTAAAAGTAAAGAAAAATTAAAATATTCCAAAACTATTAATATTTACTGTGTTCTTAATCTTTCTTAATCATAATTTACCTTGTTGCTGTCACTCAATGCCAGCTATTCCCAAATATTTCTTAGTTTCTCTCAAGAGTATTTTTTTTTTTTACCTTTAAAAAGAGAAACGCCTTAGCTGTTAGAGTTAGATAATAATATTCAAGCAAGTTGCAAATGCTTCTGCAGAACAAATTCCCTTCCTTTGGGGAGGAAGTGCCACCCAGGTTTATATTGTTAGGGTCTCTGGAAGCAGATTCTTAGATGCAGTTTGGGGCACAAGAAGTAAGAGTCATTTTCACTGTGTAACAGAGAAAACTCTGCGGGATGAGTGCCACTGCTCCAAGGCTGAGTAGTGGACAGACGCTTCCAGGCTGGGCGAGGGCACCTGCTAGAGAAGGGATGAGGGAAGAGGGGCTGCAGCAAGATTGTCTCTCCCTGAGGATTTGCTAAGGCAGCCCCAGCAGGGCAGGCTCTCTTTACTAAGTAAGGTATTCTTGAAATTTTAGCCAGTCACACACAATCCAACCTTTCACAAATAAAACTTTTCAATAGAAAACTTCAGTGCACATAAGCATATTTCCACACTAAAACTATGCTTTCTAAGTGTATTTAAAATAAGTTAGCACAGATATGAAAGTGGTATCAACTCTAGGAAAATATGAACCTTGTCATTATTGTAACAAAGAATGGTATAAAAGAAAATTTTTAAGTATTTGTGTCCTAATGGAATAGAGATGTAGCTCAGTGGTAGAGCACTTGCCTAGCATGAGTGAGGACCTGGGTTCCAGCTAAAAAGGAAAAAAGGAAGGAAGGAAGGAGAAAGGAGGAAGGAAGAAGGAGGAAGGAAGGAGGGAGGGAGGAAGGGAAAGGAAGGAAGAAAAGAAGGAAAAAATAAAAAGATAAAGGTATTAGGGAAGGTAAATTTGATCAAAATACATTTTGTGCACTGCGAAATAGTCACAATGAAACCCATTATTTCATAAATTAATATGTACTAATAATTATAATAAAAAGGGAAAAACATTTTTTTACTTCTAGGGAAAAATGTATTATTGCTTTTTAAGGGACTATTCAATATTTCCACCAAATGAAACTGCCATTTTTAACAACATATTATGAAATGAAAATGTACACATATTTATCGCCAAAATATGACAGTGTGTATAATAATAAAGGCTAAGGATTCAAAATGTTTCCAACCTCAACAATATTAAATGAAGATGAATGCTCAGTGACTCAGCAAATATGGCTTCTAGCACAGTGAAATTTTCATTTGATTTAAATCCTGAGATATGTAATTAATTATAAGACACAAAGTAATGAAGTAAGCTTTTTGAGATTCAATCTACTGAAAGTACAATATGCACATTTCTTTTGTCTTCTTAAATCTCTGGAAAAGAAAAAAAATCTCATATGACTGAAACAATCGGTAGATATCAGAGGGAGGCTATGAATTGCTCTGGTGAAGTTGTTTAAGTCAATACGGAGATCTCACCTATTCCAGGTCTGACCTTTCATGTTTAATGATTTTACATAAGTGATATTCTAAACAATGTCAGGAGCCAGCTCACACTCTTGTGCTCTGCAGGCACCAGTGTATCATGCTGTCAAATAACTCTGGGCCTCAGGGATATGTTGACTAACAAGCTCTAACAAGGTGTCAACGGAAAAAACATATAGATGTGTTATCGTCATCCTCTCCACAAAGCTAGAAGATTTATAACCTGCACCTCTGACAATTACCCACACTACTGTTTGTCCCTCTTCCTTGTATCACTCTGTGAAAGGGCATTGTGGATATGACATTCAGTCAAAATGAAAAAGATGATGCTACTGATGAGTTCATTTGAGAGGCTAAAGGACTGTGTATTCTGGTCAAAAGAATATCACTAATGATTTAATAGAACAGACACTGCTTCAAATGCTTTAACCATATTGTAATTATTCTATATTGCTTTCTCTTGACTTCAGAGGCACATTAGTGACTTGCTTAAGACCAATAGGCTGCAGCAGAGATGTTAGTTACCACAGGACCTTTGCGACTCCACTGGAAAAGACCATGCAGCTTCCACCAGGCTCTCCTGGGATGCTTATTATGGGTAAAGTGAGCTGCAAAAAGTCAACTACACTGAAGCTGTCATTAGGAAAATGTATGTATGTCACTTCATTCCAGAAGATAGCCTGAGCTGAGCTCCCAGCTGGCGGGTATCATGAACTATCCACCACGTGAGTGAGCTGCCTTAGGCATGAAGCCCACTTAAATCTTCAAATAATGACAGTCCCAACCACATCTCATTGTCACAGCATGAGAGACTCTGCATAAGAAGTGCCCTACTGAGACTTCCAAAATTCCTGACTCACAGATCAGGAGAATAATAGCATGATTGTCTCATGTTGTTAAGATTTGGACCGATCGTTTGTATGAAAGAATAGTAACCAGAAAAACTATTGGCTTATTTAATTTTCATGACAAGTTTACAAAATAGCGACATCTATTCTCATTTTGCACATAATAAAACTGACTCCTGGAAATGTTGCATGGTAATCCCAGCATTGCATGGTAATCCCAGCATTGCATGGCTTGTGAGAAGCAATGTTAGCTTTGGGACCCAATAGATCAGGTTCCAGGTCATTGTTCTTAAGAATCTTGAAATGAGTGTTATCATCTCTGAACTTTTTTTTTTTTTTTTGCAGTACTTGGGGTTGAATCCAAAAGCATTCTACCTCTGAGCTATACCCCCAGCCCTATTTTCTATTCAGAGAACCACCTCTCAGAAGAGTATGCCTACAAAAGAAAAGAAGAGTTTGGGAGGTTTGGTTTGCCTTGCGGGGTATTATTTCCTCCACACTGTGTGAACATATATGTTCGGGTTCAGAAAGGGTCCTATAGCATCTCATGCTTCAGTATCAATAGGGAATTTCTGGATCATTGCTTAAGGTATGTGGCAGGGACATTGGGCAAGATAAAATTGGTCATTGTAGAGATGGTTGGAGTGGAAACAAGTGGTGACTAGTAGTAGAGACAGATGAAGCCAAGACATCAGAAGTGGCACATGAGAAGTTCTGAGATGCCGGATGTGGTAGAGCACACTTGTCATCTCAGTACTTGGGAGGCTGAGATAGGAGGATCATACGTTGGCGGCCAGCCTTGGCTGCTTCATAAGATCCTGTGCAACTTAGTGAAAGCCTGTTTCAAAATAAAGAATAATGGGAAGGAACAAACTGGCCATACGATCCAGCAGTACCACTTATGTGTATCTACCAAAAAAAAAAAAAAAAAATGGAAACCACACTACCAAACTAGTGCATGCATATCTTTGTTCATAGCCACACAATTCAAAATTGCCAAACTATGGAACCAGTCAAGGTGTCCATCAACAGATGAATGGATTACAAAACTATGGGATATGTACTCAATGGAATTTTACTCAGCCATAAAGAAAAACAAAATTATGTCATTTACAGGGAAATGGATGGAATTGGAGAACATTATGTTAAATGAGATTAGTCAGTCACAAAAAATAAGAAATTGAATGCTCTCCCTAATATAAGAAAGCTAGGAAGGAAAAGAGTCATAGGAGGAACTTTAGACAAAGAAAGAGAAACCACAGATGAGCAAATAAGATGACCTAACTGAAGAGATGGGAGAGAAGAAGAGGGAAATTCCCTAATGTACACGATGTACATTTAAAAGCATATCAAAGTCAGTCACTAAGCCAAACCTGAGAGGGAGGGAGGAGGAGGGAATTGGGTGGGAAATGGGAAGGGCTAAATGAGTGATGTGTGCATGGGTGCCTCTACCGTCTTGTACCCATTAATATGTATGACCATAATGCACCAATAAAAATAAATAAATAAAATAAAAAGAAAGAAAGAAAGAATAACTCTATGTCTTTAATGGAACATGGTCTGTTTTGCAAGTCTTTCTACTTTTGGACAAGTTACTATTTTTATATATTTTACATAATTAAATATTTTGTGCTGGACATATTCCTGGACGCTTTATAGATTTCCATGCAGTTCTATAGGCCAAGTATAAGAAAACCTTAAAACAAATAAAAGTGATATATTCAGAGAATGATAATAAAACAGAAACAGAGAAATGTAATAAAACATTTATGTGACAGAATAAGGAGGAGTATTTTAGGTAGGTTAATAAATGAGGAAATTGTATCTGAGCTGGTTTCCAGCTACATGATAATAGGGAGAAACAATGTTCTCGAGGGGCCGGGGTGAGTTGAGCAAAGTGGACCAGGAAGCACAGTCTAAATGCAGTCAGACCATGAAAAGCCTTAGCAACTAGAGTAAGGAGCTTACATGCGTACAAGCCATGAACTTGGGAGCTTTGTTCTAGCCACTGAGTGACCACTGAGACTGCCTTCTTTGGACAGATTTGCTATTTGGGCTAAGAATGCCTAAGGCATATGGGTTCTATCTACTCCCATGTCCTAGGAATGATCCTTCTCCTCAAACTCCAGAACCGCAGCATCTAGTCATCTTGCATGTCTTTTATTTATTTATTTATTTATTTATTTATTTATTTATTTATTGTGGTGCTGGGGGTGGAACACAGGGACACTCTACCTCTGAGCTATACCCTCAACCCTATTTTTTTATTCTTTATTTTGAAATAGGGTCTCACTGAGTTGCAAAGGGCTTAACTAAGTAGCTGAGGCTGTCGGCGAACCACAATCCTTCTGTCTCAGCCTCCCAAATCCTGGGATTACAAGCATGCACCACCACGCCTGGCTGCCATCTTGCACTTCCAACAGACACATGACATCACAATCTGGACTCAATCTGGAGATTTTAACAGATGGCCATTATTTAATGGTGGGCCTTTTCTCCAAACTGCTTTTATTGATGACTTTGAGTACTTAAATTATTTCTAGCTCTCTCTCATACCCTTACACAGCTTCTGATTACTGCAGCAATCTTTCTCCAAACCCAGCCAGAGTCCTCCTCTGCTCCACCCATCTGTCAAGAATGTTTATTTTTGTACACATCTGGCAAGTTGGTATTTGGCCACTATCAAATGTACCCTGCTATTAGAGAGAATAACCTTCAGGGCTAGCTGCATTTTGCTACATCTGCGTAGGTCTTGAGATTTTCTTTCATTGCTTCCAAAGATCTAATAACTTGTTATCTCTTCTGCCCAAGGCCACCCCATCACTAGACACCACCTTTGAGAAAGCCACACATCTAATCCAGCGGCTGGTACAGTGAGATGACACAGGCCCACAGTGATTAAAATGGAGCCGGTTCATTGACTATGGCGGTATAATTGACTAGATTAACCGGTTCTTGACTTGCTTTCGACTGTGTTCACTTGAATTGAAAAAGAAAGAAAGTAGTGCAGATAAGCTTTCAGAAAGGGCAAGGTTTTATTTTTCAAAAAACAAAAAATAAATAAAAAAATTAAAAAGTGGAAAGGGGAGGTCTCAGTGGGTGTTCAACACGTAAACCATAAGGGCAATACTGATTCTCCTCTAAAATGGTATTTTGAAAACCGAACTTGACAGAGCTTATTATAGACTTCCTCCAGCCGAGATGACTCACTTCCTCAAGGGCATTCAGGAATGGAAGGGGTTCTTAACTTTTGTTCAACTTTTACCATCAACAGAACAATTCTTTTCTGTGTCCTTGGGCAGTTTCCATTTATGTGACTCATAGCCCTTCTTTCAAACCCCCATAACAACACAATACTCAGTTTGTAGTAGAAAGTTAGGGCAGAACTCCCAGACCAGACTTTACACTTTTCTTCATTATTGACCGCCTGTCCTCAGGTGAGTTGCATAACCTTTCTTGGTCTCCATTTTCCTTAATGTTTATTTTTGTCTTCATTGGTTCATGCACTCAAAAGAGATCTGGACACACAAGAAGTATTCAGTTGTCTGCTCTAATCCTTGTTAATGCATGCCCTACTCCTTCTCCATCAAGTATCATTCTTGGAAAATGACCTTACCAATTACTTCACAGCTCACATAGGCCACTGAGCCTGAAATCCGTGTGTGTTCTCATTTTTTTTTTCTCTTTTTCTCCTAGCTTGATCTCTCCCGTTCTTCCTTTCACAAGAATTTTTTTCTCAAACCAAGTATGATCAATTCATCTGCACCCCAGATTCTCTTTTAGGATCTTGTTCATTACTTATTCCTTCTCCAAAATATTCCCCACAATTCTCTATTTAATTCTTCAATTTTAGACATAAATATGTACTCTTATTTAAAACAAAATTTCATGGTACTTGCACATTAAAGGATAGTTTAATAGTTTCTTACAAAACTAATCATAGTCTTATCACACGATCCAAAAATCACGCTCCTAGGTATTTAACCAAATGAGTTGAAAACTCCTAACCATTCAAAAACCTCCACATGAATTTTTGTAGCAGTTTTATTCATAGTTGTAAAATATTAGAAGAAACAAAAGATTCTTCAATAGGTGAGTGGATAAGCAAAGTGTGATACAGCCATACAATGACATAGTATCCAGCAATAAAAATAAATGAGCTATCAAGCTTCCAAGAATGTGGAAGAAATTTAGATGCAAATTGTTATGTGAAAAAGCCTATCTTTAAAAGCTACATATTGTATGGGTCTAACTATATAATATTTTGGAGGAGGAAAAATTCCTAAGACAATGAGAAGATCAGTGGTTGCAAGAGGTGAGGAAGGCAAAGAGAAGAGGGATAAATAGATTGAGAAAAGGGAATTTGAGGGGCAGTGAAAATATTCTGTATTATACCACAATGATGGGTACATGGGATTATTTGGCAAAAATATAAAACTGTGTAACACAGTGAAGTCTTTTGCCAACTATGGATTTAATTAATAATGTATTAATACTAGTTTATTAATATAATAAGTGTACCAACTATATTAATGTAGGCAGTGTTGAAGGAGAGGGAGTATATGGGAATTCTCTACTTTCTGTTCAATTTATTTCTCTAGAAACCTCAAACTGTCCTAAGAAATAAAATCTGTTAAAAATTGAAAACTTTAGAAGGTTTATATAAGTCACTTCATAGCGGCATCAAAACCAGAATTTTACTGAATAACTAGGAGAAGACATGTGTGAATACCAAGGGATATGAATCTTGGGGACTATCTTAGAATTTTGCCTACCACTATCCTGTCCTACGTTGTCACCTCTTGACAGCATCCTTTGTGACAATAAAGCCAATGGTCTCTATACTTCCAAATTGAGCCCTTTCTTCTCTTTTCATATATTACCTTGAATTTTACCTAATTCCTTGGTTTCCAACTTTTCTACATGGTGTTAATCATAACATTGGCCTGATTTACCTAGTTAACTCTTTTGAACTTGATAAGCATATTTCTATCTGCCTCTTCATGAGAGCTGTTGGAGAGTTCCAGTAGACGATTAAGGAAAACTCAATGATCCCATTCACACATATAAAAATAAGAATATGGCTCTCCCTATCAACTCCATCTTTTTGAAAGAGATCACCACTTATGCAGTTGCTCAAAACTAAAAACTCTGAGCTTTGGCTGATACTTTCTGAAGACTTACTATAGACTAAGCACTCCCTTAAATTCTCTACAAGTATTAAAATTTTATTCTCATCTCTATGGGGAAGGTTTTATTATTTGGAGACCCTAGGATATAGTTTTTTTACTTTCCCCAGGGATCACATCTAGATAACCATAGGACTAGAGCCAAAGCCATCTGGCTCAAGACCTAAGCTCTTAACAGCTCTGCTCTGTTTTTCTTTCCTTATGCTCACTGGACCACAAACTCCCATTAATTCTATTTCTGCAGTATCATCCGCAGACATCTTATTTGATTCAAGATATCATAGACTATTTTCCTAGTCTCCACAGCAGCGTTCCTATCTAGAGCCCTTTTCAAGCAACCTCCACATGATCTCCTTTCATGTTATGTCACACTTATATGGAAATGAAGCTTTTACTTTCCTGGTTAGAGCCTTCCTTTCTAAACTTCTTAGCCTACCATATAAAGACTTTATTTGACTCCTACTTTTATTTTCTGCCTTGTTCTTTTGCTAGTAACCACCTGTGTTCATGTTTCCCATGAAACTCGTCTCTTTTCTATCTCCCCTTCAATACCATGTGTTTCTTATGAGCAGGAGTCAGTACAGTTGAGCGTCTGGCATATAAAATGTACTTAACGGTCCCTGTACTGAATACACTACATCTAGACTGTTTTTTGTTTCAAGATCCATATTTTGAGATTTATATTAAAAGATTTCCAGAAAATAAGTGAAAAGTAAGTTTTCCTGGTTTCAAATATCAATAACTACCTATGGTTTTCTTTATATGGAATAGACTCATGTGTTGTTGATTATACATGGAATAGTGTTTTCTGTTTCGAGAAAAGTGTCGGGTTTCAGTCCTTCATTTCATGAACTATATAAATATCTTTGTTCAAAAAGGTATATGACTAGGTTTACTTTGATCGTTTTTTTGCAGTGGATGTATCCACAGAGTCTGTTTTCTAATCAAACTGCCTCACCTCACCTCACTTCAACCCTATTTGTTGTACCCGTAGATAATCCATCTAAAAGTAATTCATTTATAAACTATGGGGGCACCTGGCTATTACAACCGGAGGAAAATGGCAGACATGGCTGGAGTGAACAGGACCAGCCAGGTGCATTTAATGTGTCACCACGGACAACATTTCCCCCGCAGCAGGACTCAAGTGCTTTTTCCTCACTTAGCAATGAACAGATACCCAACACTGGATAGTTCGGGGACTTTGTATTCCTGCTGCGGCAAAACAAGCAAGGTTAACTTCTTGTGGTTACCCGTGCTCGCTCCGGAGAACTCTCACGCTTCTCTAGCTCTCCCGGCCCTCTCCCCTTCCTGGTTTGCACTTGTGATTTTCCTGTGCGTTTCTCCTGCTACTGCCCCAGGGTGGACTCCTGACCTCCTGGCTAGAGGTGCAAATGACGCCAGGGTTCATGACGGCTCTGCGGTTCTCCAGAGCTCCTCCTCCCCAGACGGTGACAGTACCGGGACACAGAGGTTGGGCAGGAGGACAGGGGACACTCGGGGTGCAGCCCGGAGGGGGGCCGCGGCGCGCGCGCCATGTGGAGCGCGGACCCCCGGGGCCACCCCCCTGCGGCGCCCGCCGGGCCTCTGCGGCCAGGCAGCCGGGCGCGGGCCGCTGTCCACGGTGGGTGGTGCTGAAAGCCGGGAGCGGGCGCGGGGGCGGCGCGGCGGCCGGCTCCCCCGAGCGCCCCTCCTCCCGCAGCCATGTTCCACGCGCGGGGAGGGGTGGGGGGAGGCGAGCACGGGGGATCGGGGCGGAGAGAGCCGGCTCTGCCTCAGGGAAGGAGGGGATGAGAGTTGGGGGGAGCCGCGGGAGGAGGCGGCGGCGCTGGCTAGCGAGGAGCCAGCGCTGGGTCCTGCAGTCGGGCTCCCGGGAGCCACCATCATGGTGAAGCGGAAGAGCTCCGAGGGGCAGGAGCAGGACAGCGGCCGCGGCATCCCGCTGCCCATCCAGACCTTCCTGTGGCGCCAAACCAGGTGAGGGGCGCAGGGGGCGCCCGGGCCGGGGGCGCTCCCGGGGCGCGGGGTCGCCGCGGCCGCTGCGAGGCCGCGCTGCAGCCCGCAGCTCCCTCTTGGGGCCCGAGAGGCAGCCCTCTGCACCGGCTTAAAAACACGCATTAAAAAATATATATCTCAGGGAAGTTTGACCGCAAGCGGAGTGGCAGTTTAGGAATAAATATATACATCATTTAGGGGGTGGGAGGGCAGGGAGCCCGGGAAGAGGGGGCGGGGAGCGAGGAAGATCATTATGACTGGCTGTGCTCCTGCGTCCAATTCCCCCTCCATCTCCTGCTGTAATTGCAGCCCGGTGACCTGTTGTTTTTCCAGCTCCTGTTTGGTGGATGTCTGTTATGCCCACTTGTTAACCATTTTTGCTCACATTCAGCCGGCCAGCGGTAGTCTCCCTGATTAAAGACCCTAAGGAGAATGATTTTTTGATAAGGGATTCTCCACCCTCCCCCCCCCCCCAAAAAAAATCAGGTCTGACACCTATTCTAATAAACAGCAGTGAAGGTTTCCTTATTATCGTAGAGATTTATCAGATAAGAAATTAGATGCTGGAAACCATGGTCTACAGCCATCTTCATTTTCATCTTTCAGTTTTTAGTAGGACTGTACACATGAGTAACGCACCACTACTGGCAATTGGTGATTAGGTGAAAGTCTTCAAAATCAGAGTGGATACGGAACATTATAGAGATCCGCATCTTTTTATATATATGTGATCGATTACACGTGTAAAAGCAAATGTCGTCAGCTGTTCCACACCTGCTCATTAACAAGCATGAAATTTGAGTTTCATAGTTTCATGTCTTATTCATTGAAAAATTATGCCGTTAGGATACATTAGTAATAATTTTGCTTGTATTTATAACAAGTATCTCTATTAATTTTTTTCAGTGCCTTTTTGAGGCCTAAACTGGGGAAGCAGTATGAAGCCTCTTGTGTGGTATGAGATTTTCACCTTTTAATGCCTGTTTGCATATTCCGCATATGTCACGTGGTCATTTGAACCCAAAGAAACACTAAACCATACTGACTGTACATATCAACTCACTCGGCAAATATTATCGAGCACCTACTGTGTGCCAGACACGGTCCTACTCCTGGGAGAGAGAAAAGACAAAAACCAATAGTGTTTACGATCTCGTGGGAGGTCAGGCCACAAATACATACTTCACTAAAGTCCATAGTAAGCCAGATGGTGATAAGCACTACCAAGAAGAAAAGTGAAGCAACAAAGGGGACTGGGGAGCACTGTTGTTGGGGGTTTGTTTTATGCATGGAGAGTAGATACAGCTTAATTACTAATTGGTGCTTGCACAAAGAGGAAGGAAGAGAGGGAGGAACAGCATAGCAAAGGTACAGCAGAGAGACCTGTGAGTGGAAGGACCTTAGCACCCAATGAGAAGTAAGGGTAAGCGGGGGAAGGGGACTGAGTCCTAGAAGAGAGGGCAGAGAGGTGACAGATCCAGGTGGGGGAGGCGCTTTCATCGCAAGTGTGGAAAGTCAAATAGGTCATGGGCAAAATCAAAGCTATCATGTAATGGACGTTCATATGATGAATACCTATGAACTGCTTGAACAAGATGATACGTAGTTCTCTACTTTTATGTTTTGCATACATTCTAGAAGTCTGAAAATGGATGATATAAGATAATTATGAAAATAGTTGCAATTTAATATTTATGCAAAGTAGGTTATGCCTGTAGGCCCAGTACTTGAAAGGCTAAGAGGGTGGCAAGTTCAAGGCCAGCTGCAGCAACCTAGCAAGATCCAGTCTTAAAATATAAATTAAAATAGGGCTGGGGATATAGCTCAGATGTAGAATGCTCTTGGGTTCAATCCCCAGTAATGTGTGCATGCACATGCACATGTACATAGTCACACACACACACACACACACACACACACGCAGTGCTCTTGTCCTGAAATTCTAAGAGAATCTTATATCCTTACAAATTGCCATTTTACAAATTGGCAAAATGAAGCAAGAAATCATAAAGCAAAATTGAAATGGATTTAAACAGCCTTCATTAAAAACATGGAGTTTCTACAAACGACTACTTGCAGGTATTATCATCTTAAAGTAGAAAACTACTCACCTGGGTTTTGCCATTCATATTTACATATAGCTACAAGAATGACTTTCTGTGAGGTGCTCTGAAGTAAGAGCCACTGAGGAGTTTAACACACACATTCTCAAGAAGAAATTTGATTTGTTGAGTATTCTGTCCTTCAACGTTGTCACATGGATATTTTTAAATGAGTTTCTTATAATGACCTGCTAATGGAATTTCTTGTCGTATCTAACTTGTTAGAATAACTTTACACTTGAAATCTCTGAGCCTCACTTAAACCATGATGATAATTTCACTAGTTTAAAATAACTATGACTTTTCTCTGTTTTGGGGCAAAGATTTGTCTGACATTTTTAATATTATCACAAAATATCAAACAGCTAAGTTTTATCTAGACATATAGATAGATACATAAGGATAAGTAGCAATATAGAAAACAATTTCTAGGGGTTAAACAATTATAAAAAATTAAATTTAGGTGCGCATGGTGGTGCACACTTGTAATCTTAGTACTCAGGAGGCTGAGACCAGAAGATCACAGTTTCACTTCCAGCCTCAGCTACTGAGTGAGACCTTTGAGACCTTGTTTCAAAATAAAGAACAAAAAATAGGGCTGGGGGTGGCTCAGAAGTAGAATGCCCCTGCCCCAGCATGTATGTGCGTGTGCGTGCACACACACACACACACACACACACACACACACACTTATATTAGTAACATTTAAGAAGAAAATGGCATTATCCAAAACTCACTGAAATTATAAAATACAAAACAAATCCTCTTCAATATATAGTCATTAGACTATATGAATTCTTTATAATCTTTTAGTGTCTAACAAACTCATCCATGACTTATGAATCCTCAGACGAAGGAATTTTAAAGTATTAGCATCAGCACCACTAGCATATCTAAAGGCCTTTATTTTGCTTCTTAAGAGAAAACAAAAGATGACATCTTATTATGCTACTCATCAAAATCTCAGTGCACCTTTCACTTATAAAGATCAATTTTGGTTTTCCTCTTTGAAAAC
This sequence comes from Muscardinus avellanarius, assembly GCF_963383645.1. NCBI lineage: Eukaryota > Metazoa > Chordata > Mammalia > Rodentia > Gliridae > Muscardinus > Muscardinus avellanarius. Next base: position 29,019,678 of record NC_137787.1, on the reverse strand, counting down.
AACAATCTCTGTAGTAAGATATATATATATATTACAAATATCCTAATAATCCAATGATGCAGTTAGAATGAACTCTGGATTTTTCTTATAATCCTGCAAGACAGTGACACACATTTCTTGACCACATGAGGTAGCAAGTTCTGAGCATGTTCTTATAAATTAAATGTTTAATAACTTTATTCTAATACTTGGTAGCATCACTTTCTTCAATAGTTTTCAATAGCATTCTCCTTCACCCTAAAGAATTTTTTTTTAATTAAGAAATAACAAAATAGGTCAAACCTGTACTTATTCTAGAGTGTTCCATTCTCTGAAAGCATCTCTGGGAAGGATAGAAGACTTAATCAGCAGCAAGAATGGCTGATTTCTGCCCTTCTCTCCCTTTCTGTATTCAACAGATATTAAGTATGTTTTTATGGTTCCTGTGATAGGTTAGGGAATATTCTGTGCCAGGTCATTGTGAAGGACATGGAATAAATTAGAGGCCCTGAAATCAAATTTCTCAGAAGAGTTATGTCTTATTTAGTACCTGTTGAACAAGTTGACATCAATTCTATTAAGACTTTCATAGAACATATTTCATTTTGTTCTACAGTTGAGATGGGCCTATTGGATGACTCAGCAACACTTATAAAATATTTGAAAATCCTATGAGGTTAAATGTGTTGCTATATTCTTTAGCATAGAAAGCTTATTTTGACAGATAATAATGACTGTTCAATAATTCAAGCCATATACTTGCGATCAAAAACCTGCCAATGAGCAGGTAAGAGGAAATTATGACCGCTCCACCACAGGTCTACAAGTATGTGAGACGCTCTAAAGAAATTTGGTGCAGTGCTTTGTATTGTTTAGGCTATATAGTACCTTGATGTTCCTTTTTTTTTTTTTTTAACCAATAAGCTCTCTTGTTTTAAATGCTCTTTCCCTCAATCTGTAGTCTTTTGAACGAGTATTGGTAGAAAACAAGCTGCACGGCCTCTCCCCGGCCCTCTCGGAAGCCATCCAGAGCATTTCCAGATGGGAGCTGGTGCAGGCTGCGCTGCCGCACGTTCTGCACTGCACCGCCACCCTGCTTTCGAACCGGAACAAGCTAGGTGGGTGTGCCTGATTACTTGTTTACTACATACCGACGTCCTTTATGCATGCATGGGGTGGCTACTATCATCCCAGGCACTGTGCACACATTACCTCGTTTTATTCTCCCCGCAGCTTCCTCACATCTGCACTGTCATCATTCTCATTTTACCAATGAGTGAACTGGTCTCTTGTCTTTACTTTCACAAATCATATGGAAATAATGCTCCTCTTCAACATTCAGATATTTTAAGTAAGCTAAAGGCTCTCACCTGCCTGAGTCTCAGTCAGAGATTCCCTCTTTGCCTTTTCTAAGTCCTGAAGCCACCAAGCACATGAATTTGGTATATCTCCTTAGACATTTCCCCAGTTTCATAGTACTCTGTGTAAGTGTGTGTGTGCGCACTCACATCTGCATGCACACACATTATTTTGTAAATTGCTTTTCTCATCTGGCAATATGTCCTGGCCATTTGTCCCATGCTACAGTACATGTTCTCCATTCCACTGTGTTTCCTCATTTGGGTCTCTGTTCAGATATTACCTTCATAGATGGATCTTTTGAGGTCAAGTTGTCTAAAATAGAATGGTTATCTCTGGAGCGTACACTTTGAACCACTCTGCTGCCTGCTTGGAAATATATACGGGTATCTGACTGATGAGATGTGATTGCAGGTTCTATTTACAGGACAGCATGATAGTCTGCAGAGAGTGCAGCCAGTAAGAAACACCACAAAACAAGAATGCATCCCACCAACGGTAGTTGTTAGACATATAGAAAAATGCTAATGTCTCCCAGGAAACTGAGCCTGAGAGCAAAGCAGAGATGCCCTTCATAGATCGAAGTTGACCTTCATCACTCTGATCACCACTGTTGCCTTCACTTGGCTGTATGGTTGTTCCATACAGGCCACCAGGACAAGCTGGGTGTTGCTGAGACAAAACTCCTTCATACCCTGCACTGGATGCTCTTAGAGGCCCCCCAGGACTGCAGCAGTGAGCGGTTTGGGGGCACAGACCGAGGCTCCAGCTGGGGTGGCAGCAGCAGCGCCTTCATCCACCAGATTGAAAACCAGGGTTCTCCAGGGCAGCCTTGCCACAGCAGCTCCAACGATGAGGAAGAGAACAACCGGAGGAAGATCTTCCAGAACTCTATGGCGACCGTGGAGCTCTTTGTGTTTCTGTTTGCCCCTCTAGTGCACAGGATCAAGGTGAGCAATAACTAGGGCCTAGGTGGGATTGAGGTGAGATGAGGGTGGGCTTCAAATGGTATTTCCATATTTCATTTCCCTTTCTTTGTATGATTTTATAGCAAGCCATGACATGAGAAGTTTCATTATACTGTATCATATTATATTTTTATGGAGTACTAGGGAGTTAAACCCAGGAGCACTGTATCTCCAACTTACATCCCCAGCCTTTCCTATTTTTTATTTCGAAGCAAGGTCTCACTGAATTGCTGAAGGTCTCACAAAGTTGCTGAGGCTGCCCTCAAAACTGCAATCCTCCTGTCTCAGCCTTCCAAGTACTGGGATTACAGGTTCATGCCACCACGCCTGGCTGAAAGTTTTGTTTTTATATCAAGCTTCTGAACACAAATCTTCATACATTCTTTGCTACTTAAAAATTGTTATTGGTTCTTCATCTGAATCAAGATAATGTCCAATATGTTAACCATGGTGTGCAAGATCAAGCATGATCTAGGGCTTAAATTCCTTTCTGACTTATCAACTGTCAATCTCTGCTGGCCACTTCATGATCCAGCCTCCGGAGCCATTCCATATGCTCTTGCAGTTTACTCTGCTCTCCCTCTTCTATCCTCCTTCACAGACATAACAGTAGGTTGCTAACTTGTTTCTCCTTCCACCTCTGTCCTTTCTCAAACTATTCCCAGTAGCCTGAGTGATCCTATTTTAAAGTCTGGTCATGTCACTCTGCCCCTCAGAGGCCCTCAGTGGCTTCCCTTCCAACTCAGTAATTGCTGAAGTGCTTCCTATATCCTTTGGGCAGTAAACTACCTGGCACCTGATGATTTCCCTGACTTTTATTTTTTCCTACACTTCTCTCATTCTCTTGATTCCAGGCACACGTTTTCTGGTTGGTTTTTGACACTAGGGAAACAGGGCCTTTGCACATACTGATCCCCTTCCATGGGAAACCTCTTCCTAGACATACCTACATGAAGCACCTCCCCCCCCTTTTTTTTTAGATTTTATCTCAGAAGTCACTTTCTTGCTATGGTTCCCTTGGCCTTCCTAAGATGTCAGTTCCTGGCCTGACATGTTCCTTTTGCCTGCTCTATTTCTCTTTTGCACCAATGAGCAGGGACTTTTGTGTGCTTTGTTCCCCATTGTATGCAATAACCTAGAATTGTACCAGGTACTCAGTATGTGTTCTATAAATATCTGCAGAATAAATGTGGATAAATTTGACCAAATGCTTCGTGAGCTGTCCTAGTACTCCCAGAGGGAGCCCTAGAGGCTTTTCCATTGTGGGAACTGCTGGGGCCCTGCTGCTACTGATGCCAGGACGCCAGTTAGCCTTCAGCTTTGTAGAAGAGCCCTCTCTTCTTACCCTCTCTAGCAATGTGTGAACTCTTTGGGGGATTTTATTACCCTTTTTAGCTGAAGGTTCTTGATAGTCAGCTGCACTGATTTACCATTTACAGAATCACTTTTCTTTTTCTATTTTTTCAATTTCTTCCCGTTTCTTATCCTTCTAGCTTGATGGTTTTCAGCTATGGCTTCATGTTCAGAGTCATCACAGGGAACTGGAGAAAACTTCACAGATTCCAATTTAATGGATCTGGGGAGGGGAGGGGAGAGAGGCCTGAGCTCCTTTATTTTAAAAGTTCCCTGGGTGATAATAATATGCAAGTTGAGGTTGCAAATCACTGTCTTAAGTGAATTCCTGGTTGTCAGGTGTGCTCATTAATCTGTGATTGCATTCAGTGCTTCCATCTTTACACTGTTTTGAGAAGCTGGGGCATTTAAAATGTAATATAACAATGTCGTGTATGTACTTACACAATATGAGATCGCATTTTAAATACCTTGGCCTCTCAAAATAATAAAACAATGAGCAAAGAATGTGTTTCTGGAAGAAGCCTTCAATTTTAGATAAATTGTGTGAACCTGGGTTGTAAAGTGAGCCCAGTTCAGCAAGTCTTTATCTATTATGCACACAATTCCTAATGCTGTATTAAGTGCTGTGATGATGTCGGGGGGCTAAGAGGAAGGAAGCTTGATCTGCCCCTGCCGTCAAGGATATAAAAATTAAGAGAACAAAATTACAAGCTAACACACTATGAAGGGTCAGAATATGTTTACCCAATTCCATGAAATGCAAGAGCGATGGACTGAAGATTAGAAAACCAAAATTGCCCAGCATATGAAGATATTGCCTTATTAGGAAGAAATAAGGCCAATGAAATAATTAAGAATTATAATGGCAACCACGACTAAAGAGACCTGCTGAGATTCTTGGATTAAATAGATCTCACTCACTGAAGACAAAACAATAATTTGTGTGTTCCCTGCTTTGCCCAAAGATACATTCTGAATACTTTTTTTTTTGTAAAGCAGACTCCTGTGATTTGTATAGCAATTTCAGGGATAACTTAGGTTCATTGGTTCACCCTTGCATGGAAGAAAGCTTGGCAGATTAATCCACTCTGAAAACAACCTTGTAGGTGAATCGACTGGCCCCTTCAACTAGTTCTTTCAAGCCAGTTACTGGATATAGGTCTTTTCTGCCCCCAGGAATCAGACCTCACCTTCCGACTGGCCAGTGGACTTGTAATATGGCAGCCTATGTGGGAACACAGACAGCCCGAAGTCTCTGGCTTCACGGCACTGGTAAAGCCCATCAGGAACATCATTACAGGTTCGTGACTCAACCGTGGGGTAGTATTGGCGGATCCCCTCATGGGAGCAAGGCTCATAGGAAAGTTTGCCCTTGGAAGCTAAAAAGAGAGGCATTTCTTTGGAGAATCATCTAGGTGTCCCGGGTACGGGTCTTATTCACACTAGGAGAAACCTCAAACCAGGGACAGGTGCTTTCTGTTATATAACTTTTGGTATGTGTAAATGTCTCAGGCCTCAGTTTCTTCAACTGTAAAATGGGAATGAAGATGTCATATGATAGCACTTACAGGATTATTATGGGAAATATATGATATATATATATATATATCATCTTAGAAAATGCTTGGCACATCCTAAGTAAGCAGTAGCTATTATTATGATGATTATTCTATCATTGTCATGATAGATAAAGTAAGGGGTCTGTTAAGAGTCCCACTTTAGTGATATATTGCTACCACAGCATTTTCCCTCAGGAATCATCTAATAAGATAGTGCTACTGAATTAGGGAATGAGCACAGTATGAGAGATTGAAAAGTGCACAGTCAGCTCATACTTCACTCCAAATCTATCTCTTGCTGTACCTATCTTTCCTCAGTATTTCCATTAATGTAAAATAGAGATGCTTACAGGGCATCTTAGAAAGCAGTAAAGGAGAAGAAGCATAGAATGTCTGTTTTATAGTATGTGCTTCATAAATTCCATCCTTCTGTTACCAGCTTTATTTTTGTTTTAGCATCAGTAACAAAAAAATTTTAAATTTACAGAAGCACATATATATGTATATATACTAAGTTTTTATGCACACATATATGTAGATGGTTTTCTAACTTCATAAGGTTTTGTGCAAATGATGGAGAATTATGCATGTAAAAAGCTCTATAAATGGAAGCACACTATAAGCAAATTCTTACATAATTCTTCCTCTATAACCTAACACAACCTTGCAAGATATATAATATGTTAAGGAATTGTGTAACCAGAAAGTGCCATATTATTCACATATCTGATAAAATGATTATAGTGACATATTCAATAGGAGAATGAAATTTTTCAATAGTAAAAGCAGATTAACCCCACACCTCACATATATGTGAAACATTAACTCCTGAAGTATATTATAATTCAAGGGTGATAGTCTGTCATAGTTTCTAATATCAAGCAACTAAAAAAGTAAAGGCCTCATAACCAGGAAGCTACTTTGTGTATGTGGGGGGAGGGGTACTGGATGTTGAACCCAGTCATATTCCACCTCTGAGCTATACCCCCAGCCCCACTTTATTTTTATTCTAAAACAGGGTCTCTCTAGGTTGTTAATGGACCTCACCAAGTTGCTGAGACTCTTCTGGAACCCTAGAACATATGATCTTCCTGTCTCAGCCTCCCAAGTACTAGGATTTCAAGTATGCACCACCATACTCAGCTGGGAAGCTACTTCAGATTCTATGTGTAGAATAAGGTTAATTATTTGGGATTCCACAAAACTGAAGATTTAAGATGTTTCTTCAAAAACTAAAGACCATAGATATGAGAGAAAAGAGTAAAATGTGCTCAAGTATGTAAAAGTTATTAGTAAAAAAAACTATGTTTTTATGGCATACTGATTAAAGAAATTTAATTTTTTTTAATTTTTAAGTCTTTTTATCGCTTTTCTATGCGAATGGGGCAGCCACTTCAAATTTAGGGTTCTCTTTTTTGTGTGTGGTACTGGGGATCAAACCCAGGGCCTCATACATGCTACAAGCATTCAGCCATTGAGCTACTCTCACCCACCCCATCTCTCTTTTTCTGCTTAATATATAATAGATTTTTTAACACCTATATAAAAATTACTAAGAACCTGTGTCCTTCCATGAAAGCACCTGGGCTCTTTACCTCACCTTCCTTTGCATCTGGATGGTGTACATTCTTAATGTCTTTCCCTTCATGCCTGTGGACTAGAAATGGTGCCGGCATCCAAGGGTAAATTAGACTCTGCTTCAGCAGCATGACCAAGAAGAGCAGTGCTGCGAGCCTCCTCGGCAAATCCCTTCCCTCCTCAGCACCAGATCACTTGCCACTCAAGTGAAGCATTGGCGTCTTAGTTTCACACTGTTCCTGATCCAAAAATAGAGACGTAGCTGACCTGAGTCTTGGTGGTTAAAGCAAAAGCTCTGGAATCAGACAGCCTGAGTGGAGCCTTCATGGAGCTACCCAGTTAAACTGGGGAAGTTAAACTTCCTGTGCCTGCATCTGTAAAATGAGCGCAATTATAGAGCAGTATTATAGGGTTATTGAAAAGGTTGAATTATTCAACATATGTAAAATGCTCAGAAGAGAATTGGTAGATTGTAGGTGATAAGGAGATGTTGCTAACATTATTCTTACTATTGTCAACTTCTTTGCACCTTAACCTGAGTCAGATGAGAGGGGAGAATATCTACCTTGACGATATAGAAATGCTAAGATATTTGGGAATTGCTTACTGGTTTCTCTTAAAATATTTGTTATTTGATGGATTCTTTTGAGATAACAATCTACTCAATTGAGTTTTTATTTGAAAATGAAATGAACTTATGAGATAAAATGAACTTAGAATCTCAGAAAATGCATGATGGAATTTCTCTCATCTTTCTAGCCAAGAGAAGTTCTCCTATCAACAGTCAAAGTCAGACCTGTGAATCACCAAATCAAGACACACAGCATCAGGAGGTTAGTGTATTTGAACTGTGAGGAAAGAGAAAGGAATTTTTTTTATGTATACTGTGGAGGATAAGACCAGTTCTAGAGTCATGCTACCTAATTTGAAGTCCTCTACTTTCCCCAGGGAAGTACAACTTTTAACGGCTTCAGTTCTTTTATCAGTCAAATATGAAAATAAATTTTATGCATTTTCCAGAAATGTAGAAGTGTTGAAACAAGACAATGTATGGCTGGTGTTTTATCTCAATGATCAATATGTGATGACTAGGGCTTTATTTCAATGGCTAGCATACAACAGTAAGTGTTAGTTATCATCATTCATTGCCCATTAAGTAAGGTATCATCTTGTTCTCAGTTAGTTATTGAATCCTCTAATGTTTATTAGGTAACCCTAATGTGGGTTTAATAGTGTCTCAGGGGATGGGAGGAAAGAGTAGAAGGGAGTTGTCAGATGCAGCCTTACTCCCTAAGGAATGGAAAGTTTAATGAGGAATTCAACCTACCCACATAAACAGAAGATGCAAAATAAAACATAATATAATTCAATGTAAATTTGTCACATTTGGTTTATGAAGGAAAGAAACAAAAGCCAGGGTAGATGAAGGCCATGCAGAAATGTATACTGCTATTAACTTAACTTGCTATTAGATGACCTGCCTGCACTTGCAGTTCAACATGTGCAAAGTAAAACTTACTGCTTTCCATCAAAATTGGATCCTCTTTCCAATTGATGTGTCAGTGTCAGGAATATCGTTATCCTTTTTACCTCCAAGCTGGAAATTTTAGAATCCTGGTACATCTACAATTTACTGAACAATTGCTAACACTGTGATTGATAGGCTTTAGGATTTTTTTTTCACATTTAACGCCTTTAAAACTGAGTGTATTTGAAAATCATTGGTCTCTTATAATCTCCCTCCCTGGTAGCAGTCTTGCTATGGTTGTCCTTGTGTACCATGAATTGGTGTAGCATGGACATTTGCCACTCCAGGGTCAGTCAGAGATGATAATAGCGCACTTTTAACACGCTTGACACAGAAGAAATTATTCTTTGGAGAAACTAAAATATTAACAGCTCTGAGTTGAAAATTATAAATACGATGAGACTTTAGGAAAACCCATGCCAGTTTATTTCACTTATAGTCTCCTTATACATATACATTGGAGATATATCTAGTCACAATCTATGCTAAGACTAAAATAGCTCTTTCAATAAATATGGGTGAAAGTCTTCATTGATAAGAAGTCAAGTGTTCTAATTTAATTAATGGGGTCTTTTTTCTCAGTGGTGCATAAAATAAGTAGTGTCTTAGAAGTGATGACATAAATACAATGAAATATGCAAATCTCACGTTTTTTCCACTTAATTCTCTGTATTTTATTTTCAGTGGAGTCGTATTGTTTCTTTTCCTAGTCGCCAAGATGTGCTCTTTATTCTATATGCCCACTTCTGCCCTCTAAATCTAGAACCACATCTCTCGACCGCATCTTTAAGCACCTAATTGAATTTTCTACCTCTAGCCTTTCTGGTTGGAAACATAAATTCCACTTAATAATGCCTGACTAATCTTCCTAATGCACCATTTACTTATTAACTTATCTTTTCACCAGACCTAGTAAATGCAAGGTGCCCTCCTTTGATCATATCTCTTCTTCTTTGGGAACTGATAAAGGATCCTTGACCATTACCTCAAGAATAAACCTCTCTCCCTGCATTGCTGTTTTTCCATCACACAGGACCTCCTAAGCAACCTTCTCTCTGGTTGCCCCTTCAGGCAGTGAAGCATTGCTTCTAAAATGTGAAGCAGCCTCATCTTAGCTAATTAGTCTTTGCTCAGACGATTCTGTTTCCTCTCTCTGAAATGCTCTCTTTCCTCCTTATTGCCTGTCTAAATTTTATCCTTTTAAGAACCCAAGGGAAGCTCAATTTCCTGTGGACTCTTAATCTAGTAAGGCTAAACTTTCCCTGTCCAAAGGGTAGCATCTATGCTCCTGTGACTACTGTACCTTTGAAATATGGCTATTCTGAACCAACTCTGTAAAATGTATTCTAGATTTTGAAAGAATAGTATGAAAGAAATGTAAACATCTTATCAATACTTTTATATAGATTACATGTTGAAATGATACTTCGGAGTGACACAGAGATCTTATAAAAAGTTGTTTCACCTGTTCCTCCTTCCTGATTTTTTAGTGTGGGTTCTAAATTTAAAATCGGATATCTGGTAGTTTGTGGCTTGTATTTTGTGGCTTGGCTTTTGTTCTCTTTCACATGCTGTTCTAACCCATACTTACCAATCTTAAAACTTAAATGTAAATATTTGAGTTCAAGGTTCAGGTTTATCTGCATTTTTGTGTGTATGTTGGGGGTACTAGGGATTAAACCCAGAGACATTCTACCTTTGAGCTACACCCCAAGCCCTATTTTTTATTCATTATTTTGAAACAATATCTCACTAAGGAGCTGGCCCTGAGCCTATGGTCCTCCTGTCTTAGTCTCTCAAGTATTGGGATTACAAGTGAGTGCCACCATACCTGGCTATCTGAAATTTTTTGTCTGTGTGTGGTATTGGAATTGAACCAGAGCCTCATGCTTTTTTTTTTTTTTATACTGGAGATCTAAACATCTACCCCTTGTTATTTCTGTTTTGATACAAGGTCTCAGTAAGTTGCTGGGGGCTTCATTAAGCTGGCCATTAAGCTAATGGATTCTTTAAGTCAGAAAACTTATTTCATGAAGTTTCTAACTGTATTTGTTTTTCTAAAAATCATGGTTGAATCATGCCTTTATTTCATGTATGAAAATAGAAAGTTAAAAGGCTATTATGATAGATTTTTAAAGGTCTTTATACTTTAGTAAAGCCTTTAATCTATAATACAATGGATCATCTAAATGTAATTAAAAGTGCTCAGTGTGTGCTTACAAGTTAGAATAAAGGTCATTACTTACAGCTGAAAAATGTATTGCGCCCCCTCTGATGGGTGACCAAGACTTGAACTTTGCACCCCTGTCTCCTCTGCTCGCTTTCATTTGACCTGGAGCTGGTCTGTAGCCTCACACCTCCACTCGGTTCTCCTCAGTATCAGTACAATCCTCATGAATCGTCAGGTTCGTAACTCTTCTATAGATACTGAATATAAAGGTGAAAAAGAAAAGAATCAAGGGCAAAATGAAATAAAATTTATGATAGTACTTGGAATCACAAGGGTGCTCTCTAGAAATCGGTTTCTGTTTCCTTTTAGACAAAGACAAAATCCCATACTCTATGACATTATAATTATGATGAAAAGAACTCCAACACATGTAATTATGTAATACAGGAGCTAATTCTAGAGGATATTAAAAAACTCTAATCTGCTATCTCCACCTCCAAAAGGGACTCCAGGTGGTCTGTGAAACATTGCAGTCTGATTCCATCTCACCCAAGGCCACGATTTCAGGCTGTCACCGAGGAAACTCCTTTGATGGAAGTCTGTCCTCACAAACTTCCCAGGAAAGAGGCCCATCACATTCCAGGTACGTTACTGCCATGTTTGAGACAAAATGTGTTTCAAGTTACCAAAAATTATATATATACTTTCACAGCCTCTGTTCTTCAGAAATATGTATGCAGGTAATATGTATATACATATTCTTCACCAATGTATGATTAGGTTATTTACTGCAGAAGTGTGCGATGGAGGCCTCTTATTCAAACAAACCAGGGTGGAAGTGGAAGGCATGTCTGATTTCATGAGAGGTCTAAATTAGATGAATTAGATGCTGTGTTAAGAGTTTTTGTGTAGAAACTCCAATGGTGCGATTAAAAGACTGTGTTGTAGAGCTGGTAACGTATCTGCTTGAGTGTATATGGAAACTTTATACCATCAGAATCTTATATGGAAATGGGCATCTAGTACCTGGGATGAGCGAAGAAGGGATATTGACCAAAGGGTAAAAAAATCTGTTAGAGAGAAAAATCGAATTTAGTGATTTCACAAAATGGTAATATATTATTATTATAATAAATAGTAGTTCATTGAATATTTTGAAACTACTAAAAAAGATAAGTTTAAAGTATTCTCAGATAAGTTTAAATTGTTCTCACCAGAAAAATAATATGTATGCGAGGTGATGGATTTGTTAATCAGCTTGATTTAATCATTCTACAATGTAAACACATGTGAAAATCACACAGTACCCCATAAACATATACTATATGTAATTCTTATTTGTCAATTAAAATAAAAAATTAAATTAAAAATGAATGTAGAAGGAACCCTGTGAGTACAGCAGTCCTATCTCCTATCATCTCACTAATGCACTAATAACATTAAACTGCTTAAACACTTTGAGCAATGGAGAATTTAGGATTTTCTCGTGAAGCCTATTGCAGTTTTAGATAGCTCCATTTAGTAGAATTTACTTTTTATAGCCAACCAAATTTTGTTTTTCTATAATTTCTGTTGATGGTTCTTATATTAGGTGTTTTTTTATGGCTCCATAATGAATTGCAACAAACAGTGATGTAAAACAAAATGCATTTATTGTCCTATAATTTCTGTGAGAAGAAATCCAGGCAGGCTTAGCTGGTCCCTCTGCTCCTGAGTCTGCCCAGACTGAAAGCTGGGCATCAGCCTGGACTACAGACTCCTCACAGGCTGGGAGATGTGCTTACAAATTTCCTCAGGTTGTTGACTAAATTCACTTCCTTGTATTTAGAGGACTGCAGTCCTCGTATTCTTGCTTTCTTCCTGGATGTTGGTTGGGTGTTGCTCTCTGATCCTAAAGGTCACCCCCAGTTCATTTCCACATGGCCCTCTGATAGGCTATCCCACAATGTGGCAGCTTGCTTCTTCAAAACCAACAAGAGCCGGCATGGTGGTGCAAACTTGTAATAAGAGCATCCAGGAGGCGGAGACTGGAGGATCACGGTTCTTGTACAGCCTCAGCTACTTAGCAAGGCTCTTCACAACCCTGTTTCAAAAATAAAAAGACTAAAAAATAGGACTGGGGTTGTAGCTTGGAGGTACAATGCCTCTGCAACACACACACACACACACACACACACACACACACACGGAAGATAAATCATCTCTAATTTCAGTCTGCTCATTCAGAGTCTTTGTAATGTCATAAAGCCACAGGGCAACATCTCACCTTCACCATATAAAATTACCTAATTGTGGGAATAACATCCCATTATCTTTGCCTCATTCTCTTGGTTATGAACAAGTCACAGGTCCTGCTCACACTCAGCATCACAAATGGTGTGTGGGAATCAAGGGTGGTTCTCTAAAGGTCTTTCTGCATATATTTTTTTAAAGATATGCACATGTTTTTGATATTGCCTTTCCACATATTCCAAAGTAATCACCCCACTTCCACAGGCTTTTATTTTATTTGAGGACAATAATGGCACTCAAAGTTATCAAGAGCATAATTAATCAGATTTGAGGGAAAGGTAGGTAGTTACTCAGGATACCAATTGAAGAGAGTAGCAAGAAAAACTATCTGTTTCTGGATATCTACATGTAAAAATCAGTGTTAGTCTTTACATTCACAGTATTATTTAAATACTCATTTATTTCTTTGTTGGTAGATGGCACCACTATTAACTCAGATACCCTAGACAAAAATATGAGGTTCACTTCACCCCCAATTCTTTTACGGTATGTCTTCTCAAATCTCTCAAGTCCTTTCCCTTCTTTCCAATCTCATATTTTCTTAGTTCAGAACCTTATCATTTTCTACTCGAATATCTGCAACTGTTTCCAAACTAGTATTTCTATACGCAGTATTGCTGTCTCCTAGTCCATTACATACATATTTTTTTCAAAGTATTGAAAGTAACTGTGGGCTAAAGAGATGAGTTATCTGCACCCAACACACTCAATATAGAATAGTGAAATAAGCAGAAGATAACTGCAATGGGTATGTATATTGAAAGGGAGAAATGAGAGGCACTAGCTCATAGCAGTTCTGAAATTCCCCCGGAAACATACTGGAAGCTCTCGGATTAGAACTCAGTCCCACCTTTGGCCATGACCCTTGGCTCAACCTTCTGGGCTATTGATTCTATCCTCTAAGTCAGCTTTCCTTTTTTGAGAAAGAGGACATATGTTTAAAGTTGAATCATTTTCTTAGCTTCCTTCTTGCTAGTAAAATTTTGGGAACCCAAAACCTTTATTGCATTTTGTATTTTCACTGATATAATTATGTTAAAAACTTCATAGGTTCATGATGAATCATATTGGAGTCTACTAGAATAGAAAAAATCCACACCCACAAATCCTTTTGATGATGCTAATTATAAAAATTATTTAAATGTGCAAAATATTAATAAATAAATAAAATTCATTAGTCCATCAGGTATATATAAACATTATTAATTTTGTATATGTGTTTCTCTTAATTATTTTTATATATAATATAGAATAAAGTTGTATCTTATTCTTCCAAAAATTCTCACTTTTTCTTTCTTTTTTTTTGGTGGTACTGGGGTTCCTGGAAACCCTTCTACCTCTGTGATACACTCCCAGACCTATTTTTATCCTTTTATTTGGAAACAGGGTCTCTTAAGCCAGCGCGGCTGGCTTCGAACCTGTGCGATCCTCCTGTCTCTGCCTCCCAAGCATGGGGATTACAAGTGTGCACCACCACGCCCAGCTCACTTTTTCATTTTTGACTACATAAACAACTTATAACAAGTAGAATAATAGATTTGGAAAGAACTGTTCATTCACATCATCACATTTTATTTGAAATTCCATAAAAGAGTAACACCCTCAAGTTCTTTGAAATCACAAAAACACACACACAAGCACACAGAGACAGATTGAGATTTAAATTACATTGTCAAAGTCTTTAGAGCACCTTATCTGATAAAACAGTATTCTGGGTTATGACTTTTGATCATTGTGAATTTTAACATATAACTGAAGCTTTGCCCATGGCTACATCTTCAGACCATGTTTCCCTAGTGGCTCCCTAGATTTTGTTTGCTTGAACCATTCCTTAATTTTAGCATCATTTACTATCTAGAAAGGCTCAGAATTTTCAATATTACCAAGTCCTACCTAATTACCTTTTAATAGTTCTTCCTTTGACTCATATGTTTTCTCTCCCAATTTACTCTAATCACAAGAAGAAATCAGAAAGCATCTTCCACACTTGATTGAAAATCTTCTGTATTAGGTGAGCCAGTTTGTTAGACACATTTTTTTTATCTTTCGACATTATAGCAAGCAAATCTCTGCTGCTACATGATGAAGATCCCCTTCTCCAGTTTCCAGTAGCACGCTTCTGACTTCTCATTAAGCTGACTTACCAGCAGCCTAACTCAAACTTTAAAATGTCTACTTACAATCTGTGCAAGGAAATTTAGACTTTTTAGAAAACAAATTCCTCAAAGAGTTTACTGATCCTATATCCTTTAGGGATCCACAGCCATTCTCAAAATTTAGGGTTTTTCCTTGTTACCAAAATCTTCAGTAGTTATTGCTTACTGTAAAACAAATTTCCCCAATTTTTAAAATTAACGAGCAGGGAGCTAGGGAAAAGCCCATCAAGCACCATGTGCATATATGTCAATATCACTATGAACTGCGTTATGATATGAAACTATAAAGCACCGATAAAAGTATATTTAAAAAACAAGAGCTGGGTGTGGTGGTGCACACGTGTAATCCCAGTGCTTGGGAGGCTGAGACAGGAGGATCGCACAGGTGCAAAGCCAGCCTCAGCTACTTAGTGAGGCTCTCAGCTACTTAGTGAGACCCTGTTTTCAAATAAAAATATAAAATAGGTCTCTGAGGATAGCCTGGAGGTAGAAAAGCCACTGGATTCCACCCCTAGTACCCCCCCCCACACACATACACACACATTTATTATCTCATAGAGTTTCCAATGTTCATTAAATACAGAAACAACTTAGCTAAGTGACTGTGGCTCAGCGTCTCTCGAGACATTGGCCAAGACTTCAGTTTTCTGAAGACGTGACCAGGGTAGAAGAGCTGCCTTCAAGCTTGGCAGATGGCTGTTGGCAAGAAGCCTCCGTTCTTCACTATCCATCAATCACAGCCACTCCTGAGGCTGCATGTGACACCTAGGCAGGCTCTTCCCAAAACAAATATCCAAGAAAGAAAGGGAGCAACCAACATGGAAGCTTAGTATCTCTTATGACTGTATTTTCTTCATATTAAGTATTGAACATTCTTCCTCCACTAACTCTGTTTTCTATTCATTCCAAAAAGTTTAATTTAATTTAGGATAAGAGCAAGTCATCTCTGACTTCATATACTATACTTGTGCCTAACATGTTTTTTTTTTTTTAAAAAAATCATTAAAGCTACCATCAAGGTAAAATCTTGAAGTTTTAAAATATCCATGAGTTTATGTTTCTACCTATTTTTTCTTAATCATTATAAGCATTTGAAATTTACAAATAGAAGTGCAAATTATGTTTCTTTTCTCTGAAAAAAAAATCAAATGATTATGGTTCCATTCTGATTTGCCTGTAAAAATAAAACCAATCTAAAAATGTCCAAAATTCCTGTTTGTGGAAAGACATTGTCTTGGGTTATATTTTATCTCTAGCATTACTACACTCATGCATCTACATAAATATGCATTTCTTGACACGCATCTGTATAGATTCTTCACAGCAAGCTTACACCCACATGTGTGAATTAGACACGAATCATGACACTTTGGAAAAATGAGTTGTCTTCTCTTTGCTTAGCTATAGTGGCTGGTTGCCATGGACGTTATTATGCACAAGACAGACCTTTCAGAAAATGCTAATGTTAATGTGCCCTCATTGGAGGAGTTCTTATATTAATCAGAAATGAAGAGAACTTTAATAACAAACTGGAACAAATATCCTAGCAACAAAAACTGTCTTCTTATACCAAACAAATCCAATTCATCATGCCCTTTGCTCTGACCTTGACCGAATTGAGCATCACTCTTCCCTACATGCTGTGATCCAAGAACAGGTAGCTAGTTGTTTAAATTAATGTGAGATTTCATCTTTAATTACCATATGTATAGACTTAATTTATGCTTCATTAAATACTGCATAGGGTCAAGACTAATTCCCACAGTTCTCTGCCTCCACAGATTGTCTGCTATTTGCAGAGTTATGTTTGCCTTCCATGCTCTTTACTAACATCTTTCAAAACTCATTAATAATAACTTGGTTTCCCAAAGCCATATTGTTTGGAAAATCAATGAAAGTAATTCTTATCTCTTTTGAAAATCATTTTCATCATAATGTATTGTTTATTCTGTGCCTATGATTTTGTATGATTCTAAATAATTATAGAAAATTATTTAAATAAGCAAAATATTATTAAATAAGTAAAACTCATCTATTAGTCCATCAGGGATATATAAACATTATTCGTTTTTGTATATGATCTTCTCTTAATTATTTTTACATATGTAATATAGAAAAAAGTTGTATTTTAGTCTACCAAAAAATTCTCACTTTTTCATTTTTGACTACATAATTAATTTATAAGAGTAGAATATTAGATTTGGAAAAAACTGTTCACTCGCATCATACAATGAGCTTCTCTTATCATTTTTATCCAGTAATGCAAATTTTTCTCACATGTTAATTCATTTAACTAATTAAAATAATTTTCATTTAATGACTAGTTAATTATATCTGACAATGCTTTCCTAAATGAAATAAAAATGCTTTCTGATAACTCTTGCTTTCTAGTGACTATTCCAACCAGTACAGCTCACATTTTAAGTCAAATAAACCATTGCTTAAATAACATCTTAAATGGAAGTACTTTGGGTTGTAGATATTTGCTTTAAAAGGTCTTGCTAGTTTCTTGTTGCTTCAAAAGGGGTTTCTTTCAATACTAAACAACTGAAATGTGAATTTACTTAATGAACTTTGATTATATAGTCTCTAGACATGTTCTCATCTCTGACCACAACCGTAGGTTCGTGGAGTCTTGCTGTTCTGCGGCCCGTCATCAGGTGCAATGGCAGGCTCTGTTAGAAAGCAGTTAATGCCCATGGGACATAGCTGTAGAGCTAGTAGTTCTTTTCAGTCAAAAATAAACTTTGCATGCAGAGAAAGACATAAGTTTAGTCATCTGGTGCCCTCAGAAACAAAACTGTCAACATATCACCCCAGTTATGGTGTTTCTATATCAGATTTGTCTTGGATGTCAGCCTAAAAGAAATGCAGTCATGCACTACAAGTTTCTCTAAGCAATGGTCCTCCCATCTTATTAAGAGAACTTAAAGAATACCTGGGGGTATGGTTTCATGTAGATTCCTGGGCCCCTCTTTTGGATTTTGGTTTTAGGAAGTCGGGGTGAAACCTAGGTGTCCACCTTTTTAACAACCTTGCTCCTTCTTATCCTCCTGTGAGTCTCATGGGATGTTTATTGGCAACCCTTATGCAACAGTGCACTAGGGATTTGAAATAATGTATGGATTCCCTAATTCAGTTTCATAACTAAAGTTATTTGGGGACTCCAAGTTATGTGCAAAAAGTAAAGGGTAAATAATAACTACAGCTAGTCTAAAAGGGGGAAATAATTCCATAGAACTGCTAATATCTGCCTTAATCACAGAAGCCTTGTCAAGAAAATAATGGTTTTCACAGAGTCTTATAATAAGTCAGATGATTGTCATGAAGGCTCGAGAATCTAAAATTACACAGCTGGTAGCCAGCCAGCCTCATGCTTTGTCTTTTCTTTATGAATCCAAGAGTATAACACTGAAAAAAAGAAAGCTTCCTATTATCTTAGGTGTAAATGATAGGCTTAGTTGAGTGGGTTAGGTCATGCTTCTTCAAGACAGAGAAACAGAGGGGTTGAGGGAAAGGGAGAGTAGCAAAATCAGCTTAGGAAGTGGGTAGAAATGACAATTGAGGTAACTTCTTTCCTCCAAACAGACTTGGCAATAGATAATTGTCAAGGTCTCAAAAGGAAGAAAGTAGTATGCAGGGACAATTTCAGAAGATATTAAAATAGAGGTTGTTTATTTTTTAAAGAGATGAATTTGACCTGAAAGGCAATGAGTTAATAACAGGTACAACATGAGAGAAAATGAGGTTGGAGTGGTAGGCACATAACATTATGCCGGCCTCTTAACCACGATAAAGCGCTTGCGTTTTATTCTAAGAATGATTGAATAATCTGTTGGAAGAGGTTGAGCAGAGGAGTGGAGGAATAAGAGCATAAACAATGAGACTTGTAGGAAGCGACTGCAATAGGCCTGGGGAGAGATTTTAGTGGCTAGACTAGAGTGGTGTCCATAAGTAGAAAGAACTGCTGAGAAGTGATCAGAAGAAGAATCGATGGAACTCTATCAATGATTCAAAGTTGTTATGAAATTAACTTTCAAAGAGTATCCTGGATCTCTGGGGAAAAAGATAAACACTGGTAGGACATGAAAATTTTGAGTGTTATAGGAAGCTTTTTTAACATGATTGCTAGCCCAGTTAAATAATTTAATACTGGAGCACCTTTTATGGTTGGATTTTAACTGCTATTTTGTTTCTTATTTGTCAATTTAAATGTTGGAGAATATTAGACTGTAAGAGAGCATTGAAATTAAAAACCACTTTGTATATGGACAATCACCACTCAACACAGTAGACAATGGTACTAATGAGAATAGAAATATTCTCATTAAGCCGGGCATGGTGGCGCACGCTTGTAATCCCAGCGCTTGGGAGGCGGAGACAGGAGGATCGCGCAGGTTCAAAGCCAGCCGCACTGGCTTAAGAGACCCTGTTTCCAAATAAAAATATAAAATAGGTCTGGGAGTGTATCCCGAAGGTAGAAGAGTTTCCAGGAACCCCAGTACCAAAAAAAAAAAAAAAGGAAATATTCTCATTATATATAGAATAGGCTTCCATGATGGCATAGGAAGGATACAGAAACAGACAATGTACCAGACATGGTCTGTGTCTGTATTTTTGAACTTTTTACTAGATTAACAGTAAAAAGAATATTTGACTAATGACCCTTGACAAATTTGTAAAGTGAAACAAGAATTTCACCCAACACACAAGACCTTGCACCCTAGTTTTTATTTTAGTTAATAGATTCATTATGGCTATGTCCTACTGAGTTAATTTCTTGAACCACTGATGAATCATCAATCTTCAATTCACAACACAGGCCTGGGGAGTGCAGGACAAGCTCTCTTTCTTGTTCTCAGTGGTTTTTGTAAGAGGTCTTCATGTGTGGGTGGTGCCATTTACTAGAAGAGAGCAGGGTACAAAATGTTCCCTTTTGCATCATTTCACTTACAAGGAAATTGTGCTTGGGAGTTAAGTTTAGGTTTTAGATTCAAGCTACCTTTTGGATCTCAGAAATTCCACTGATATTTTATCATTTATTACCTCTCTTTTTTTTTTTACTGGACCACATGTTTTCCCAAGATGAGCTTCATATACACTAATGTCTTAGTCAATCTGACGTGCTGTAATAAAAAAAGAACCATAACCTGGTGTTGCTTATAAACAACAGAAATTAATTTCACCCAGTTCTGGATGCTGGAAGTCTGAGATCAGGTGGCGGCACAGTCTGGTTCTGATTGCAGCCTGCTTCTCATTGCTTCTCACATAGTGGGAAGGAAAGAGTTCTCTGGTCTCCTTTGAGTCTATCCATGAGGAGTCAACACTCACCACTTAATTGTTTTTCCAAAGGCATTACCTTCTAATGCTATTGCATTGAAAGTTAAGATTTCAAAATATGAATGTTGAAAGATACAAGCATATAGTCCACTGTACCCAAGATACTTAAGATGATATATTGTGCTCAGAAATCATTTAAAACTATTTTAGTAGAATAAGCTTGAACACTAATGAATAAATCATGAGTTTAAATTGAATAGAATTGCTGAATCTTGATATTTTTAAAATTAGATTTGCTGTCTTATACTGATATATATATATATATATATATATATATGTGTGTGTGTGTGTGTGTGTGTGTGTGTGTGTGTGTGTATAAATATATAACACAAATATATAACTTTGGGGTTTGAAATGATTTTGTTTTTCTCATAGTAAAACTTTTGTTTATTTTGCAGTACATTCTTTTTGCATAATATATTATGATTGAAATTAAAATAGCACAATGATATAAACAAGAGAAATACTGTAGTGAAAAGTGAAAGTGTAGTATAAAACACACATTATGACCTGAACTATGTTTTATGACCCATCTATTTCTGTAGTTCAACTCTCATCATTATCTGCCACCAATTCACTCACCTGCTCTACCTATTATTTATAATTCCCCCGACAAACTTGTGATTTCAAAAATGCATTTCTTGCAGGCATTGTTGCTCTAACTGAAAGGCTGATTTGCCTTTCTGCCCCAACCTCAGCTTTGCCAGGCTCTTACTCTTTCTTAAAAAATCTCTCAATATTCTCTTCTTCCAGGAAAGGTTTAGCAAAAGCAATATGAGTGAGATCAGTTAGGAAGATGTTAGAGCTAATCAGCTGAGAGCTAAGCAAATGAATAAATGAACGAATGAGAAAAGTAGAGCTGTAGGGTCTGTTGTGCTTCCTCCTGGAAGGCTCGACTGCCAGGATGACTATCCTCTTTCTGCCACTGGGTGCAGGGCCTCTCTTGTGATACCTCCATGCCAAAGGTCCCGCTATGCCACCTACTTTGACGTTGCTGTTCTTCGCTGCCTACTCCAGCCACACTGGTCGGAGGAAGGCACTCAGTGGTCTCTGATGTACTATCTACAAAGGCTGCGGCACATGTTGGAAGAGAAACCAGAAAAGCCCCCAGAGCCAGATATTCCTCTCCTGCCCAGACCCAGGAGCAGCTCGATGGTGGCAGCAGCACCCTCATTAGTGAACACCCACAAAACCCAAGTAAGTCAAACTATGCTCATTGTCATTAGACCTCACCTTCTTTCTTCTCTGTATCCAGCTCTTAAGTTTTCCAGTGACAATTACTTGGTGGATTGCTCTGTTGTCTTTATTTCCCCCTCCCATTTTTCATAGCTGGACCCTTTCGCTGCTATTTAGCTCTAAATCTACCATTGGAAGAAATGTACCTCCTGCACATGATAATGTGATATAAGCCTCTATTTATTCTGAATAGTGAAAATTGAGTCTTCCATATAGTCAAGATATTCAGTAGACAGTTTTGACATGCCATCTATCAATTATCATTATAAATTATGTGACACTAGCATTTTATTGAATGTGATTTAACATCTTTGGTGTAATTCAGAAGTGTTCAGTGTCTCTATGTCATCACTAGAAATATTGCTTTTAATATGTAGTTTTGCTATTTATTATATATGTTTAGGGAAAGAAGCAGGATTTGAACTGGTGTGGTGACACCCTCGTGAAAATTGCTTTGTGATAAATGAAAGTCCTAAAATCAGTTGAACACTTGTTCTTCTCTTTCTTGTCAACACTATATGTTGAAAATATATAGGAAAAATTGACTTGTAGGGTATTCCATTTGTTTTGATATACTTAAATTTGACTTAGCTAGGTTCAAATTTTTTTCCTGCATATTCTAGACATTATATGAACAATATCAGGGTGGAAAAAAATTCTGCTTTACCAGTATTCTGTCCTAAACAAATCTTTTCTTTAATGAATTATTAAATGTAAAATTACTTTTAAATTGAAATAGAAAAGGAGGTATCTATCTTCTCATTTTTTATCACTCTGGATCAAGACTTACATAGCCTCCATCCTAAAAACTCCAAACAGTTGTGACTAATGTGAAATATATCTCTGCTGTAGCTGAATTTGGATTTTGAAAGTCTAGACATACAAATTAAATACTTCATAGATATCAAGACAATAAATATGCCCCTATTAAGAAGGTAACATCTCGATACGATAAGTTTTGGAGTACACATCCCTAAGTCCTTGACCGTTACCTACTTTGTTTGTTAAGGATCTCACCATGAAGTGTAATGAAGAGGAAAAGTCTCTTAGCCCCGAGGCCTTTTCTAAAGTTTCATTGACCAATCTGCGTAGATCTGCAGTTCCAGATCTTTCTACAGACCTGGGCATGAACATTTTTAAAAAGGTAAGTAGAACCATTTATGATTTTTGGTATTTTAGTACTTTAAAGAGTCAGTGGAGCATGAGGTGTTTTCTGATCATTCTGCAGTCAGCTCCCAGCTGTAACACTGACATATGTAACCCTGTAACCTGTGCAGGTCCTTCTGTGTGTATGAGTGTGCTTCCTAATCTTAGTGGTCCATGGGGTTGTCATGAACCTCATCCTAATGACATACGGTGGTGGTGCAGGAAGTAGTGGTAGTAATGATGGCAACTTACATTTATATGGTTCAGCTAATTTCATCGAGTACTTTATATATATAGTTCTCACTATCTATGGACACTATCTGTAGACAATCTTTTGTCTTTCTGTCTTGCAGAGAAGAAATTTGCCCTAGTTTTCCATAGATTGAGCCCAAACTCAAAAGTAGGTCTTCTAGCTAAACAGTTATTGCTATTCTGAGTCCATCTCTCATTTTCATAAATGTGCAAAAGCTAATAAAATAGAAAATATTGTGTGAGATTCATATATATGTAGTAGTTTTACTTTCTCTTTAATTTGAAAATTATTTGGTTTTAAAAATATTAGCTTATTAATATCAATAAAGAACATAGAGTAAATTAATTCATCTATAAGCCCAGCTTGTTGCTATATAAGCAGTATGTCTGCCTTCATTAATAATGCAACAATAGGCAACGATCATCATTTTTGGAAAACCATTAATTGTTTGAGGGTAAAAGAGAAATTTTTAATACTGGCAGCACATAGAATTTTGAGGATCTTTTACAAATTCAAGTGCCGCCGGGCGTGGTGGTGCATGCATGTAATCCTCGCACTTGGGAGGCGCAGACAGGAGTATGACACAGGTTCGAAGCCAGCCACGCTGGCTTAAGAGACCCTGTTTCCAAATTTAAAAAATATATAAAATGGGTCTGGGAGTTTAGCCCAGAAGTAGAAGGGTTTCCAGGAACCCTCAGTACCACCAAAAAAAAAAAAAAAAAAAAAAATTCAAGTGCCCAGGTCTAATCCCAGACCAATTAAATTATACCTGCAGAAGGTTAGGCCCAGACATAAGTATATTTTTAAAACTTCCCAGATAATTCTGAATGTCTAGTTATATTCAATCTTGAATTTTTTGTAAGAATAATGGGTTTGTATCAATATATGTTTTGACTCTCTTTGAATAGTTGTGCCTATTTGAAGTAGGCTACTAAGATAATAAGTATCCATCTTGGAAAATGGAAGAGAATAAAAAGACAACTTGAACCATGTGGACCACATGGTGACTCAGGGCTTCTATGCCCTAATTCAGTGGTTCTTGAATGTCAGTGTGCATCAGAATCACCTAGAGGGTTTGTGAAAACACACAATGCTGGGCCTCATCTTGTGAGTTTCTAATGCAGTGTGTCTTGGGATGAGCTGGAGAAAGTGCATTTCTAGGAAGTTTCCAAGTGATGCTGATGCTGCTGGTCCAGGGACCAGGTTTGAGAAGCACTACTCTAACCTGCCCAGCAGGAAGACCTAGATAGAATGTATGACCTTTGGCTTAATTTCTTTGGCTCTTCTACCACACTAGGGACAGTTCTTCCATTTCTATTGAATGACCTTCAGTGACTTCCTGGTTCTTCTTTTCACGGAGCCCCTAGGGGGGAAATTGACCTTTCCTTTGCCCTCTGCCTGAATGTTTCCTTGATCTTTCACCACTGCAGTTCAAGAGCCGTAAAGAAGACCGTGAGAGGAAAGGCTCCATTCCGTTCCACCATACCGGGAAGAGAAGACCACGAAGAATGGGGGTGCCGTTCCTGCTTCATGAGGACCATCTGGATGTGTCCCCCACCCGCAGCACCTTCTCCTTCGGTAGTTTCTCTGGGCTTGGAGAAGACAGGCGAGGCATTGAAAAAGGAGGCTGGCAGACCACCATTTTAGGTGACCAAAAAGGCCTTCCAAATAGGGCAGTGCCTGAGAGACCTGTTTAGGAATCTTGATCTAGGCCTCCCTGGCAAGTCTAGTTTTTTCTCAAACAATTCAGCTAAGAAATTGGAGCCTAAATGCAGGTTCTCCATGACTGAAATAATGCTGTTTTCACAGCTAAACAAATGCAAATAATTAAAGTAATTATGTAAGAATTCCGTATAATTAGACAGGAAATGGGCCAATTTCTTAGATCACTAAAGATACAGAAACATGGCCATAGAGGGTTCTGTGCCTTATCTTTCATACATTAATCTTAAAATAAATTAAGCACTTTTATTTAGATCTGCTATTTTGTAAAGAAGTGAAAGAAAGAAAAAGAAACATTTTTTTTTTCCTATTTTGGGATGGCATATTAAGAAGACCAGCTTAAAATCAGGAGCTGACAGCTCACAGAGCCACAACAGATGGTTCCTGACGTTCAGCTCAGATTGAGGCTGACCTTATCACAGGCTGTTTCATCAATCATATTGACCTTGAATATTCCCAAGGCGAGCTTAGTTCTTTCTATTTTGGCCTTGTGCTCTAAATAATACCCCCCTCACTTTTGCTACTGTCTTTTGGAAAGGCAAAATCTCAGCAGAGAATTTTTCAGATTTTAAAATCCTCTTGTGAGCCCTTACGGTGGCACACCTCTGTAATCCCAGTACTTGAGAGGCTGAGACAAGAGGATCACAGATTCAAGGTCAGCCTTGGCAGTTTGGTGAGACCCTGTTTCAAAACAGAAAATAGAAAAAGGGCTTGGGGTGTAGCCTAGAAGTAGAATGCCTTTGTGGGGGGCTTCAGTCCCCAGTACCAAAAGAAAAACCTCTTGTGCATCTTGTCCATCTCAGGAAAGCTGACCCGGCGAGGCAGCTCAGATGCAGCCACAGAGATGGAGTGCCTGAGTGCCAGGCACTCCCACTCCCACCACACGCTGGTGAGCGACCTGCCCGACCCCTCCAACAGCCACGGAGAGAACACAGTCAAGGAAGGTGGGTCCAAGGCAGGCCTGGGACAGGACTTCAAGTTTCTTTAACTCTTTTCTGTTCTTGTATCAGGTTCCATTTTCATTGTCCTCTGCTTTATTGTTTTAATATTAATATTATTATTATTAAACTTTCATTCTCATGTCATATTACTTGGTCATTTACTTGTTAGCTGTTCTTAGTCTATACTTAGTAGCAAGGGCTATTCGACACCACATTATGAACACCATGCCTCTAGAGGGAGAACAAAGATGAGCCACTCTATATTAAAAAGATCATAGAGCCACAAGGCTGCAGGGGACCTGGCAAAGATTAGTGCTTCTTTGGCTTCTGTAGTGTTCTTCCAAGGGACATTTACATCTTCAGTAGGAAGAAAGTCACTACCTTCTTAAGCCACCAATTCCTTTTTCAGACAGCTTCTATTTCAGATAAGTGCCTTATGTGTTTTATGTGGAGCAAACATGTGCCTCTAGGTGGAATATCCATGGCAGGTTCTTACTCCGTACTCTTAAACAAATAATTGATTTTTATTTGTATGTGCTCATAGGAGCTTGAGTTTAGTTCCTCTTTCCCGTTCACAATTTTTCAAGTATCTACTAGTTACCACTACAAATTTGTGTCCCATTACTTTTAGCCAGAGAAAAGAAATTTTTTATTTTCTGTAGCACACTAAATCTAAACAAAATACACTCATAGAGAAGTACTTGAATAAAAGTAGTTTATATCAACATCTAACAATTCATAACATTTACATATTATAATCCACTAAACTGAGTCAATGTTAGATAAAATTTCAATTCTAACTTCAGCTGTAAGGAAGACTCTTACAATTCAATTTTTCTATAACCTTCATTACTAATCAATATTACATGGCCTGAACAGCTTCAGCAATTCCATGGGAGCTGAGACTAGCTTTGAGACTGTAAGTTATATATCTACAAAAGCTAAAGCCGTGATCATGGTCATAATGAAAAGATAGCCTGACTGGTGAGCTGATATAGCAGGATAACGTAAGGAAAACTAAGATGTTGGTTTCGTTTTATCAGTGCGATCGCAGATCTCCACTATCACGGTAGCAACCTTCAATACCACGTTGGCATCTTTCAACGTAGGCTACGCAGACTTTTTCAGTGAGCACATGAGGAAGCTCTGCAACCAGGTTCCTATCCCAGAGATGCCACACGAACCCCTGGCATGTGCAAACCTTCCCCGGAGCCTCACCGACTCCTGCATAAACTACAGCTACCTGGAAGATGCGGAACATATTGACGGAACCAACAACTTTGTCCACAAGAATGGCATGCTGGATCTCTCTGTAAGGAGCAGGACTTTTTCTTAAAAAGGCTTGAAAAGTACTGATTCTTTAGTCCAATTTGTACAAGGTTGGGTAAAAGGGGCATCAAGAGTATTGACCCTTAAAATGAAAAGGCTGCTCATGTAAGGAATTTCACAAATGTGCCAACCATCATGGGTAGATGCACCTTTTGTTTTTTCCTAAGCATTGTATTAGATTCTATCTGATCTCAAAATATTTTTATGACCCCAAACATTAATGAATCTTAATATATTATATGTATACTCACATACATATACATAAACATATGTGAATGTTTGTTAGGCCTCCTTTTTTCTAGAATGAGAACAAGAAATTCACTTATTTTATTTCTTTTTTTTTTTTGTGTGGTACTGGGGATAGAACCCAGGGGCATTGTACTTCCTAGCTACACTCCCAGCCCTATGTTTTAGTCTTTTTATTTTTGAAACAGGGTCTCACTGAGATGAGAAGGGCCTCACTAAGTAGCTGAAGCTGCCTGTGAACTATGATCCTCTGGTCTCTGCCTCCTGAATGTTGGGATTACAAGTGTGCGCCACCACACCCGGCTTTTATTTTCTTTTATTGTAGAAGAAACAAGACTATAAACCTCCTGTGCAGCCAGAAATAATGAACAGAAGTCCTCAAAAGACTTAAGCTTACACTCTCAAGAATGCCTGTCTTGAGTATAGTTATTAGCAAATGAAAGGGTTGTTATATTTTACAGTTATATTTCACAAACATTATTGTTGCACATTAGGGAATCTGGCTTAGCAAGTGATTTAAAATATTAAAATCAATAAAGGGTCATAATTTATACATGCAAATATTATGCATTAAAATTGAAGGGTAAGTAATGAAACAAATGTAAATGAGCAAATGCTCCTCTATTATGAACATGAATAAGTCATTGTTAGATCATTCATTATTTGTGGAAAGTAAAATGCAAAGGATTAAAACACCTTGACTTTAAAAAATCACTTGAACATGTTTCCATTTGGGTAAGTAATTATTCCCCCATGAACTCACTAGGCTTTAGCATCTCTATTAACCGTCTAGATCATGACAAGTTTCAGAAGACTTAAGGGGGAGTAATACATGTTTTTAATTATTTTGGTGATTTAATACTTACTACTCTGTATTAAGTATATATACAAGATTTCAATGCACCTTAGATTTAAAAAATATCTGAAAATTTTCAAAATTATTTATGCCCAAGTGTATAGCACAGCCAAAGGAAATGGATTAAACATAATAACCAAATTGGCTATTGAGTTGACTTAATTGTACCATTGGACCTTTGTCTTCCTCAGGTGGTTCTGAAGGCTGTTTATCTTGTCCTTAATCATGACATCAGCTCTCGCATCTGTGATGTGGCACTAAACATTGTGGAATGCTTGCTTCAACTCGGTGTAGTCCCCTGCATAGAAAAGAACAGAAAGAAGAGCGAAAATAAGGAAAATCAAACTGTGGAAAAGAGAGCAAGCGAAGGAACTTTCCAGTTCAAAGGAATATCTGGAAGTTCCAGCTGTGGATTTGGGGGCCCTTCAGTTAGTGGAGCTGGAGATGGAGGAGGAGAAGAGGAAGGAGGTGGAGATGGAGGCGGTGGAGGAGGTGACGGAGGAGGAGGTGGAGGAGGTGGAGGTGGCCCTTATGAGAAGAATGATAAGAACCAAGAGAAGGTATGAATGAACTATGTTCTGTTCTGTGTCCTCATGAAACATTGCCCCAAACTCCTTTCAGGTGCTCGCTGGCCAGTAATTTATTGACTTAGAACAGAAACTAGTCACTGGAGCAAGTAAGTGATGAGTACAGACTCTTCATCAGGGTCTCAGCAGATGGGAGTAGAAACAGATGAGACTCTGTTTTAAGTCTCAACCCATTGTCCTCCTTGCTATGTTAGAAAAAATTCTCTGATCACATTATTTCTAAAGTAGAACATCTCCAATACATTCTGTCACCATAATTCTCAGTCTGCCATCTGTTTTTCAAGGCTTTCAGGCTCTAACCTAACTGAGTAGCATCTTAGTTTGCTCATAACAGAATGCTGAATGACCTAATCAACAGGAACTTACTCTTCACAGTTCTGGAGGCTAGAAAGTCCAAGGTCAAGTGCCTGTCCAGAGTACAGTTCTTAGCAAAGTAATTGGTTTAATTCCAAGGACTCTTCCCTTGGCTTGCAAGTGACTACCATCTTTGTGTGTGCTCTCATCATTTTGTGGTACCTTGTTTGTCTATTTGCATAGAGACAGAGAGCTCTAGTGTCTTTTATATGACCTAATCCCTATGGACCTTAGGCCCCAATATCTGACTTCACTTATTTTTATGTATGGTGCCTTGTGGTCTCACATCACAATGTATTCAGAGTCATAGTGACAGACATGCACACAGAACTTGGTGAGCTCCCCCACTCAGCTCCCTCCCCATACCATCCCCTTCCCCACACAAGAGAAGGAGATTGGCATTGGTATTCTTACGTATGTACACGAGGTCAGTGAAAGTGTTTCCTTCATTAAATCCCTCACTGACTTCACTTAATTTTAATTACCTCCCAAAAGGCCCATCTGCAAATATAATCAGATTGGAAGTTAAGGCTTCAACATATGAATTTGGAGAGGACAAAAGCATCTAGTCCATAATAAGCAGCATAGTATTTCTTCAATATAAAGTTTTTCCTTATGAGTTAGGTAACAGATATTTGGCAGCCAACCCCAACCACAGTTACTGGGGAAGCAGGAGGAGAATTTGGCTGGAGTAGTTGTGGACTTACTTCACGTTGGTCTGACACAGGCATACCTCTCCTTCTCAGTCCTCTCGTGTCTCAGTGTGTCACATCTCAGAGATTTTCACCTTCTTATCATCGATTGTTTCTGAATTTTATTCCCTCTGCCTTGGCAACATCTGGTTATGATCTCTGCACTTCACATCAAGAAATCATTTTCTTCTTCAATTTGAGCTTTAAGTAAAATTATTGTGGTTTAAATTCACATAATTTACACTGATTTCAATTTGAGGTTGTAGCTTAAATGCACATGAATTACACTGATTTTAATTTGAGGTTGTATCTGGAAAATGCTATTGAGAAATTAAAATCAACAACAGATCTGAATCTCTACCAGGTAACAATCTACATATTATGTCAAGTGTTTACAAGTATAAGGTTTTACTGTATGGAATTCTGCCATCCATATATAATATAATAACTATAAACT
Organism: Muscardinus avellanarius; assembly: GCF_963383645.1. NCBI lineage: Eukaryota > Metazoa > Chordata > Mammalia > Rodentia > Gliridae > Muscardinus > Muscardinus avellanarius. The sequence continues at coordinate 28,989,574 of NC_137787.1, read as the reverse complement.
GTCTATTTTTATGGATCATCTGATATTTACATCTGAATAAGGGTTTCAGTATTCTTTCCTCTTTAATAATTTCTTCTCTATTTCCTGTCCTACTTGGTGCATAATTAATGTGCACTTATCATCTATGCTTGTTCATTTCATGAATTACATATATCTTCCCTATATTAGTGGAATCTGATACAAGTATTCCCACTCCAATATTCATTAGTTCCTTAGCCTTATCTTTAGAACTTTTTATTCTGCCTTAATCATATATTTTATCTAGATATTATCCTAGATACTATAACCTGATGTTATCTATGTTACTTGACCCAAATTATCACTTTTGATGTATATGAGGCATTTTTAATGTGGTATTTAAAACAGCAACCAAAATGTTAGTGTACTGCAGTTAGTTCTCAAAAATAATGTTGTTTTTAGTAAAAAGAATTTACATAAAAAGCCTGATGGTAGGTCAGCTGCATTGTGTTTGTGATTCACAAAATTCTGTTCTGCCCTAAAACCATCTGTTATTTTCAGTGTAATCTGAAAGTTATCTAATTTTGCAATCTAGTAATATCAGAAGCATGAGGAATTGATTAAGACAGAAAGGAAAAGAAGATATTTCTATTTTTATATTGGCCACTAAGTTATACTGAGAACTTTAAGTTAAGTGTTATTTAATGTCTCTGATTTTTGTCTGTAGCTTGATACCTCATTCTAAATGTTTTCTACAAAAGCAATCTAAATTCTAAGGATATCTGAAGGCCTAAAGAAATTTAACCCCAAAAAGATAATTACAAAAAGCTATTGAACTTTTAAAGGGACATAGAATCATTTAAAAATTAGATGTAAACCAATCTTCCAGATGAGTCCTTGCTCAGGGTGATCTTTTCGGAGTCAATATTGCATATGACTGTATTGTCCCTGTAGTACCCACAGGCCCTGGACTGTGGGGGCCAGTGAGGACTGAAATCCAGTGATAACTCTGCTCACAGAGCTGCTCACCCATAGACTTGTTTAGTTCATCAACTAAGAAAGGTGTCTTGCCTAACTTGCATAAAGTACCCCAGAGTATGGTAGTTCTCCACACCTAGAAATAATATTTGTTTTGTTTTAATTTTGGAACTTAAATATTTTCACTTATTTGATTCTTACAACATCTCTGTGGGATAGCTATCACTATTATTATTATTATTATTATTATTATTATTAATAATAATTAATTATTGTGGTACTAAGGATGGAGCCTAGGGGCTTTCTCCCTCGAGCTACACCCCCAACCCTATTTTTATTCTTTATTTTGAAACAGGGTCTCACTGAGTTTCAAAGGGCCTCAGTAAGTAGCTGAGGCTGTCCGTGAACTGGGATCCTCCTGTCTTAACCTCCCAATCATCATCATCATCATCATCATCATCATCATCATCACCATCCCCATTTTGTAGGACCCCCATTGTTTAAGTAGCTTTCCCAAGGTTGCATAATTAATAAATGTTGAGGCTTACATTTAATCTAAAATAGAAATGACTCCTTAATTGGTAAATATTTAATCAGAGAGGAAGCTCTAGAGCTGGACTTAAAAGAGGACATTTGCCACACTTCCTCCTCCCTACCAGTAGTTGCCCTTCCTATTTCCTAGGTTTACTGTGTAGAGCAAATGAAATGATGGATTCCAGTTGTTCTACAACCTGTCACATAACCAGGTTGATACAGACAATTTGGGGTCACCCAGAGAAAGAGTACTCCAAGCTAAGTAGAAGTAAAAAAGCTGGGAGTTACCTAGACATTGCCATCTGACTTTCCTAATATCGTGCAGTTGTTCCTCCTTTTCTTGTCTCCCCCCACCCCATACTGGGGATGTACAGGGGCATTCTACCTCCAAGTTACTGGGGTGTTTAATTCACAGGGGAGGAAGCTAAAACACAAAGAGATAAGTTAACTAACATGTTACTTAGTCTTTTAATTAACTTATCTAACATCATATGCAATTAAGGACCCAACGCTGGTATCCCAGGTTCAAAACACGTGTGCTAATGTCAGAATGTAGCTCAGAATGTAGCTGGCTGAAGCTTCCTAAGGATCATGGTTCTTCCTCACTGAGCTCAGCACCATGCCTTAGCAACAGCTTCCTTATGCTTCTTTGGAGATAATTCAAGGAAGTTCCTTTTTTGGAAGCCACGTTCTCTGCTCACAGCAAGCATTAAAAGGGACAGAAAAGTGGATGATAATGATTCTCATAATTTATCTCGAGGGCTTCCAATTTAGCCTCAAGGGGAGATCAAGCTGAATGTTTATAAAGTTTCATGTAGTCTGACTTGGCTTGTGCTTGTGCATTATATAACACAGGGAAACTATACAATTAGAAAAATTCTTCCAAAATGTCAGAAATTGCTGTGAGATTTCAAAGTTCCATATTTTAATCAGTCCAGGAATTTAGCAGTCATTCTTGATTGGTGGTACTATCAGAAGCTGCAGATGAGGACAGTTTCTAAAAAAAATCTATTTGCCTTAATCAGGGATAGTTCCTAGAGTGGGAGCTGGTCTGATAATAGCTGTCAAGGATATAAAGAATGTCCTTCTTTTTTTTTTAATTCATGAACTGGATTTTAGAAAAGTGAGTTTGCTTGTTGAGCCCTTGACAATTGTATTTCACCAATCACAGATGACCACCAGAAAACACAGTAGATTTTATTTGATAAAAAAAAATAGAAGCTGAATAGCAAAAGAAGTGGCAAAGTAAAGAAACTTCCCTTTGTTTCTTGATCATGGTCCTAGGATGAAAGTACACCTGTCAGCACCCATAGGCTTGCTCTCACCATGCTCATCAAAATAGTCAAATCTCTGGGATGTGCCTATGGTTGTGGAGAAGGACATCGAGGGATCTCTGGAGATCGTCTGAGACACCAGGTATTCCGAGAGAATGTAAGAGAATTAAAGTAGATTCCATTTCCTCTTCTTTCCCCCACCCTCCCATTGAGGAATGAGTCCTTTGGCAATGAGGGTCAGTGTTGGCTGAAAAATAGTGTATTTCATAGAGTGATTAATGCTGTCTTGAGGTGGGAAGATCCCCACAAGATATCTCAAGACATCTAAAACTCAGACAAGTTCAATTTGGAAAACACTTGTGCCCCCTGCCTAGATCGGACCAACAAACAGTTGGCAAAAGGGTATATGATTGGAATGTGTGAATATCAGTTTGAAAGAACTTCGCACAGATAAATATATTTAGCAAGCTTCTGATGACCTATGACAAATGACTCCTTTAATCATCTGTCTGGGTACTGTAGAAGCATATTTTATATTAGAAAAAGGGGTCAAAGTGTAGGATTTAGTTTATTGTTCTCACTCACATATGTAAAATGGCCCTTATTGGGACAAAACAGGACTATCAAAGTAGCCAGTAGTTCTCTGGCTGCTTTGCTTGAGAATGAATCTCAAGTTCGAGACATTTGAGATCATGTCCTTTTGAACTGTGTGAAACTTGAAACTCTGCATTTGGGCTTGCCAAGGGTGATTCTGTAATGGAACATGGCCTTGTTCCAGCTCGTTTTCAGTTGCCTTCATGGACTGTGACGAGTTTTCTCTGACATGAGCAATATCCCTTCTCCATAGCATCCTGAGCTAGGATGGCTGCCTCATGTGTATAAATCAAAATTGTAAGAAAATACTCTCTTCAAAATAAGGTTTTGGTGCACATTGAGTCTAAGAACCCTTTTGGCACAACTTGACAGAGTTTTAGGATTGTGGCAAAATCTAATGCCAGCCCAGTTTTGCCTGGTGTTAGGTTTTGCTATGAGGTGTTCACACAGTGTTAGCATGCTGAGTTCTGGCTTAATACATCATCCATCTAGTTATCCATCTACCTTTGTTTTGTACTGTTATGTTGTATTATTTTAGTTTATTATGTCTATATTTCAAAGTAATTAACTTCTAAATTCTAAAATGCAAACATTTTGGCCAAGATCTATATTTTTGAGAACAAACATAAAACAATCGGGATGTGAGGGCAATCTGGCTGTGACATCTGTCACCCCATTGATCACAAGGGTTGATTCGGCTGATCTGGCTGGCTAGGTGGGTGCCCTCTTACTCCCTCACCACTCCATGTTTGTCCCTCCCAAAGCTGCATGCTCGGTTGAAGAAAATGGCCTTCCCCGAAAAGAGGAGGACTGGTCTTCGGTCAAGGGTATACAAGTAGCTGCGGTCCCCTGCTAGAACCTCCAAACGAGCTATCAAGGAGAGCTTTTCCATTTATAGGAGAACTTAGGGTAGTCAAGCTTCCAAGTCTTCAGACACATTCAAATGAGGCTCAGCACATGGCAGTCTGCCTTTCTTTAAAATAAAATGAAAAAAAATTAAAATATAAAACAATCGAAGCAATCATTTATAAGGCAGCAGAAAGCTTACATTGCCACCATCTTTGCACACATATATGTGATTTTTTTATCTTTGCTTTTGAGTTCTATCACAGTATGAATAAAGGCATTCATGTCTAAATTAATCTCATAATTCCTAATGCAGAAGACCAACTTCATGGAATGAATTGCTAAAACATAAGAAGTGGTATGCTCTAGTTAGGAGTAAAAACTAGTTCTTACAATTGTATCCTGTCTCTCTGGATTCAGAGAGACTAGAGCTCATTGAATTAGAAGAGAAACTATTGCTATTGCTTGTCCACCATACTTTCTACCCCAAAAGTACTGAGTGCTTCCATGAGTCACTCCAGCCATTTTTTTTTTTTTGTCTACCTGGCTTCATAACTTAATTTATGGCCCAATTTTTCCATTCTTGTGTTCCTATTCTATAGTCATTATAAAGATCATATTTCTTATCTACCTATGTTCAGTAAACACATTGTATCAAGGATATAAATTACAGAAAATTTCCCTGAAAAATGTCTGATTTGAGAAGCTAGCTATTTCCAGATTTCTCTACCATTGCATTTTCAGAAGTTACTAGCTCTTTAAAAAATTAAAAATATTTCTCACTTTTACAAGACTGTGTCTTCTATAGTGCTTTGTTTTATTTTGTTTTAGAAATAGAAGATTCATGATATCCATTAAAATGCCTAGCAATCCCATTACATAATCCTTTTATATTCCTTAGAATATTAATATAATCATTATCTATAGGTCCCAAGTTATTGAAAAGGAATTTAGTTTTCAACAGTCTTACATCTCTTGAAGAAGTTTAAGATAGTCACTCAGCATCAAAATACTTAAAGCTTGAGAATCTTATTCTTGCTTAAATTAAGCTTCCTATTGAACTCATATAGACCATATACATGGTCTTAGAGCCTGCAAATAGTTGATTTGGTATGTCTTTTGGGTTTACTTTATAGAGAACATGGAATACTTACAAAGAACATGAACTTCAGGATTTTCCAACTCAAAATTTTAGAAATACTTTATTTATATTACAGTGAAGAACATGACAAATTCTTTATGAAATTATAGTTGCAGAGTGTATTTTATCTGTTTTGTGAATTATTTTTATAACAGGCAGTGCATATTTTGTAAAAACCAAATAAAAATAAATAAACCTCTAGAACTGGAAGCTCGTAAGTTTTCTCTGAGTAAACACAAAAGTCAGTCACAAAGCAGAACTTGAGAAGGAGGCCAAGGGAGGGAATAGAATGGGACTTAGGGAAGGATGAAATGTATGATGTGTGCATGTATGCCTCTACCATTCTGTACCTCATAATGATATATGATTACAGTGCACCAATAAATTGTTAAAAAATAAAAATACTTAATTTTAAATCTTCTAGTTCATAGTAAATAAAAAAGTAAAAAATCAGTCCATCTCATTGTCATGCAGATAGAGAGATGGCAACAAGGTCAAACCAAGAAAACTGTAGCTAATTCCAAGTTTCATCCTTTTATACTTTATTTCTTATCAAGCTTTCCCAAGTATCTTTCCCTGGACTTTGATTTGCTCATATGATAATGTGATTTAAGTTCTCTTCTGGGTCACCATTACATGCCCACCAATAAGATTCCAATTTTTAGAAATTACCTCCCTAATCTGATGTGTATGCTCTGCCTGACTGTACAAAGGTCTTCATCCTCAAATAAGGTAGCCCTCCCCCAGCTACACCCTTTCTGGATCCTTTCCTTTTTACTTCAACCCAAGCTCTGTCATTTCCCCATTTCACTCCATTGCTATGATTGTTATGAACTTTCTTATATCTCTTTTGTTCAGATGTAGTCTTCTTCAAGGTTCCAATCAATCTCTCTTGTCCATCATCTTAAATCCTTTTTGGAAGTGGGTGCTATCTAAATAAATTTCCTCAAAAATATCATTGACTACTAATGATAGTATATGGTTATTTACCATAGGAGAAATAACTATAGATTAGAGGGCAAGACCCTTAATTCTAGTTTTTAAGCCTCTAGTTTGAGCTGAGGAAATTGCGGTGTCAACTAGGATAAAGTCCTTTATTTCTTTGAGCCTCTATTTCCTCAACTATAATACAGAAATACTCAGCAAACTATAGAGACAGATTAATAGTCAAAAGGGATTCACTCACATATAAGAAATACTTTTTAGACAGCAAACACCCACACAAATGAGATGCTTCTTTTGATAGCAGGAGAGGGCTAGATGGCCTCCTAATGCCCCCAGGCAGTGTCAGAGCTTTTTGTCTGCTGCCTTCTGTAGCCAATGATTGTGACTTATTTGCTTCTGATTATGAGAATCTTTCCCTTTTTCTTTGCCAGTGGCAAAATTATTTGCTGGATCATATATTAATACTTTGAGTAGCTGGACCTAGCCAGCCAATGGTCACTTTCTTTTCATATCCTTGGTACCAACTTACATTTAAATGCCATACTTTCATATTCAAGTGCAGACACATTTATGTGAACTGGGTTTTATTTTATGCCTCTCATATGTTTCCAGGACCCTTTCTCCTGGCCATGTAAAAGGAGGCTCTGTACCCACTTCCTGCTACTTCTCTCTCTCCCCCTCCATTAACCTTCTTGATTTCAAAGTGGCTGGCCATGGGAGTGGAGTGCTTCTTTTCATTGTTCAAAGTGCAGTGTAAGTGTTTGTACGAGTGCATTGCAAATTCTATTACTTACCTAAATTTTATACTTTGAGTTGTTTTCATTCAGATCTTAAAGTCATGATCTTGGCGAAAATACAGAACTCCTCCTGAGATCAGCATTAGACTTTAACTTTGGGGTCTTCCCAAGGAGTGGTTATTCTTTTGTATTTTTTGTGGTGCTGGGGATGAAATCCAGAGGCTTTCTATCTCTGGGCTACACTTCCAGACCTACTTTATATTTTATTTGCAAACAGGGTCTTACTAAGATACTGAGAGCCTCACTAAGTAGCTGAGGCTGGCTTTGAACCTGCACCATCCTTCTGTCTCAGCCTCCCAAGTACTGGGATTACAAGCATGTGCCATCACACCTGGCTCAGGAATGGTTCTTCTTAATGTCCAGTCTGCCCCGTCCGTCTCATCTCACTCCTCATTCAAGATAAGAGAGGCCTGAAGGGTCAAGCGGGGATAGAGAGAAGTCTTCACCTTCTGAAGGCTTCTGTCTCAGGCAAACGGCATCTGTAGCTTAAGCTGGTACTTGTGACTTTTTCACTTTTCTTCCTTCATTGCAGGTCCAGAACTGCCTCACTAAGCTATACAAGCTAGATAAGATGCAGTTCCGACAGACCATGAGGGACTATGTGAACAAGGACTCTCTCAATAATGTAGTGGACTTCTTGCATGCTTTGCTAGGATTTTGTATGGAGCCAGTCACTGACAGTAAGTAAAGCTGCGCTGAGTTCTAGGAGAAATCGTTGCAAGACAAAGCAGGTAGTGCTGAAAAGAAGGGAACAGAATTTAGAGAAAAAATATAAATGTGCATGCATGTGTGTGTGTGTGTGTGTGTGTGTGTGTGTGTGCCTTATCATAGATTATAAACAAGAGAATCTTGCACATCATCTTTAATGATAGTCGCCCTCATAGGATAACTTACCTCTGTGAATGGGAATTTGGTAAAGCCTGCAACATCCTCACCTTATAGCCCATCAAACTTTATACTACCACTCACCGCACTCCCATCTCTCATGTGACCTTCTCTTATTGACAACTGAGGCAGCCTTCAAGAGACAGGGAATATATTTATAAGTTCAACAAATGTGAAATATGTATTTATAATGTGCCAGGAGCAACACTTGGCAATTTTTCCCAAAAATAAGACAGGAATGAAAAAAAAAATGTGATTGCAATATGCAAAGTCCTACTTGACCTACACATATACATATACAGACAGACTTAGTTTTTTAAAACAACAAATGGATCTAGCCCCCAACTACTTACATTCATAAGAGACTGAATGCCTCCAATAATTTGAATTCAAAGACAGTAATGAACCAAAAGCTATTTAGCTTAGTAAAATACACATTTTGATTAAAGTCTACTAAGTAGCATTTTATTGTTCATATTATAAATGAATGATAGTAGTTGACTAGTTGATAATGAAGACATATTTGATGGATTTAGAAGTAATTTTTCTTCTTGTATCTCAGGATTTATTGTTTATCACAGTAAAAGAAAATAATGCTGTTCTATAAAACCTTTGAAATGATAAGTGTTACCAGTCTCTTAGTGTTACTAGCAGCTGGGTTTACCACTTTGCACTACCATGCCCAGTTTATCAGAGGCATTTTAAGCCAAGCATATTATAAATTTAAGAAAAGATACAGTAAATAAGGATTGTAGTTGAGCTCTTCAAGAGAAATTTTTGATTACCAGCTAACATGTTTTCTTTTTAAAGCCATTTCAGATAGAGACTATAAGCATAGACTAAGATTTTTATTTCAGTAATGTGAAATCTAGAGATAATCTATTAATTGGCACAGCCAGTAGAGGTTGGCCAAAAAAAAAAAAAAAAAACAAAGTTGTATTCCCTTTTAGTTGGTATGTCCTTTCTGGGACTCTTGAGATGCAGATGGCTAACAATGAATCAGCCAGACCAATACAAGTCCCAACTGGTCAGTGTTAGCGCTACTGCTGGTCTTCCCATAGCTTCCGGGTGGCTCACAGGCCATGAGCAATGCTCTGGCAAGGTCACAGAATACCTGTATGTTCCCTATGGAAGATGCATTAATATGCAGAAAAGTGGCACAAAATACTATGCAGGCTGATGGTCTCAGTTCAATGGCATTTCCCGCATGCATGAGTTAAAAGGAGGTAGTTCTAAGGGCAGTTGTACATTTTCCCTTTCCATATGCCAGAGAAGCTCCTGGAAATACTCTGCAGTTGTTGGCAGGCCTCAGTTTTCTCCAGCATCTGCACAAGCACCCCACTGAGCTCTCTCTGACTCTTCTTTCTCCCTGAGCAGCTCACCTGATTGGTCCCATTTCATTCCACTTCTGACATGCTAAACAGTTTCAGCTGAGAAGCCAGCATTCCTCCCAAAAAAAGTTGAATCAAATTCAGTCTTTCTCCATTGAGGGACCATTTAGAAGATTTTTTTAGGTGTCCATCTATTTAAAAATAATCTAGCTGGGCATGGAGGTGCAAGCTTATAATCTCAGTATTTGGGAGGCTGAGACTGGAGCGTTCATGGTTTGTGGACAGCCTCAGCTACTTAGTAGGTTCTTTGCAACTCAGTGAGACCCTGTTTCAAAATAAAGAATAAAAAATAGAACTGGAGGTGTAGTTCAGAAGTTCAATGCCCCTGGGTTCAACCCCCAGTACCACCAAAAAAAAAAAAATCATCTGAAGTCAACAGGTGATCTTTTTTTCTTTGCATATATATATTTAGTGGTGGTGGTGGTACCAGGGATGAAACCCAGGGGTGTACTAAAAAGTTAGGCTGCACTCTCAGCCCTATTTTGTTTTCTATTTTGAAACAGGGTCAGATTCCTGAAAGCCTCACTAAGTTGCTGAGACTGGCCTCAAGTGTGTTATCCTCTAATCTTAGCCTTCCAAGTACTGGGATTACAGGCATACACCACCATGCCCAACTTCCTTTGCTAACATTCAATTAAAATACTCAACACATGCAGTTGGACATGTCATAGTAAAGACTGTCAAGGACACTGTGCTCAGATCTACTAGAGATTATTAACTCAAGGCTATCTTTAGCTCTTGGTTTCCATATTTTGCATGGCTCTTCACTATTTCCTGGGTACCAAACTCTTACTTCCTTGCTGCTTTTGACTGTGTAGCTTATGGGAAACATCCCCCTTAACTTGTGCCTTTGCATTTCAGACAAGGCTGGGTTTGGCAATAATTTCACTACCGTGGACAACAAATCTACAGCTCAAAACGTGGAAGGTATTATCGTCAGCGCCATGTTTAAGTCCCTCATCACGCGCTGTGCTTCAACCACACACGAGCTGCATAGCCCAGAGAACCTGGTGAGGAGCTCCCCTCTTCTTCCCACAGGACTTTTCAGCCTCTATTCTACGGAAAGTGTTCACATCTTGGCCATCAGGAAGAGAAGTTGAAGTTTCACAGTTCAAATATCCATTTCCTCCAGTGTTACTAGTAACTCCCGATGGAGCCTACTCAATACTGTTCTCCTCTCTATTCTATCAGCAGATTTGTTATCTTCCTGTTCCAGCTTGAGGTTGTGTAGTGTTTGATGAGATAGTTTCAAGATATTTTGAGCCCTTCAGAAAGAAGGTGCTAGAGTACAGCTAGTAGGTTCATGAAATATTAAAGATACTATACCAAGCATTATTTGAAAGCATCATTACTTTAAGAATTAATGCAAATATGCTGCTGAAATTGGTTTTGTTTTATTGCAGCCTATAATCTTTTAGGTACTCTTCATAAAAGATCACATTAATTAGACCACTAAAGCCACAAGTAGTGTAGGGGGAGAGCCATACTATAAAAGGTTAGTGTTTAATTGCTACCAAGGAGACTATGGCTTGGGCAACTAAATTTAGATTAAGGCTTATAAATCTGACACGAATAAATGAATTCCACTCTCCTTGAAAAGCAAAGGAGCATGTATCTCTCACCAGTACCTTAGATACTGTGACTCCTATGCAGAAATTGGCTCATTCTCACACATGGACACGCTCTGCTAATCTATTTAAATCAAGGACACTTTTTAAGCCATCTAAGTGACTGAAGTGATTCACTTGAGAGAAACAATAAAACTCTAACCCGAAGGGAATTTACTTTTGCTGATGGTCAAAGCCAACCCAACGAGGTCCCTGGACCTTTATAAAGAAGGAAGAAAAAGAGGGGAAGTACTGGGTTCTATAAAGATTAGTATCTATCTATATACATATGTAGATATGTAGATATCTATATATGGATATATCTATATATATCTATGTGAATATATGTGTATATATGCTATCTATCTACATATATATCTATATAGTGAGAGAGACCCATATATATGTGTGTGTGTTTAAAAATCCTATATATATATATATATTAAATGTTGATTGATCAGTATATTGGTTTTATTAGTCATGCATATCAGAGTCAAGTTCATGTTCAGAGGGCTACAGAATACATATTATTTACTAAAGGTATCCAGTAATATTCACCATCCTTTTAATACTCAGGTTTTGTTAGAAGTATCTAGAAGACTTAACATTTTGTCATAATAATGTAGAAAACACTAGTCTAACAAAAATATAGAAATCTCTAGTCTAATAAAATTCCAACTACCTGTTTTTTTTGCAGGCATTTCTTCAGAAGTCTTCAGAATTAAGAAAGAAAAACCTTGGGGATCCAATGGCTAGCAGTGTATATTGATGTCTCTCTAATGATACAGTCAACCTTCTCAATATGCAGCTTAGTAACCATGTTTTTTTCATGCTAAGGATGATTTCCAAGGTCCTTGGTAATGTTCTATAGGAATAACGCAGAGGAAGTATGCTGCAAGTTTTCAACACAGTAATTATCTTTGTTTATGATTCCAGGGTTTAGCTAAACCTAAGGAATTGCCTCCTTCCTCTCTCTTTATGAAAACTAATCACACAGCTGTCTTTCTCTCCCCATACTTTCTTCTTGCTTCCAAACAGGGACTGTACTGTGACATCCGTCAGCTGGTCCAGTTTATCAAGGAAGCTCATGGGAATGTCTTCAGGAGAGTGGCTCTTAGTGCTTTGCTTGATAGTGCTGACAAGTTAGCACCTGGAAAAAAGGTGGAGGAGAGTGAACAGGAACCTAAGCCTCCAGGCAGTAAAAGGTTAGAAAGCTGAGTTCTCTGAATATTAGTGGTTGCCTTATGTCAGTGTGATATTGTCTTCTACTGTACTGCCCATGGGTTCTGGACATGGTATATTTTCAGTGCAGAGATGGCGAAACTATCTCATATAAGTGGTATCACTGATGTGGTCGAGTTGCAGCTTAGAAAAATGATGAGCTTACTATTCATTTTAATACCACCTGTGTAAGATTCAGAGGTCAGCCATTCCCAAACTTTCTTGTACTTGAACATTTTTATCCAGAAGGGAAAAGCAGTTACTAATACCATATCATCCTATTCAGTGAGTGAAATTCTAAATGCCACAAAAGAAAATTTGCTATGCAGTACTGTGTTGTTTCCTCTTGCAGTTAACACATTTATTTTATAACTAGTATATATCAAATAGCATTTTCAAAGATTTAAAAGAATCTCCTAAACTTAAAGTCCTGCTGTGTCTGTTAATGACACTTTTTTAATAATGGTGGTCTTGGTAAAAATAAGATCAGGGGTCATATAGAAGGGTATAAATTCGATATAACATAGACTCATGGCAGCCTAAGTCTCAAGCTATACAGGTTGTTGATAACAGGTTTTGCTTTATGAAGCATATGACATATTAAGAGATGGTGTCTTGCTATATCGTGATGGGTGGAATGTGCCATCTGCATAGGTCAGAGACGGGGAGTGTTGTGGATAAAGGCCAGGTGTCCTCCGCACCTGAGGAGTGTCGCAGCTTCATGTCAGGTCGCCCCTCACAGACTCCAGAGCAGTAAGTAGAATTGATGTGGTCTCCAGTGTAGAAGACTTAGCTCTTCACACTGGACAAAGTTCTGTTTTCTTAACTTTTTTTTATTGTGTTGTTGTCTTTTGTGGTTTTGTTGGTTTTTCATTTGCTTTGACATTCACTTTGTTTTCCCCCTTACTTTTCATTCCCCAATGCCATTCATCAATCTGGGCTAAGCCAGGTAACCTGCTCATGCCTGCAGAAAGCCTCTCTACTGGTCTTTTCCATGCCATTTCTTCCTACTTCTGCCTTTCACACAGACTGCTACCAGTAAATCTTTAAAAATAGCTTGGATATCAGGTGGGGTGACAGTGTCATCCACTTTCTTGCTTAAAATCACTTACTTTTTAAAAAAATGGATGGATGGCTGTCAATGAGCTCAGTGAAGCTTTTCTAAAAAGAAGTAAGAGGAACTTCTTTGGTGCTCAGCTTACTTCCTGGAAATTGAATTTCTCTATCAAGGGTATTGATACAGATTTTGAAAAAAAATACTATCAAATTATCTTTCATAGAGATTGAACTATCCTTATCTCATCACTGGTGGTATAATAATAAGCACTGCTTTATTCATACAGCCTGCCCCCCTCTCCTCCCCCCCCCCATTAAGCTATGCCAATTTAGTAAGTAAAAATGGAAATTTAATTTCAGCTATTATGATGATGATGATGGTTCCCAGTGAAATTCTGTATACTTTTGGTCACTTGTCCTACTCAAAAAGTCCATTTCACATATCCCTATTTGCCCTACTGAGTTAGACTTTTTTTTTACTTTTAAGGTCCATTGAAGTTTCTTTGACTTACTGGCTGTAAGATGATATGTTTTCTGGGTATGGCAATTACATGTTAATTTTTTTGTTTGTTTCTTTGCTCTTTCATTTAGATACTTTTCTGTGAGCATATCTAGTGTCAAATATGATACTATACTAAGGGTGGGAGGTGGGGAGGAAGGAACAGCACAGCCCCAGGAAGCTTTGAAAATATTAAATATTTGCTGACATTTTAAGTGCTTCTGCTATTATGACTCACACTGCAAGTGAATACCTACATTAATATTTAGTCATTTTATTAGACTGAGAAAAAATGACCACCTCCATTTGATCGCTGAGATGTGCCTGTTTTCAGGAAGACCTCAGCATCAACCTTGGTCTCCCTCTTCCCATCCCAACTCCCACTCTGCCCAATCAAAGTTCCTTCTGCATGAATAGCCTAGATTGTCACTAACAGGAGGCTGAGAGATATTCAGGAGAATTTCACAGCTTTGTCAGACATTTAACCCCATCCTCTCCTTGCTCACAGTGATGAACAGATGCAGGGGGGAAATCTGGGGAGGAAAGATTTCTGGCGCAAGATGTTCAAATCTCAGAGTGCAGCCAGCGACACCAGCAGCCAGTCGGAGCAGGACACTTCGGAATGCACCACCGCCCACTCCGGGAACACCTCCGACCGGCGCGCCCGCTCTCGGTCCCGCAGGATTTCCCTCCGGAAGAAGCTGAAGCTCCCCATAGGTAAAAGTATGTCTGTATTTACTTATGGATTTTTATTATCGGCCACGTCATCGCATCAACTCACAATCTGGACAGAGCAGTGCATGGTGATGGGGTACAGAAGCCAAGCTTTCAGGTCACAAGGCCTGGGCTTCATCCACTCATTGATTTCACCCACTCTTTTATTTCTGCAGATATTTCTCAAAGCCCTAGTTGATGCCTCTACTTTGTAAACACTCTGCTAGGTATCAGGGATTAAATAGTAGGCAAAACCAGCGGCTCCCTTACTTTGCTGAACTTGCAAACAAGTAGGAGCCCCAGTTACCAAAGCAGGTAATCATGCAACTAGGTGTACTTGCAAACTAAAAATTTTATGAAAGATATATACATAGTGCTTTGAAAACGTGGAACAGTGAGGCCTGACCTATACTGAAGGAGGAGGTGGGAATCAGGGAAGACATCTTGGAGGCAGTGACATTAAGATCTGCCAGGTGCTTAAAAGAAAGAAGCTGGAGGATATCATGCTAAGCGAGATTAGCCAGTCTCAAAATGAAAGGTGGTCTATTTCTTCTCATTTATGGAAGCTCGAGAGAAAATAGAAAACATAGGGGACTTTAAATAATGCAAAGACAGGTCAGCACAGCGAGAGTTAGGGAGGGGAGTGAGGTGCTGGGGAAGGAGACAGTTCAAATAATACAATGGCAATATGTGATTGTATTATTACCAATCTTTCTAAACTTGTATGGGGAAGGTGGAATGGGTGGGATATGGAGGGAACTAGGCAAAGAGCTGTGTGTGTGCATGCTTCAACAAGGGAACCTCACTATGATGTACAATTACAAGGCACCGATTAGGAAGGAAGGAAGGAAGGAAGGAAGGAAGGAAGGAAGGAAAAGAAAGAGAGAGAGGAAGGAAGGGAGGGAGGGAAGGGAGGAGGGTGGGAAGGAGGGAGGGAAGGAGGGACTGGTGACTCATGCCTGTAATCCCAGCTACTTGGGAGGATGAGGCATGAGGAAAGGAGACTGAGATCAGCTGAGCAACTTAGTGAGACCCTGGATCCTGTCTTAGATGAGAAAATGAAAAGGGCTGGGGTATAGCTCAGTGGTAGGGCACCCCTGGGTATCATCACCAGCACCACAGAAAAAAGAAAAGAGAGAGAGAAAGAAAGAAAAATAAAGAAAGAAGAGGGCAGTCCAGCCCTGGTATGTGCAGAGATGCCGGGAGGGAGGGGATGAAGTGGAAGAGTGGAGGCGGAGGAGTGGCTGCCTCTCTGTGGCCAGAGCACGTGGGCCCTTGCAGGAGAGGTTGGCTCCTCCTCGTCCTAGAGCCCCAGCTGGACAAAGTGGCTTGTGGAACACAGCAGGAGACTTGCACAAGCTTACAGACTGTTCCTAATAGATTGCTGTGTGGAAAACGCCTTGGAGGGAACACAGGGTGAATAAGATACCAGATGGAAGCTGCCTAGTAGTCCAGGTACAAGTCACCTGGGCAGGGTGACTAATTCAACAGACAGAAATGAACAGATGTGAGAGATATTTAGGAGGTAAAACACATAGGCTGTAAAGGGAGATGTGAGTGTTCTCAAGGATAAGTGTATGAGTTATGATTTAGTCACTGGAGAGGACCAGGTTCCTTTTGTCCTGTGCTTACTCACTTATATAATTTTGCTTTCCAATAGTGAACATTTTGACTCAAAGCATGTACCCTGAAAATGACTTGTTTTTGCTTCTATTTATATCAAGACCACATAACTTCCATTGCTTGTAGAGTGCACGCTGGCATTTCTGTTTAATCCATTTGGGAGTAACAGTTTAATTTTTTTTAATTATTTAATAGGAGGCTGGCTGAAACGCTCCTCCTTGTCAGGCCTGGCAGATGGTGTGGAGGACCTCCTGGATATCAGCTCCGTGGACCGCCTGTCTTTCATCAGACAAAGCTCCAAGGTAAACCGGACACCACTCCTGTAAGCAGACACTGGAGTCACTGCTAGAGAAATATCAGGGCTCAGAAAGCCACAACACCTAGGGGGGGCCAAATAAGGAAGAGTTGCAGAAAATCTCAAACTGAACACACTTAGAAACTGATGAGCAGTGAAGCAAAAGGTTTAAGTAGTCGGCTATTGTGAGAAAGGGGCAAAATAGTGCAGGTACAGAGAGATGGAGAAGCAGTGCTTCCCAGCTATTTTTTTTTTTTTTTTTTGTGCGCCAACACGCCCGGCCTACCCAGCTACTTTTAACATTAAAAAAACACATGAAATAATTGACATCTGAAGATCCTTTCAAAGGAGTCATTGATTCTACAGTGACCTCTTTTCCATATTAAGGCCGCCACGGGCCCCCCATCCATCCTCCTTCTACTGCCTCTGGCACCATCTGGATCATTCCCTCTGTTAAAAAGAACGAGAGCTGAGTGTGGTGGCACATGCTTGAGAGGCTGAGATAGGAGGATTGAAGGTTCTCAGCCAGCCTCAGACACTGAGTGAGGCTCTTTGCAATGTAGTGAGACCCATAAAGAATAAATAATAGGGCTAGGGGTGTAGGTCAGAGGGAGAATGCCCCTGGGTTCAATCCTCAGTTCTGAGACTCAAAACAGTGCTCTCAGTAAGTGCTCTCCACACTCCTAAGATGTGTGGTAGTGGCGTCTGATTTGGAGAATGCTGTGATTCTCAGTGAATCGTCTCCTCTCCTCAGATGAGAGTCTTCCCTGCAGACGCCCCATGGCCAAGACACTTGCACAGCCCATTTTCAGTGTATAACAAACAGCATGTTTACTTACAAATCATTTGCTTACATTCTTTCTTCTTTGACTCTCACTAAAACTAATTTCTTCTATCTAGTCTGGTTTTTTGTTTTTTGTTTTTTTGTTTTTTTTTGGTGGTACTGGGAATGGAACCCAGAGACCTTCTACCTCTGGGCTATAATCCCAGACCTATTTTATATTTTATTTGGAGATGGGGTCTCTTAAATCAGCTGAAGCTGGCTTTGAACCTGCACGATCCTCCTGTCTCAGCCTCCCAAGCGCGGGGATTACAAGCGTGCACTACTACAACCAGTTTATCTAGTCTGTTTTAGAAGTCATATATTGAAATTATAAAAAAGCAAGATTACAGAACATTGGATAAATATGTTTCTGTTTCTAACTTGACTTTTTTGTGTCTGTGGTGGTACTGGGGTTCTGGAAACCCTTTTACCTCCAGGTTACACTCCCAGGCCTATTTTTATATTTTTATTTGAAAACAGGGTCTCTTAAACCAGTGAGCCTGGCTTCGAACCTGTGCGATCCTCCTGTCTCTGCCTCCCAAGCGTGTGCCACCACGCCCGGCTAACTTGACTTTTTTATGCTAAAACTTTGGCCAAGTATTTGAGAACCTCTGGGGCCCAGTTTTCTTTCTGTATTGAGGATGCTGAGAACAACTGGCCTAAAGGCAAGCTCATTTCAATCCTTACAAAGATAAACATATTGCATGTTCATCATAGGGTACTCTATATGTTGATTCGTAAATTTGAAATATTTTATCGGGCTATCTTTTACTTTGTTCTGATTCTCAACTGAGGCAGTGTTTATAAAGGGTAAATATGGCTTAATATGTTACTCCAAGCCCTTCTGGCTCTCATGACTTGGTTTGGGAAGTCTGGAGTGATTCTAATTGGTTTGCCTCTGAATGTCACTTGGCCCTTTGTTTTTGTTGCCTTTAGGATTCTCTGCTTGGCTTCCACATTGGTCATTTTGACAATTATGTGGCGTGGGGATCCCCTTCTCTGATCCTGTCTAAAGGGAGTTCTATAAGTTTCCTGGACCTGTGTATCAACCTCTTGCTCTATGTTTGGAAAATTTTCTGCTATTACTTCCTTGAAGAGATTGTTGATCCCTTTGGTTTCACTTTCTTTTCCCTCCTCTATTCCAATTATTCTTAGGTTAGCTCTCTTAAAATGGGCCCATATTTCTTCAATATCAGATTCCTGCTGTCGGATATTTTTTCCTAGATTAGAAACTATGCGTTCATTTTTGGAATGATCATCTTCTAAGAGCGAGATTCTGTTCTCCATGTGGTCTAATCGGTTGTTTGTGCTTTGAATTGAGGCCTTTACTTCATTAATTACATCCTTTATCTCTTTTTAGCTCTCTCTGAGTTCTTTTCAAAGCACCTCTATTATTTCTACAGTTACTTTCCTGATTTGATCGTCTAGAAATCTCTGATTTTCTGTTTTATCGGGTTCTGATGTTGTGGGGTTGTGAGCATTCATTGCTCCAGTATTATTCCTCTTTCCCATGATTTCAGAAGTTTGTGCCTTCTCTGGGTTCTTCCCTTGGGTCACTATGATTTCACTTAAGGTGTTCTGGATCTCGAGTCAGTAGTATCTCAGACCCCACTACTCCTTTACTGGGTTGTATCACAGAGTCTCCGACCCAGAGAGTCGATAGAGGCTGCTTTAGACTGTGGGGGGTGCCAGGTTGCATGTTCTCTTATGGTGTGATATCTCTGCCACCGCCCCTCCCCCACTGGGTCAAGTCCCAGAGAGTACCGTACTGGGATTTCTCCTCTGTGGCCCGCAATTTGACTCACTGTTCTTGAGTATGCAGATGTAGCTGTACTGGATTCGGTGAATTCTCTGCTGCTGCTGCCGGTGGCAAAATGGCGCCGCTGCTACACCCTCGGCCATGAGGCTGGCGTATTTCTTCTTGGTTTTGATTTCCACTCTGAGTCCCTGCAGCGTGTGCTGAGCTCAGCCACTGGGAGCTTTAGATGCTCCCTGCGCCGAGAAATCCCGCCTGGCTGTTCCGCAGCGACTCACCTCGGCTTGCTGTAGCAGTCCGGTGAAGTCGCCGCTGCCGCCGGCAGTATGGCGCTGCTGCCACGTCCTCGGGCATGAGGCTGGTGTATCTCCTCTGTGGCTCTGAGCTCTGTTCTCAGTCCGCTTTCTCTCTGGAGCCTGGTGATTTGTTTCTTTGGTGATGGTGTTTTCTGGCTATGAAAGGCACTGATTTTGTGGTACTGGAGATTGGTTGTTAGTGGGGCTTAAGAGCCCCGCTTTTCTCGGTCGCCATCTTCCCGGAAGTCCTCATGAATTTGAGTTTGGATTTCATCAGAATTAAATTCTAAGAGTATCTCAGTTATTTGCTAGATTATTTTCACAGTGCCTGACTACTCAGCTTTCAGTCTCTGGTACCCCCTTCCAACTCCATTCACACTGATCTCTTTTTTGGCACTTAAGAAAGAACTGGTTTTTTTTTTTCAAAATGGCGACTGAGGGACACAGTACTCCTCAGTAGCTGAAGCAAATAAAACTTCAGATACTTAGAAAGCTGTGTCTTAATCAACAAAAAAATACATACCAGGAACCAAAACAAATCCTGGTACCTCGGGGGAACTCTGAACTTGAAGAAGAAGAAGAACATAGACCCGGACACCGGACCAGCTGCAAACGCTGATCGGCGGCCGCGGGCTGCTTTCGCGGGCCCGCGGAGCTGCCTGCCCGATAGCCCCGATAGTCCCGCAGCAAGATAATCCGGGACTGAAAACAGCGAGCAGCTCCCACGTCAGAATTCTGTGTACCCACCAGCGACTGGATCACAACAGCATAGAGACTCCCACGAATCCTGAACCAAGAAAGACAGGTACCTGCGGGCAACGGGAAGTGTGGACCCTAGTGTGCGCTGCACTCCAATCCCCCAGCACGCCCAAGCCTCAGACCCGAGCACTCCCCTCTGCGCACCTTGGCGGCGCCCCGGTTCCCTGCTAGCAGTCATTGCCTGTTCCACTCTCTCCACTAAATTGGAGCCTACCTGGGTGGCTAGCCCCCCCCCCCTGCCACCTTGCCAGAGACTGCCTTCAAGGCTGCGAAAGCCCTGTGTAAACCGGAAATCTCCTTGGGGCACCCCCAGTTTCTACGTCCCGCGGGAGGCAGAGGCCTTTACTGGGCACCACGCACTGGATCCTTGAGCACCTATCCTGCACTCCTGGCCCACCGCTGGGTGTTCCCACCCTCCTGCTAGCCAGAGGCTCAATTCTAAGCGAGAACGAGAACTCAGCTCAATACACCTTGGAAGAGCATACCAGCAGCAACAGACAGCTGCATCCACTCACTCCTGGGTCCAGTAAAAGCAGCACACCCAGCCTGCACCCTTGGAATAGGCAGAGCTCTGGCAGCAAGCGTGGGCACCCAGGAACCAGCACCCATTTGCCCAGGGTACATCTTGGGACCACACCGGCTAACCCAGCTGGAATTTCCAGAGACACAGGAAAATCCATCGGGCCACAATATCTGCACAGGACCTCAGGGGGAGGTTCTAATTATACCTTGGTCATGCTCCACCCGTGTCGTAGGGAAGCACAGGCTGGAGTCTAGGGTGGTGAGTGCAGAGGTACTGACCACAGGTTAGAATTTCGCAGAACCTGTGAATTGTACAGAATCAAATAAAAGTGAAACTAGACATCCGGACACATAAACCTAAAGCAGCTAAAGGAGAGAAGGTGTCCAAACACCCAGAGTGACCTAAGAAGATAAAAAAATAGAGTACAAAGAAAACTAAGAGACATTGGATGGTATTCTGAAAGTTACTAAAGCAATCACATACGCACATATTATATAGGCCTGACCCCATATGCGTAAATAAGGAGGACTGTTTATTTTACTTTTAATGTGGATGTTTTGTTTTATATTGCTTTTACAGTGCTTTTGTTTTGGTATGGTTATTGCTGTGTTATTTTTTTTTCTTTCAACCCATACTTCTCTTACTTTCACATGTTGTTTTTATATATATATATTGGATAGTTTGCCTTATTTTTTTATTTCACACAGCTGCTAGCTCCTTTTATTTTATTCTTGTTCTTTTGTCCTCTTTCTTCCTCTTTCCTTCCTTTATTTTCATTCTCTTCCTTTGATTGGTCTTCCTCCCTATTTCTAGGATTACATAATAGTCTTGGTATCTTGTGTGGATTTTTTTTTTCTATTCTTTTTTTGTGTCTGTCTGCTCCTTCCATCACCCCTATTTACAAACCTTCCCACACTAACCCTACATACTTTTCCCCCCCAAAACTTTTCCACATAATATACCTCCTGGTCTAATACTCTAAGTATCTCTTACATTCATAATTACTCCACGAACGACAAGAGTCCTAGTAGTTAACTCTCTCTCATTCCTAGCAAGATTTCACCTTACGATACTCAAAGTCTTTCTCAACCTAAACATATCCTCTACCTAATCTGACTCCTTTACTAATCACCCCAGCTCCTCCCACATCACCCACCCTCAACACTGGAAAGGCTCTGCTGACTAGCCGATACCCCAACTCCTAATATTAAGATTTGACTAAGCATAATACTCAAGAACGATGGGTAGAAACCAGAAAAACAGGACAGAGAACGCTACAAATATGAGAACCAGGAATTACGAAGAGACAGCAGAAATCACGAATACTGACCTACTAGAAATGCAAGAAGGGGAGTTCAGAATCTTGTTGTTCAATATGATGAAAGGATTCAAAACAAGTATAGAGGAGGTTAAAGGTGAATTAGAAACACTAAAAAAGAATCAGAAAGAGGTCTGGAATGAAATGAAAGAGGCAATAAGTGAAATGAAGACAGCAATTGAAAGAAACTCTGGAAGATTAGATGAAATGGAAAACAGAATATCAATATTAGAAGACAGTACATCCCAAACCGAAAACACAGTCAGCGATATACAGAAATCTTTACAGCAACAAAACCTAAACATCCAGCAATTATGGGATAATATGAAGCGCCCTAATCTACGGATAATAGGCATTGAGGAAGGGATAGAGGTACAGACCAAGGGCATCTGTAATATCTTCAAGGAAATAATCTCAGAGAATTTTCCAAATTTGGAAAGAGACTTCGATCTTCAAGTCCAGGAGGCATACAGAACTCCACTGAGACAGGACCAAAGAAAGACCACTCCACGCCACATAATAACCAAAATGACCAATATAGAGGCCAAGGAAGGAATCTTAAAAGCAGCGAGAACAAAAGGACGGGTGACATATAGAGGCAAAACAATAAGAATCACCCCAGACTATACAACCCAGGTCTTGAATGCTAGGAGAGACTGGTATGACGTGATTCAGACCCTGGAAGAAAATAACTTCCAACCAAGGATCATCTACCCAGCAAAACTACTATTCAAGATCAATGGTGAATCCAAAGTCTTTCACGATAAACAGAATCTCAAAAAATTCATGAATTCAAAGCCAACACTAGAGAAAATTCTTAAAGAAATAAACCATAAGGAAGAAAAAAGAAGCAGACTTCAGAATCAGAGAAGAAAGGAAGTTAATAAGTGGGCCACTTAAGTAAAGAAGAAAGATCACACCACCCAAGAGTAGACAGAACACAAAATGGCAGAAAACAAAAATCATATATCAATAATATCTCTTAATGTCAAAGGACTTAACTCACCAATCAAAAGACATAGATTGGCAATGTGGATTAGGAAACATAATCCAAATATATGCTGTCTGCAAGAAACACACCTCACAGCCAAAGACATTCACAGGCTGAAGGTGAAAGGATGGAAAAAGATATACCATGCCACCAGTGACCAAAAAAGAGCAGGGGTAGCAACCCTAATATCCGACAAAACAGACTTTAAACTAAAACACATCAAAAGAGACAAATCAGGGCACCTCCTTTTACTAAAAGGAACACTATACCAAGAAGATATAATGATAGTAAATATTTATGCCCCAAATATGGGTGCAACCACATTTGTAAAACAAACCCTTCTGGACATAAGATCCCAAGTAGACCCAAATACAATAATTCTGGGAGACTTTAATACGCCTCTCACACCACTGGATCGATCTTCAAGGCAAAAGATGAGTAAAGACGTTTTAGAACTAAGGGAAACCATAAAACAAATGGACCTAATAGACATTTTCAGAGTATTTCAACCAGGAACTACAGAATACACTTTCTTCTCAGCAGCCCATGGAACCTTCTCCAAAATTGATCACATCCTGGGACACAAAGAAAATACCAGCAAATTCAAAAAATGTAATATAATTCCTTGCATCTTTTCAGACCACAACGGAATAAAAGTAGAAATCAACAACAGGAAACTCGAAAGAAAGTATTCAAATTCATGGAGAATGAATGATACACTATTGAATGACGAATGGGTAAGAGCAGAAATTAGGGAAGAAATAAAGAAATTTATGGAAACAAACGAAAACAGAGACACAACCTACCAAAACCTATGGGACACCATGAAGGCAGTACTAAGAGGAAAGTTTATTGCATTGAGTGCCCACATAAAAAGGACGGAGAACCACCAAGTAAAGAACCTAATGACACAGCTCAAGGATCTAGAAATTCTGCAACAGTCTATTCCCAAAGCCAGCAGAAGGCAAGAAATCATCAAAATTAGAGCAGAAATAAATGAAATAGAGAACAAAAAAACAATTCAGAGAATCAATAAAACAAAAAGTTGGTTCTTTGAAAAGATTAATAGAATTGATAAACCCCTGGCCAACCTAACCAAAAGAAAAAGAGAATCAACTCAAATTATCAAAATTAGAAATGAAAAAGGAGATATCACCACAGATAGTGAAGAAATTCAAAATATTATCAGAAACTACTTTAAAAATTTATACTCCAATAGACTTGAAAACCTGGAAGAAATTGATAGATTTCTAAGCACAGTTAACCTTCCTACACTTAGCCAAGAGGACATAGCAAGCCTAAACCAACCAATAACAACCAAAGAAATAGAAATGGCAATAAAAATTCTTCCACCAAAGAAAAGCCCAGGCCCAGATGGGTTCCCAGCTGAATTCTACAAAACCTTCAGTGAACAACTAATACCAATACTGCATAACATGTTCCGGGAAATTGAAAGAGATGGAACTCTTCCAAATTCCTTCTATGAGGCCAGTATCACATTAATCCCCAAACCAAATAAAGATACCTCAAGAAAGGAAAACTACAGACCAATATCCTTAATGAACATAGATGCAAAAATTCTAAACAAAATACTAGATATACGCATTCAAAACTATATCAAGAAAATAATACATCATGACCAAGTCGGTTTCATCCCAGAAAAACAAGGCTGGTTCAACATACGCAAATCAATACATGTTATTCACCACATAAATAGAACCAAGAACAAAAACCACATCATCATAGCAATAGATGCTGAAAAAGCATTCGACAAAATCCAACACCCATTTATGTTAAAAACACTGCAAAAAATTGGGATAGAAGGAAAGTACTTCAACATCATTAAGGCAATATACTGCAAACCCAAAGCCAACATTATATTGAATGGGGAAAAACTGCAAGAATTTCCGCTACAGTCAGGAACAAGACAAGGATGCCCACTATCACCACTCCTTTTCAATATAGTCCTTGAGACTCTTGCTGCAGCAATCAGACAAGAGAAGGAAATCAAAGGAATTCACATAGGAAGAGAGGAATTAAAATTATCCTTATTCGCAGATGACATGATCCTTTATCTGGAAGACCCAAAGAACTCAACCAAAAGACTTCTGGAGCTGATTGACAAATTCAGCAAAGTCGCAGGTTACAAAATCAACCTAAAGAAATCAGTGGCTTTTCTTTATGCCAACAACGAATCCACAATGAAAGAAATAAAAACAACAATTCCATTCACTATAACCTCAAAACCAATAAAATACCTAGGAATAAACCTAACCCAAGATGTAAAAGACCTCTACAACAAAAACTATAAAACATTAAAGAAAGAAATTGAAGAAGACCTTGGAAGATGGAAAGATCTCCCGTGCTCATGGATAGGCAGAATAAATATCATCAAAATGGCCATTCTGCCAAAACTGATCTATAGGTTCAATGCAATTCCCATTAAAATACCAGTGACATTCTTCAGAGACCTAGAAAAATCAATCATGAATTTCATATGGAGAAAGAAAAGACCTAGAATAGCCAAAGCAATTCTCAATAACAAGAAACACGCAGGAGGCATTACAATCCCAGACTTCAAACTATACTATAGAGCAATAGTAGTAAAAACAGCATGGTACTGGCACAAAAACAGATATACTGACCAGTGGATTAGAATAGAAGATACAGAAACAAACCCACACATCTTTAGTCAATTAATCTTTGACAAAGGGGCCAAACACATACGCTGGAGAAAAGACAGCCTTTTCAACAAGTGGTGCTGGGAGAACTGGCTAACCATTTGTAAAAAGATGAATCTAAACCCCTATATCTCACCAAACACAGGAATCAACTCAAGATGGATCAAAGACTTAGAAATTAGACCTGAGACTGTGAAGCTAGTAGAGGAAAGCATAGGTTCAACACTACAACATATTGGCACAGGCAGTAACTTTCTCAACAAAACCTCCAAAGCTCAGGAAATTAAAGCAAGAATAAACAAGTGGGATAACATCAAACTAAAAAGTTTCTTCTCATCAAAGGAAACTATCAATAACCTAAAGAGGAAGCCTACAGAATGGGAAAGGATCTTTACCAGCCACCATTCTGATAGGGGGCTAATATCCAGAGTATACAAAGAGCTCAAAAGACTCTACACTAGCAAAACAAACAACCCAATCAAGAAATGGGCAAATGAACTAAATAGACACTTCACAAAAGAAGAGATACAAAGGGCTAATAGATACATGAAAAGATGTTCTTCATCACTGGCCATCAGGGAGATGCAAATCAAAACTACACTGAGATTCCATCTAACCCCAGTCAGAGTAGCAAGCATAAAGAAATCAAATAACAACAAATGCTGGCGAGGATGTGGGGAAAGAGGAACTCTTTTACACTGTTGGTGGGAATGCAAACTAGTTCAACCACTATGGAGATCTGTGTGGAGATTCCTAAGAAAGGTGGGAATAGATCCACCATATGATCCAGCTATACCACTCCTGGGTATCTTTCCAAAGGAGTTGAATTCAGAGAACTACAGCAACATATGCATACCTATGTTCATAGCAGCACAATTTGTAATAGCCAAAATATGGAACCAACCCAGATCACCATCAACAGATGAATGGATAGCAAAACTATGGGAAATACACACAATGGAATTCTATTCAGCCATAAAGAAGAACAAAATTATATCATTTGAAAGAAGATGGAAAGCCCTGGAGAACATTATGTTAAGTGAGATCAGCCAAGCACAGAAGAAGAAGATACATATGTTTCCTCTAATATGCCCAAACTAGGAAACACAAAGAATACCAGAGGGACTCCAGATATTGAAGGGGAAATACTAGCTAAGTTTGGATGGTAAGATAGGAGAGGAGGAAGGCCGGTCTCGATTAATAAGGGTCTACACTTGAACATGTGTAAAATTATGAATAAGACATGGTTAACCTGGACAACCATTGGTGTGTGTGGGGGGGAAATGTGGGCGGGGGGGAGGGCACCAAATATAGTGTAAATGTATACTATTTATGTTCAATAAAAAAAGTGTTATATAAAAAAAAAATAAAAAAAAAATAAAAAAAAATAAAAAAAAGAAAGAACTGCAATGGCTAAATGAGTCAGATGTTGAAGACAGGAGAATCAGGTTAATCATCATATTTTAAACAACCTGTGTTTTTCAAATCACGTGTTACTTGAACCCCCAAATTTTTCTTTTCCTTTCCTTTTATTTTGAGGAGGGTAAGAGGGGGTATTGGGGATTGAACCAAGGGGCATGCTATCTCTGAGCTACACCTCCAGCTTTTAGTTAGTTAATTAGTTTTGAAACAGGATCTCACAGAGTTGCTAAGGCTGGCCTCAAACCTGTGATCCTCCTATCTCAGCCTCCCAAGTACTGATATTACAGATGTGTTCCATCACACCTAGCTCAGCTCAAAGATTTTCCTTTGAAATCCAAATTTAGTCATCCAATTCCTTTCCTTTGCTTCTTAGGTCAAATTCACCAGTGCTGTAAAACTTTCTGAAAGTGGGCCAGGGAGTGGAATGGAAAACGGAAGAGAAGAGGAGGAGACTTTCTTTAAGCGTCTGGGTAAATGTCACACAGTCTAAGATCTTTCACCACACACAACCAAACGCTGCTTAGACTACATGGTCCATTTTCTTTTCTTTCTTCAATTTCTGAAATGATATGAAAAATTTTAATGGTTATTTACTATTTCCATTCACTTTCCATTCATTTGTTTTTCATACCTGTCTTTTGCTACTAGGTATAGTTTCTTTATTATCATCTGGTTAAAAGGACATTTATGGAAGCTTTATTTTGGGCCTCACTACCTAGTGGGCAAAGAATATGCTACAGCTTCTTCTGCAGCTCTCTCCTTCTTACGAAAATCTGACAGTTACAGAACCTTTTAGCCACCCACCTCTATCCCTGGAAATCCTGCTCATTCCATGCCTGACAGGTGGCTAGCCACCCTCGGCACACTTCCACTGAGGGGGAGTTTATAACTTTACAAGCAACTTGTTCTAGAGCTGGAAAGCCTTAATTGTTAGAAATCGTTTCTTACATTCTAAAAATATACTTATCCTTAGACTTGATTCATGCGTCCTAGTTATGACATCTGTAACAACACACACAGTCACACAGACACACACATGCCCACATACACTTACCTTACATACTCATGCAATGATATTTCCACCTATTATCTGTTTTCTTTTAAATTTTTTTATTGGTGCATTATATTCAAACATCATATTGGGGTAAAAAACTTGTGTCTATTATCCGTTTTCTGTTGCCTCTTTTGATCTCAATTGGTTAAACGTCTTTGTTTTTTGTTTGTTTGTTTGTTTGTTTTTCTTTCACAGAAGTATCTCTTAAGTCCATGACCATCCTGATTTCTTTTTTTCCCTCTCTGTGTATATTAGTTAGATTATGTGCTTTGTAAAATGTAGAACAAGACACCATATTTGAAATTAACCAGTGTAGTAGATACTATAACTATTAAGCTCCAGGGACATAGCAAGTACAGGCACACAATTTTAAATTCCATTATTTATTTTCTTCTCACATAGTTTATATTTATTGACTCTTGCCAGCTCTGCTGCAGATAAATGGATATCATGATATTCTTTTATATAGCCATTATTAGGCCTTCATTTTTTAAATAGTTAAATTTTATTATTTCATCGACTTATGAGGTAGTTAATTTGCCAGGAAGGAAATTAAAAGGCAGAATCTAAACCAACTTGGCTCCTCAGTCTTTTTCTTCTGAATATTGTGCTATAAGGTTTCATCTTCAGAGGCACACACGGTTCCTTATTTTCATCTACGTTGCTCATATTATTATCAAATGAGAACATACAAAGTAATTATTCCTAGGATATTTCTCATTGACTTTGGTTGATTAACAATTTATGAGCAGATTTTCAGCTAATTATACACTTAATTTGCTAGTAATCAGTGAGTACTTCCCCATGTCATTACAAAAACATCATCAAACCTTACAAAAGAGTATTTAACTGAAATCTTTGTAGCTATCAAAAGTTGTGTAACGTTTCAAAATGACATATTCTTTATGAAGTTACCGTGGTTTCTATGATTATTTCTGTCTTTTTTTTTTTTTTTTGGTGGTACTGGGGTTCCTGGAAGCCCTTCTACCCCTGGGCTACACTCCCAGACCTATTTTTACATTTTTTATTTGGAAACAGGGTCTCCTAAGCCAGCACGCGTGGCTGGCTTCAAACCTGCGCTATCCTCCTGTCACAAGCATCACCACGCCCTGCTATTTCTGTTTTTTAACAATGTTCTTATCAATTTAATTATCTCTTACAGAAGTGGCCCAGGGTAGACATCAAGCTAACTGATCTGTGGTTTCCACAATCTTCCTAGGCTGAGGGTGTATCTCAGTGGTAGAGCACTTGCCTAGCAGGCATGTGGCCCTGGGTTCCATTACTAGCAATTCAAAAAACAAACATACAAACAAAATCTCCCAAGAATCTTTCTATAGCCAAATATGATAACACACGCCTGTAATCCCAATACTTGGGAAGCTGAGACAGGAAGATTTCAGAATGGAGGACAGCCTCAGCAAAGTAGCAAGGCGCTAAGTAACTTAATGAAATCCTGATTGTAAAACAAATAATAAAAGAGCTGGGGGTGTAACTTGGAGGAAGAATGCACCTGGGTTCAATGCACATTACTGCACACACACACACACACACACACACACACACACACACACACGAATCTTCTTTTTGACCAGGGCCTCAGTCATGTTATTACTACTTCCACTCTTGGTATTTCAAATGGTATATCTAAAGTTCAGAAACACTAGTATGGTAAAGTTATTTTTGTTGTGGTTTTTGAAAATAAAGGGTGGAGCTAAAGAGTGTGCTCTGGGTATGTACCATGCCACAGGAGTGGGTAACATCCCACATGAACAGTGACACCCCAGATTATACCAAATTATGCACCAGTGAGTCTCACCCCAAGGATACACTTCAGAATCATGAGAATGGGTGTAGCCCTGATTCAAAACTAAACTCAACATTATGATCTCATATTAAGTGCAAAGCCCTTAAGCCCAGTCCTGAGAGGAGGCTGAAATAAGAGAATCACTTGAGTTAAGGAATCTGAAACCAGTTTGGGCAACATGGTAAAACCTTGTCTCAAAAGAAGAAACAAAAGCAGAAATAAAAATACTAAAAGACACAGAAAAATCATGTAATGTTTAGGAATCTTGTGTGTTTTTTTAAGTCACTGGGGATTCAATAAATAAAAATCAATTTTTTGTATTATTATTTCTGGATGTGTGATCCTTAGACTTTCTGCATCAAAATCATGTGGCATATTTGTTAAAAAATATATACATAGCCAGCCCGGTGGTGCACACTTGTAATCCCAGCATTTGGGAGGCAGAGACCAGAGGATCTCGGTTCGTGGACAGCCTCAGCTACTTAAGGAGGCCCTTCGCAACTAAATGAGACCCTGTCTCAAAAACTAAAAACAAAACAGAACAAAACAAAAATAGGGCTGGGGGTGTACCTCAGAAGTAAAATGCCCTTGGGTTCCATCCCCTGTACTGAATATATATATATATATATATATATATATATATATATATATATATATAATATAATCTGATATTCTAAATATCCTAAAATAGGACCTGATATTCTGCATTTTAATAAGTTCCAGACTGATTATCTTTCATAAGAAGCTTCACTATAGAGAAATAAGAGAAAGAAGGATCAGAGCTTCCCAAGCCTCTGCCCATGGTGCAGAATCCCCTGGAAGGCTGTGCAAGTAGGAATTCTTACACCTCCTGTCTTAGCATTTTTACTGCTGTAATACAAAGATCTGACCATGTAACCTAGAGGAAGGAAGATTGATTTTTTTCATGGTTTTTCTTGGATATTTTGGGGTTCAGTCCATGCGAGTCTGGGGACCACAGATCTCAGGGCATGTAGTAGGAATGGGAGAGGGGGAGGACACAAGGCTTTGCTCTCATATCATGGAGGCTGGAAACAAGAAGGAGTAAGGAGAGGAGGAACAGTATATAATTCCCAAGGCCGTAGCCCCAGGGATCTGCCATTTCCAGTTACACCCTACCAGCCCAGGCCACCACCCAGACAGATAAATTCATTATGATGAATTTGTCCATTATTGAGATTACAACTCTCATGGCTTAACTATATCAGCACTGAATATTAATAAATGAACTCTTTAGGGAAAATTCTATATCTATAATACCTCCCCTCTAGAAAAGTCTGATTCTCAAGTTCTGAATGACATTTAGGAACTTCTCAGGTAGTTCTGATGCACAGCTCTAACTGGGAATACTGAAGTTAAATGACCAGCCTCTAATGTCCTTTACAACTCCAAGAGCCAGCGATTCTTTGCATTACATGTTTTTTGCTTTTCCGATAATGCTATCCTTGATATCACTTTATTCTAACAGATATGAAATTGCACAGTGACTATATTTTCCAGAAAAGCAGAATTAGAGTTGCCCAATACCAGAAATAATCATTTTAAATATACCAAGAATGCTTATCAATATCAGAGGAACCAGGAAGCAAAGTGATCAGGTCCTACATTTGAGTAGTTAGGTAAACCCTTCATTTTTATATAGCATGTGTCACAGATTCCTCAAAGTCAGGATTAGTTCCAATCAAGCATTTTAGAGATGAAGAGGAGGGAGAAAGAGGGAGAGTTTTCAGGCTAACACTACAGAAAACATGCTCATATATCTTTGATGCTCCTGTGTTGTGTGTGGGGAGGGGAGGTTAAATGGGGATTTACCCTCATTAACCTGTTCCAGTCAACATTCTTACAGCTATAATATAAAATATTGACCATGTAACTTAAAGATTTATTATCTTTCGGTTTCAGGTTCAGTCTATGTGAGGCCAGGGACCAAAGATCTCAGGGTGTGGTGAGAGGAGGCAGAAAGAGGGAGAGTACAGGGGCTGTGCTCCTCACACCATGGAGGCCAGAATCAAGAGAGAGAAACCAAGGGGAAGAGGAAGCATATATAATACCTAAGGCCACACTCCCAGGGATCCACCTTCTCTAGCCACACTCTACTGGCCTGGGTCACCACCCACATAAACCCAAGAGCATTCTACCTCTGATCTATACTCCAAGATCTTTAAAAAAATTTTTTTGAAACAGGTCTCACTAGGTTGCTTAGAATCTCATTAAGTTACTGAGGCTAGTCTCAAACCTATGATCCTCCTGTCTTAGACTTCCAAGTACTGGGATTTGGGGTAATTCCAGCTTGAAATTGCTTTTTAATCTGTGATCCCTTTCACCCTCTCTTATATTCATCCACAATGGCACAACCTCTATAGGTTGCCACAGTTTCGACGACCATCTTTCTCCCAACCAAGATGGTGGAAAAAGCAAAAATGTGGTGAATCTTGGAGCAATCCGTCAAGGCATGAAACGCTTCCAATTTCTGTTAAACTGCTGTGAGCCAGGGACAATACCTGACGCATCCATCCTGGCAGCCGCCTTGGATCTGGTAAGTTGTTGAAAGAAGTTTCCTTCTTCCATTACAATTAATACTATTAATAGAAATAAGCATACATCCCTAATCCTAAACCTAATTATGAGGTTGTGGTATTGTTTTTTTTCTCAGAATTAATGGTAAAAGAGAAAAGAAATATGATGAGGTGAGAAAAGAAAAAAAAGGGGGAGGAAATAACCTAAAAATATTCTAGGAAATAGAATGAATAACAATTCAAAAGTATGTAAAGGGTAGGCATGGCACATGACTGTAATCCCAGTACTTAGGAGACTGAGACAGGTGGATCACAGGTTCTTGGCCAGCCTCAGCAATTTAGTGACACCTTGTTTCACAATAAAAATAGTGCTGGGGGTGTAGCTCAGAGGTAGAATACCTCCAGGATTCAATCCCCAGTAATACACACACACACACACACACACACACACACACACACGCACACAGATCAGGGATTGGGAGTGAGGGAGTGAGTATCTGGGTTAAAATTCTCTGACACACATCAGTTGAACATTAGTAAAATGAGAGGGGAAGTAATAGTAGTGCTCCTGTACCTACCTCCTAAGGCTGATGTGAGGACCCAATGAGATAGTAGATAGAAAGCTCTCAACATAGTTCCTGAAATACAGTAAGTACTCAATAAAGTAGGTTATTATTATAATATTATTTATCTTACATTTGCTATGCATTGTTCCTCCCTGAGGCTTGGTTCTACTATCTATCAGTTGGAGAGAAAATATGAAGCAGTGAATTGCACAGAAGTGCTTTGAACATTGTGTAGTGTTATGCAAATATGAAGCATTAGAAAATATAAAGGTATTTTGGTCAGGTAAACCAGGCCTACATGTGAATTTCAAACTCAGCCTCTCAATTTCCTTTATTTACTGCCTCATTTATAAGTTCTTCTTACACAGTATAACTAGCTACAAAATACCAAGTGAACATGAAGAAATAAAAACGTTTTATTTTCATTTAAAAAAAAATTAAAATGGTTTCACTGGACATGGTGGCACATGCCTGCAATCCCAATATTTGGGAAGCTGAGACAGAAAGACCTCAGGTTCAAGGACAGCCTCCGCAAGTAGTGACACTTTCATCAACCTGAGACCCTATTTCCAAACAAAAAATAAAACAAGGCTGGGATGTATCCCAGAGGTACAATGCCTCTGGGTTCCATTCTCAGTACCACAAAAATAAAAATAAAAAACTAAAATGAATTTTTGTTATTGCAAAAAACTTTAAGCTTGCCTGTAAAAACTCCCTTTTCCACGTATTATGGCACACCAAAAATGACTGCTGATCACCCATATCTTACCCTGGAAAGTCTCCCAAACCATAGAATAAAATTTCTTGGGATATTTGCCACTTTTGCTCTCAGGACATTTTGTGAGGTGTGCAGCTTTGCTTAAGTCTGAAATAAAAATATCCCTTATAATCATTATAACCACCCAAAATGATGACTTATTATGTGAGACTTCCAGTCAGTTTCCCATTGTTGGATATTGGCCTTTGCAAATATCTTTTTTTATTTAAAAATGTTCATTATGTATTGATGTGTGCTATGGTGACTGAAAATTGTAAGCAACACAGGTACCTGAGAAGCTGGGGTTGGTGGTGATTAAACAGCCAGAACAATGAATTGCCTGTCTAAAGCCAGAGAGCTTGACAAGACCGGGTGCCTGCCAACCTCTTGTTGTCCAGGTGGGAGAGTGGAAACTCTCCTGTTATTTCTTCGAAGCATGCGTGGCTGTTCTTAACTAAATCTTAATCTGTTCCTAAAGGAGATTAGGATAAATAAATGTAACAAATATAAGAAAATGACAATGAATCATCTAAAATGATAAGTATATGAACAACCACTTCCCTAAAAATATGGACAATCAATAAAGTATACCTCATCTTACTCATCCATAACAAATGTTTGGTCAATTAAAAAAGCCAAAGCCTTAAAATGCTCATTAAATATTAATAAATTACTATCTTATAACTGTCAGATTTGCAATGATTAGAAATGTGTTGATAAAGGTATAACATATCGGGTGTAAGCACAGAATTTGATTAGGGGGTAGAAGGATGCCTCAGTCTACCCAAATGACCAGAGAGAAGTAACTACAGGGAATGGTAACTAATTTAGTATTCAAGTAACTAATCAACTCCATATAATAGGTAGGCAGGGGTGCGGTGTCTACATAGCAAATATACCAAGTGGTAAGGTAGTGTAGGTTAAAAGCCTAGAGCCAATGTGCCTTATAAGATATCCACCACTTTTCCCATTGTACATTACATTTGTTTAATGATCTATTTTTCTGTCTTCTTAGTGGACTGCATTCTAAGGTTGATAAACTAGCACTTTTTATTTACTGGGTGCCTCCTCTGCTTCAACTGGGGAAAAATTAACATTTACAAAGACCAACAAATAGCCCAAGCTACAAAGCCAGGATGGCTTAGAATCAGATTGAAATCTAAGTCTGTCTTCAAAGCTCCTGTTTTATCATGCTGACTCTCACTGAAAATTATATGAGACCACTTTAAGCATGCAAAAATAACAAGTTCCATATTTTATACCCAATTATTGGAATGAGGTTTAAAAGGTAAAGGTGACAGCGGCTAGTCTAACAGTTGTTAAATGTTCAATAATGAGGATTTATTTGCACTTTGCAAACACTAGAAGCTAGGGCATTTCAAAGGTACGTTTATGCCTTTCTCTGTCTTAATTCTGAAGTCACAGCCACTGGCAGAAAAATTCTAAACAATCAAGGCATCAAATTTCTCATGCAACTGCCTAATAAGATTAAGAAAATTAGTATAACAAATGATCTAGTTCAACTTCTTGAAAAATTGTAGGCACATCCATACAAATTAGAAAATGATAGGTTAGTGGTATCTGACAACTATTAGTCAAATAAACATCTGATGAGTGTTGACAGATCATCCTTCACTCACTGGGAAGGTCTGGGCCTCTCAGAGGCCCTGAGCTGAAATCAGCACATAAATATGTATCATGTGATGCCAGGGACTCTATGAGGCAGATCCCTTCAATCACATGTTTTCCACATGAGAGAACAAAAGCTCTGTGAGCTAAGTGAATTTGCTCAAGGTCATGTAAGTTAGTTGGTGCTAAAACCAGGAACACAGAATCTCCTGTTCTATTTACAGTTCTTATTGTATGCTTTCTGTGTCAAAAAGATTATCTAAAATCAATCACAATGAGCATCTCTTGACACATTAAAATATATACTTAACTGTGTGATCTCCTTTAAGAAAAACGAATTTTTTTTAATATTTAATAAGCATATTTTATTTAAATAAATCCTCCAGTAAAGACATGGAGAATTCATTGCCTTTACTTTGAAGACAAGAAAAACGAATTTGAGTGATTTCTAATAGCTCAAAAAGCATTGGATTCCTCCTTTAAAATATTCCTTATCATGTGGATGCATGATGAATTCATAGCAGGAAAATGCAGGAGATTTCCAACTCTGAAGAATCACACCACATATTCCTTCCCTCAACCAGTGATTCTTAACATTTGGAGATATGGATTCTTTTAGAATTGTATGAATGTTATGGGAAATTCTCCCAAGTTAAGTATACTTATAGGCAAAATTTAGCATATAATATCAGAAAATTCACAGATCCCCAAAATCATTTATGAAACTAAAGATGTTAACAAGTTCAGCTCAACTAATGCATTATCACCACAGAAGAGACTCTTTCACCAAGTAATTTAATATTAACAGATAATATACAAACAGAAGGAAACCTTTCATAAGCACGTGCTACATGGAAAGCTTTTAGATTTATAATATATATGTGGATGTCAGAGAAACACAGGCTGGTAACAAAGAAAATAACACACTTAGGAATTTGAAAAATGATCCTCATCAAACAAATTAATATCCTCTAAGTGGAGATATTTTAATAAAAATATTGATGAAGAGTGTGATTACCAACTGTCTTGGATATTGGAATTTCATTTTCTGACATCAAAACAATTCTGTACCTATCTGATTTCTGTGATACTGCTTAACTTTCCAAAGAGATGTGATGTAAGAGTTTCCAGCCATAGGCATGCTTTGTTCCCTACCAGAGAATGACTCCTGCCATTACGTTGGACTGGAGCCCATAGAAAACCTAAAATTTCCCCTAATTCACCTAAATACCACATGACCACTAGATCTTCCATCTCCTTTTACTGTGGAACCTTCTCTGGCCCTGTTTGACTTTTTTTTTTTTCAGAGAAGCCTGGTTTTATTTCTATTTACTTTAAACAGTTTCTTCCTTCTTCAGCTACATAATATTGTTTGACTTTTAAATCTCATGGTAAGAAATAAAATACAAGGACTTTTGGTGGCTATAACCAGTGTCTTTTGAGCCTTGAAGTGAGAGGCATTTTCTGATCCATGTAGGTGTCCACTGATAGAGTGGCTTGCATTGGAAGTAATGAGCTCTCTGTCATTAGACTGGACTCAGTGGGGCAAATGTGCACAGGTCTAAGGCATAAGTTGGTAGTAAGGATTCCCTTCATTCTTGAGAGTCTTTGGTTCTGGGTTAAGACCAGGCAGTATACAGAGTTCAGAGGTCAAAATTCTAAAGTTCAGAATCAGCTAAGAAGTTTAAAGAAATTTCTCTCTCAGACAGTAAAAGAGAGCCAGGTACACCTCGCTGATTGAAATAAAAGGCATAGTAATTAATGATGATGGTGGTGGTGATGGTGATGATGGTGGTGGTGGAGATGGTGTGGCAGAAGTCCTGATGGAGGTTAATAATAATAGTGTTTTCACTTTATTCAACAACTGATAAAGCACTTTCACATTCATTACCTTATTAGTTAGCATGACAGCAAAAGAACTAGAATATGATTCCTCACTAAGGGTACACTTGGAATCAATTTCTCAGATATGGAAAAATGAAGAAAGTACTTGCTGGTGAATTCTAATAAACAGCCTGAGAGAAAGGGAACCGAGCTGTGTGTCCCATGTGCTGGAATCAAAGCAGTATTTGGTGTTCACTGGCATCGGTACAGGTGTGACAACTCTTCCTACTGATTGATCTGGGTTGGAAGTTCCTTGGGATTTTTCTAAATCACACGGATTCTTCATTAACTTATTTCTCCTTTTTATTTGTTTTCTCCTAATCTATGATCCATCTTCCAGAAATGCCTTGCTTTTAAGATGTATTTTATATGTTTTCCAATGCATTTAAGATTTCACTTATATATATATATGTAATATAAAAATGTAGATATAGAAATTTGGTGAATCTGGGCAGAGTGGTGCACACCAGTAATCCCAGTACTTGAGAGGCTGAGACAGAAGGGTCACAAGTTTAAGGCAAGCCTTGGCATTGTGGCAACCCTATCTCAAAATAAAAATTTAAATGGGGCTGGAGGTGCAGCTTAGAGGTAGATGCC
Organism: Muscardinus avellanarius; assembly: GCF_963383645.1. Lineage (NCBI taxonomy): Eukaryota > Metazoa > Chordata > Mammalia > Rodentia > Gliridae > Muscardinus > Muscardinus avellanarius. Next base: position 28,951,822 of record NC_137787.1, on the reverse strand, counting down.
CCTGGTTTCAATATTCAGTACCACACAAAGAAAGAAAAAGAAAAAAAAAGAGAAAGTATAGATAGAGAGGCAGGTGAGGTATAGATGCAGAAATATAGATTCATGATAGATATATAGAGAGATGACATCGATATAGACATAGACCTTCCAGTTTTTCAAGTAGAATTTAAGTGGAGAGGGGAAAACACATGTGCTCAGCCATCATACCCTTCACTTGAACATTTTCTCCTACCTCTTCTACCTAATTTTGCCTTATTGCTCTTATGTTTTAAGCATAAACACAATTTTGGCATTACAACAGAATTTTTAGAATTTGTCTTTATTTCCTTAATTGTAGGTTAAAACATAATTTTTTCATTTACTATTTCCTTCAGATGTAAAGGTATTTTTTTTTTTACAATTTGTATTGGTGCATTATAATCATACATCATAATGAAGTTCAGAGTGATAGAGATGGACATGCACACAGCACTTGAACTTTCCGCCAGCTCCCACCCCACTGCCTCCCCTTCTCTGTACACAGTATTGACTGGCACTGTATATGTATGTACAGCATGTCAGCTGAAGAGTCTCCTTCATCAGATCTCCCTGCTCCCACCCGCTACTCAACGCCCTCCATCACTCTGCTGGGGTTTCTTCTCCTTGTCCAGAGTCTCTTTTGTGTCTTGATTTCTCCCTAGCTTCCACATAGGAGGAAAACCCATGGCCCTTCCCTTTCTGTGACTGGCTGATCTCACTTATTATAAATTCTCTAGTTCCATCTCTTTTCCTGAGATGAAGGAAATACTAAAAACTTCAGTGATCAAAGTTTTACAAATATAAAAATTTTGTTTTCAATAATCCTCTTGTTATTGTTATGACTACTGAATTAAAAATAATTGGTTTAAGTCCAGCACATCTTTTCTTCATAATTTTCTCTTTAGTTTAAATTTATCAGATGCAACTGCAAGACATGTTTTATTTAGTGTGTGTGTGTGTGTGTGTGTGTGTGTGTGTGTGTGTGTGTGTGTTACTGGGAGTGGAAACCAGGGTCTTTTCTACCACTGGGCTATACTCCCAGACCTATTTTTTACTTTATTTGGAAACAGAGTCTCACTAAGTTGCTGAGGCTGGCTTTGAACCTGTGAGATCCTCCTGTCTCAACCTCCCAAGCACTGGGATTACAAGCATACACCACCACACCCAGCTTGCAAGACATGTTTTAAAAGACATGTTTTTAGAAGGATTCATTTTAGCTCTAAGTTTATATAACTTATAAGCACAAAAATAAAAATAAAAATTTCAGTTTAAGTAAAAGGCCCTCTGGTCTGTTTTTTATATATTTTAGGTAAAATATTTTTGTTAACTTGTAACATGCACAGACAATTATTTCTACTTTACTCATAATTTCTTATCATGAATAATACTAATTACAATTTCAGTTTGCTCTTACAATTCCATGAGAATATCAATGGGATCATATAATTTTTTCTTGATGTGCATGGAGAAAATCTAATTTATTTGGCCTCATAAGTAGGCTTTAGAAAGAGTGAATATATATTTTTATGCAATCTGGGACACTTTAAAGAGCAAAGGGAGTGTTTTCAATGTAATATAAGAAAAATAGACACAAATCAGGACTCTACAGGAAAAAAGACATATGGGTTTTCCTCAGGAGAAAGAGACCATAGGTAAAATTTACACTTTTAGATTTATTGCACTGAATCTACGCCACATCAAGGTTTACCATCACAAGACTATTTGATGATCAATGCAATTACAAGGATATAAAAATATATTCATAAGAGGAAATATCAAAACAAAATTGTACTGTGTTCTCTTTAAAATCATAAAGAAAAGCAAAAGAAAGTGAATAGTAGTGAAAATTTAACTACCAAATTATTCCCTCAATTCTAGTGGTTATTTTTACATTATTTAATTCCTTAAGAGTCCAAATAAATATATGTTATAATCAGTAGAGTTTAAATTAAAAAGTCCTTAAAAAGTTTAAAAGTCATAAATCCAATAGACACCTTAAAAAATAGAACATTTCCCACTTTTTTAGAATCATACCTAATACCCACCCCTACCACCCAGAAAACATGGTTCTTATGGACTTTATTTTAATCTTTCCTATGCTGTCTTTATTTTACCACATGAGCCTGTATCCAGGGAACATGTTTGATTTTACTTTGTTTTGCTTCAAGGTTTCAAAATTCACTTATTTTAAATAGTAACATGTTTTTCAATGTTAAGTTTCTTCTTATTGATTTATTTGATATTAATATATTAATTTTCACTACTAAATGGTATTCATCTGTTTGAAAAAACCATGATATATATGTTAGATGTGCATTTTTAAAAAAAATTGACAATTTTAATGATCCATAAATGCATATTTATTGCATATGGACGTTGATTCAAATCAGTTTTCTAAGCACACATAGGAGTGAGATTCTTGAATTACAGTTTTGTTATCTGATACCAAAATGCAGTGTGTGTGTGCGTGAGTGCGTGCGTGCGTGTGTATGTGTGTGTGTGTGTTACTGGGGATTGACTCTAAGGGCATGCTACCTCCAAGCTACACTCAATACCTCTTTTATTTTTATTTTGAAACAGGGTCTCACTAAGTTGCTAAAAGTCTAAGTAACTGAGATTTTCCTTGAACCACAATATTCCTGTCTCAGCCTCCCCATTCCTGGAATTATAGGCCTGTGCCACCACGCCTGGCTCCAACGTATATTTCAAAGTAGTTGCAATAATTCCAAAGAGGTGCCAACAGTGTAATGAAAGCACATGTTGCTGTATGTTCTTGTCAACACTTGTACTGCTTAATATTTTATTTTTATCAGTCTGATTTATTAAAGAAACAAACTTTATAAGCCAGTTTAAAGTTAGAAATACCTTTTCAGAGGGTTACTTTCCCTTCCTGTTTCTATTTTGAGGAAAGGCCCCTCTATGCCTTTTGTTTGTTTTTTAATTGATGGATTTGTCTTTTATTGTTAATTTTAAATTATTAATCCATTTTCTGTGTATCACATTGCAACATATTCCAATTTGTGGCTTTTATTATTGTTCATTCCGTGTGGTATTCCCTTGATTTTTGCTTTTTGTTCTTGTGTGTTTGTTTGTGTGTTTGTGTGTGTGTGTGTGGGGGGGGTACTGGGACTTAATCCAGGTGCATTCTACCTCTGAGCTATACCCCTAGTTCTATTTTTTATTTTTATTTATTTATTTAAATTTTGAAACAAGGTCACTTAGTTGCTGAGGCTCCTCCTGTCCCATCCTCTCAAGTACTGAGATTACAAGTGTGTGCTACCATACCTGGCTGTATATTTTAATAAAGAGAAAAAAATTTAAGGTACTTAATTCATCTAAGCTTTCCCTATGGCTAGAACCTTTTCATGACTTTTGAAGAAATTCCAAGGTAAGAAAGACATTATGGTCCCTAAAATTTTTTTTTTCTGGTACTGGGGTTCCTGGAAGCCCTTCTACTTCCAGGCTACACTCCCAGACCTATTTTATATTTTTATTTGGAAACAGGGTCTCTTAAGCCAGCTTGGCTGGCTTCGAACCTTCACGATCCTCCTGTCTCTGCCTCCCAAGAGCAGGGATTACAAGCGTGTGCCACCACGCCCGGCGTGCCTCTAAAAATTTTTTAATTTGTCTTTTTACACTTAAGTCTTTGACTAAAATACACTATGCAAATAATACAAAATAGGAGTTTGTCTTTTTTCTTGTTTACATGAAAAGATAATTATCCTAGCATAATTTATTATTTTCATAAACCCCTTTCTGCTGTGCAATACCATCTTATATCAGGTTTTCATACAACCATGGGTGTGATTCCAGGTTTCATTTTATTCCATTCTATATCTAACCTGGAAAATCTACACTGTCTTAATAGTTAGGATTTTAAGCATCACATAAACTGGTCTTGGCTCTTTGCTCTTCCATGTAAATTTCGTAGTTAGTCAGGCTCCATTAAAATTCTTTTAATTTATTCTTGGCATTGCATTGAGGACAAATTTAGAGATAATTGCAATTCAAATTGAAATTCAGAAATGATTTGATTATTTAAAGTTTGGTTTCTTCTTGAAATAATTTAAGTAATGTAATTTTCAACAAGTTTTCAATATTATCTGTATGTTTTGGTATAAAATTGATCAGAATATTTTAATAGTTATTGGTCTCAGCATTTATAGGTTTTTTAATCTATTTGTATTACTAAAATTACTTACACTTTTCTCATTTAGGCTTGCCAGACATTTTTCAATTTCTTTGGTACAATTTCTTTGTTGTGACTTTGTTCTCTAATTTATTAATTTGTGTTCTTATTTTTATTTTCATTCTTGCTTTGAACTAATTGTATTATTTTTAAACTTATTAGATTGATTACTTTATTCATATTTTTTTCTAATCTATAAATTTAGCTTTCAATTTTTTCTATATACTATTTTAACTATATGACATAAATTTTGATAAATAGCATTTTTTTTTTTTTTGCAATACTGGAGATGGAACATAAGGGCATTCTACATCTGAGCTACACCACCAGCCCTATTTTTATTCTTTATTTTTAAAACAGGGTCTCACTGAGTTGCAAAGGGCCTCACTAAGTAGTAGCTGAGGCTGTCCTTGAATCACAATCCTCCAGTCTCAGCCTCCTGAATGCTGGGATTACAAGAGCATGGCACCATGCCTAGCAAAGAAGCACTTTTATTATAATTTACTTTTATGTATTTTGTAATTTTTAATGATTTTCTTTTGGGTCCATGGGTTATTAATTGTGTGCATTCCTATATAAATTACTTACTCTTTTCTCAAAATAAGAAAGGATTCTCACCCCAGTGTCTTTAAGACTAGTTCTATCTTGTTTTAAATTAGATGTTATTTTTATGAATTTTTTGGAAAATAATTTTTAAATTCACCCAAAAGTTTAATATATCTTTTGTTCACGATTTCTTTTTACTTCTCAGATGTTTTCTGTACTTTCATTTTCCTTCTGAAGTTTATCTTTTAGAAGACTCCTTAGCAAAGATCAGTTCTCAGTAGTTCTTTCAGCTACAGTTCTCTAGAAACTATCTTGATTTTTATCTCAACTTGAATATGGTTTTCTGGTTTTTTTTTAAGGTGAAACTATCATACATTTATTTATTTATTTTCAGAAATATCTATCCTAACATGAAATATGAACTCTAAATACTCAAAACAATCTCGAAAAAGAACACAGCTGGAAGATGTACATTTTCTGATTTCAAACCTTATAAGCTACAATAATCAAAACAGTGTAGTACTGCTATAAAGGCAGATATATAAACCAGTGGAGAAAAATAAAAAGCCTAGAAATACATTCTTCCATATATGGTCATGTTATTTTGACAAGATTTCCAAGAACATTTGGTGAAGGAAATAATAATCTTTTCACTAAATATTGTTGAAAATAATAATTACATAAAAAAATAAAATTGGACCCTTACCTAACACCATATACAAATATTAACTCAAAATAGATAAAAGACCTAAATTTAAATCTTAAGACTATAAACTTTTAGATGAAAACCTCATAAAACTTCACAACATTGAAATTGGCAGTGATTTCTTGGATATAATTTCAAAGGCACAGGCAACAAAAGAATAAACAAACTTCATAAAAATAAAAAATATTGTACATCCAAAGACAATGTAAACAAAATTAAAAGTTATTGATAGAATGAGACAAAATATTTCCAAATGCTATATCTGAAGGTATATTAATATTCCAAATAGAAATCCTAAAAATTAGCAACAATAAAAGCAAACAATACAATTTAGAAATAGGTAAAAGATGAAAATAGATAATGAATCCCCAAAGATTTTTATATGACCAATAAGCACATGAATATCACTCATTATCATAATATAACTAATCATTAAGGAAATACAAATAAAAACTATAGTGAAATACTACTTCACATTTGTTAGGATGGATGCTTTACATGAATTACTTTGCTCCAGCCCTTTACCTTGAGTTTGTTACTATCTTTACTTGTAAAGTGTGTTTCTTGTAAGCAGCAGATGGATGGATTCTGGTTTTTCATCCATTTTGCCACTTTTATGTCTTTTTATTGAGGAATTGAGGCCATTTACATTCATGTGATTATTGAGAGATAACTTTTAATTCCTAACATGTTAAGATTTTATTTCTGTTTGAAATACTGTTTATTCTTCTTTGCTTAGTTGTCTGCTGGATGGAAAATCTTGTTTCTCTGGTTCTGGTGTGTATTACCTATTTCTTCTTTGTAGTTAATCTCTTTGAGTATTTTCTCTAGCTCTGGTTTTGAAGACATAAATTCCTTCAGTTTCTGTTTGTCATGGAAGCTTCTTATTTCCCCATCTAATTTGATAGATAGTTTTGCTGGGTAGGAAATATTTGGCTGGAAATTGTTTTCAGAAAACAATTTGGAATATGTTACTCCAAGCCCTTCTGGCTTTCGTGACTTGGTTTGGGAAGTCTTGGGTGATTCAAATTGGTTTGCCTCCGAATTTCACTTGGCCTTTTGTTTTTGTTGCCTTTAAGATTCTCTGCTTGGCTTCTACATTGGTCATTTTGACAATTAGGTGGTGTGGGGAACCTCTTCTCTGATCCTGTTGAAAGGGAGTTCTATAAGTTTCCTGGACCTGTGTATCAACCTCTTTCTCTTTGTTTGGAAAATTTTTTGCTATTATTTCTTTGAAGAGATTTTGATCCCTTTGGTTTCACCTTCTTTTTCTTCCTCTATTTCGATTATTCTTGGGTTAGCTCTCTTAAAATGGGCCTATATTTCTTCAATGTCAGATTCCTGATGTCTGATTTTTTTTCTGAGTTAGAAATTATGTGTTCGTTTTTGGAGTGATCATCTTCTAGGAGCAAGATTCTATTCTCCATGTGGTCTAATCGATTGCTTATAGTTTGAATTGAGGCCTTTACTTCAAAGATTGCATCCCTTTATTTCTTTTAGACTCTCTCTAAATTCTTTTTGAAGGTCCTGAATTATTTCCACAGTTATATTCCTGATTTGATTTTCTGGAGATCTCTGAATTTCTGTGTTATCAGGTTCTGATATTACGGGATTGTGAGTGTTCATTGCTCTATTGTTGCTCCTCTTTCCCATGATTTCAGAAGATTGTGCTTTCTCTGGGTTCTTCTCCGGGTCACCATGACTTCACTTAGGATGCTCTGGATCTCAGCTTAGTGGTAATCTTAGCCGCCACTACTCCTTTACTGGGTTGTATTGCAAAGTCTCTGACCAAGGAAGTTAATTGAGGCTGTATGAGACCATAGGGGTGGCGGGCTGGGCGTTTTCCCATGGGGAGCTGCAACTAGGATGTGGTTCTCTGCCACCACTACTCCTCACTGGGTTGGACTGCAAAATCTCAGACCCAGGGAGATTAACAAAGCTGCACAAACCCCTGAGGTTGCAGTGCTGGGATTTCTCCTTTAGGGGATGCAATTTCACTTACAGTTGTTGAGTGTGCTGATCTGGATCTGTCGCAGGTGTGGTGAACTAGCCACCACTGCTACAATATGGTGCTGCTGCCACACTCTTGGCAGGTGTGTGGCTGGTGTATATATTTTCTGGTTTTGAGCTCGTTCTGAGTCCCTGGAAGGCATGAGGAGCTTGGCCACTGGGAATTTTAGATACTCTTTGCGCAGAAATAACTGCTGAATTACACCCAAATGATCCGCAGCTGCTCACTTTAGCTCCTTGTTTACCTTTCCTCTCTGGAGCCTGGTGCTGTGAGGCAAGATGGCGCTGGTGCAGCTCCACTGCCACAATGCAGGCTGGTTTCTTTTCTGGTCTCTGGTTGTTCTTTTAGTCTTCTTTTTCTCTCTCCCTTGTGTTTACATTTTTTATTTCTCTGCTGATAGTGTTTTCTGGCTATGAAAAGTGCTGATTTTGTGGCAATAGAGATCCAGTGTTAGCAGGACTCATAAACGCTGCTTTTCTCGATCGCCATCTTCCCAGAAGTCTGAATATGGTTTTCTTGAACTGTTTGTTGTCTGACATTTCCATTCTGTACTTCAAAAATATGATCTCAATTTTTGTGCTTAATTAGGTGTTCTTTTTAAATTTTTTAAACTTTTTTTTTCTTTTTTTTTTTGGTGGTGGTACTGGGGTTCCTGGAAGCCCTTCTACCTCTGGGCTATACTGCCAGACCTATTTTTATACTTTTTTATTTGGAAACAGGGTCTCTTAAGCCAGCGTGGCTGGCTTCGAACCTGTGCGATCCTCCTGTCTCCACCTCCCAAGCGCGGGGATTACAAGCGTGCACCACCATGCCCGGCTTTTTAAACTTTTTATTGGTGCATTATAGTCATACATCTTAATGGAGTACAAGATGGCCAGTACCAATGGGGCTGGATCTAATGTTAAGTGTAGATCGCCCTCCACACTTTCCACAGATGTAGAGTCTCATTCTCCCCCTACCTCTGTAGGTGGTAGATGCTTCTGAGACCAAACTCAATCTAAGAGTCTCTTTACTCCACAGCTATTGCTGGGCTGGTCTAACTTCTCTCTATTCACCTCGATTGGGTGGTCTGTGGTGATCCCTGAATCCTACTAGTTTGATCTAGTGTTAAACATTAGTCTCCCCCACACTTTCTACTGATGCATATCCTGAGTCTATCTGAGCCTCTGCTATGTCCAGCAGCAGACTGCATCCCCACCTTCGCTGGGTTGCACCACAAAATCTAAGATCCAGGGAGTTTGTTGCGGCTGCGCAATTCTCTGGGGGCATGCCATGCTGGGTGTTCTCCTGCAGGCCCTACGGCTTCACTTATGGTGTTGCTGAGTGTTGGTCTGGATCTCTGGAGGGCATGGTGAGCTCAGATGTCAGTGCTGCAAGTTGTAGCTGGTGTTTGCACAGGAGGAACTGATGACTTACAATTCCAATAATCTGCAGCTGCTTACTACAGGTCCTTTGTTGTTTTCCTGTTCATCTCTGGAGTCGGATGCAGTGAGGCAAGATGGCACCACTGCAGTACTTGCAGCAATAAGGCAGGCGGGTTTCTTTTTTGGTATTGAGTGCTGCCTGGATCTCTGGAGGGCGTGTTGAGATCAGTTGCCACTGCTGGAAGTTGTAGCCAGTGTTCACTCAGGAACTGATAACTTATAATTCTGGTGATCTGCAGCTGCTCACTTCAAGTTCTGTTTTTCTGTTTGTCTCTGGAGTCAGGTGTAGTGGGGCAAGGTGACACATCTGTGGCATCCATGGCTGTGATACAGGAGGGTTTTTTCCTGCTCTCTGATTGGTCTTCTAGCCCTTTTTTCCTATCACCTTTGTATTTTTTAAAGTTGTAGTGTTTTCTGGCTTTTGTAAGAATGTTATTTTTAAGGCAATGAAGATCGATTGTCATCAGGACTGGTGTGTGCTGCCTCCCTCCGTGTCCATCTTCCTGGAAGTCTAATTAGGTTTTCTTTAAAGGTAATCTTCCTACCAGTCACCTTTGATAGTTTTTCTTTTTCTTTGTTGTTGATATTTTGCAATTTTACTAAAATGTTCCTAACATAATCTTTTTTTAGACCCCTGAATCATGTGGTAGGCATTTTATATCTATTTGAGAATATTCTCAACTATTATCTTTTTTATATTATGTTCTTCCATATTTGCTAATATTTTCTTCTAGAAATTGAAGATATATAATAGATTTTCTCATTTTATCCTGTCTTTGATGGATCTATCCTATATTTTTATCTCTTTGTCTCTATATCCTCCCCCTCCCACTGCTTTTCCATCTCCACCTTCCTCATACAGAGTATGAGATTGACATTGGTATTTTCATATAAGTACATATAGCCAATGATAGTGATTCCTTCAGTGAACCTCACTCTTCCCCCTCCCCTTCCCTTAGACCACCTCCCTGGCTCCACTTAGGTTTCTCCTCCATTATCTGGAGTCCTCTGATATCTCCATAACTCCCTAGCTTCCACATATTATAGAACACATATGATCCTTCGCTTTCTGCAATTGGCTAACATAATGTTCTCCAGGTCCTTCCATTTTTCTGCAAATGACAGAATTTTGTTCTTCTTTATCACTGAGTAAAATTCCATTATGTGGATATCTATAATTTTGTAATTCATTCTTCTGTTGATGGATACCTAGGTGTTTAGAGGATCTTAATTCCTTTGGTATACTTTTTATACCCACATTAATTTTCTCTGGTTTGTTTTGTTTTGGTACTAAGATTGAATATAAGGGACATTCTACCCCCAAACTACACCCTCAGCCTTTTTTTTTTTAAAAAAAAAAACAGGGTCACACTAAGTTTCTGAGGTTCTTGCTAAATTACTGAGGCTGGCCTCAAACCTACTACCCTGTCTCACCCTCTTAAGTACTGGGATTACAGGCATGCACCACCATGCTTGCACATATTAATCATTAAGTGCACTTGATATACACAGATTCCAGTAGTGGTATGAGTTTGAGCTTAAACTTTTCTATTTCTTTTGACTCTAACTCAAAAAGGATTATTTTTTTCTCTAGTTTTAAAATTATTTTTATTGGTGCATTATAGCCTCACATCATAATGTAATTTGGAGTGACAGTGACATATATGCACACAACACTTGGTGGGCTCCCCCCACCTGTCTCCCCTCTTCCCAATACAGAGTACTGGGACTGATGTTGGTATAGTCACATATTCACATAGTTGATCATAGTCTTTCCATTAATGAACCTTTCCCTTCCCCTCCCCTTCCCTTAGACCACCTCCCTGGCTCCAGTGATCTTTCTCCTCCATTATCTAGAGTCCCTCTGGTATCTCCATTACTCCCTAGCTTTCTCATATTAGAGAAAACATATGACCCTTCAATTTCTGTGACTGGCTAATGTTCTCCCGGTCCTTTCATTTTCTTGCAAATGACATAATTTTGTTCTTCTTTATTGCTAAGTAGAATTCCCTGGTAACTGGGAACAGAACCCAGAGGCATTCTACCTCCGGGGTATACTCCCCAACCTATTTTATATTTTATTTGGAAACTGGTTCTCACTACGTTGCTGAGAGCCTCACCAACTAGCTGAGGATGGCTTTAAACCTGTGTGATCCTCCTGTCTCAGCCTCCCAAGCATGGAGATTACAAGCGCGCACCACCACACCCAGCTTTCTAAGATCATTTTAAAATTTTTGTCAGTTAGAAGGAGATAGAAATCATGCCCTTTCTTGCCCTAAACTTATAGAGAATATGAGATTTGATTAGAAATTTTCCTAAAAGAATATTATTCTCAGCCGGGCGTGGTGGTGCACGCTTGTAATCCCCATGCTTGGGAGACAGAGACAGGAGGATCATGCAGGTTCAAAGCCAGCTATGCTGGCTTAAGAGACCAGACCCTGTTTCCAAAAATAAAAAAGTATAAAATAGGTCTGGGAGTGTAGCCTGGAGGTAGAAGAGCTTCCAGGAACCCCAGTACCACCAAAAAACAAAAAAGAATATTATTCTCTTTCCCCCCTCTTCCTCTCCTCCTATCTTATGCTGTACCTAGAGCCAAGCTTAGTCAGGAAAGCCAACTTCGATAGGGCGTATATTTTTTTCATTCATCCACTGATAGTGGCTTCCACCTAAGATCATAGTTTTACACATAGTGTCTAACCTGACATCCCACCTTCCTGAGCTTAGATGTTTAGATTGTAGTCTATTAAAAACCTATGTTCAGTACAGTGACACATGCCTGTACTTGGGAGGCTGAGACAAAAGGATCACAGGTTTGAGACTAGCCTCAGAAACTAAGCTAGGCCCGCAGCAACTTAGCCAGACTCTGTTTCAAAATAAAAATGACTTGGGGCCTAGCTCAGAGGCAGAATGCCCTTGGATTCAATCCCCAGTACCTAACACACACATACACACACACACACACACACACACACACACGCACACATACAATTCCCATATGTAACAATGAGTCCCACTATTACATATATTCACATATATACATAGAGTAATTGTAATTTATTGCTAAATTCTACTCAGCAATAAAAAAGAACAAAATTAAGTCATTTGCAGGAAAATGAATGGACCCAGAGAACATTATATTAAGTGAGATTAGCCAGGCACAGAAAGTAAAAAGTCATATGTTTCTCTAATATGCAGAACCTAGGGAGTAATCAGTACCAGAGGGACTTCAGATAATGAAGGAGAAACTTCACTAGAGCCAGGGTGGTGGTCGAGGGGAAGGAAGGGAGCAGGGATAAAAAGAATCAGTGAAGGAATTATTTACATTGACATTAGATACATACATGAGAATACCAAGATCAATTTCAATACCTAGTATGGGGAAGGGGAGAGATGAGGAGGGAGTGGGGGGGAGGGAAACCTAATTATTTGAGGCTATAATGCACCAATAAACATATGTAAAAATGAAATAAAATTATTAAAAAGTAAAAATAATTATAATGCACCAATAAAAATCTCTAATAAATAAATAAAAACCCATTCTGTTTCAGCATAGTCAGTAGAAACCCTCAGGGCAAAGTTCCTGTGTCAGGTCATTCCCACCCCACCCCAGAATTGTACCTTCTTATAATTTCTGCTTTTCATTGGTCTTCTATCTTACCTGAGAAACTAAAGCAAAAGCAAAATAAAGAATCTTTTGGGTTCTTTATCTAGAACTTAGGTTGTCAGAAACATAAGACGTGTTTGAGTTTAAAAAATACCTAGATTATTAACACAATCTGAGTATGTGTTAAAATAACTCACCATCCAGATCACATACTAAACAAAAGTGCCTGCCTCCAGCCTGCTCACAGTTACTGTTACCGTGGAAATGGGCAGGGATAGAGGCAGCCTGTTGGTTTATGAGTCTGTTACTTAATGATCTCAGTCAAGCAGAGAATTCAATACGAGCTCAGTCATAAATACTGAATCACAAGCGTATGCCCCCTAGCAAAGAAGGTTCCAACACATTCTAAGACCCACAATAAGGGCTTATTCCCATTGGGTTTAAATAAACAGATATCGTGCACCAGCAAATGCCTTTATATTTTATTGTAAGGCAATAAAATTATGTAATTCCCCAGGGACAAACATAAAATATTTAGTCTTTAAAAACAAGTAGTCCCTGTCTAGCATTATATGAGTTTTCAAGATCAGTCAAGGTTTCTTCTCACATAATAAGCTTAGATATGGTCCCTCAGGGAAAGAAATATATTGCAATTATAACCTTCAATTAACCATCATATCTTGGTAACAATATTTTCTGGGTCCCCAGGCAAAAGAAAGCACAGCTGTTTGGATTAGTTTCCCAATCCTCTGCTTCACTTTCATAAAGGAAATATTCAATATACACAACAACCTTATAAAAGTCAGAAGAATATGACAAAGGAAGGCAAGGAAAGTAGGTGAACGTGTGGAATTTTCTAGTTGTAGAATGTAGTCTCCAATGTATAATGACATTTGCAAGATTTCTGGTAATTTTGACTAAACAAATCTCTAACCATTGCAGAAAACACTTTCCCTAGGATCAGGTGAGCAATGTGAAATTAATGATATTTAACTTATTATTTTTTTTGGTGGTACTGGGGTTCCTGGAAACCCTTCTACCTCTGGGCTACACTCCCAGACCTATTTTTTATACTTTTTTATTTGGAAACAGGGTCTCCTAAGCCAGCGCTGTTGCCTTCAAACCTGCGCGATCCTCCTGTTTCCGCCTCCCAAGCGCGGGGATTACAAGCATGTGACACCACGCCCGGCAATATTTACTATTTTTGATCTTCCATTAAAAATTTCACATGGTTCAATCTAATATTTTTCTTTCCCAGTTAAAACTTATTCTTGCTTGACCATAAACTCTGAGTTATGGCATAACAGAATAGAAACAGTTCTGTGCTAGTATAGTGCCTAAAAAGGCAACCTAAGCAAACAAGTTAAGAAGAAAGTTTCATACGCCTCCTTTTCTTTTCAGGACAAGCAGTGATATGTCATTGGTGTCAGATTGTGTGTAGATGTTCACTTACAACTCTGTCTCTGATACTGTGGTTCTTCCCAGCCACTTAACATGCTTCTGGTTCATTTTTCTTCATTTGTGCTATTTCTCTGGTGATGTGAATCCGTCCCTATCCATTACATCATGCTTCATTTTTTGCTGCTTCTTCAGATTACACTGAGCCTTATGAGGTAAGCTACATCAGAGGAAGGAAAAGTGACTTTCTTTATGTTCAGGAAGAATTCTTTGTCTAACGTCTTCCATTACCCTGCCTGTAAAACAATACTTTCCAAACAATACTTTAAAAAGAACTCATAAAAATTTTTTCTTTGCAGTTGGAACTCCATTAGAGTGCCTTGAATACTCTTGCACACATGCTGAGAATTCAGTTCCGATAGCTAAATATCTTCTGTTAGAATGCACAAAAGTATCCTCAGCTCTGTAACTCAACAGCTCCCTCAATTTTCTAGACAGTAACATGCAGAGTACAATCCCCAAAAAATTGCTATAATTCACTGCCATCTTGAATATAGAATTCCCAAGCCTGCCTTCAGCTACCAGGACCATGAGGATTATTTCCCACCTCTCCCAAGTTTTTCTTTTCTTATATTTATTGGTGCATCTCAATTATACCGAATGGTAAGTTTCATTATGTCATATTCTCATATACATAAAAATACAACTTGATTAATTTCATTCTCCAGTAAACCCCGTCTCACCTACCCTTTGGTTACCCCAGAGGGGAAATACATAGTTCATTTGCTCATAAGGAGGCCATGAGGGTTGTGCTCTTCTTCACAATAGCCCAGATTCCTATTGGGTGTGTTGGTAACAGAGAAGCCATTTTTGGGGCCCCCTGTCTTGAACATACCTTGATGTCCTTATAAAGAGGCAAAATTTGAATGATTTTATGTCATCATTCCTTAATGCAAACACCAACATTTCCAAATGATACTGGATCGGGCTATTTATATGGGACAAATTCAGCAAATAATAATCAACCCTCTCCTTAATGTTGTATTGTATAATTATTGGGAATTATTTTCGCACTGATCTCAACTGCATTTCCAAATTTAGATTAGAATTACCGGGACCAGCCGGGCATGGTGGCACATGCTTATAATCCCAGCACTTGGGAGGCTGAGACAGAAGGATCGCACAGGTTCAAAGCCAGCCTCAGCTACTTAGTGAGGCTCTCAGCAACTTAGTGAGACCCTGTTTCCAAATATAAAGTAGGTCTTGGAGTATAGCCCAGAGGTAGAAAGCCTCTGGGTTCCACCCCCAGTACCACAAAAAAAAAAAAAAAAAAACACAAAGAATTACCATGACCAATATCTAAAGTGACCTCTGAGTTTCATCATGAAAAGTTTGGACAGCAGAGACTTGAAATTGGTTTTATTTGGAAAAAAAAAAATGCCTTGAACTTCCTAAGCAACCTTACATGCTACAATTTGGATGGTCCATCTGTCTGTTGTTCTGTTGTTCATCCTCTCCACTGACATCTCATAGCTAGGAGGAATGGAAAGATCCTCTACCCCACACACCTGGGCTAGGTTAGGTTCACGCTTTTTCATCTGAAGAAGCCAAGGTTCATGACATAACGCTATTCCGGGAATGTGATTTCTGTCTTCCTGTCATTAAGCATTGAATTCACATCACATTATATTGAGAACATGTCACAACATGACAGGCTAAAAATAACTTTGTGTCACTGCTCTGCCCTCCAGACAGGCATTTATTTTAAAGGTGTTCCAGCCTTTTCCAGTCACAGACTAGCATATTTTATGTGTTTAATAAAATAAGCTTTGAATACAAGGAAGAGTGGAGGTTTTCACTGTACATTTTAGAACCATAGTGTTCGTGAGGTCAGTGCAGAGTCTTCTGACTCTTTGCAGCCTCAAGTTCACTATCACTCTGATCTACTTCCAAGTCTTGGCCCCCAGGTGATGGCAGATGCTCATCGTTCATGTCTATCTTAGTTAATTATAGTCTCACCATTAGTGTTGATCTTTTATTTTGCTTCTTCACATAGATTGACATCTTGTGCTGTAGCAACACATAGTATGCTTTGTAAAATTAAGCCCCTACATAAACATATTTCTTATTGGTATTTTTGATGTCTGCATTGAAGACATAGACAGTGAAGAAATGCGGAACAGGCTAATTTACCTGAATCATTCAGTGTTTGAGATAATGTGTTGCACAAAGTATGAGGGAAACAACTCTGCCTGCAAGGGGATGGGGATAAGATAAGCTTCTCAGAGGCAGTAACTGACCTAAATCTTAAAAGAGGAGATTTTCCAGATGGAAAAGAAGTATGAAGGTTTTTCAAGTCATGGGAACAACATAGAAAAAGGTATGTAATGTCATATTTGGGAAGCTGCAACCGGTTTGAAAGAATTGGATCATGGAGCACTTGAGATGGGAATAGAAAAGGAGTTGAAACAAATCACAAAGGTTCAATATTTTTATTCATTATACGGTTGAAGTGGAACCTATAATAGATTTTAAATCAGAAAATGATGTGATGGTTCATCTATGTTTTAAGAAATAATATTACATAGGTCTAATGTCCTACTTTTAAATAATTTATACCTATACTCTAGAAATCATCTTTTACTAAGAGTATAAGTTAAAACAATGTAAGCTATACATTGTGATACACACCTGATATCCTAGTACTTGGGAGAGACAGGAGGATCACAGGTTCAAGGCCAGTCTTGGAAACTTGGCAAAACCCTCAGTAATTTAGGAATACCCTGTTTCAAGATAAAAATAAGTAAAGATAATGTAGATACCAAAAAGAAACTAGCATAGGTCTGGCCATCAAAAGAGCTTTACATTGGATCTGATATGTACTCCTTCCCAGCTATGTAATAGTGGAAAAAAATTATCTCATTTTTAAGATTTTAAAGTAAATATATTATTTCTAGATCACAGGATTGTTATATATTATAATTTATAGACACTAACTACCATATAATTCTATATCTTAACTCATATTTTAACATTACATATCAGTGCATTGTTAAGAATACTGTTGCTTAAAATGATACAAAATTACTTCAAAACTCTTTTACTGTTGAGTAACCTATGGTTATTAAGTAACCCTGATTAGATGGCTAAGGTTGTGATTTTTTAAATGTGCACAAGTCAAAGTCTACATTAATACCTCATGTCTATATTTCTTATGAACCATTAACCTATGGGCAGTTTCACATTCCTTCCTGTGACTCTTTTTTTAGGTTTTGAAGAGTTCAGTAGAGTATCTTATTTTCACCAGTTTCTGAGTGTAAACCAAAAGCTGTTTATATATATATATATAGATAAATGATAGATAGATATATAGATAGATAGAAAGAAATGAAGATATTCCACCACGTTTTATTCTTTTCTTTCTTTTTTTTTTTTTTTTTTTTTTTTTTTTTTTTGCAGCTCTGGGAATGGAACCCAGAGGCATTTGACCTCGAGCTACACTCCCCGCTCTATTTTTTTATTCTTTCTTTCTTTCTTTCTTTCTTTCTTTCTTTCTATTTATTTATTTATTTATTTATTTGGTGGTACTGAGGTTCCTGGAAGCCCTTCTACCTCCGGGATACACTCCCAGACCTATTTTTTTATATATATTTTTATTTGGAAACAGGGTCTCTTAGGCCAGCGCGGCTGGCTTCAAACCTACGCGATCCTCCTGTCTCCGCCTCCCAAGCGTGGGGATTACGAGCGTGCGCCACCACGCCCAGGTATTCTTTATTTTGAAACAGGGTCTCAATAACTTGCAAAAGGCCCCCCTAAGTGGCTGAGGCTGTCCGTGAACCGCAATCCTCCAGTCTCAGCCTCCTGAATGCTGGGATTACAAGCGTGTACCACCACACCCGGCTCTCTTTTTTATTTTTTAATATTTATTTATTTATTTTGTGGGGGCCTGGGGCTGGAACCCAGGGGCATTCTACCTTTGAGCTACACCCCTGCCCTACTTTTTATTCTTATTTGTTTTGCAACAGGGTCTCATTAAGTTGCAGAGGGCCTCACTAAGTAGCTGAGGCTGTCCACAAACCACAATCCTCTGGTCTCAGCCTCCCAAATGCTGGGATTACAAGCATGTGCCACCACACCCTACCCAAAAGCTGTTTCTTCTTCTTTTTTTTTAACCACACCTTATTGTGACAAGATGGAGCCATATTTTCATTTCCTCAAGAAGTCTTCTGTTTCTGATTTATTAATTAAATGATTTCCTCTTCTTCAAACATTTTCAATTGAAACCATGCTTATTAAGCAGACTTTATTCTGTTGTTCATGACAAAAGAAAAAGAAAAAAAAAAAACTAACAATCAAATCTTTCTTTTCTTACTAGCAGAAATGTGCAGAAAGCAATTTTACCTCCTCAAAGCATGTGCATGGTCATAGATAACAGATTGTCATTGGTACAATATCACAGCATCCTTGATTAAAATAAGGCTAGTTCTAAAAGCATAGTATTTATTTGTTTTTAGGTTTTTATTCTTTATTTATTTTATTTATTTTTTATTTATTCTTTTATTTATTTGCTTTTAATTTTTTATTCTTTTAGGTTTGAAAAAAGTTTCATCTTTAAGAATATAAAAAGCTCTTTCAGTCTCACATTGAAATTCCAGTTGCCCTTTAAGTATACAAAATGGAAGCATGTAATTACTTGAGAGTCTTGAGAAAGTAGCATAGGATCTCACATAAAATTCTAATTTTCAGTATTCAAACTTGCCTTGGTGGTTACATTTTCCAAATTTCCCATCACTGGGGTGATACTGGCCTGGGAAACATGGCCAAAGTCAAAACACGGAAGCTCGCTGGTGGCTCCTGCCTATAATTCCAGTACTTGGGATGCTGAGACAGAAAGATCACAGGTTAAAGATCTCAGCAACTAAGTGAGACCCTCAAGAACCTAGTAAAACCCTATTTCAAATTAAAATTTATAAAAGGGGCAGAATGTAGCTTAGAAGTAGAATTTCCCTAGATTCAATCCTTACTACTCCCTCCCACAAAACATAAGCTAAGAGAATCTAAAAGTTAGATAGTGCCCCTTAAGGTGAACTTAAGGATATTGTTTATGAATCCCACATTATGCTTTCTTTATTCCTGTCAGGAAGCCCCAGTGGTAGCCAGAGCAGCCCTGTTCCTGGAATGTGCCCGCTTTGTTCACCGCTGCAACCGTGGCAACTGGCCTGAGTGGATGAAGGGGCACCACGTGAACTTCACCAAGAAGGGCCTCTCCCGGGGACGGTCTCCCACCGTGGGCAACAAGCGGAACCAGAAGCTGCAGTGGAGTGCTGCCAAGCTCTTCTACCAGTGGGGCGACGTGAGCTCTGATTCCTTCTATTACACTCAGAGCACACAAGTGACGCTTTGACTGTGTGTTTTAAAGATAGTTTGAGTGTTATCCACCAGACTCGGAATGAAACACTTTGGGGACAAAATGAATAGCTCATTCTTTGAGGGTAGAAATTACTATCTTTGATTTACAGTCAAGAAAACTGAAATTCACCCATGTCAAGAGACTTGCCAGAGTTCATATCCAGTACATGGTATTCCATCTCCCATGTTGGATTCCTAAGCCTTGCTTTCAATTGCTGTATTCATCAAAAATCACCTTTGCAGGAATCATTGTTACAGTAGTAAAATACTTATATCTTCATATTGGCTTTTCATTCCAAATAATAATTTCTAAGACACTCCAGTTGTTCCTTGTGTGCCAATAGCACAGACTACTACTATCCACAACACTTTTCAATCCCAATCCTGCATTGCGAACTGTGCCACTTAATATCCTGAAACTCAGTTGTGCCAAATTACACCCTTCTCCCCAATAAACACATCCCACTCACAACCATCCTTGAGCTTTCTATTCTTATAAATGGTATCATCATCACCTTCCATGACCATCTTTGGCCATATGCTAAAGCTCCTTTCCCTATAAAATCTATCTCTCTTATATCACTGAATCACATAGGTCAGATCTTCATCACCTCTCATCTGGATACTTAATGCAGTCTCCTATTTGGTCTCCTCCTCACAGCAAATCCTTCCTACACATTGCCAGTAAGATGATGGCCTCATAATGCAGCCCATCCAGAACAGAACATTAATTCTGATCTCCCAGCCTCCAGACTTGACCCCTCCAAATCCTCCTTCAAGCTGCTGGAAGAGTAGCTAGATGAAAATGCAAATCAGATTGTATCTCTCGCCCCCTTAATGTGCTCCAACAGCCCTCCTTTTCCTTTGGGTTAGAACTCAAATTGTTTATCCTGGCCTTGCTGCCTCTTCCACTACCTTTGCTCAGCCCATTTGAAATTATGGATGATGAAGTCAAATGAGCAGGTGCACATCAACCTTTATCTTACACCTTTGCACCTAAGATGTGCTCAATAATAATGTTATTACATTAATTTTTGAAGGCAGGTTACATGGCTTGTCTCTGCATATCTGATCATCTAGCACAATGTCTCTCAAATGAGTGATCAGTTAACTGGCTTTACCCTTCCTTTTCAACCTTTTTGCACACTATTTCCTCTCATAAAAACGTTCTTTGCTGGGCATGGTGGCGCACGCTTGTAATCCCAGCCAGCATTTGGGAGGCTGAGACCGGAGGATCTCGGTTCATGGACAGCTTCAGCTACTACTTAGTGAGGCCCTCTGCAACTTAGTGAGACCCTGTTTCAAAATAAAGAATAAAAAATAGGGCAGGGGGTGTAGCTCAGAGGTCGAATGCCCCTGGGTTCCATCCCCAGACCGGCAAAAAGAAAAAAAGTTAATCAATCAGATGACCTATTTGTTGATAGTTGAATACATGGTGTGTTTCCCTGAATATGGACCTCCGAATATTTATCTACTCTCTCTATTCTCCGTCAGCCCAAACATCAATTCCTCAAAATCCACAGCAGTCAAATTTACTATGATTTTTGAACCGAATTTATCTTCTGAACTTACAAAATGTTGACAATTTTTAATGTGTTATTTGAGTGTGTTTTTACCTCCCCCAAAAAACTATGAGGTCATTGAGGGAAAGAATACCAGACATAGACACTCTGTGTTTGAATCCCATTTTACAGCTCACTGAGCCACAACCTGTCTAACCTTCCTGTTTGTCAGGTATCCTGATGTTTGTGATTTTATAATCTACTGCGGAACATTACAAAGAGATACTTGTATACTAGAACAACCCTTTTAACTTTGTGCTTTTTAAATACCTTATAAATGACCCCCACCTATAAATATTTGATGCATAAACTGAGAACAGAATAACCTATCCCTAAGATATTTTTCCAGACTGGACAAGACATACTGCTCTAAATTGTCATTTAGACATTTAGTATTATATCAGACAAGTTCAATTTTGAGAACCCTTTCAGCTTTATAAACTGTGGATTTAAATTGTTTGGTTACAATAGCCCAGAAGAATCAATATAGAAAAGTTCTCCCTTTGAGTCTCACTATTCAATGTGTTCATTCTACCCCAGTCTCATGATTACGTGTCTCATCCTCAGGACAAGGGCTCTTTTGGTGGTGGTAGTGTGTGTGTGTGTGTGTGTGTGTGTGTGTGTGTGTGTGTGTAATGTATATATACATGTTGTTTATTTAAAATTTCCCAGCCTAGCAGCTAAAATCTTAGGATTCTGTGACACTTTTTGTGTGTGTGGTACTGGGGTTCCTGGAAACCCTTCTACCTCCGGACTACACTCCCAGACCTATTTTTATATTTTTATTTGGAAACAGGGTGTCTTAAGCCAGCAAGGCTGGCTTCGAACCTGCGTGATCCTCCTGTCTCCACCTCCCAAGCATGGGTATTACAAGCGTGTGCCACCACGCCCGGCTCTGTGACACTTCACATTAACGTGGGGTTTTTTGCTTCCTGGTTTATAGCTTGTCAACTTAATTCCAGAGTTTAAGAAGACCTCTCTGTTTCTAGATATCTAAGGCATTCAAAAACTTGGGTTTTTATTTAAAGAGTTCTGGATATCCTTTGCATATCCAGTAGTGAACATATACTGGTTCCCAGCAGTGATTCTAATTTCTTGAATGCTCAAAATTTAGTAACTTTTTAAAATAGTTGAATGTTTCAGGAAGAACGAAGAAAATGAGCCAGAATTTGTTCTTACTGATGCACAGAGAACCAACTGCCAAACCCCAAGACCAGCGCTTGCGTTAGCTTCTGTGCTGACTCTCCTCTTCCCCGCATCCCTTCTGCTGCTGCATATACTATGTCACTGGGATCTAAAGAAATTAGTTGTAGTATTTTTGTTCCTTCTGGAGGAAATTTCTTTCAGTAAATTATACAACAGTGCATGATGACTCAGAAGAACACATAATATGGGTATTGATTTAATGAATATTGTGTTAGAGCTAATATTGTCAGTGTGCTAAGTTATTAAAAGTAGAATGCCCTTGGATTCAATCTCCAGTACTATAAAAAGAAAAAAAATCTGCCTATTTCTTAATGTCAAATCTATAAAGTAACTTTTTAGTAAATAGATAAGCTTTCGGAAAAACTTCTTGTACAAATGTACATGGGTCTCATCCCAGCTTATACAGGTTCCTAGACTAAATGGCCCTGAAGATTGCATCAGTTAGCTTTCATCTCTGAGCTTTCATATTGGCAAACAGTGGTGACAACCCTGTGGCATGCAGAAGAGGCTGATTGGGTAATCTACTAATATGTAGAGAATCAGGGAAAGGGGCACAACTATAATAAATCATAGAAAGTCTGTAAAAGCCAAGAAGCACATACATAAAGGCAGATATAAACGTAATTGCACACCAGAATTCTTGCCAGCTTCCACATGCACTCGTGGTTGATTAGACCACTTATTAACCCCTTTAACTGGTTGATTATACCCTGTATGGTGCAAGAGTCCACTTGAGTCTAACATACTTTGTGCATTTTATTGTTTCTCCCCATGGCAGGCCATCGGCATCCGACTGAATGAGCTGTGTCACGGGGAGAGTGAGAGCCCAGCCAACCTGCTGGGCCTCATTTATGATGAGGAAACCAAGAGGAGGCTGAGAAAGGAGGATGAGGAGGAAGACTTTTTAGATGACAGTAAGGAGACTCCCTTTACTACAAGAACCCCTGCTTGTAAGAACCTCTGCCTTAGGAGCACGTAATACTTTTCTTTCCTCTCTCATACTCTTAACCACCTTTCCATGTCCCCTCTGCGCCTCCCCCCCTCGCCCCATTCGTGGATGTGAAGTATGTGTATTAAGCCACACAGAATGAAGGCAAAACCCAGAAAGATGGGCGAAGAGCTGCAGGCAATGTAGGAAGGCCACGACTTTTTAGTCTCCGACTCTTGTTATCCTACGTCACTCAGTGTTCAGCTTCTCTGAAGGGATCTCTTGGAGAGAATGTAGTTGTGAAAAACTGCTGTCCCAGAAAAGATTTTTGTCAGGTTTGACATTGTTATTGCTATTGTAAATAAGAAAAAGACAAAATAGAGCTGAGTGGAAGATGCTTTCCAAATCGCTAAAATATTAAAATATTTAACTGGAGTGTATTACAATATTTAATATAAAATTGGAATATTAGAAGAGTTTACTCAAACTGTGACTGTCCGTTTTATTGTATTTATTTATTAGACATCATAAAAGAGCAAAGAAACTTGTTACATTTTTCTCTAACAGTATTTTGTGCATAAGTGTGCTCTGTCTTATAAGAGTTTATATGCATTTGTACCACTATCTTTCATGGAGTATTGCAGTCCAGTGATGGTTGCAGGATCAGTAGCTTTGTATGGTGAATATGGTGACATTTCTTCCTTTTAACCTTAACCTGGTGGTTTGAAATTCAAGCTCCCTGGATATATGTATTTTTTTATTTTGTTTTATTTTATTTTATTTTATTTTATTTTATTTTTTGGTGGTACTGGGGTTCCTGGAAACCTTTCTACTTCTGGACTACACTCCCAGACCTATTTTTTTATTATTATTTTTATTTGGAAACAGGGTTTCTTAAGCCAGCACGGCTGGCTTCGAATCTGCGTGATCCTCCTGTCTCCGCCTCCCAAGCGCAGGGATTACAAGCGTGCACCACCACACCCAGATCCTTGGATATATTTTAAAGGTTGCTCTTAGCTAATTGATGCTGAATCTACTACCTCCTTGCAGTTATGAAATGTGCAAGGATGGCTAGATGATAATAGTAAATAGGACTAAATAATAATCAGAGAAAATTCTTACAGTCTTCCTTGCCACTTCCACACCAAAGTTTTTTTCTGCTTCTAAGACCTTCTTGAATCAGAGAAAATAATCTTGACTTGGTGTTGACAAAATAGCGAGTTCTCACATCAGTCTTTCAGATTAATGATAAAAGGTGACCCCCAAATATAAGTGAGACTAATTTATAATGACTTGTGAAGTTGGAGCTAATCCATAAGAAGACTTGAGGACTCTCCAGACATCACCAAACCTAAGAGGAGGTCTGCAATAAGACCCCTCCAGCAGAAGGTACCCAAAACTACTCTGCATCTCACAGGGGTTTAGAGGACATAGGGAGCTGGAGCAATGTCAGAGTCGATGCACAGGCCAGATAACTCAAATCCTGATCAGATTACAAAAATATCATTAACCAATGTTCTGCCTGTCAGCTTTTGTTGAAGCCATGTAGAATTCAACTTACTTACTGTAACAGGATATTTCAGGTGATAATCATGAGGGAGCCTGGACTAAGATCAAGTTAGCTCACTGTCTACAGGATTGCTAAGAAGAGTCTGGGTGATAACCTCAAAAGGAAAAGAAGGGTTTCATTGTTTTTGTAAACAAATTTGTATATCCAGGGTTTTTAGAGCCACGTGTCCTCCACTGAAAACTAGGATTGATGTGTGTAATTTAGTAGCAAGCCATCTCAAAACTAGCTTATCTTGCACTTAAAAGATAAAAATGATGCAAGCAAGTTTCAGTTTGAAAATTCTAGAGGAAATTGTCTTTTCCATCCTTAATGAGAGGCAAATTATCTGGTCACATATTAATTCTTGAGAGCAAATAATGGTTTAGGAGAGGAAATAATAGCCCAGATATCTTCAGAATACCACAGTTTATGCTATATTCACAGAAATCATGAAGTATGTATTCTATTTAAATAAGAGAGATTAATACTCAGGACACATTTTAGACATTTTTAGCAATATTGATATGTATTGATATTGTGATTGCTTGATTACTTGGTTCATTCAAAAGAGTTCTTTCTTTTATTAAAAAAAAAAGCCACTGCATGGCTTTTGTCTTCTTTACTAAACCCTAAGTAATCAGAACATTTCTGCATGATTTGGAATGACACATATTTGAGAACTAATGCTGAAAATTTTTAAGGCTTTGTGTTATCTTAGCCATTAGTTGGCATATGGTTGATACAATGTCTTACTAATTCAAAGACCACTATTGTTTAGAGCAAAAGGGAACATTAGCATACATCTAGCATAGCTGTGTCTTATTATGACAGGCTAACTTGTGTAAACTGTGGGATACAGGTGATCAGGTAACTGTGTTTTCTTTTGTCTATGTTACCCTAACACAACTGGAGTACAGCTGAAACAACTTCATAGCCCCCAGAACACTAAGACAAACATCCTTTCATAAAGCGAGCTGAAAGGATTTTTGTAGTTCCAAACCTAGTTCATTGCCATATACATAATCTACATCTGGTTGAATGTGTGAGTATTTGGTATTATTTTCATTCAAATGTTTTCTAGTTTCTTTGGAGCTATATTTTGTTGTTTATAATACTTTAAGGAGAAGAATTTAGTTTTGCTGGCTTGATATCCTAGTAAGCCATAAGAGATTTATATGATCTAAAGAAAAAGCAGAGATATCTGATATTTCAGAATTGAAGCACTCCTTACAGTCTTGCAAAAGAGAGGAAGAGAGAGTCTTATGAGAAGGCACAAATTATGTTGAGAGGGATAGGTAAATTGAGCATGTGTGGGTGATGTTCTCATATACAATCTAATTTTATATGTGTGTGGCTAGGTCCATCAAACCGTGCCTCTCTGTACTTGTTATTGGTTTGTCTTCTAACAAAAGAACTTCTTTATTCCTTAGGTACTGTGAACCCCTCCAAATGTGGCTGCCCCTTTGCCTTGAAGATGGCAGCATGCCAGCTTCTCCTGGAGATTACCACCTTCCTGAGGGAGACCTTTTCTTGCCTTCCTAGACCTCGCCCAGAGCCTCTGACAGTAAGTTAAAGCAT
This sequence comes from Muscardinus avellanarius, assembly GCF_963383645.1. NCBI lineage: Eukaryota > Metazoa > Chordata > Mammalia > Rodentia > Gliridae > Muscardinus > Muscardinus avellanarius. The sequence continues at coordinate 28,925,694 of NC_137787.1, read as the reverse complement.
GCATATTGATAATCAGGCTATTTGGAGAGACCAGACATGTGGCTAGGTTTTCAGTATTTTAAATTTCTTTAAGTGCCTCAATGTACACATTCAACCATTTTTTAAACATTTATACATAAAATAAATGATCTTTTTGCTATTCAAATCATAACACCAATATTGTTTTGGAGATCAACAGAGACCACAGCTTCAGATACAATGCTAAGTTGACTATCATTAGTTACACTGTGAATATCTAAGGGCCTTTAAGTTCCTTTCTCTACAAATTGTGAGTTTTATGGCCAACATATTTCAGAAATCATTGATAGATTTCTTTACGAACTATCTGCTCATATTTATATAGAAATGTGCTTCCAGTGAGTTTTCTTGTTTAAATTATGGGTTAAAAGACTTTAGTGTTCAGTGTCTAAATATTCCCAAATATACTTGTCAGTTGTGTAGCATTTCTTATGGATAATTAATCGGTAGGCAGAAAACATGACTCTCCCCATGCATACACATACACATTCACATACCATGTACCATGAGAGACTAATTGTTTTGCTGTGGAAATACACTGTGCAAGATCCAGGCATCTTCACAGAGCACATGGTACCAGGGAATGCCTTGGAGACGAGCTTTCTGGCTTCTTGTCCATGAATGAGCACTCCATGTCAGTGTAGGCATATACAGCATAGGCAGCGTCCAGCCAGAGCGGAGGAGCCAAAGTCTCTCCAACACTGTTTTACAATCTTCTACCACTCTCCCAAAACAAAACAAACAACAAAAATGTAACACTAGCAATCTCTGGGCTTCCAGTTAAGAGAATCTGATGATCCATCACCTTTCTGCTTTTTAAACCAATTAAGCATGAAACCTACAAGATCCTAATCCTGGAGCATCTAAGGGGGAGATGAAAGAATCACAAAAGTAAGACCTTTGCCTTTGGCTTTCCAGTGTTCTAGAAAGTCCATTTTGTCACACCCTAAAACATTAAATGGGCATTTTCATGTTGGAGATGTATACAAGTAAAATGTATGTTTTCAAAGAAAACATAGACATACTTGGTGTAAAACTGTATCATTTTGGTATTGGAAAAGAAATTTTCTTCTACCGCTTTTTTATAACTTCCTACTAACGTACATCTTTAATCTCTGAATTCTCATTTTTACTATGACATTGAGAATACTGTATAAAATCCAATCAGGGTTTCTCAACACATGTAATTAAAGTCCAGTATAATAAAATATCTGATCCATAAGCCTGTATCCGTGCCATCCCTATCAACCTTCTAATTACACTAAAGTCTTCATAAAAACACAGAGTACATCTGCTTTTCTGCTGTTTTTGTTTTGTTTTGTTCTGTTTTTGTGGTGCTTGATACTGAACCCAGAAACACTCTACCTCCACGCTATACTCCACGCTATACTCCCAGCCCTATTTTATTTTTCTATTTGGAAGCAGGGTCTTGCTAAGTTGCTGAGAGCCTCACTAAATTGCTGAGGCTGATTGTGAACTCATGTTCTTTATGTCTCAGCCTCCCAAGTACATCTGCTTTTAAGTTTTCAGGTTAGTATTGGTTGCCATTTTGCTCATCTTGAGTTTGGCTTGGCTAATTTTGCTTTCTTTTTTAACATTCTAGCTAAATGCCCCTTATTATCATAACAATTTTATTCCTTAAATCAATCAGTTTTTTGTTTTTTTTTTACTGGCAGTGCTGTAGGAAACTGAAACTGAATCTTCAATCATTTTGTAAATAAGAGGGAAAATTTTTCTCCTTTACTTTCTTTAGTTCTCAGAAATCATTTGTTCATTACAATAGAATTCTTTTTAATTTTTTATTGGGGCACTATAGTCTCACATCATAATGTGGATAATGTTGCCAGTGGCATATATTCAGATAGTACTTGGTACCTTCCTCCCCCTCCGCATCCCCTTTTTCCTCTCTCCCAATACTGAGTGTCCAGGTTAACAATGTTATATTCACATGTATACACATATTCAAATGCAAGTTTTCTATTAATAAACCTCAGTCCTTTTTCCTCTCCTCTCCTTCCTTTCTGACTTAATGAGGTTTCCCTTCGTTGTCTGGAGTTCCTCTGGTATCCCTATGCTCCCTAGCTTGAGCATATTAGAGAAAACATATGTCCCTTTTCTTTCTTTGTTTGGCTTATCTCACTGAACATAAAGTTCTCCAGATCTTTCCATCTTGTGAATGATATGATTTTGTTCTTCTTTATTGCTGAATAGAATTCCACTGTGTATTTCCCACAATTTTGCAATCCATTTATCTTTTGATTGAGACCTAGGTTGGTTCCATATTTTTGCTATTGCAAATTGTGCTGCTATGAACATGGGTATGCATATGTTACTGTAGTTCTCTGATTTCAACCCCTTTGAGAAGATACCCAAGAGTGGTATAACTGGTTTATATGGTGGATCCATTCCCATGTTTTCTAAGAAATCTCCACACTGATCTCCATAGCCACTGAACTAGTTTGCACTACCACCAACAGTGTAAAAGAGTTCCTCTTTCCCCGCATCCTTACCAGCCTTTGTTGGTATTTGACTTCTTTATGCTTGCCGCTCTAATTGGGGTTAAATGGAATCTCAGTGTAGTTTTGATTTACATCTTCCTGGTGGCTAATGATGTTGAACAGTTTTCATGTATCTATTGGCCATTTGTATCTTTCTTTGGTGAAGTGTCTATTCAATTCAGTTGCCCATTTCTTAATTAGGTTGTTTTTTATTTTTATTTATTTATTTTTTGCTAGTGTAAAAGAGTCTTTTGAGCTCCTTGTATATTCTGGATATTATCCCTCTATCAGAGTGGTAACTGGTAAAGATTTTCACCCATTCTGTAGGCTTTCTTTTTAGATTCTTGATGGTTTCCTTTGATGATCATAAATTTTTAGTTTGATGCCATCCCACTTGTTAATTCTTGTTTTAATTTCCTGTGCTTTGGAGGTCTTGTTGAGGAAGTTCTACTTGTGCCTACATGTTGAAATGTTGAACCTATGCCCTCCTCTAATAGCTTCACAGTCTCTGATCTGATTTCCAGGTCTTTGATCCATCTCGAGTTGATTCCATCTTTCTACAAATGGATAGCCAGTTCTCCAAGCAACATTTGTTGAAAAGGCTATCTTTTCTTTAGCATATGAATTTGGCCCCTTTGTCAAAGATCATTTGACTACAAATGTGTGGGTTTGTTTCTTTATCTTCTATTCTGTCCTATTGGCCTGTATGCCTGTTACTGTGCCAGTACTATGCTGTTTTAACTACTATTACCCTGTAGTATAATTTGAAGTCAGGGATTGTGATGCCTCCTGCATGGTTCTTATTTTTGAGAATTGCTTTGGCTATTTTGGGTCTTTTGTTTCTCTATATTAAATTCATGACATATTTTTCTAGCTCTATGAAAATGTTGTTGATATTTTAATAGGAATTGCATTGAATCTATACATTACTTTCAGCAGAATGGCCATTTTGATGATATTTATTCTGCCTATCCATGAGCAAGGGAGATCGTTCCATCTTCCAAGGTCTTCTTCAATTTTTTTCTTTAATGTTTTATAGTTTAATGTTTTATAAAAGATTAGAGGTCTTTTACATCTTTGGTTACAATTATTCCTAAATATTTTGTTGGTTTTGAGGTTATTGTGAGTGAAATTGTTTTCTTCGTTTCTTTCTTCATGGATTCATTGTTGCCATATAGAAAAGCAACTGATTTCTTTAGGTTGATTTTGTATCCTGCCACTTTGCTGAATTGGGTAATCAACTCCCATCATATTTTGGTTGAGTTTTTTTTTTTTTTGGGGGGGGCGGTCTTCTAAATATAGGATCATGGCATCTGCAAACAAGGATGATTTTAATTTCTCTTTTCCTGTTTGAATTTCTTTGATATCCTTATCTTACTGCTGAGGCAAGATTCTCTAAGACTATATTGAAAAGTAGTGGTGATAGTAGGCATCCTTGTTTTATTGCCTATTTTAGAGGGAATTCTTGCAGTTTTTCAGCATATATTGATATGCTCATGTGATTTTTGTTCTCAGTTCTATTTATGTGGTGAATAGCATGTACTGATTTGAGTATGTTGAACCAGCTTTGCCTTTCTGGGATGAAACCAACTTGGTCATGGTGTACAATTTTGATATGATTTTGAATGCATATAGCTAGCATTTTGTTTAGAAATTTTGCATCTAAGTTCACCAAAGATATTGGTCTGTAATTATCTTTTCTTGAGGTATATTTATTTGGTTTTGGTATTAATGTGATACTGGCCTCATAGAAGGAGCTTGGGATAACTCCATCTTTTTCAATTTCCCATAACAAGTTGTGAAGTATTGGGATTAGTTCATCTCTGAAAGTTTTGTAATTCAGCTGGAAACCCATCTGAGCCTGGGCTTTACTTTGATGGCAGAATTTTTATTGCTGTTTTTATTTCTTTGCTTGCAGTTGGTTGGTTTATGCTTGCTATGTCCTCTTGGTTCAATTGAGGTAGGTTAAATGTGCTTAAAAATCTATCAATTTCTTCCATGTTTTCCAGTCTATTGGAGTATAAATTTTTAAAATAGTTTCTAATAATCCTTTGAATTTCCCCACTATTTGGTAATGTCTTCTTTTTCATTTCTGATTTTAATTATTTGAGTTGATTCTCTCTTTCTTGTGATTAGGTTGGCCAGGGGGTTGTCAATCTTATAAATGTTTTCAAAGAACCGGATTTTTGTTTTGTTGATCCTTTGTATTGTTTTTTATTCTCTATATCATTTATTTCTGCTCTGATTTTAATTATTTAATACCTTCTGCTGGCTTTGGTATTAGACTGTTCATGTTTTTCTAGGTCCTTGAGATGTGTCATTAGGTTGTTTACTTGATGACTCTGTTCTTATGTAGGCACTCATGCTATAAACTTTCCTCTTAACACAGCCTTCAAAGTGTCCCATTGATTTTGGTATGTGTGTCTCTATTTTCTTTTAATTATAGGAATTTTTTTTATTTTCCCCCTTATTTCTGATCTTATCCATTCATCGTTCAATAGTGTATCATTCAATCTCCAAATATTTTTGGAGATCTCCAAATCTCTAAATAGTTTCTTTTGGTCTTCCTGTTATTGATTTCAACTTTCATTCCGTGATCTGAAAAGGTGCAGGAAATTATATATTACATTTTTTAAATTTGCTGGTGTTTGTTTTGTGGCCCAGGATGTGATCTATTTTGGAGAAGGGTCCATGAATATCTGATAAGAATGTGTACTCTTGCTGTTCCTGGTTGAAATGTTCTGTATGTGTCTATTAGGTCCATTTGGTCTATAGTTTTCTTTAGTTCTGAAGAGTCTTTACTCATCTTTTGCCTTGAAGAATGGTCTAGTGTTGTGAGTTGTGTGATGATGTCTCCCAATATTATTATATTTGGGTCTATTTGAGATCTGCTGTCATTTTACAAATGTGGGTACACCCACATTTGGGGTGTAAACATTTACTATCATTATATCTTCTTATTGAATTTTCCTTTTAGTAATTGGAAGTGCCCTGCTTTGTCTCTTCTGATATCTTTTAGCTTAAAGTCTGTTTTATTGGATATCAGCGTTGTTACCCCTGCTTGATTTTTGTCTCCATTGGCATAACAAATCTTTTTCCATCCTTTCACGTTCATCCTATGAATATCTTTGGCTGTAAGGTAAGTTTCTTGCAAGCAGCATATATTTGGATTACGTTTTTGAATCAATATTAACATTTTGTCTTTTAATTGGTGAGTTAAGTCCTTTGACATTCAGTGGTATTATTGAGATATGATTTTTGTTTTCTGTCATTTTGTGTTCTATATTCTATTTCATATAATGTTATTTCTTCTTTGCTTAGTTGCCCCACTGATAGAATTCATCTCTTCTCTGGTTTTGAAATTTGCTACTTTTTCTTCTTTATGATTTATGTCTTTAAGTATTTTCTCTAGTGCTGGCTTAGTATTCATGAAGTTTTTGAGATTCTGCTTGTCTTGAAACACTTTTATTTCTCCATAAATTTTGAATATTAATCTTGATGGATATAGAAGTTTTGGTTAGAAGTTGTTTTTTTCCAGGGTCTGGAGTACATCATACCAGTCTCTCCTGGCATTCATGACTTGGGTTTTAAAGTCTGGAGTAATTTTTACTGTTTTGTACCTGAATGTCAACCATTATTTTGTTCTCACTGCTTTTAATATTCTTTCTTTAGCCTCTATGTTGTTCATTTTGATTATTTACATGGCATGGGGAAGTCCTTCTTTGATCTTGTCTTAATAGTGTTCTATATGTCTCTTGTACATGGATGTCCAAGTCTCTTTCCTTATTTGGAAAATTCTCTGAAATTATTTCTCTGAAGAGATTGCATATACCCTTGGTCTGTGCTTCTATTCCTTCTTCAGTGTCTTTTATCTGTAAGTTAGGACATTTCATATCATCCCATGGTTATTTGGTGTTTAGGTTCTGTTGTTGTAATCTGTATACTGTTGACTGTGCTTTTGGTTTTGAATGGACTTCTAACAATAATATTCTGTTTTTCATTTCATCTAGTCTTCCAGAATTTCTTTCTATTATTGTCTTCATTTCATTTAATTACTCTTTCATTTCATTCCAGGCCTTTTCCTGATTCTTTCTTAACATCTCAATTTCCTATTTCATTTCCTGTACACTAACTGTTAGGCCTTTCATCTTACTGAAGATCAGGATTCAGAATTCTCTGTTGCATTTCTTATAGGTCAATATTCATATTTTCCCCTATTTCCTTACTGTTCCTCATTCTCATATTTTCAGAATCATTGGGTTTCTGTTCCTGTTATCTTGGCATCTTCTTTCTTTTTGTGGGTGAGTCATTGATAGGTGCTGTTCCAGATCACTATTGGGAGAGATGGTTCCAGCTTTTTCTCACACTTTGATATTAATCTTAAAGACTGTGTCTACTGTCAGTCCACTGTTGTTCTACCTGTAGATCATCAAAACTGAGTTGCTCTGGGGTACCTTCTGCTTGCTGTTATGCTGGCATTGATGAGTTTCAGGTGTTAAGGTCAGGTATTCTGTCTGCCGCTACCTTTATAAGGAGTCATCTCAGTGGTGTGGGTAGAATAGTTTATGACCTATTTTTTTTTTCTAAACCTTGATGTGTGGTCTGTTGAGTGCTTTCTTTTATCTGCTATGGTTAGTTTATATTTATTGTCTGGTTGTCCATTTCTGTGGATCACATATCTGATCCAATCTTAGCTGCAGGGATTTAGAGGTGAAAGCAGGTTCATGCACTGGTAAGTAGTGTTCTTTTTAGTGATGAGGGTTAGGTTGGGGGGGGAGCTTGGGTGATGGGTATAGGAGTAGGGTAAAGTAGAAGATATGATTAAGTTGAGTAAAAATTTAAGTATAAAAAGGTAGTGTCTGATTGAGATGAGAGGCAATGCTATAGTAAGATTCTTATAGTTAGTATAGAATATTTAGGTATGGAGATATAAAATAGCTTGGATATCAAACGAGATACAGAAAGAGAAAAAAAGTTTTGAGAGAAGAGAATAGATAGGATAAAGGAAGGAAGTTTGTAAAAGAAATGGGAGGGAGCAGACAAACATGCATAAAATAACAAAACAATCAACAAAAACTAACAATAAGAACAAATCAAAACAAACAAACAAAAATAACTAGCAACAGTGAGGAAGAAAATAAAAAAAATACTGCCAATTTACACATATAGGGCCCATATAATGTCTGTTCACTATAGTAGGTTCTGGAACATGTTCCAATATCTCTCATTTGCCCAGTAACCTATTGTCAGTTTTAAACCCACTTTATGAGCATTTGCGCTCCTCTCTCACCTCCCATCGCTTTGTGCTTCTGTGTCAGAGTGGCGGGTGTCACTGTAAATGAGTTTTGGGTAAAAGCAGGGTTCTGAGTTTTCTGGTCCTGGTCTCTGTGCTCTCTGGTTCTGGGCTCTGCACCTTCTGGCCCTGAGCCTACATCTCCCTATCTGAACTGGTGGAAGGTGTACAGTGTAATCTCGGTGCAACTCCCTGTGACCCTGTGCCAGTACTGCACCCTGGGCACTTTGGGCCTTTCTTGTGTCTGTAGGTTATAACTCCACCACCTACAGTGTGGCCCACCAGATCTTAGCCTGCCAGGGTCCCATGGATGCTCTGGGTGGTCGTCCACTGAGGAAGGTGATTACCTTACTGTTTTGTGGTCCGGTTCTCTGGAGGTCACAGTGTGCTGCTGCAGGTGCTGGATTCTGATGAGCACATGGGCTTTTGGACCTTTATCTCTGCCCCTGAAGCATAGTGCTGGTCATGTAAGATATTAGAGCTCTGCCGCCACTTATTTCACTTCTTGGTTTTCTTACTGGATTTATTGGGGCTGCAGAGCTGACAATCACGATTCAGGCTGGCAGCCCGGGATTGCGCCAGCCACAACACCAGGTCAATCACACTTGGGCTCTGCTATCAGTCTCATGTTATGACTAGGATTTTATTCTGCCATGGTTCCCTTTTTTGTGTTTTCTTTTGTATGTATCTTCACTGCTTTGTTTTTTCTTGTCAAAAAGCTGCCTTCTCGGTAGTTGATTTTTGTTACAGCTACTGAGATGTGCTGTGTCCCACAGTTGCCATTTTCTTCCTCTTACAATAGCATTTTCATTGCTAAGTTTAGGTTTTTGTATCCTGCTGGAGTGTGGCCTTTATAAAATAAGGCAGGAAAGATGTATTTTTCATATTTCAGCCATCTAACTATAGTTGAAAGTAAAGAAGGCTCAAGCCACATTCTAACGTTCTATAGGAAAATCAGTGCATCGTAAGACTGACTTTACCAACATTGAAATATTTCAGATTCTTTCTTTTTTAAAAACTGTGGTAAGAACACTTAACATAAAATGTCTTCTCTTAACAAACATCTAAGTGTATAATACACTATTGTTGACAATAAATATAGTATTATACAGCACATTTCTAAAGCATGTTCATCTCTCCTGACTAAAACCTGATTCCCATTGCTTAGTAATTCCCCACTTCCCCCTTCACATAATCCCTGACAGCCACCACTTTTGTCCTCCTTTTAATTTAGTTATTTTATTTTATTATTATTTTTTTTTGGTGGTACTGGGGTTCCTGGAAGCCCTACACTCCCAGACCTATTTTTACATTTTTATTTGGAAACAGGGTCTCCTAAACCAGCACAGCTGGCTTCGAACCTGCGCGATCCTCCTGTCTCTGCCTCCCAAGCGCGGGGATTACAAGCATGCCTCACCATGCCTGGCTTAATTTAGCAATTTTAGATACTTCATCTATGTGGAATCATGAAGTATTAATCTATGTAAGAGGCATATTTTACTCTGAGTAATGTCCTCAAGGTTTACCCATGTTGATGCAGGTGACAGATTTCTTTTCTTAAATTTTATTTTATTATCTTTTATTTTATAAAGTATTGTGGTACTTTGGATTGAGCTACACCCCCAGCCATATATATATATATATATATATATATATATATATATATATATATATTATATAATATATAATATATTATATATATATATATATTATTTTAAAACCAGGTCTCGCTTAGTTGCAGAGGTCCTCACTAAGTTGCTGAGCTCGCCTCAAACCTGTGATCTTCCTATCTCAGTCTCCCAAGTACAGGCATTATAAGCATGCACCATTAAAGGCCGAAGAGTTAAGAAATTGTACTAAGCAATGAATCTACTGACTGAGAATAAATACAGCCAAAGGCAAATAGTCTAAACATAATATTTGCTGCAAACATACTTTTAGACCTTTCAAGAATTTTATTACTCCATTAATATTTTAGTGTAGTAGAAATAAATAACTACCTTAGTACATAAAATAATATAAATTAGTAGAATTATTATATTAGAAGCTAAAAATATTATGGAATCTGAAGTTTTGACATGGGAGAGGATTAGGAACATTAGTGACCAAGAAAATGTCTTTGTACTATTTTTAAAATAGAGGTTTGTCTGTAAAATATTTGTTTGAAAAAGTCCTAGTTATATTAAAAATGTAAAAGGGAAATAAAAATAGCTTTTAACATAATAATTAAAATAAAATTAGTTGATTTAACCATAATTATCTCTTAAAAGAGTCAGAAAAACCTAGAACTGAGTGGGGAGTAGAGATAAAAGAAAAAGAAAAATTAGAGTATTAAAATTTTCTCAAAAATATATTTTTACCAACTTAATTTTTTTTCAGATAGATTTCTAGATATAACTTAGTGCTTTTCTTCAAAGAAACATCTCCTTATAGCATTGTATTCAGTTTTTGTAGACTCCAATAATACATGTATGTATGTATGTATGTATGTATGTATGTATATGGAAAAAAATCACTTTAACAAGATTCATAATATACAAAAGAAAAACAGTACAATTTTCTCATAATATTGTATTCCATACTTGAGACCATACAAGAATATTTGTGTGTGTATGTGTGTGTGTGTTTGTGTATGTATGTATGTGTGTGTTACTGGGGATTTAACCCATGATCTCACACATGCCAATCAAGTGCACTACCACTGAGCTGTATCACCACCCCTAATAAAGGAATCCTTTTTTAGGTAGAGAATGTTGTTTATAAAGGTAATGGTCTATTAAAATGTTTCCAAGTTGCGTTAGTAAAACCAACAACTAATGCCAAGAAGCATGGAATCCAAACAAATAACTTTTATCAAGTGCCTAAATGAGCCCATAAAAATTATTTTAAAGTCAGTAAAGAGGTTTGTGTATGTCCACATTAACCCATTAGGGAAAACAACCTATGGAATGTTTAGTACAAGGTTGTGCTAGCAGTTGTAACTGTGTCAGTGGGATTTAATAAATCAGGTTGTAAAACACATACTTGTGAATTCCAAGTGTTCTTAAAAAGTCAGAAGCAACACAGTTTATATATACCAAGGCCAAATTAATGAATAGTTACTGGGCGTAGATGATGAGTGAGGTGCTGAGATGGCTGCAGGTTTGGCATGGAGGTGATGCAGAGATGCATGTATAACAGGAAATCTAACACCTACGTAACTATTTCCTAGAGCAAAATGTAAGAGTAGCTCGCTGAACGCAGCAGAGGGCTGAGGTTGGCCAAAGAAGCTGGAAAAGTCCAAAAAATATCCATGGGAAAGCTCATAGTTGAATGTAGCTTTGAAAGTTACATTCAAACTTTGGGACTGACAATCAGATAAAAGAATTGGAAGGGATAACTACTTTTGAGAATCAGAATTGTTATATTATTACTTTTTGTCCCAATTTAAAAATTTCCCTAATTGCTATGGAATTATTACCAAGACCAACAGTAGATTAGTTTATTTTTCCTCAAAGGGATCAATTTCAGGAAGTTAGTTCTGTTCCTAGAATATTTTTTAAAATGTTAAAATAGATTCCATCTAGCGAGTTCCTTTATTTCCCAGACACACTATAATTCTCTAGGTACCAAAGTGTAGCATCCATTCTTCATCTACTAGGAAGGGAAGAAACGACGTATAGTACAACATGTAGAAGTTAAAATATCATCTTACTTATGGCAATCAAAAGCTTAAGATTTTAGTTTTGGTGCAAATTGGTTTTTTAAAAATATTTTAAAGCTGAGCATGGTGGTGTATGCTTGTAATCCCAGTACTTGGGAGGCTGAGACAGGAGGATCACAGATTTGCAACCAGCCTCAGCTACCTAGTGAGGTCCTTCACAACTCAGTGAGACCCTGTTTCAAAATAAAGAATAAAAAATAGAACTCTGGGTATACCTTAGAGATAGAATGCTGCTGGGTTCAATCCCCAGTTTATACATGTACATGTATACATATGTATGTATGTATGTATGTATTATGTATGTATATGTGTGTATGCATATATATGTATATGTATGTGTGTGTAATACATATATATTTAAGCCTGGCATAGTGGTACATGCCAATGACCCCTGTACTTGGGAGGCTGAGATGGGAAAATCGCATCCAGCCAGCCTCAGCAATTTAGCAAAACCTTGTTTCAAAATAAAATATAAAAAGGGTTGGCGGCAAGTCTCTGAGGTAGAATGCCCCTCAATTCAATCTCCAGTACCAAAAAAATTTTTTGTTTTTATATATATTTTATTCTTAGGATTTTACTATGTCATAATTACAAAACTACTACATAAGAATAAAGTTAGCATTTTATTCAGCTTTTATTTTTCAGGTCTTCTAACAGTACTTTATAAATTAATAATTAAACATGATCTTCTGACCTGGGCATAGTGACACATGCCTGCAATCCCAGTACTTCAGAGTACTCAGAACACAGTTTCTAGGCCAGCCTTAGCAATTTGGTAAGAACCTCAAGCCACTTAGCTAGGCCTTGGTTAAAATTTTTTAAAAAGATACTAAGTGCTGTGATATAGCTCAGAGATAAAATACCCCTGGGTTCCATCTTGAGTTCCACAAAAACAAACAAACAAACAAATACATGACCTTCTGAATAAATGATACTCCTATCACAGAACTGGTCAGAATTCCAATTTGGGGTCTCAGAGGCCAAATGCCTACTGAGTAATTACAGTCCTCAAGTTTTGTTTTGGGGGAATCATACTACCGAGTTCATCATCAAATAGTAATGAAGTCCCTTTCATATTTAGGTCCTCCTAGAGAGAATAAGGAAATTTCCCCAATGTGTCCTGTTTTGAGCCTCCAGTCCTCACACATGAGTTTTCTTGAACCTAAACTGATTTCCCCCATTTGCTTGCCAAGAAACTTCACCTGATCCTCAAAATTTGACTTGAGCATTACCTCTATGTTCACTTCTGATTCTGGTATAGCAAGCTACCACAAATTTAGTTGTTTACAATCACACAAGCATAATATCTTATGGCCCTGGAGGTCAGAAATCCAAGCCAGATTTTGCTGAGCTCAAACCAAAGTACTGGTAAGGTTTTGTTCCTTCCTGGGACACTAGGGGAGAATGTGTTTTCTTACTATTTTTCTGTGTTCTGGAGACCATCCACATTCCTTGATTCATGACTCCTTCCCGCATCTTCACATCCTCTAAGAGTATCTCATACCTGCCTCTAACCATGGCCTAGGAACATTCTCCACTTTTAAGGATTCATTTGAATAAGCTGAGCCCACTTAGCTCACTGAGTCCACAATTGTCTCCCTTTTTTAAGGTCCTTACCCTTAATCTCACCTGCAAGGTCCCTGTGGCAATGTTAGGCAACATATTCTCAGACCCAGGGAATCAGGGTATGGCTGTTTGGAAGCCATTATTCTGCTGACTTTAGTCTCCAAACCTGATTTCTAAGGTCTCAGAATTTTTCACTTTCATCTTATCATTTTCTATTTTGGGATTCTCAGTTCCTTTCTGAAAAGAACAATTTCTTATCTATCTCACAGTACTTAGCACATTCATACTCAGTGTGTGATAATTTGATAAACAGATAAGTGTCAAAAATGCAGCAAAAACTGGAAAAAGAGAGGCAAGAAAGTGAGTTCTAGATTCAGAACAAGGTCTTTGCTTTTAGAAGATAACTATGTGTAAAAAGAGAAAATCTATGATAAGAAAGACCTTATTTTCTACTGGAGGGATAGCTTTTTATTAAAGGCCACAGTCTAACACTGGCAACAGAGAAAGAATGTGGCTAGTTAGATGTAGTTGTGTACATGATTCAGGATGGAGAGAGGTTTGGCACAAGACCAAGGCGGTGTTGGGGAAATACCAGCACGCACGGGCTCCTCACTGATATTTCAGGATTTGGAGAGCTGCAGACTTCGTCTAGAACCTGACTTGGACCGACACAGATATGAGAGGAAGATCAGCTTCGCCGGGGTCCTGGATGAAAATGAAGACTCAAAAGATTCTCTCCACAGCAGCAGCCATACCCTCAAATCAGATGCAGGGGTTGAGGAGAAGAAAGGTATGGAAGAGCATGGATCATTTCATGTTTTAGAGTTTCTCATAGGATGTTTGGTTTAGAGTCTAAAACTATAAAACTGCTCAAATTGTTGATTCCAAACAGTACTGATTCAATAGGCTGTATGAGGCAGGACACCATACTGCTCAGAGGTTGGACTTTGCAGTAAGAGTGACTTGGATTTTAATTCCAGTTCAGCAATTTTCCACATCCCACTGAACCTAAGATGCCATTAGCTCTAAGACAAGCCATTACATTACTTACCAATAAGAAAGAAAAACACTTTCAATTCAGCTCTTCTGTGATATTTTATTATCACTTTTCTTGTATTTTATTCTGATTGAAAGAGGGCTTTCAGACTCAATTAGATGCAGATTTTTATTATTATAGATCATTCCTTTGCATCCCAAAAAAGAGTAATAACTCAAATCTTTATCGAAGCTTTTCTAAACTATCTTCAGTTCAGAGTTCAACTTTCTTAATAATTTTTCAACTCAAGCATCCATATTTTTCTATAGCATAATGTCTTCTATGTCATCAGAACATTAGTGATACATCATTTCTGAAATGGATCCAGAAATGAAGTCAAACTGTTTGTTCTAATTACTTGAGCCAATTTGCAATGGTATGAAGCTAGCCTACCTCGATTCCTCTCCAAAACTGTTGCCAAACACACCAAACTTACCCACCTCACCCACCCCTCACTACCACTTGGCTCCTTGAGGGTAAAAGATGCTAGCACCCATTCTCAACATTTGGGTGCTGATGCTTTAGACAATTACATGGACATAGCAAGAGCAAATATAACACTGCTGCTACCTGACATGAGTATTCATAAGATATCATTAATTTTATGACAAATCCTAATTTTAAATATGTCAGAATGTGAAAAAGATGTACCTCTTAAAATGGGCAAAATATAGTAATTCTATGTGACCTTTAAGCTACAGCTTTTTTTTTCTATAAAATTGGGTTAATGTAACACCTCCATTGCGATTCTTAGAGCTTTAAATAAAATGATACAAGCAAAGCATCAACTTAGTACTTGGCAGAAAGTAGAAACACAGTAAAGCACTTGTCATTTTTACTTTTCTAACATCATTAGCATACAGATTAGAATCACATGCAAAATCCTAACTATGAACTGAAGATTACAAAGTTTTAAGGTACTCTCTAAAGGCTCCTCTAAACTGTCTAGTTCACTGTGTGATTTTATTATTTCTTAAATCCTATTGACCTTCAATACATTTATAAATAATTTCAATTAAATGAACATCTGTACATTTGTTACAAGAGTCAAAGCTAATTTTGTGTATTTTATAATGTCCTAAAAACAATGGCCTAATACATGTTTGATTAACTTAATGGTTCTTAGAAGAAATGGCCTTCTATAGACAAAACACAAAAAATATTTAAAATCTTGTAAAGAATACATATACACTGGGAATTTTTTTAACATTTCAAGGTCACAATATTGTCTTGACAATTTAAAAGTTCAAAGACTCAGTATATCATATTCTATTGAATGTATGGTGAACAGAGCCCATGTCATAGGATAAGCCAGGCTTTGAGCAATTTCCAAGTATAAAGAAACATCAAGTCAACATTTTCTCAAATATACTACTTCAGAGAATGATAACCTCCATCTTTTAAATATATCCCAAAGGTATTTTAACTTGGAAAGCAGTCTTTTTAAAATTCCATTCAACATTATGATGATAAGTAGTTGAAAAAAATTCCAAATATTGACATGGTTAAACTTAAGCATAGTGAATTCTACACCATTATAAAATAAATATCTGATTAATTTTAAGAGCATTTTAATTTCATGAGTATTATTTATGTAAATTGCCTTTAATGTTTAAACACTCAAATGCTAATGCTAATATTTTTAAATACTAATTATCTTTTTCTCCTCACAGAGTGGTTATGTTAATATATGAAAGTTGTTAAATAAATGAAGAACAAAAACTGGAAACTATAAATAAAATGAGAACATGTTCGTAAAATTTCCTTAATCAGTTGGCAAACATCTTCCCAAAGATTTCTAAATATTCCTTAATCTATTTGACAAGCTATTATCACTTACTAAAGCCAACACGAAAATTATGGCAATGGATCCTGCTAACTATGATTAGTAAAACACTTTTCAAAATTTTATGCCATCTGGCTGGTAGTGGTGGTACACATCTGTAATCCCAGTACTTACAAAGCTGAGAGAGGAGGATCACAGGCTTTTGGCCAGCCTCAGCAACTTAGGGAGGTCCTCTAAAACTTATAGAGACCCTTTTTCCAAATAAAAAGTAGAATAGGGCTAGGGGTATAGCTCAGAGATAGAATACCTCTAGGCTTAATTCCCAGTAAACACACACACACACACACACACACACACACACACACACACACACACACACAGTATACCACTTGCTATTTTAAAAGCTTAAAAGCTTAGCTTCTGAAATAAATATCCTGAAGACAATTCAGATTCTACCAGGGAAAACTAATGTGAACTGTTAATCCTTAGAACTAAAAATATTAGCCTAAAATATTTATGTGGAATCATCATTTTAACCATATTCTAAAGACAAACTTAGACTGGTATTCCAAATCACAGACACCAAGATGAGTCTCCTTATTCAACATTCATGTGCTGAGCACTTACAGTATCGTGGAAATTATTACAGGTTCCAAGAATACAGCTATGAACAAAACCAAAATTTCCGTATGTATTTTAATTTATATTAACTAATAGTTAATCACTAATTGCAATTCACATAACAGTAAATAACAAGAAATAACAGGCTTTCAAGTGGAGATAACTAATACAAAGAAAAACAAATTAAGACCAGTACTGTGACCAGGAGTAGGAAGGGAGGTAGAGAATGCCCTCTTAACTGACAGTGAGCAGAGAGACCTGCATGATGTCAGAAGTCAGTTGTGCAAAGAGCTGAGGAAGTAGCATCTGAAGAGATGCAGCTGTGAGATCAAAGCTGTGATGCCTGAAGGAACCTGGAGCATTTGAACAAGACTAACATGATTACCACAGAGTGGGCTAGGGAAAGAGTCACATGTAGGAGATGGATCAGAATGTTAGGCAAAGACTAAATGGGGTCTGGTAGGTTGATTAGAACTTTAAGTGTATTTTAAGTGCATCATAAAATTGTTGGTGGGTTTTACTATAAGAGTATTACAGAGGTAGATTTATTATGTATGTGTTAAATATGACTGGATCTATAATAATGGGGTATGCAGAACAGTTTTAGGTAGCTGCATTAATCCAGAAAAGATGTGACAGAGTTTTCAACACTCTATGCTATTTTGGAGAATAAAGCTAGCAGAACTTACTAATGGATGCAATGTGGGGTGAGAGCAAAGGGGGGAAAGAGATGTGTTATCCAATTTAGATAAATGTTTCACTTCCATAGTAGTTCTAGTTGTCATGGAAACAAAGGCTAAAATTGAATGTTGTAAAGTCTCAGCTGAAATTTCTCATGTGCAAAACAAAATCTGAATTCTAACTGCTGTGTCCCTCGTAAATAATGTCATAATTCTGAACCCTAATTTTCAACATATGTTGGTGCATTCTAACCACACATCATAATGTAGAGGGTGAACCCTAAATTTTTAGCACTCCATGATGTCTCCAATTATCTCTGGTGTTAGGACAAATCCTCAAAATTAAATCCCTTCCATATCACTTTTATTTGCGATTATTTTGCTGCATTTGTAGGCTGAAGAGGGTCATAAAATCATGCAAAGAATATTACTGTGTGCCTCTATAAAAATATAAGAATTATCATTCTAATCTTTTTCTCTACTTCTCAATCTACTTAAACATAAAATTGCTCCAATAGTCATTAAAAATGATAATTATATTCTGTTTCAAACATATTTCAGATGGATCATAAAGTATCAATTAAGGCTAACACTAATATTGAAAAATACAGTTGGTGAGTTATGTGCTATAATTAAAATATAGCATTATGATCTATAATTGTTATGAAATTTATCCAACAGTGCTGCAAGAAATTACTTCCAGATGTGAAATTCTATCCAGATTCATTCAGGGAGCTCCATGAGGCCTTAACCAGCTGAGTGGTGATCATTTTAGTCTTTCTTAATCTCAGGAGTAAAACAGAGATTACACATTCACATTTTTCAACAGCAATTCTCTGGGGCTCCTATATGTGGCATTGAAAGTATACATTTAACTAACATTTTAAAAAGTTATGCAAGTTCTATTACAGTGACACAATAACTCTCCTATGGATGAGAAACCTAAAACTAAAATGAAAATTGCCCAATAGAACTTAAAAATATGAATAACTATGCTTTAATAATTAGTAAGGAATCTTGTTCATGTCTTATAAAACTGGCCCCTTCCTAATAATAGATTTTATGTTCTAAGAGTTTTCTCAATGCTTCTTTTACAAATCAATATTTACAACACTAAATATTGCAAAGAGGTATTGCAAAGGTATGTATATAAATATGGATGGTTTTGACTTTTGAAAAAAATTAGATTTCAATTTTAAATGTATTTTTTACCCTTTTATTTTCTCCACTGCTGACTGTTTCTTCCACTCAAGATGAATAGTGCATGTTCTTCTTGGTAGACTATACAGTGGGCTCAAGGCATTGCACCATTGCGATTTACTCTCCCCAGTCCTTTGAGATGAGGATGCTGTGAAATCACTAGGTGCACCGAAAATGGAGCTGCTTCATGTGCATGCTCACCCAAGACACCCCAATGAGGGGAACCTTAGTGGCCTTCGCTGGGGAGGAGAGGGGAACCCACCGCTGCCTTTTGGAGAGAGAAACACCTCTCGTTTCTATTTCTTAATGAAGTACTCCAAAAGGAAAGGGCTTGCGTGACAGTTCACAGAATTCTATAAGTCCATTTCACAAGAAAAGAAAATGGTTTGTGGTTCTATGAAATAATTTAATAACGTGCTGTAAATGTACTAACAGTCCTAGATGATGTTGCCGCAAGGACACGCTCATGCTTATGAACCCTGGGCCAGAAAGAGCAGGTTGTTCCCAGTCTCGATGAGCTTTGTGTCCAAGCAAGATGCTGCACCAGCCCTTCCCAGTGGCCCCAGCCTCCTGCCTGCCCGACAGAGCTGGGAACTGGGGGCCAGAGGGAAGCCCTCTGCCCAGAAATGCTCATCCAAGACCAACACAGAGGAGGCTGATCAGGGACGAGTTGGGGCAAACTTGGATCTAACACTGGCTGGGGGAAACCAATGGGGGGAAAGCCCTATTTTATTCTTTTAATACAGTTCCCAGCAGGAAGATCAGGATAGGAGGTTCTCGCCTGCTCCAGATTAAAGGAACCCGCAGTTTCCAGGTGAAGAAGGGGGGTTCCTT
The DNA here is from genome assembly GCF_963383645.1 of Muscardinus avellanarius. NCBI lineage: Eukaryota > Metazoa > Chordata > Mammalia > Rodentia > Gliridae > Muscardinus > Muscardinus avellanarius. The sequence continues at coordinate 28,906,459 of NC_137787.1, read as the reverse complement.
GTCCAGCATTCGCCGGGTCGGCAGCTTAAAGAGCAGCAAGTTATCACGGCAGGACTCAGAGTCTGAGGCTGAGGAGCTGCAGCTGTCCCAGAGCAGGGACACTGTCACTGACCTAGGTAACATAGAAGAGTGGGATGTGCAGGGACGTGGGGGGTAGGAAGACAGGACTGAAATCCTGAAGCAGCTGAAGTCCATTTTCTTAGGCATACAGAGATAGAGAGCAGAGCTGTAGGTTAGACAGCTCATTCTGTCTGCAAATCACACTACCCTTTAGGAGGCTACTTGGACTTTTATGTGCACGCAGGTCACCTGGAAGTCTTGTTGAAGTGCAGATTCTAATTAAGCTGATCAGGGCAGGGGTCTGAGATGCTGCACTTTTAACGAGCTTACTGGTGAACTGATGCTAATGATTCCAGGACCCCACTTTGAGCAGACAAGGTAGAGAGTACACATTAGCAAAATAATACTTCGATGCAAGAACAGTTTTAGAAATCCAGATGTTTGTGTATCCATGCTATGACCAGGACCTTCAAAGTCAAATGTAGAAATCCCCATGGGGACACATACCTAAAGGCCCTATTTAATTATTTTTTTAAAAAGCTAGGCATGGTGGCATACATCTGTAACCCCAGTGCTTGGGAAGCTAAGACAGGAGGATTGCAGGTTTGAGGCCAGCCTCAGCAACCTAGCGAGGTTCCTTGGCAACCTAGCAAGACCCCATCTCAAAAAAATAAAGTAGGGATGGTGGTATAGCTCAAAGGTAGAATGCCTCTGGGTTCAATTCCCAGTACCACACACATTATATATATGTATATATAGTGTATACATATACATATATATATATATATATATATATATATATATATAATCTTTAGCAAGTCACTTAAATTCTCAGAGATGTGTTTTCTCCAAATATCCAATGGGAATAATTCTATTTACTCCTTGCCTGCTCTGCAGGGATGCTCTAAAGATAAATTAGGGGGTGGTTGTAAAATGTGTTAAATACATGAGAATGAGCTCCATATGTGATCAAAGCAGTAGAGTTGTAGATTGTCACTGTAGGATCGAAAGAGACTCCAAATCCCAAAATGTGTTAGTCCAAAATATGGACCCTGATTAGCATCTTAATAGGCAAGGAAGAGTTTAAGTAGGCGTGAAGATAGAGCTCACCAGCTGCCGGGTGTTAACTATTAAGGAAATGTTGAAGCCCTTGGTCCTTGCCATTTAGTCTCTAGTTTCAAGTTAGTGGTCTGTGTGGATAAATGATCTATAGAGTCTGTTGAAATAGAAGCTGAGTACATCTAATCAAAGAAAGTTTAAAATAGGAAATGTTTCTACATCCACCCACCCTTACCTTTGAAAATAGCTAATTTATGCATTACTTAAGATTCAGCTTTTTTTTTTCAAGGAAACAATAGAAAGAAAGAAAAAAACCTCTGACTTACTGTTATACTTTTGGTCTGAAGTTATAATATTGTTTTTAGTTAGTCTGGGGAGGGGTTGTAATTATTGCAATTCATTATGTGAATCAATCAATTTATGCTGACCAGTTGAGTCAAAGTAGCCAGGCTAGGGATACTGTTTTTGTCATTAAAAAGATCCATAAAAGCCTTTAGATTTGAGGACAAATCTTTGTGTGTACTAGGTAGGGAATTCCTAAGAGATGCCTCCTTCATACTTTCTCACAGAGAAGACACGAGGGTGGTCCCCAATTGGACGTCATTGCTTTCAAATTCCCTTAGTATTTCAAGGCTCCCTGCCATCTTTGAGTAGTTTGGACAGCAAAGCCTGGTGGCTCCAGCAGTAGCACCAGCTGCAGCCACAGCTACAGCAGAGGCAGACACCAAGAGGCCCTGCAGGTCGGTTGGTGCCCCTTTTTAACTACACCTGTAAGGTCTGGTCAGGCTGCCATAGATTTGGGCACACTCAACCTATAACTGGCTCATCTCAGCAATTCAAGGACTTGACTCTGTTTTTGTCTCTGCTCCCATCTCTCAGAATGGAAGCCACCCTAACAGAGATCATGAGTCTTTTGAAATTGCCAGTTCCTCTGGTGGTGAAGGGAACAGCTCCTATTAATATTCCTTTGACAAAGTACTATGCCCTGTAACCCACTGGGCCAGTAGTCTGCCCTAGGATTCAAAAGCATGGACAACTATACCACACCAGCATGACTCCTAGGGAGACTAAACATTGAAGCCTTTCTCGGTATTCTCTTTTGAAGAAGGGAGTCCTTGGAGTGCAAGCGAGCCCAGCATTGAGCCAGAGGGGATGAGTACTGCTGGCACCGAGGAAAACTACCACAGGAACATGTCATGGCTTCATGTAAGTAGGAATCAGAAAGAGTCCTGAGATCCATTTCTTTGGGCATTGGGGAAAATCTGTGGAGGGAGGACAAAATAGTATAAAATCATCAGTCCAATTTAGCCTCTCAGAGAAAATAGAGGCTTATATATTAGCTGAACCTGTCACTGTGCACTAGAGTTGCTATTTCTCTGAGCCTCACTAAGACCATGGTCTTTTGTTATGGCTGACCCACGGATTACCATAAATCAGGGTGAGCTATGAGGAACCAGGCTAGACTGGTGATCAAGGCACCCAAGTAACTTCATGATCCAGGTAACCATGAATGTGAGGGCAAGGTTACAGCATGAGTCTTGGGTTGTTTTTTGTTTGTTTGTTTGTTTGTTTTTTATCAAATTGTAGCCAGTACAAGGAAATTGACAAGATTAACATGATAAGATTATCCAGAGGGCACAGGCAGGAGGAAATCCCAAAAAACTCTGAGCACAGGTTGGAGTTCAAATTTGAGATGGGCAAGAAGAAAAGTACAGAGCTGGGTGTGGTGGCGCACGCTTGTAATCCCAGCATTCTGGAGGCTAAGACAGGAGAATCATGGTTCTCAGCCAGCACCAGCTACTTAGTGAGGTCCTTTGCAATTCAGTGAAACACTGTTTCAAAACAAAGAATATAAATAGGGCTGGAGGTGTAGCTTGGAGGTAGGATGCCCCTGGTTTCTATCGCCAGTACAGGGCGGGGGGTGGGGGGAGTATAGAGAAAGGTAAGGACACATAGCCTCAGATATAGTTGGCAGGGTGCCTCTAGCACCACTATTTTTCTTAGACATGGACTGTCACTACCCATTCTGGAAGAGTCAGATAGAAACTAGCTGGTGCACAGTGCTTCTCAGATTACACAGTACTGAGCTCTCACTATGCAGTAGTACTGAGAATTGGCTGATTTTGAGAATCTCTGAGGCAGCTGTATTTTTTTAAGTTTTTAGTAACATCTAATCTACATATTGAACAGCATATAAAGCCTATGTGCACAGATTAATATGTTTTTACAAAGTAAACATACCTCTACAATCACTACCTGGCTGAGAATATTATCAACATCTTAGGATTTTATATAGATAGCCCACCAGTCATTACTGTCCACCCATAGAAACCGTCATTCAACATCAGAACACCACAAATTGGTTTTGCGTGTTTTTCAAATGAGCACAGATGACATCGTGTATTCTCTAGTGTGTCGTGTTTCATTTATTCTGATCATATAAACATGTATATGAGAACACACATAGCCCTACAATTCTGTTCTTCTTCAGAATGCTCTAGTCTATTCTTGGCTAGACTGGTTTCCATTTAGAATAGCCTTGTTGATTTCCATTTTAAAAATTTCCAAAGTAGCTTTGCATTTAGTATATAGGTCAATTAAAATTAAGGAACTTGAATATTCTTGCACCTTTCAGTATCTAAAATAGTCTCTCATGCCGTTAATTTATGTCCATTTATTTAAGAGCTCCTTTGATAATACTTTTAAGTTTTCTGTCTGACATTCCACATGTAAACCCTGAAAGTGCTTATGCAGAGACAGAGTTATTTCTTCTTTAAATATTTGGAAGAAATCATTGCTAAGCCTTCTAGAAATAAAACCTTTTCTGTAGAAGGGTTTTAAATTACAAGTTCAATTTATGTAATACAGTTATGACTATTCATATTTTCTGTTTCTTCTGGGAGCAATTCAGGTAAGTTGTTATTTTTACATATCTTTTCATTTAATCTGAATATTGACATTTATTAGCCAAGAAGTTAATATTATTCTCCTAAGGTCATTTTAAGTTTGGCAGCATCTATGTGGACCCTTATTATTTCTGACGCTGGTAGGTTGTCTTCTTTCTCTCTCTTTTTATCAGTCTTGGTAGTAGCTTTTCAATTTTATTAGTCTTCAAAGAACCAACTTTTAGGTTTTTTTTATTTGTGAAATATTGGGTTTTGTTTCATTAACTTATCTTTATTGCTTTCTTCTACTTTCTTTGAGTTTAATTTGTTTTTCTTTCATTAATTTCTTGACATGGAAACTTAGATAAATAATAATATCTTTGCTAATATATTAATTTAAAGCTATAAATGTTCTGTAGGAATAGATTTAGCTGCATCACACAAGATTTGATATGTCATTATCGTGCAGTTAAATTTACAATTTTTTTTACTGTGAATATCTGTAGTTGATAAAAACATCTTTTAAAAGCCTGGCTGATAAGTGCAATATATGAACCTACCGTTACTCCTCTTAGTTCTGATCTTTAATATGCCTGGTCATTTCATTGACTACTAGATATGATGAAAATTTACAGAGGCACAAAACATGTCATTATACATTTGGCAAAACCCATAGATTGTACAACACCAAGAATGAACCCTAATGTAAACTATGGACTGGGAAATAATGATATGTCGGGATAGGTGTACACATATATGTTAGTGTATATTGAAAAATGCATATATACATATTGAAAAATATATATTCAAGTAGTATATGTGTTAACATATATGTGTATGTGTGTGTATATATATGCAAGTATATATGTGAGTGTTTTACTTGGCTATCCTAATTGTTTGGCAGTAGCTATAACTGACTTCATCATGGTTAGATAGGAACTGTGCATTTTCCATTGCTGCACAACAGATTACCACACACTTAGTGACTTTAAATGGCCCATATTTATTAAATGACCCGCCTTTTCTGTGAATCAGGAATCCTGGCAGAGCTGATCTAGGTCTTCTGCCTCAAGACCTTTCACAAGGCTACAGTCAAAGTGTTGGTCAGAACTGGGTGGGGTGCTGTCTGAACATTTGACTAGAAAGGATTTGCTTTCAAACTTGCATATATATATATATTTCTTGGCAGAATTCTAGTTCTTCAAGATCTGTTGGGCTGAGAGTTTCAGTTTTCAGCTGGCTGTTGAGCAGAGACTCCTCCCCATTACTTTTTACCATGTGGGCCTCTGAAACATGGCTTCTTACTTCATCAAAAACGGCAAGTCTACTAGAGAACAATCATAGTCCTGTGCAGCCCAGTCAGGGAAAGGGCATCCCACATCTTTGCTTATTCTTTTCATTCCAAGCAAGACATTAAGCAACACATACCCAGTGGAAAGAGGTTTCACAAAGATGTAAATACCAAAAGGTATGGATCACTGGGGATCATCTTAGAAACATATGCACCAGCCTGGCATAATGGCTCATGCCTGTAATTCCAGTACTTAAAAGGCTGAGACAGGAGGATTGTAGGTCTGAGGCCAACCTTGAAAACTTAATGAGACCTTCATCAACTTAATGTGACACTATTTTAAAATAAAAAATAAAATGGGGGCATAGCTCAGAGATAGAATGCCCCTAGGTTTAATCCCTAGTACCACAAAAAGAAAAATATCTATCAAAAGAGATAGCACTGGGAAATTTTTTAATATTTTAGATTTCTAGGCTACCTCTACCTACTACCTTAGAATTATATCCTCAAAATTTCCTGAGGCAAAGTCTAGAAATATGTCTATTTGTGTGATTATTTATGTACTTTTTTGTTAAGCCTTCATGGTATTTCTCTTCATCAGCCAGATTTGAGAATAACAAGGGAAGTGTTATAGTTCTATGTGCCTGCCTCCTGTCAGGATAAAGAATAGCAGGGGTATGCAGTGAATCTTGAGAGGCCTGGGTACTCTGCTGAGACAACGCTTCTATTTGTTGAAATTTGAAATTTGAAGAGTGTGGAGTATTGCTAGCTGAGTTTGTCAGATTGTGAAATTGACTGGAGTTGTTTGGTTTGGTTTGGTTTTTGTGTCAGAATTGGCAAGACCTCTGGTCCTCATGTCTATCTATTGTGGCACATGGTCCCTTACAGGTTAAATGTCAAGTCATGTTGAAGTTTCATGAAGGATAGAAGATTACTCTGAGCCAGGTGTGGTGGCATATGTCTGTAATCCCAGTACCCGGGAGGCAGAGACAGGAGAATCACAGGTTCGAGGAAAGCCTCAGCAAGTAGTGAGACTCTTCATCAACCAAGCAAGACCTTGTTTCCAAATAAGAAATGAACTCGTGTTGGGGGTGTAGCTTGAAGGTAGAATGCCTCTGAGTTCAATCCCTAATACCACAAAAAAAAAAGAAAAAGAAAAAGATTATTGTTTTGTGTATATTTGACTAGCCTTATAGCCTTGCGTATGCTACTGCCTTTTTAGGAAGGCTACTTAAAAAGTTACAAACTCAGGTCTAGAGTATATCTCAGGGGTAGAGTATGTGTTTAGCATGTATGAGGCTCTGGATTCAATCCTCTGAGTCCATTTCTTATCTTAAACATGTCTTTTTAATAAGCTGAGTTCACTTCTAGAACCCTAATGGGGAATTCTAGCAGACAGGAAGATTTGAGCCAGATGGAACAATAAGAGATCCAGACGGGCAAAAAGCCAGAGGGGAATAAAAATTGGATTGCAGCTGTACAGTGGGGTTCACATTTCAGTTTAAGGCATTGGTCAAAACAGAAGATGCAGCCGGGCATGGTGGCACACACTTGTAATCCCACACTTGGGAGGCGGAGACAGGAGGATCGTGCAGTTTCAAAGCCAGCTGTGCTGGCTTAAGAGACCCTGTTTCCAAAAATAAAAAAAAATAGGTCTGGCCCTGGGTTCCGGGCGGGGGTAAGGCGGGGCACACCAGACCCCGGAAGAGTCAGGGCCTGGGTCGCAGGACTCTAGGCCCTGGGCCGAACCTCGCAGAGCACGCCAAACCCCTGGAGAAACCAGGCCTGGTCATAAGACCCTGGGTCCCGGGTGGGGGTCAAGCGGGACACGCTGGACCCCTGGAAGAGCCGGGGCCCAGGTCGCAAAACTCTGGGCCCCAGGCGGAGTCGGGTGGAGCACGCTGGACCCCTGGGGAAACCGGGCCGGGTCACAGTGCTACTGAGTGCCTGATCCCACAACCTCCTCAAACCACACATACTGTCTTCTCTTATTGAAAAAATGAAAGGAAAAGAAAAAGAAAAAAGAAAAATATTGGAGAGGGGTCAAGAAGGCTGTGGCGGATGCCAGGATACTGGAGGTACAGACAAAACTTATCCAAATGAACTGGAACTTTTGGAAAAATTCCCCGTGAAGGAGGACTGCTTCTTCTCTACATTGTTAAGAATCTTGGACATACCTGTAAGGAGAGAGTTCAACAGAAACCAAGGAGAAAGACAGTGTTGAAAGCGGTCTCCGCGATGATGGTGGAGACTTGTATTCAGGAGAAGCAGAAATCGGATCCTACCAACCTTATTTTTTTGGAGAAATTACACCAAATGTCGAATGCTACCATCGCACATGCTTAGGAACACTGGACAACATTCAGAGTGGAAAAAGAGCTTGGGAAATATTTGAAATGGTGGAGGCAGTGGCAATGGCAGTGGCCAGTACTCAGGGGAGGCAGAGATCTGAGGCATTACACCTGGAACTTTTGAAGTAATAACCCCAGAGGCAGAATGCTACCACCACGCACCCTCGAGAACTTGGGACAAATGGTTGGGCGAAGAGGGTGCTCGGATTGGAGCCTGCCGAGGGGTGAAGCCGGCGGCGGACACAGCTAAGCTGGGATTGGAGCCTGCCGTGAGGCAAGGCCGGTGCTGGGGCCTCCAAGGCCGGGATCAGAGCCTGCCTAGGGGTTAGGCCGATGCTGGGGCCAGTGAAGCCAGGATTGGAACCTGCCATGAGGCAAGGCTGGTGCTGGGGCCTTCGAGGCCGGGATCAGAGCCTGCCAAGGGGTTAGGCCAGTACCGGGGCCAGCAAGGCTGGGATCGGAGCTTACCGTGAGGCAAGGCCGGTGCTGGGGCCTCCAAGGCTGGGATCGGAGCCTGCCTAGGGGTTAGGCCGATGCTGGGGCCAGTGAAGCCAGGATTGGAACCTGCCATGAGGCAAGGCTGGTGCTGGGGCCTTCGAGGCCGGGATCGGAGCCTGCCAAGGGGTTAGGCCAGTACCGGGGCCAGCAAGGCTGGGATCGGAGCTTACCGTGAGGCAAGGCCAGTGCTGGGGCCTCCGAGGCCGGGATCGGAGCCTGCTGAGGTGTTAGGCCGATTCTGGCGCCAATGGCCGGCATTGGAGCCTGCCAGGAGGCAAGGCTGCTACTGGGGCCTCTGAGTCTGGGATTGGAGCCTGCGGAGGGGTTAGGCTGATGCCGGGGCCAGCAGTCAGCATTGGAGCCTGCCGCAAGGCAAGGCCAGTGCCAGGGCCTCCGAGGCTGGGATTGGAGCCTGCCGAGGGGTTATGCCGATGCCGAGGCCAACGGCTGGTATTGGAGCCTGCTGTGAGACAAGGCTGGTGCTGGGGCCTCTGAGGCCAGGATTGGAGCCTGCCGAGGGGTTAGGCCAGTGCTGGGACCAGCGAGGCCGGGATCGGAGCCTGCCGAGTGGTTAGGCCAGTGCCGGGGCCAATGGCCAACATCGGATCCTTCCGTGAGGCAAGGCCGCTACTGAGGCCTCTGAGGCCTGGATCAGAGCCTGCCTTGAGGCTAGGCCAGTGCTAGGGCCACCGAGGCCGAGATCAGAGCCAGCTGAGGGGTTAGGCCAGTGTCGGGGCCAGCGAGACCAGAATCGGGGCCTCCCATGAGGCAAGGCCGCTGCTTGAGCCAGCAAGGTCTGGATCAGTCCACCGGGTAGCCAGGCTACAACTGGGGCTGTCAAGAGTGGAATCGGTACTTGCAAAGCGGCATGCACAGAGAAATATCGCAGAAAATAAAAACCAGATGCTTCCCCTAATCAGCAATAACTAGGAGGAAAGGGGCAACAAGAAGAGGTTGAGCTATAGAAAGGGCCCTATAGTGAAGCAATTAAGGTGACCAATCAGAGGGTATGGAATAGGGGAGGATGGAGCCTCTTTAAAAAGCAGGAGGTACATAAACAAATGTATCAAAGTTAATCACCAAACAAGCATGGGATTGAGGGAGGGGGAGGGAATGGGATGGGGGCTGGATGAGGGCTAATTGGATGATGTCTGCTTGTATATCCTCTCAGGTCTTGTATTCCAGTGTGATATATGATTACAGTGCACCAATAAAAATAAATTTTAAAAAATAGGTCTGGGAGTGTAGCCCGGATATAGAAGGGCTTCCAGGAACCCCAGTACCAGCAAAAATAAAATAAAATTAAATAAAATGGAAGATGCGGATAAAGGAGTTAAAGGCATTTCATATCTGTGTCAGCCAGGTCTTCTAGGACTAAATTTTTTATCACTGTATATTCTTCCTGCTGGCTTCTAACACAATATAAGAGATAAGAGCTGGGGTGGGGGAGGGGTAGTTCAGAATCTCCATTAGAAAGTCCCTAGAAACCATACACTCTGCAGTAATTGTTTTGCATTTTGAAAGATCTGTTACTCTTTTATTTCAAATAGATCCTCTTAGCCAGGTATGGTGGTACATACCTGTAATCCCAGTACTTAGAAGGCTGAGGCAAGAAGATCACAGGTTTGAGACCAGACTTAGCCACCTAGTGAGACTCTCGGCAACCTCAAAAGACCCTGTTTGAAAGAAAAATAAAATAAAGGACTCGGGGTTTAGCTCGGAGCTAGAGTACCCCTGGGTTCAATCCCCAGTACCACACACACACAAAAAAAAATCCTTTTATCAACTACATATGGAAGATAAACAAATACCAGAGAGAATACTTGTACTTTTTCATTCTCTTGTGGGAATTACTGAATCACTGGTTTCAAGACCCAGCAAGAGAAGTGGACATTCTGGCTTTCCATCTTCCACATCGCATACGTGTCTCGTTTGTCTACACCATATTGCCCAGTTGAGTCTCACAGGTGTTTGCATTCCAGGTCATGATCTTGCTATGCAATCAGCAAAGCTTCATCTGCACCCACGTGGACTACTGCCACCCACACTGCTACCTGCACCACAGCCGCTCCTGCGCCCGGCTCGTCAGAGCCATTAAGCTGCTCTATGGAGACAGTGTGGACGCCCTGCGGGAGAGCAACAACGTCAGCAGTGTGGCTCTGCGGGGCAAGAAACAGAAAGAGGTGAGCAGGTGGCCACTGATAAGATGCCAGCCATGGGGAAAATGAGACCCTCACAAACTGCTCTGGAAAGAAAAATTTTCAGGCAACTGCAGTTTGTATTAATCCAGGTGCAGGTCTGTATGGTTCTAAGACGAGGCAGAAAATACATGTAAGAACACGTGTTAAATGCTTCAGTTTTGTGTTCAGGAGTAAATGTGGAATCTTTCCCTCATTTTATCTTCTTTCTAGGAATAAGTGTGCATTTGTAGAGGTGGTAGTCGTGAGTAAGTTATCATGATATACAGAATAAGGCCTCCCCCGCAAAGGCATGCACATCCTCCTCCCCAGAGCACAGTATGAATGTGTTATTTCACATAACAAAAGAGACTTTTCAGTAGATGAGGGATTTTCCAATGGGGAGATTCTCCTGGATTATCTAGGTGGGCTCCATGTAATCATAATAGTCCTTGTGGGTGGAGAAATGAGTCGGTGGAGTCAGAGGCAGAGAAGATGAAATGGCAGAAGCAGAGATCAGAGCAATGTAGGCAATAAGCCAAGGAAAACTGGTATCTCTAGAAACTGGTGAAGACCAAGAAATAGACCAGGAGTCTCCATCAGGAACTCAGTCCTGCCAATCCCTTTTAGACTTCTCATCTCCAGAACTGTAACATGTGGCAATTTGTTACAGCAGCAATAGGAAGCTAATACACTTCTAAATTATGAAACAAGAAATAAATGGCCCAACTATTCACAAATAGCAGAGTCATCTAGGTCAGATCAGACTAAAGGAAATTTCTTCAAGAAAGTTTGACATTTTCCAGACATTCAGCTGCACTTTCCTGACAGCCACTCTGAGCAGCTGAGTTGGCAGAGGATAAAGACAATAACCAGGGATGCTGTGCTTCTGCCAAGAAAGCCCTGAGTTACCCACCTGTCCTTAGCAGGCGTGATGGCTAAGATGCTTAACTGAATGCTAGGGGCTGCTCCTGGAGCTGCTTTTCCCAAATAAGAGATTTGCTAAGAGATTTTTCATGTAACACCCATTCATTTCAACAAGTGTTCATTTTACACCTGCTGTTGGCACACTTTTAAACCAGATAATTTTATCTTTAAAAGTAGGAGCAAAGGATTTTTTTTCCCTAAGGAGTCTGCAAGCCCCATTTACACTAGGAATGGACAATAAAATATACATCAAACAGCTAGAGAATATGAGCAGTGGAAACAAAAAAATGCAGTTGAGTTGTGTAGCAATTTGTAATGCTTTAGCACTCACAACGGAATCTTTAAATTATAATTCCTAAATATGAAAACAGTGCATATTCACTGAAGAAATTTTAGCTGATCAAGAGATTCTAATAAATTAGTGCTGCAGGACCCTCTGGGATATGTGCATAAGACACATATGTGTCATTGACAACCTGCTTTTGTGCAAAGGTGTTTTTCTTTTCATTATATAGGTGAAGAAATTTAGGCTCAGAAAGATTAGACTGTCCTCAGCTCTTATTTGTCACCTGTAACCCATTCAACTAGACTTGAACTAGAAATGTGAAATACCAAACTCAGAGCTTCTCAGCTAGATTATATTGCATCTGGTGTTATTCAAATAACATTCTGAAGAGAATGAAAGTGGAAGGTAAATCAATGTAAGTTCCAATAGACTGCATGATGTACTAAATAACAATATAAAAAGTAAAAAAGTAAATATGTGGTTGTGTATGCATGGATATATATAATAGCTTATATATATTCTCTATATTCAAGCATAAATAATGCCACATTCAAAAAACATGTTTATAATTTTTGTAAATTCTCTCTTCATATAAAAAAATTCCCTTACCTTTAAGGAAAACCACATATGTTCTATGTTCTAAGTTGCAAAAACACATGAGCCCAAAATTCTTACTGCCATATGAATGCTGAAAGTAAATCTTCATCTCCATCCTGTATGTGGCCAAACCTAATCCTTTATGATCCAACTCATGTACCATCTCTTCCCTGAAACCTTTTCTGATATCTAAGGCAGGAAGCACAGGGAATACTGTAAGAAATAGCTTTCTTTTTCTCCTTCACTTTTTATCTTAATTATGATGATATTTTACTTGTGCTTCCCTAATTCTTCATTCCTTCGTCCATCCCATCCACCTGCACATTCATCTCTGCAACAGATTTTTAAAGAACCTACACACCATGCCAAATCTCTACTTTATGCTGGATATAATGGGCAAAATGGATAGTCCTTGTCTTTATATGGTCTAGTCTGAGTGACAGACATTATTCAAATAAGCCTCCCCACTTGTAAAATCTCAGCATCAGCAAGTGCAACTGAGAAGCCCCCTGCACAAACAGAGCTTAACAAGCCTTTGAATTTAGCAGAGGAAATAAATAATTTTCTTTTTAACAGAGTAATAGGTGACCTTTTTTTGTGTGGTGCTGGGGTTCCTGGAAACCCTTCTACCTCCGGGCTACACTCCCAGACCTATTTTATATTTTTGAAACAGGGTCTCTTAAGCCAGCATGGCTGGCTTCGAACCTGCGCGATCCTCCTGTCTCAGTCTCCCAAGTGCGGGGATTACAAGCGTGCGCCACCACGCCCGGCGATATAGGTGACCTTTAACTGAAGGTTATGTGGATGTTAACTGAATACAGGATTTCCCAACTAGAGAGAAGAGGTGCGCACAGTGGACCACTTCTATAGTACCCAGGTTTGTACTGATAAGCCTGCAAAGTAGTTAGAGACCAGCCTGGGTAGAGTCACGAGCGGGCTCTTATTCTATCCTATGAGCAATGGTAAGCATCCTCTGCCATTTAATTATAATCTCTTTGAGAACTTACACATTTTATTTCCTGCACGACACTCTAAGTACTTACTAACAGAAAAGGAAATAAATATTTAAAAAGTGAGTGGGATTATAGTCCGGGATGGCTCATGAGTTTGCGAACCTTCTGCTGTGACTTCCAGCCAGAAACTAAAGCAAGAAAAGACTTCCAAGTTTATGAGATTTAAATTAGTCATTGGGTGGAGAGCTGAAAGGATGTATTGAATCTTCTGTGGTAAACATTTTTTTTTCCAAAATGCTAGCTTCCTGCTAAAGCATGTTTTTCCTTTCATGATGTTTTCCGTTTGTCTGTTATGAATCTGTCACATAAATGAACAATGCCCACATTTCCAGATCCCCAAATGAAAAGAGAAAAAAAGCAATAAATCAAGAGTAAAAGCAATAGTCTTACAAGAATCAACTCTGAGCGATTGGGATTTCATTCCTATTTCTTCTTTAATTGGTTTTTAGGGCAGAGTATATGTAGCAGCCAGTACATTTTGTAGCCCATCTAAGTCTACTCAATCTGCTAATCTACATTCCAATGCTCAGTGACTCGCAAAATGTCCTGTTTATTTTAGTGCACTTCCAAACTTGAGGTGGTTTTTATGTGTATAAGTCATCAATATGTATATGTTACCTTCACCAAAGAATTCTATGATTTTTCCTTTATATCTGTTTCTTGTCCAATATTATGCTTCTAAAGAGAGTAAATTGCCGGGTGTGGTGGCGCACGCTTGTAATCCCCATGCTTGGGAGGCTGAGACAGGAGGATCACGCAAGTTCGAAGCCAGCCTCAGCCAGCTTAAGAGACCCTGTTTCCAAATAAAAATATAAAATAGGTCTGGGAGTGTAGCCCAGAGGTAGAAGGCCCCTGGGTTCCGTCCCCAGTATCACCAAAAAAAAAACTAAATAGAGTAAATTCCCAATTAGTGCTTGCTGGTGAAAAAGGAGCAGATAAAATAATTGTTTTACTTTTTAATGAAATAGAAGAGAGGATTAAATAGTAATACGTGTCCGTAAAAAGAAAGGGCCTGGTGTGGGTAAATTTTATAAAGCTAATTCATGTGATAAGAGGTCAACTGAAAATCCCAAAGTAGCATCATTTTTGTCTCCAGCAAACATCATGAAAAGATTCAGACCTTGAATCACTTAAATCCCTCGAACAGGAACTCAATAGGGCTGGCTCCTCCTCCTTCCGAGCCAAACGTGGCAAGCAGTGATAAATCCTTAGACAGTCACAGCTAATTTTTGCATTGCAAATATAATCACCAGGGGTCAAGACAAAAAGTCACAGTCAACCATGATGGATTTTTCTAAGACATACACATAGAGGAAAATGGCAATAGTCCAAGTTCAATGCCACTCCATAGTAAGCACTTCCCGGGACCCATGATAGCTCGAACTGTGTAGCTGACTCTACTGATCACTGCATCTTCTGGTCCAGCCACCTCAACAATGGATAACATCCTCAATTCATGATGAATGCTTCCCTTTGTCTTGGGTTGCTAGTCTTAAGTTTCTGTATAGATTTCTGCATGGTGTATAATTCCAGCTATTCATGTATATCTCACAGTCCAGTGAAATCACTTACTCTTTGAAGAACCACTGATAGATACCATTGGAACTAGCCTCCTACTCCACCCAATTCCTAAATCCCATCTACCCAACTTTTACATTAAGTTACCAAAGCAAAAAGAAAGAAAAAGCAGTAATCATAACTTTTAGTCTGAGTTAGGGGTCACACCAGTAGAGGAATTTTAGGGCCTTCACATAGTATACTCAGGCCTCCATAACACATGAACTCACCTCTCATATCTATTTTCCAAGTCTGATCAAGTCATTAAAAAATAGTAACTTCCCTATTGTTCTGATGTGAAAGCCCTTCTAACTCTTTCCTTTCCACTAAAAGAAGCACCCCCAAGACTATGAGGCCACCAGAACATACCATGCTTCCTAAGGAAACTTGCCAGGATATTAAGTATTTGATATATGAAGATCTTAACTTATACCTTCTGTTCTCAGTAGGCAGAATTTAATATAACCCTGAATTTTCCAGGATAGAGACTAATATAAATGTTCATCCTCTTTTTTTTTTTTCCTAAGCTGAGTATTTTCTTGTTTCTGTCTGGCTAAAATGACTATAATTTAATCAAAAAGAATTATTTATAAACATCCTAGAAAAAGATAAAATGTACAGCCAAAGGAAAAAGGGTTTAAATATTTGTAATATTCAAAAATAATATTTTAAACTAATTATAACAACCTATTAAATGTTTATTATGAAATCATAGTGAAATGAATTGTTTAAAGTTGTGGGCAAATAGCATTATCACAGTTTTGCTAAGATGCATAAAGGTTAAAAAAAAGGGCCAAAATGAGCCAAATAATAACTCTCATTGAAATTGGAAATTATTGGTGTTTTTGTCTTCTCTGTTTTTCTGTATATTCTATAATGTACATGTATTGTTAGAAATAAGGCAAGCATAGATATACCAATTTTAACATTTTAACTTTTTAATACGATATCAGATACGCCTCTACATTCATGTGGGAAAATATTACTACTTAGGATTTTAGAACAGTTTTCAAATTATATAAAATGGGCATGCTGTTTATGCAGTATATTGCTTTTACATTCACAGGGGGGAAAAACAATGCAGTATTTCTCTCCTGAAATATATGCATACCCAAGTACGCACCTCCACTTTTTCTCTTCAAAATACACAAGAGCTCTGCTTCCTCTGCTTTCAAAGAGGTTTTTTATTTTATTTTTTAAGTTGGTTCTCTATCAGCCACATAACAGATTCATTGTCTTGGGTCTTTTTGTCAGTTTTGAAAGACTTTCTTGGAACATAGCATGTACTTTTAGATTTTCCTTTTCCTTCAAAATATCCCCGTCTATATAACACTAAAGCTCTGTCCAAAAATCCTTAAAGTTCTGTTTTTTCCCTCGGCATAGAGGGAGAAAGTGCTTCATTGACATGGCCCTGGGAAAACAAATGAGCTTTATTCTGTGTAAGGAGAAAGACTCCCTCCTTGCACAGCCTGGAGTGCGAAAGTAGGAGGAATGAGAACTCAGGATAAATAAACAAGGGCCTGTGCCCATTAGCACCATCCTGCTCCCAGCTGCTCGGGTCACTCCACTCCTTGGCAGTTACAGAGTCGGGGCAGGAATGGCCTCCTCTGTGCTTACTCAGATGCGGCAGGCCTCTTCTGCACCCAGGCTGAGGAGACAGTTTGAAAGAAGAGCTGCTGCTTCCTGTAGATGAGTAGATTAAAAGGAAGAAGAAGAAACCATTTTAAACAGGCCCTGGTGGTGCATGCCTGTGATCCCAGAATGCGGGAGGCTGAAACGGGATGACCTGGGTTCCAGGCCAGCCTCAGCAACTTAGCTAGACCTTAGCAACCTAGTGAAACCTTGTTCAAAAAATATAAAGGGATAAGGGTATAGCTCAGAAATAGAATGCCTTTGGGTTCAATCCAGAAGAAAGAGGAGGATGAGGATGAGGATGATGATGGTGAGGATGAGGAGGAGGAGGAGGAGGAGGAGGAGGAGGAGGAGGAAGAGGAGGAGTGGGGGGAGGAGGAGGGGGGGGAGGAGGAAGGGGAGGAGGAGGGGGGGAGGAGGAAGGGGAAGAGGAGGAGGAGGAGGGAGAGGAGGAGGAAGAGGAGGAGGAGGAGGGAGAGGAGGAGGAAGAGGAGGAGGAAGAGGAGGAGGAGGAGGAAGAGGAGGAGAAACCATTTTATTTGTACAGTTCAATCCAGAAAAAGGAGAAGGAGAAAAAGAAACTATTTTACTTGTACAACTTGGGCCTAGATATGGATTCTACAAACTCACTCTTGTTAGTTTTGTCCTTGATCTTTAGCATTCTAACACTTCTCTGTGAAATATTTTCTTTCTTCTATGACTAAATGGTTCAACTTATACCTTCCAACTCTTTCAAGAAACTATTGGATAGAGTGGATTTTACCTGATTTAACTTAAAATATTTATATATTTAAATGCTTGGTGGTATATAATTTACCCTGAAATAGAAATCAAGAGATCTCTATCCTTTTGTTATTCTGCTAACACCTCACGTTACAGCTAGGTGAAGTTACTCCACTTCTCTGGATCGCAATTTCCTCAAATGTAAAAGGAGAATACTAAATATTCCTCTTACTAATAATACAAAATATTTCTGTTGCTAAATATCTCTAAGTCTCCTTTTCATTACAAAATGAACTTTTCTAAATTTCAGAAAGTGTGGGCCCATAGAAAGCCCTAACCACTCCCTTCCTTCCACTGGAAAACGTGGGGGAAATAGCAGCGTTGAGTTTTGAGAAAGCACAGCACCTTCGTCACTTGCCTCCTCTCCTTTTCAGTGCTCAGATAAGTCGTGCCTGAGGACACCTTCTCTGAAGAAGAGAGTTTCAGATGCCAACCTGGAAGGAAAAAAGGACTCCGGAATGCTGAAGTACATCAGACTTCAGGTATTGGCACCTGGGTCCGAAACATTGGTGGAGCATTACCAGGCAAAAGGCCTGCTGGCTGTCACACGCTCATTGGCAGCTTTGACACAAGGACCCCTTTAACTGGTGATCAAGAGCACCACCATGTGTATGAGGAGGGAATCTCCCTGTTCAACAGCCAGTGGACAAGGCTTGGGGACCTGGGCTGCTCTGTCCACCCCAGGAAAGCTCATTTCCAAGCAGCATGTATGTGATGGGGATGCTCGTAGGGTTTAGAATGACACACTCTGGATTCCTATCCTGTGTCTGTTCCTCTGGCTTCAGACTTTGGTCAAGTTAATTAATTTCTCTTGGTCTTAGTCTCCTCATCTATGAAATGGGGAGTATAGCATTAGACCTATCTCAAAAGATTATTGCATGAATTAAATGAAATGACACACTTACCTGATTTTATCCAGTGCCTGACACATTATTATGTTGCATAGCTTTCTTCAGAGGAAAAAGAGAGAAAACCTTTTTGTCCTTATCTGAAATATGTTTAAATGATGACTTGTGCATACCTAAATTTAGCACCAAATTTCACTGAAATTATGGATTAAATAGGATTCTGTGAGTGGATCTGAGGTCATAACTATGATGTATAATGTTTCAAAGGAAAACCCTATCCCAAGCCCAGTGTGTTGGCTCACATTTGTAACCCCAGTACTTGGTAGACTGAGACAAGAGAATGACAGGTTAGAAGCCAGCCTTAGCAACTTAGAGATACTCTCGGCAACTTTGCAAGACCCTTTTTCCAAATAAAATGTAAAAAAAAAAAACAGCTAAGGGTACAACTCAGAGATAGAATGCCCCTGGGTTCAATCCCCACTGTCTGTCTGTCTGCCTGTCTCTATCTCTCTGTCTCTGTGTGTCTCTCTCACGTGCACACACACACACACACACACACACACACACACACACATACCACATACACGTCATTCCAGCTCAACTGGCTTAGAAAAAAAAGCTTTCTAAATGGACTATTTCATAAGTTAAAAATTGTTTATACTTTTCAGTGGAAATCTACTAACAAGAAGAAAAAGGGAAGGCTTTAAGAGTCCACCAGGACTCTAACACAAAATGAGTTCTCTGTGTTTTTTTTTCCTCAAAGGGTGGTACGTGTTCTACAGTTTTTTCCTGAATGGTTGCAAAGCTGTGATTGTGATGAGAGCATTATAAGAGTAGTCCTTTTCTTTTTCCAACTTGCTTTAGCCAGTAAAATAGAAGGCTCATATACCACGCCAACTACATATGCTCTCTTTTTAGAAAGTATTTTAAGGTCATTTAAGGAGAGCAGAGAGAGGGGGAGTAGCTCATATGCTTGAAGAAGACAGTCATCAGTGTTTTAAAAGATTTCACATCCTTTTCTAGGTGATGAGCTTGTCGCCGGCCCCCCTGTCTCTGTTAATCAAGGCAGCACCAATTCTGACTGAGGAGATGTATGGGGATATCCAGCCAGCAGCCTGGGAGCTCCTGCTCAGCATGGATGAACACATGGCAGGGGCAGCAGGTAAAGAAAGATCCTGGGGCCCTGCAGCTACTGCTGCCCCTGCCCAAAAGCGGAAAGAAGAGAGGGGCATTTGTGTCATTCTTGCTCCTCTCTCAAGCTGATGGAAATTGCTAGAACTCTAGCTATGTGATATAGGGAAGCAGATCCAGGCTGTGAGTGTTTCTTTCCAACTTCAGTATGTGATTTGCCCAAGAACAGTAGGTCTCTCTCAGGGTCTGTGCTAGTTAGCTTTCTGTTGCTATAACAAAAATACCTGAGATATTTAACCTAGAAAGAGAAAAGGGTTATTTTAGCTCATGGTTATAGATATTCCAGTACATAAAGGGACAGACCTATTGATTTTAGGGGTGATGCCAGATAACAGTGATGGAGAACATATAGCAGAGCAGAACTGCTCCCCTTGCTAACCAGAGAGCGAAAGAGAGAGGAAGAAACGAGGGCCCCACAATCTTCTCCCAGAGCATGCCCTCTGTGACCAAAGAACCTCTCAGGAGGTTCCACCCATGAAAGGTTCTACCATCTCCTTGTGCGTCCCAATGGCACCTCCCTGAGGACCAGGGCTTTAAGACATGGGTCTGTAGGGGACATTTAAGATCCAAACTTTAGCAAGGTTTAACCAAGCTAGAATAATTCTTCCCAGAGCCTGTATTTTCACTATATTTCACAAAATAGAGGGGTTTTGTGTGTTATTTCCTAGATTAACCATGAATTACTACCATTAACTTTACTAAATCTCATATGAATAATTTTATGTGTCCAAATACAATATCAAAATAAACTCACTAAAATTTAAGTGACTTGTCCAAGACACAAGGTGCAAAATGTGGATTCTTCATTTTTCCATAGTCATTTTGACTGTGTAGTACACATGATAAAATTTCAAATAATACAAAAGCATATGAAATAAAAAGTATCACCTTCTTTCATGTGACCACCCATTTCCCCTCCCCAGAGGCAACAATTTTTAAGTTTCTCAGAAATTCTTAAGTACCCTATGCATATATACGTATGTAAGTATGTATGTATATATTGCAGATACTATAAAAAGATTTCACTTTGCATTTTTCATTGATATATTGGAGACCATCTTTGAACATCAGCTTATAGTTTTCTCTCACTCTTTTTAATTGCTTTAACATATTCCACTGGACAAATGAAAATACCATAATTTGTTTAATCAACACCTAGAAGTCGAAATTTAGGTTAATTCCAGCCTTTTGTTCTTTTAGACTATACTGCAACAAACATCTTTTTAAAGTAACTTCGATCATGTTAAATTTTAAAGTATTGTTTCTCTATCACATGTATCTCAGGGAGAGCCGTAAGAGTGTGGGAAGGGGACTTTCCCTTGAAACAGGAAGATGTGGAGACTCCCAAAGAAAATATGAGCAGGTGGACTGGGCTTCAAGATGGCTAGATGCGGGCCAAACAGGGAAAATGATACAGGCAAAATTTATGCCACCAGGTTTTGAAATGTACTTGGCTTCCTTGGAAAGCCTAAGGAGACAAGATTTGAGTGGTTGGGGTTGCTTTATAGAGTGGCCAACTGTTCAAAATAGCAAAGAGGTGAGTGGAATTCAGATTGCCGAAGACCCTAAACAGCAGGCTTAGGGATGTGGACTTTGTAAAATTACTATGGAGCCGGGCATGGTGGCACACAGTTATCATCCCAGTACTTGGGAGGCTGAGACGGGAGGGTCGCAGGTTCACAGCCAGCCTCAGAAACTTAGTGAGGCCCTCCACAACTTAGTGAGAACTTGTTTCAAAATAAAAGGATAAAATAAGGCTGGGGGGATAGCTCAGAGGTAGCATGCCTCTGAGTTCCTTCACCAGTACAACATACATATACATGTACATATACATATACATACATGCATGCATAAAGCTGCTCTGAAAAATTACTCATGGGCTCTGAGCCAAAATGTAATATTAAATACAGCTTATGAATTATTAACAAGTTTAATGTGGCAACAATAAGTGAAATCGTTTAGTTTTAGAAACAATGAGTTTTTAGGTGAAGGAAAGTTGGTGATATGACCTGGATGGAGCTGATAAGAAAAGCCAGAGGTAAACTTGGGGAACAAATCGGTATATTTAACAGCTGAAGCAATGAGGGTAGACAGGATCTCTGAGGAAACTCAGTAGAGAGGAAAGAAGCCATTAGCCTTCTTTGCCATCAGAGGACTGGAGAAAGAAGCTGGCTAGCAAAAGACCCAAAAAAAGTGATCAGAAAGGTAGAAATGTAATCATCTCCAACCATGGAAATAAAGGCAAGTCACTCTTCAAGCAGATTGTTACAAAGATGTTCAAGGGAAACAGTGCTGTAAAAATATTGGATCTTCTAATGAGTGAGCATTACAAAATGGAGGGACATTGAAGTAAGTAGAGCTCTGCATTGATTTAGAGAGTGAACACGATGTTTAAAAACTGAAGCAGGACACAATGTATTTTTAAAGAAAGGTTTAAAAAAGAGAAAGGGTAGCCAGGCGTGGTGGCGCATGCTTGTAATCCCCGTGCTTGGGAGGCAGAGACAGGAGGATCGCGCAGGTTCGAAGCTAGCCCCGCGCGCTGGCTTAGGAGACCCTGTTTCCAAATAAAAAAAATGCAAAAATAGGTCTGGGAGTGTAGCCCGGAGGTAGAAGGGCTTCCAGGAACCCCAGTACCACCAAAAATAAATAAATAAATAAAAATAAATAAATAAAAAAGAGAAAGGGTAGAGCTTTATGCAGCTGATAGGCTAAAAAGAGCTCATCAAAAACTAATGATCAGCCGGGCATGGTGGTGCACACTTGTAATCTCATTACTTGGAAGGCTGAGACACAGGAGGATCACAGGTTCATAGCCAGGCTCAAGGCCTTCTGCAATTTAATGAAACTTCGTTTCAAAATAAACAATAAAAAATAGGGATGGGGGTGTAGCTCAGAGGTAGAATGCCCCTGGGTTCAATCCCTAGTATTGCAACAACAACAACAAAAAACTAATGATCACACAATAATTAAAATTGGTTATATAACTATGTCACTCACATACATGGTATCCTACTGATGGACAAGCTCAAGTCAGAGAGTTGAACAACCTTACCCAAGTTTGCACAGCTCAAAGTTAGAGCCAGAATATCAAACCCAAATCTGAATGCACATTCTGAATGCCCTTTCAATTACACTACAATGCCTCTCAAAGATAAACTACACTTTACAACTGGGGTCCATTATTCACAGAGCACTTTTTCCTCCATTATTATTTTATAACAACAAATTTGGAGTATCATCGTCACCATCATCATCATGATAATGATCATCACCATCATCACCATCACCATCACCATCATTACCATCATCACCATCACCATCATCATCATCACCACCATCACCATCATCATCACCACCATCACCATCATCACCATCACCAGCATCATTACCATCACCATGATCATCACCATCACCATCATCATCATCATCACCATCATGACCATCATACCAATGAAGAAATAGAATCTGAGAGAAGTGAGAGGCCTCACTCAGGATCTCAGAGCAGAGGTGGCAAAGCTAAGGCACAGCACCAATTGTTCCAGCTCTGAAGAAGAGAAGAGAGATTCCAAATCATATTCATATTATTACAACTGAACCTTCCTTTTGTGCTATAGAATACATTTTTGTCTCATTTATTAGTTTATAGCTTACCACGGTACCTGACTTTTTTCATATCAGTACTTAACTTTTCCCCAAATTAAAAAATAAAGGTGAGCCTGGTCCATCACAGTACGTGGGACAGTGAGATAGGAGAATCACGGGCTTGAGACCAGCCTCAGCAGCTTAGCAACAGCCTCAGCCACTTAGCGAGACCCTGCTTCAGCCTCACCAAATAATGAGGGCTCATTTTATTATTTATTTATTTATTTATTTATTTATTGGTGGTACTGGAGTTCCTGGAAGCCCTTCTACCTCTGGGCTACACTCCCAGACCTATTTTATACTTTTTATTTGGAAACAGGGCCTCTTAAGCCAGCGACGCTGGCTCCGAACCAGTGCTATCCTCCTGTCTCCTCCTCCCAAGCACGGGGATTACAAGCGTGCTCCACCATGCCCGGCTGAAGGCTCATTTTAAAATAAATAAAATAGAACTGGGGATGTGGCTCCTAGGTTTAATCCCCAGTAGCAATAAGAAATAAAATATAAAACAAAAAGGCCTGGGAACAAAGCTCAGAGGCAGAATGCCCTGGACTCAATCCCTACTACCACAGAAAAGGGGATAGGGAAGGAGTAATATGATCCATGGAATTTCTTCTTGCATCTCCATCTTTTCTCTCTCTGGGAAGGATAAAGGTTTCTAATAGAATCTACAATGTGGATTGTTTTTTTAATGTAGCTAATGAAACAGTGGTTTTCAGTGAATGTCTTTATGTAGTCTCTTTGGATTACTATGGGATGGCTCCATCCATTGCCTAAAAAGCCTATTTCAGCATGTGATTTTCTGTCTGTTCTCATGTGCTACCTCTGGCATTCCTCCTCTCCTTCCCTGAGAGCCACAGGAAGCTTCGGTTTGCATGGAAGCTTTGGTTACTTCACAGAACCGTCTTGCTGTCGCTGCTCTTTTGCTGACTACTGGATGATTGTGGGTGAGACAAAGAGTGAAGTGTGGTTTCCAGTGGCCGGAGCAAGGTTGGCTTTGGCCAGTGCTGCTAGTCTGGCTGGTAGTCAGGAGTCACTTTCAAGAGATAAGAGCAGTTACCACTTCTCCCCAAATCAAGCAAAATTTAAAACTCTATTGCTGATGAATTGTTGTCTGTCTCTAGCTGCCATGTTCCTGCTGTGTGCGGTGAAGGTCCCAGATGCCGTATCTGACATGCTAATGTCAGAGTTCCAGCACCCAGAGACGGTGCAGAGACTGAACGCTGTCCTCAAGTTCCACACCCTCTGGAGGTTTCGCTATCAAGTCTGGCCTCGGATGGAGGAGGGAGCACAGCAGATCTTTAAGGTAAAGGATGCTTTTCATGTGGGATTAAATTAGCCAATACAACCCAAGACTATTTCAAAGCCATGAACCTCAGAGCCGCCGTGAATAGCCTAGGAAATGCTTCTTTTTCCTGTGCCATTTTATAAGTAAAGCTAACTCGTGCATGACTAAATTCTTGTTGCTAAAAAAAATTGAAATATAAAAATATAGAGAGTAAGAAAATCAAGTTTCTATAAGCCTCAAAATCTCATTGCCGCCTCTACAGGTAAGCACTTAAAAGTTCAGGTTGCATTCTCAGGACATTTTGCTATCTTCACACATAATGGATCTTTGGGGAAGGCCAGGGTGATTAATACAAAAAAAATATCATTTGGTTGTGAGCACCTTTGTTTTAATGAGGAGTAAACTGAGGCCCAGAAAGGTTTATCTGTGCCATATAACGGAAGATCTTGGAAAACAGCCCTTTTTTTTTTGATATTTGCTATTCCATGCGAAGTCACTGGAATCTCTGACACCTGCTGCGATGACGGGTCGTGTTATTGGCACCTTCAGTCTCATTCCACGCTTTCCATCTTACTTCACTCTTCTGATATGAACCCACAGATTCCACCTCCCAGCATAAACTTCACTCTGCCCTCGCCAGTTCTTGGGATGCCATCTGTCCCAATGTTCGACCCTCCGTGGGTGCCTCAGTGCAGCGGGAGTGTCCAGGACCCCATTAATGAAGACCAGTCTGTAAGTAATGTACACTTTCTTTCAACATTGCAAACCACTCCCAGAGGTCTTTATCCTTGTGACAAAAAGAACTAACATCTGGTAGTATTTGCAAACCTTCAAGTCAACACAGTGTTGTTTTATAAACAAAGCAACAGCCATTTTATAAAGCTATTAAGAGCATCAGGTATTGATTTCTTGGCCAAAGGGAGCACTTTTGCTGCTATTTATTATAAACAAACATAATCATTAAACCTATGACATGTAAACTGCCTGAAGGTTAAAGATATTGACCCTGCACCATACACAGTGCTGCACGCCTGTAATCCCAGCACTTGGAAGGCTGAGACAGGAGGTTTACAGGTTTAAGGCCAGCCTCAGCAACTTAGCTGTTAAATACAAAATAAAAATGGCTGGGAGTATAACTCAGAGATAGAATGTCCCCGATTCAATGTCCAGTACCAAAAAAAGAAAGGGAGAGAGAGAGAGAGAGAGAGAGAGAGAGAGAGAGAGAGAGAGGAGAGAATAGAGGAGGGAGTGAGTGAGGAAGAAAGGAAGGGAAGATATTGACCCTGCATGAATAAGAAAAAGAAGAGTCTTACTTCCATGTTTGGCCCTCATTTTGTTAGTCGTCAATATCATCATCACAAATACTACTCTGAGACCTCGGGTCTTATGCTGCACTTCTATTTCATTGCTGTTATGTAATGAAACTCAGTAACAGCTAAACTGAGAACACAGTGTATGTACAGACAAAAACCAGGACTATGCAGCTTTTGAGAAAAATTAATCTTCAAAATGTGTCCATATCGCCATTGTGAATAATGTAAATATATTGAAAAGCAAAAACAGAAAAAAAGAACACATCTCTTAGCACAAATCCATCCTTATTTCCTTGAATAAATCCCTGTCAAATTGATGGCGATTATTTATGAATATTAAAGGTTTTTATACATCTGACAAAAATATCCCTGGAAAGGTTGTAACATTTTGCCTTGCACATTTTGCCTTAAACAAAATATCTTTTCTATCCTAAAGCAACTTGTGTATTATTTTTTAATTAGCACTTTTAATGGCAAAAATAGTTACTGGCTTTTTAAATTATACTCCTTTGAAACTGTTATGAATTTAAGTTGAATACCTTTGCATATCTGAATATATTTTCTAGGCATTTGCAGTTCTCCTTGGAGAACTGTTTGTCTGAGGTTTTCACCTATCAAAATAGGTCTATTTTAATTTTCCACATACAGCAGCCTCAGATCTTGTGGTCCATTGCCAAAGAGAAAGGCATGTTTGTTTCTTTTCTCATATACAAAGTAATTGCAACATCCCAACCACCAACATAAAAATCTTTGACTTTGCTCCTACAGAGGTGATGGGTTCATTTAAGCCAACCAGATCTCTATCCCAACTTCACAATGGATTTGAAACTAAGTCCCTTGATTCTATATCCAATGTTCTTTTTCTTAATCCACCATTCCTATTTTATGCCCTATCATAATCCAGCTTAACCTGACTCTAAAATGAATTGCCCCAGGTCCTATTGAAGGCTCTTAACTGCTGTTGTGCTATTCATCATAGCAAACCTCTAGTCATTTTTAAGATTCTGCAAAATGGGGCTTCTATGAATGCAGCCCTTTAAAAGACTGACCAACACCTCTTATGCAGAGTTTTATGTAACTACAGGCCAACTAGGAGATGTGGAATCACTATTGTATATAGATAATACTTCAAATTTATAATGAAGAACTCCCATGATCACTTCTCTGCTCTGAGACCACTAACTATGCTCTAGCTAAAGGGCAAATTCTTGGAATTTGTCTCACCCTAAGCATCGTGTTTAAGAAAGGTGTAAATAAAATGGCAGTTTTGCAAAATGAATATTTTTTCCTTTGTGGCTCTTTATCTTTCTGACATTGAAAAGTGGGTTGATCTGAATATTTTGTCCTATGTCTTTGGTACTAGTAAACAGAGGTAAATTTTATATTCGACCATAGTAACTATCAACTCTCCTAATTTCCACTCAGTAACTTTGTTTTTATAAATAATAAGTGTTACAGCATGCTACTGTATTTATCTACAAATGGTTATTTACAGTTTAATAAGTACTTCAACTATAAAATTAATAGAAAAGCAAATAAGTAATTCTCCAGGAAACTAGGTCGTGGATGCCCTGACATTTCCTGAGGACAAACTATCGTACGTGTGTAATTCATTGGTTCACCCTTTATGCCTATGACCTTGTAAGAAGAGTCGTCACTAGATAAACTTGGCTTCATGTCTCCACAGAAATCCTTTTCCGCCCGGGCTGTGTCCCGCTCTCACCAAAGGGCAGAGCACATCTTAAAGAACTTGCAGCAGGAAGAGGAGAAGAAGCGTCTTGGTCGGGAAGCCAGTCTCATCACTGCCATCCCCATCACCCAGGAAGCCTGCTATGAGCCCACCTGCACGCCCAACTCAGAGCCGGAAGAAGAAGGTGCCCCTTGCACATGAGAACTCGGGTGGAGGGGGGCTGAATCACAGGGAACTTACTGTAAAACAGAAACTGATGATAGTATATGAGACAAAGTGATATGCCTCCCTGAATCTCTCTTTCACTTCCTGACACTACCCCCTAAAAAGGCAAAAAGTTGTTGTTTTCTAAAGTTTAGAGTCAGCCCGTGTCCATTACTGTTCTGAATGAATCAGTCTGATAATGGACCACACAACGGTTGTGATTCTGGATTCTCAGTGAACATCAAAGTTAGTGCAACCAATCTTTCATCATTAAAAAATAGGATTAATCTATTAGCTACTTTCAATCTTACAAGTGTAGGCAGTTTGTAGTAGATATCAGAAAATGACACAAACTGTTCTAATTCCAGTGATTCTCTGTGCTGCCTCTGTGGAAAACTTTAGGAGGAATTCTCTTTCTTTCCGTAGCCTTATTGTTTCTTCCAAGTATATTCTAAGTTACTTAGGTTCAGTTGTCTGAAAGCAGTAAATATTTGTGCTATAAAGCGCAACTGTGTTTGTGATGTTCATAAATTTATGTTATAAAACCGTAAGTTCACATTCCCCATTTTGTTTGCCAGTAGAAGAAGTCACCAACCTGGCCTCGCGCCGACTGTCGGTGAGCCCCTCCTGCACCTCCAGCACTTCCCACAGGAATTACTCCTTCCGCAGAGGCTCAGTGTGGTCGGTGCGTTCAGCAGTCAGTGCCGAAGGTGCGTCCCCTTGCAGAAGCGTTATTTCTCATGTCTTAAGTATTCAGAAACGTTTTCCAGTTTATACCACCATCTCACTTCATTAACTAGTCTTCATTAACTAACTTGTTTGATAACTTGAGATTCTAAAAGAGATTCAGGGGAATCTCTTTTACCTGGGTTATTTAACCCAAGTAACCCTATTTTAATTACGTGACAACATAGTGCTGATGGCTCTGAAGACATTATTCTAGGTAGTTCATTGTTTTCAAGACCAAACCTCCATCTCTGAGTATGAAACTCATGTATTGGTAGTTTTGAAACCTCCTCCTAGAAGATATGGGAAAGAAATCAGACCAAATAGTCATGTGCACATATGAATGTATCACTATGAATTTCTCTATCATGTACAATTATAATGCGCTCATAAAAATGTTAAATGAAAAAACATAAAATTACAATTAAAAATAGCAAATAAAATCTCCTATCATTCCAGCCTGGGGATGTAGAACACCCTAAGATGCTGTTTTGAGATGGCAATCAAGGAAGATTAAAGTTCATGCTGTTCCTGTAATGAACTTTGATTCTCTGCGCTGTGGATGAGGATTGGGAGGCAGGCTGATTTCCTTCAGTTCCGTTAATTCCAAAAACATGCTTATCTAATGGAGAATAACTGTCTGGGACTCATTGCTTCAGGATGATTATACAAATTTCATCACTGATTTATGAAGTCAGCAAAAAGATATACAGAAGATTTATAGCAAATAGGCTAGTGATTTCTTTTTCTTTAATATACTTTTAAGCTGGGAGTGGTGACACAGGCCTGTGATCCCAGTACTTGGAAGGCTGACAGAGAAGGATTGAAGGTTCATGGCCAGGCTCAGCAACTTAGTGAGACCCTCTGAAACTTAGTAAGACCTTGTTTCAAAATAAAAAGAAATAAAAAAACAGGGTTGGGGGTGTAGCTTAGAGGTAGATGCCCTTGGGTTCAATCTCCAGTACCACAAAAAAATAATAAAATGTACTTTTATTGGCACACTATAATTATACATTTTAATGAGCTTCAGGGTATTAGAAACATAATGCACACAGCATTTGGTGTGCTCTCTGTGTCCCACCACGCTTCTCCTTCCCAATACACAACCCTAGGGAAATCTGAAAAATTACTGATGCTAACTATTCACAACGTATGGTCACAAAGTCCAAAGCATGTCTATATTTTTATAATACTTTTCATTGAAAATTCCTTTACCATAAGATTCATCCCTTTCAATTATACAGTATAGTCACTTTTATTTTATTCATAGAATATACAACAAACACCACTATTTTAATCATCTCAAAAAAAACCCATACTTATTAGCAATCCCTCCTTATCCACCACTTTCCCCAGCCCCACAAGAACTAATCTACTTTTTCTTTTTATTGGTGCATTGTAATTCTACATCTTGATGAAGTTCAGGGTGATAGAGGCGTGCCTGCACTCAGCACGCACTGAGCCTCACCTCGATTCCCTTCCACCTCCTCTCCCTCCCCACCTTCCCATGCTCAGGACAGTGACTGGCTTTGATAAGTTATCGTATGTACATCAGGTCCACTGAGGTGTTTCTCTCTTCAAACCTTCCTCTCCATGCCTGTTAGTTCCTCTTCCCTCTGTCAGATCCCCTCCCTCCTTCCACTAAGGTTTCTCCTCCTTTACTTCCAGTCCCTCCTGTGTCCCAATTTCTTCTTAGCCTCTACATATAAGGGACGACATCTGACCTTTCACGTTTTGTAACTCATCGCTAATCTACTTGTATTTCTGTGGATTTGCCTGTTCTTCACATTTCATAATAATGAAATCGTAGGACAGAAGGCCTTTTGTGACTGGATGCTTTCACTTAGCATAATATTTTGAAGGCTCCTCCATGTTGTAGCATATGTCCGTTTTTCATTGCTATGTTGTTCAAATTTCTTCCATCATATGGACATGCGGCATTTTCTTTGTCAATTCATTTGTTACTGAATGTGTAGTTTGTTTCCATTGCTTCTATAAACAGACATGTACAAGATTTTGTGAGGAAAACTACCAAACTATTTTCCAAAGTGTCTGTACCATTTTACATTTCCACCAAACACGATGAGGGTTCCGGTTGTTCCACCTACTAAAACAAACAATACGGACTCATTTCCCAAATACCGTCATATCTTCTTGTTTTACAGAGAAAAGCACAGACATTCTAGGCAGATGCATCAGCTCACACTATGAAAACTGAAAAAATAAAATTTTAAGTGTAGTCTAAGTTGTAACATATCGTTGTCAACAGTTGTTCTGTTCTGTTTTTGTTTTAGCCATCCCTGTGAGTATGAGGGAGTATCTCATTGTGGGATTTTTTTTTTAATTTTTTTTTGTTTTTTGCAGTGCTGGGGATGGAACTCAGGGGCATTCTACCTCCAAGCTAAACCACCAGCTCTATTTTTTATTCTTTATTTTGAAACAGGGTCTCACTGATTTGCAAAGGGCCTCACTAAGTAGCTGAGGAGGGCTGTAAACCCAGATCCTCTTGTCTCAGCCTCCGGAATGCTGGGATTATAAGTGTCTGCCACCATGCCCAGCTTCATTGTGATTTTGATGTGCGTAATATAGCCACTACAGCTTTGTTTTGATTACTGCCCACATTCACCTGGCATATCTTCTTCCATCCTTTTTTTCTCATCTTATTTGTGTCTCTGAAACTAAATCATGATTCTTATAAATAGCATGTACTTAAGTAGTGTTTGTTTGCTTTTTATTTTATGCCAGTAATTCTGCCTCTTGATTAGAGTATTGAGCCCATTTACATTTAGTGCAATTGTGGATAAAAAGTAAGATTTATGTCTGCCATTCCAAAATATATAATATGTCACAAAAGGCTTATTTTGTGTTACATTAAAATAGAACATATTTATGCCGGGTGTAGTGGCGCACGCTTGTAATCCCCACTCTTGGGAGGCGGAGACAGGAGGATCAAGCCGGTGCGAAGCCAGTCTTGCTGGCTTAAGAGACCCTGTTTCCAAATAAAAATATAAAAATAGGTCTGGGAGTGTAGCCCAGAGGTAGAAGGGTTTCCAGGAACCCCAGTACCACACACACAAAAAATAGAACATATTTATAACAGCTGACAAAATATATTTGTCTAGTAAGTCCTACATCTAAGCTTTTAGGAACAGTTCCTATTGACTACTTTTATTCCTATATTTTCTTGTTTTTTTGCATGTCTCATAAGTTTTTATTGAAAAATGGATAATTTAAGTCATAATATGGCAGCTCTGCAAATTAGATATCCTCTTTCCTGCTCAGTATGTGCTGGTTTTGCTGATAATTTTTACCATTTATTTGGTTACTTCCTGGACAAATTTTATCATGTCTATATTCTTTGAAAGTATGATCAGTGAAATCTCTTCTCAATTAGATTAGTGATCAGGTAGCGATTAGAGATTTTCTTAAATGTTTTGAGCTAATGAGTCTCCCAGCCTTTGCCAAGGGGCACCATAGATATATCTATGCACACCTTCAGTGCTCTGGGAGTTGCAAACTCTGCCTTAGTCTTTGCGTTTTTCTTTTGACTTGGGAAGAGTCTCAAGGACAGTCAAAAGTGAGAGATTAGGACCTTCTGGTGTCTTTCCTTAATATGTGAACACCCCTGTACATGCATACAGTCACCTAGATACCAGACTATGTCAGAGAGTTACAAGTCTCCTACAAAATCTCATTCCCCAAATTTTCCTTTTCTTAAACATACATTTTTGGTGCATTGCAAATGTGCACCATAATGAAGCTGGGAGTTAGAGAAACGTACATGCACACAGAACTTGATGTTTTTCCTTAGCAGATTTTTTTTTTTTTTTTGCCAGTCTATTACTTGCCCCAAGCACCTAAGGCATCTGTAATGTGAGGCCACTGTTGCTGGTCTCCACCCCCCCACCACCACCACCATTGGCAAATGTCCTTGGCATAGAGCTGCCCTGCCCTAAGTGAGCACTCAGCCAAGTCAAATAAATACAAGTCCTGAGAAAGAATTTCCAACGAGCTTATGCATGGATCAGGTAGTAACAATTCCCTGGTGATGAAGCTTTTAGGGAGCTCCAACCCTGCTAGGCCACTGGTTTCACATCTACCATGGATGTGCAGTTATTAATTTCCAGGCTACCAAGGAGCTAGGGATAGGCAAAGGGGAAAAGGGAAAGATTTTTCTAAACAGTCGGAAATACTGCCAATCTTACCAAGATTATACCTTTTTATTTTTAATAAACACTTTGTAAATTGTTCTGTGCTTTTGGTTAATTTCAAAAGTTCTAAGAACATTTATTTTGACTGAATTTTCCAGTGTTTCCATTGCTTTTGTGGCAAAGGGACTTGAAGAGTTATATTATTTCAGAAGTACTTCCCTCAGTACTTTTATCTTTTTTATTTTTATAATGACATTAATAAAAATATTAAATCTCTTTATAAAAATATAAAATATCTTTTATATTTTAAAAGATTTCCACATGCGTCTAATGTGAAAACAGGATTAATAACAAGTAAGTAAAGTCTTACTTGCCAGTCCTTCATAGGACCCCTAAAATCTCAAAGAGTCAAATTAAAATATGAGAGCCAGGCGTGGTGGTGTACACTTGTAATCCCCGTGCTTGGGAGGCTGAGACGGGAGGATCACACAGGTTCGATGCCAGCCTCAGCTATTTAGTGAGGCTCTCAGCAACTTAGTGAGACCCTGTTTCCAAATAAAATATAAATTAGGTCTGTTAGTATAGCCCAGAGGTAGAAAGCCTCTGGGTTCCACCCCCAGTACCACACACACAAAAATTAAAATATGAGATCAAAGTCTCAGTTTTTTAGTGCTTTAGAAAATGATTTATTTTATATTAATAATAAAAATGACTATTTTCATATTAATAAAAGTCTGCTCTACCTTTCTTGTCTACTAAATGTAAACTCTTTTCTTTCATCCCCATATTAAATAATTATTATGAGTTTATTATTAGTGATATTTCAATAGAGAAGAGAAAGTTAATACGAATGTGCTGTGTTGCTCTGACCTGAGGTATTCTGTGTGTTTTCTGCTCCCCCATATCAATGCTTCACCATCTTTCACATGCTCACATGCACAGCACCAGTTACATCAATGAAAAATGTTTTAGTCTACACTTTAAAAAATTTTTTTCATAGTACTAGGGAATGAACCCAGGGGGCATTTTGCCTCTGAGCTACACCACTAGCCCTATTTTATTTTTTATTTTGAAACAGGGTCCTACTAAGTTACTGTACACTGCTGGTCTCAAACATGTGATCCTCCTGTCTCAGCCTCCCAAATACTGGGATCACAGGTGTGCAAAACAGCCAACTTCACTTAAAATTTTAATTTCCCTGTTTTCATATATCGTGAGCTGATTCATCTGCCCCAAATATCCATGCTTCTCTGCCTTTATAAAACAAGAAGAATGAAGTATTTATGAAGTGAGTTGATTTGTTGTTCTTTCTTTCCTCCTTTCTTTAACTCTTTCTTTCTTTCTTTTAACATGAGAAGGCAATCTGCATAAACTCACTTTTAAAAAAGAATTCTAGCATTCTCCCATTGTTACAGGATTCTACTTTAAAAGAGGTAGGACTTGAGTTGAAAGGTCATTGCATTAGAACTGCATCACGGAGAAAAGCCCTCTGATTTCTTCTCCCCCTCCAGACGAGGAACACACCACTGAACACACCCCAAACCACCACGTGCCGCAGCCCCCGCAGGCCGTGTTCCCAGCATGCATCTGCGCGGCAGTGCTCCCCATCGTTCACCTCATGGAGGACGGCGAGGTGCGGGAAGATGGAGTCGCAGGTAAGGTTTGGGCCCGTCAAACCCTCAGTTACATTTTAAGCTGTGTGTGTGAGATGGAGAACAAAAAGTTGCTTTTGAACACATTATCTCCTGGCCACAGGTTGAATTGCTTCAATCACATATTTTATAATTATAAATTCGTAGCACATAATTTATAATTATAAATTCGTAGCACAGCCTACTAGCATTGCACTTTCGCCGCATAACGTGATAACACTAGGCTGCATAGCTCTTTCTCTCATACTTCTGTGACCAAGAAATTGCATTTAAAATAAGTAGTTGCTTTTTATTCTTTTGGGTAGATACGCAGAAGTGGTATTGCTGGATCATATGCTACCATTCTTCTGAGGATCCTCCATACTGTTTTCCAAAGTGGTTGCTCTAATTTGCAATCCCACCAACAATATATACACAATGGAATTTTACTCAGCCATAAAGAAGAACAAAATTATGTCATTTTCAGGGAAATGTGGAAAACATTATGCTAAGTGAGATTAGCCAGTCACACAAAGTAAAAAATCAGATGCTCTCCCTAATATGCAGAAGCTAGAGAGAAAATGGGTCATAGAAGGAACTCTAGATGAAGAAGGAGAAGCCATAGAAAACCACAGACAAGCAAATAAGGCGACCTAACTGATGAGAAAGGGAGGGGGGAAGAATTCACTAATACAGATGTACATTCACAAACATATTAAAATCAATCACTAAGCCAAACATGAGAAGGAAGTTAGGGGGAGGGGATGGGAGGATTGGTTAAGGGCTAAATGAGTGGTGTGTGCATGTGTGCCTCTACCATCTTGTTCCCCATTAAGATGTATGACTACAATTCACCAACAAAAAAAAAGTAAGTAGTTGGGCTGGGCATGGTAGTGCACACTTGTGATCCCAGTGTTTAGGAGGCTAAGACAGGAAGACTGCAGGATTGTGGCTAGCCTCCGCTACCTAATGAGACCCTCTGCATCTTACTGAAACCCTGTTTCCAAATAAACAATTTAAAAAATGGGCTGGAGGTGTAGCTCAGAGGTAAAATGCCCCTGGGAGCAATCCTCAGTACCACAATGAAATAAAATAAGTAGTTGGATCCGAGAATATTGTTTATAATCAAAGAACAGATCAACACTATTTGGCCAGTGACTTTGGCCATCCTAAAAATCTTAGCTGTTAATTGAGACCACAAAATCTACCTTTCCTACTTGATTACCTTTCTAGAAGTAATACCTAAAGAGGATAATTCAAAATAAAACAATAAACTAAGACAAAGATGGTATTCACACAAATGTACCTATGTATATACATATGACAGACATATTCTTAAACTTTTAAATTAAGAATAAAGTTAAAACTCAAAATGATTTTTAAAAGTCCCAACTGAAAAAGAGAAAAAGATATCAGCAGTCAATTGGCAAATAAAATTTGTAAACAACTTTGTTGTGTAAAACAACAATGAAATCTTATGTCAGTTACAAGATATGCAAAAATTATTTTTATTTTGCTTTTTTTGTTGTGATACTGGGGATTTAATGCAGAGGTTTTATATCTCTGAGATATATCCTTGAGCCCTTTTTTGGTTTTTTATTTTGAAACAGGGTCTCATTAAGTTATAGCTCACTGGCCTCAAACCTGCAATCTTCTTATCTCAGCCTCCTAAGTACTGAGTCTACAAGTATGTGCCACAGTGCTTAGCTGGTAAAGATTGTGGGGGTGTGTACTGGGCCTTGAACTCAGGGAGATTATAACTCTGAGCTACACCCACAGCTCTGTTTTATTTTTTATTTTAAAACGGTCTCACTAAGTTGTTGAGGCCAGCTTCAAACCTGTGATCCTCCTGCCTCAGCCTCCCACATAGTAGTGTGCACCACCACATCCCTCTGCAAAAAATATTTTAAATGAAAATACCCACCATTGATTAAGAGGCAGGGGGAAATAACATCCTCACACCTTGTTAATGAAGTGTAAAATTGGGTGCAAGCATTCTGGAACAGTTTTACAACATTAAAAAAATTAAAAGTGTGAAGCCATTTGACACATAATTGGTTTCTAGCAACTTCCTAAAGAAATAATGAAGACTAAATAAAAGTTTATAAAGGACATTGTACATTGAGCATCATATAAAAATAAATATTTGGAAAAAATGCTCAACCACAGTCTATTATTCTTTTTACTGCCATATGATAGCATTCCATGTACATTAAAAATCACATTCTAGAATTTTAACATAAAAAGTGATCTTCCTAATGCTATACAAAAAATTAAGTATGAACAATATTTTCTATGTACTCTTATAAAATACATTTAAGTATGCATTCTATGTATGTGAGAGGACATACTCCAGGCTCCGAATAGCTGTTTCTATGATTGAGAGACTTGACAGTTTCCTTTTTCCCTTTGTGTTTTGTTGTATTTTTCCTGTTTTAGCATTAAAATGCCTTACTGAAGCAATGAAAATTTTAAAATTGAAAAGATATTTTTGCAGCCAGTTTCTCAACATAACAAAAGCCCACACATTTTGAAACTCATTGTAGAGACATGAAAGCTAAAGCTTGTTTACACTTTTTGTTTGTATTATTGACTTATGCTGCTCTTTTTTGCAATTTTATTTTTTATTTAGTATTAGTATTAGTATTAGTATTAGTATTAGTATTAGTGGTACTGGGGTTCCTGGAAAAACCCTTCTACCTCCGGGTTACACTCCCAGACTTATTTTTTATATTTTTTATTTGGAAACAGGGTCTCTTCAGCCAGCACCACTGGCTTCAAACCTGCGTGATCCTCCTGTCTCCGCCTCCTAAGCTCAGGGATTACAAGCATGCGCCACCACGCTCGGCTTATTTTTAAAATTTTATTTTATTGGTGCACTGTCGTTTCATATAATAATATGGATCATGTTGACAATGGCATATATTCACACAGTACTTGGTGTCCTCCCCCCTTCCCCTTTTTCCTCCCTCCCAATACTGAGTGTCCAGGTTAACAATGTAAAAGTCGCATGTATACACATATTTGATTGTAGCTTTTTCATTGATTAACCTCAGCCTTCTTCCTCCCCTACACCTCCTTTCTGGCTTTGCTGAGGTGTCCTTTCCATTCTATTGAGTCCCTCTGGTATCCCTAATACTCCTTAGCTTGAGCATATTAGAGAAAACATATACACACAATGGAATTCTACTCAGCAATAAAGATGAACAAAATCAGGTCATTTGCAAGAAGATGGAAAGAGCTGGAAAACATTATGTTATCTCATTAAGTGAGATTAGCCAAGCACAGAAAGAGAAGGGACATACAGCTCTTATTTTTAGTTGGATGGTTAATTTTCCAAAGAAAAAGTTGGTATCATTTATTCAAAATGCAGGCTGAATGATAAATCCAGACTAAATTCTATACTGCTAGTTTAGAAAAAAACTAATGGGATTGAGAATACTATTCAGAATGACAGCCATCTGGTGTTGACAACCTCTCCCTTTTCTTACCTGCTTTCTTAGCCTGGGCATTCCCAGGCAACTTAAGCCCAATTGCCTTTTCCAAAGAAATAGCACTTCAATTCTCATTAAGTCTACTTATTTATCCCTAAAACTCTCATTAGAAGTGGAAACCTAATTATTACTGGCTCAACTACTTCAACTTGCTAAAGGAGATAAGACTTAAATATGCATGTGTGCGGTAAAAGACCATCTCCAATTCAAACATATTTTAAACCTAAATATATTTTCCAAAACCAAATAATTACTTTTTGAATTTATCCATGCTATAGCAATGGAATGTGACTTTAACATAAACTTATCACTGCTCATATTAAACTGGTTTCCACAGCAAAGACAAAGATATTCACAAGGATATTTTTTGCAGAAGCAATTCTAATTGATACCTAAAGGCACCTCTACACTTTTTCTTACCTTTACATGTGAAAACGTTCAGTGATGACATCAAAAATGAACAGATATGCCGGGAGTGGTGGCGCACGCTTGTAATCCCTGCGCTTGGGAGGCGGAGACAGGAGGATCGCGCAGGTTCGAAGCCAGCCGCGCTGGCATAAGAGACCCTGTTTCAAAAATATAAAATAGGTCTGGGAGTGTAGCCCGGAGGAAGAAGGGCTTCCAGAAACCCCAGTACCACCAAAAAAAAAAAAAAAAAAAAGAACAGATATCCACCTTTCAACAGAAAAAGAGTTTAGAGAACCTTTTTTAAGGCAAAAAAGGAGAGACAAATTAAAGCTTAGAAAATTGTTTGAATACTTTAATAAACTTGGGTGTCAGGTGTGGGGGCACAAGCTTATAATCTCAGTACTTGGGAAGCTGAGACAGGAGGATCTGGGGTTCGTGGACAGCTTCAGCTATTTAGTGAGGCCCTCGGCAACTTAGTAAGACCCTGTTTCAAAATAAAGAATAAAATAGGACTGAAGGTGTAGCTTGGAGGTACAATTTCCCTGGGTTCCACCCCCAGTATTGCAAAAATAAATAAATAAATAAATAAATAAATAAATAAATAAATAACCTGGCTCCTTCTAATACAAATGTTCAATTTTCTTTCTTTTTCAAAGTGAGTGCTGTGGCTCAACAAGTCCTATGGAATTGTCTAATTGAAGATCCATCAACAGTCCTTCGACATTTTCTGGAAAAACTGACCATCAGCAATCGACAAGTAAATTCCTCTTCGTAGTGTGTTATGAGTATGAACACTGGTGAAAGAAAGCAAAGGGCTTTAAGTGCTCTGCATGCAAAGCCAATGTCCTCTGGCATGTCAACAAGTACTTATTTTGTACGTGTGGTACTGAGGCGGGAACCCAGGGGTCTTCTACCTCCAGGACATCCCTAGAACTATTGTTTATATTTTATTTGGAAACATGGTCTCACTAAGTTGCTGAGGCTGACTTCAAACCTGAGATCCTCCTGTCTCAGCCTCCCAAATATTGGGATTACAGGCATGCACCACTATGCCTGGCTAACAAGTACTTTTTTTAATAATAATGATGAGCAACATTAAAATTTGCTACTCTCTTTCAAATATCTCTGTCCAATTGGTAACTCTATATGTATCTGGTACATTGCTAATGATGGCCTAAGACTGCAAGAATCTCAGTATTTTGAGCAAAGATTAAATTCAGTATAATCGTTTTAAGAATTGGATACATTTATTGAATTCTGATTGCTTAGAAGTCTATGATAGAGATAGATTAGACTATGCTAACATTCTCCATTAGCCCAAAACCTAATTTTCCCAGACCACCCTGCAAGAAGATAATACAAATGAAAATAGTTTTCTGAACAATATGAAATATATTGATGATTTAGAAAGTATTATTAATTTTATGTCATGTTCACATTCACAGAAAGATTAAGTAAATTAAAAAAAATAAAGGTAATTACAGATATCCTGATTTATCCTCTCTTGGATTCACTTTATCTTGTTAACTCAAAACCTTGGAAATAGAATTATGAAATTCAGTAAACTTGGTTTGTTTAATGGTTTCTCATCATGGGTCTTCTTCCATTTCCGTCACACCTAGCTATCATAGTAAATAGCGTTAACTAAGCATACAGCTCTCTAAAGCCTTGACTGTGACCTGTAGACTTGGTGTAAAGCTGTTATTTTTAAGATAATTGACTATTCCTCAGTGATGTTTATATGTTAAGAAGAATGATGTTCCAGATGATTTTAATACTAAGCATCACATATTCTATGCGTATATAAGTATAACATATACTATTAAAATTTTGAACATAATTGAAATTAACATGTGGTCACGAGTAAGAAAAACTCCCCCGCCCCGATTTTCAAGCAATTACTTTTGTTTCCTGTTAGCATTGCACCTGAATAAGATATGAAAAGTTCTGCTCTTTTTTCAGGATGAGCTAATGTACATGCTGCGCAAACTCCTCTTAAATATCGGAGACTTTCCTGCTCAGACATCCCACATCCTATTCAACTATCTGGTGAGTTTCAGCAGTCAGTAGATTACAAATGCTCACTTCCAACTAGGAAGAAGGAACATTTTAAAAAGCTCTGACGGTATTTTTAAATACATTTCCATTAGCTGAGCGACAGAGGGTTAATAATGGTCAGCTAAACTCCCCATTCTTGGTAGAGGGAGGGCCCAGCATGCCACAGCCATTGACATGGTGCCTACTCCATAAATGCGTTTCCTTGATCTTCTTTTGACATTTTACAATTTCCCTCTGTTGATTCATAGCACTTTTTGGTTTTTTTTTTTTCTATTTTCCTATTTAAAGCATATGTGTATACACGCACGTGTGTACACACACACACACACACACACACACACACACACACACAATTTCCCTAAATAGAAGGTGTTTGTAATTGGATTTTTATGCTTTTATTGGAGCATTGCAATTATACATCATAATGAGGTGTAGAGTGGTAGGAATGTGCACACAGCACTCGGTATGTTTCTCTCTGGATCCCCCCACTCTTTCCCCTTCCCCATACATGTCATTGAGATTAGTATTGATGATTTCATATGGTGTACATAGAATTTCCACGGTAGATAGCCACGCTTAAACCTGATCTGTCAACTCCTTCTTGATCCCTTCAGGACTTGCCAGTTTCTTCAAATTCTCCTCTTCAGGCCCCAGATGAATATGCAGTTTGGGAACTGAGACATGATGAATCTTTTTTGAGAGCACCCCTTAATTCAACCAGACAGAAAGCCAACTTGGTATCTCTGTGGGGAGAACTCCTCCTCCCTTACTATTATCAGGGAAGTCATTATCCATATGCATATGCATAAGCATCTGTAGCAGGGTGATAAATTTAACTCATACTACAGCTCCAATGTGCAGAGAATATTTGTGATTTCTCCCTCTTATCTATGACGAATTTGGTCTTCCTCCTGAATGCCCACTGGCTGGTTGGCAAGGGAAAACATATAAATAAGTGTCCAATCTAGTTTTACATTCAAACTGACACAGGAATATGAACAGTACTTTTGGACAGTGTTCAGTCTCTTGTAGATAAAAATGTTTAGTGTCTAGGAATTCCCCTCCTTCCCACTGCATTTGTTTCTAAGATCTATGTGGAGTGGGGGAGAAAAGGCTCTTTCTCCCTGGTCTATCCTTGTATTTCCTCTGGCTGCTCCATTGGTGAGACAGTGTTCTTTGTTTGACCGGTTGCTGGATGCTTGATTGGCAACAGCGGAAGCCCATGACTCCTGTAACCTTGTGAGGCTCATTGGCTCCCAGCGGTGTTTTCTGGGAGATTCAGTTCTTACTGAGCTATAAATACCCCCGAGTTCCTCTGTGAGCCCCATATGGCTCCCGCATAGGAAATCCTCTGGCTACAGGATCCTGCTCAGTGACAGCAGCCTCTGGCATTCCCGTCTGGAAAGCTCTCCAGCCAAGTATCCACTGCCTCTGGGTCCTATCTACATCACACAAAAACCAAAGGCAGAAGCTCAAAGCCAAATATCAGGGCTTCTCTCAGTATACGTCTGTGCCTACCAAGTTTTCCCTACATCCCAATTGGTATGGAAAGGTTCTGAGGTGAACTTCTGCAGGAACCCAAACAAGAGGGGAGAACGTTTTCAGTGTTGATCTCGCTTGCTAGTGTACCGGCCCATTTTCCCAGGTCACTGGATAGGGGAAATGCTTACCCGGACCATTACTTACCTCTGTCTTTTAACCTTGCAACAAGTAGATGGACACTTTATGTCCCTTCTGCTGTTTTCTGTCAACTCCAAATGCACTTTAGAGTTGGACATAGATAGCAACAGAGTCCTCCCAGATAGGTAATAGATAACTAATAGAATAAAGGATTATCCACATGTTGCCCTTGCTATAGAATCTTAAAACCTTAATAAGCATGAATGTAACTTCTCTTTTTGCATATCTGTCCAGATTCGAATCTTTCCCCAAAGCCAAGGCAGATTCTTTGGGTATACTAGGGGAAAGGCTTTCTACTCAGTACAAAGACAGTAAAAGGCAGAGTAGTTTTTAAAATGTTTCCCTTGTGATGAAAGGGTACTCTGTTTTCAATGGCTCTTACAGGTGTAGCTAGTGGGATTTTTTTCTCAGTGCAATCATTTATTCATTCAGTGATACTGCAGTGGGTTCTTATTTGGGGCCTGGGATGTTGGGAACATTGTTCCACTACTTCCAGTCTCCATTAGGGACACTTGAAGCCACTGCTTGACCTTGACCTAGTAACTTTCTGTGTAGGGTAAGAGGACCTCTGTGGATGTGTGAAGACTTTTGAAAGGACTTAGAGCCCACTTAGTTAAGAAACTAAAACTCAAAATCTTTAGCCAACATGTACCAACACATCTTGAACTTGTCTGCCATCATTCTTCTATGTAAAAGAAAGGCCCAAACCCATTCCAGTTGTCTGTCACCTGACTGCACTGGCAGGCAGGTAAGACAAAGATTATTAAATCCATGCTAGTTTTAAGGGAGCCACATCACTCACTGATCAAGGAACTTTAAACCCATTACAAGTCCTGCTTTTTCCATCTTTTACAGATTTCTGTGAGAGGTGAGGTTTGTCCCAAATTAAGGTATTAACATTCAGAACCTTTTTTTTTTTTTTTTTTTTTGGTGGTACTGGGGTTCCTGAAAGCCCTTCTACCTCTGGGCTACACTCCCAGACCTATTTTATACTCTTTTGGGAACAGGGTCTCTTAAGCCAGCACGGCTGGCTTTGAACCTGCGTGATCCTCCTCTCTCCACCTCCCAAGTGTGGGGATTACAAGCGTGCGCCACCACGCCCAGCAGTGATACTTATTCTTTCAATACACTAGAAAATTTTCCAGGACTACCAATTTTTTCAAGAAACAGTGGCTAAAACTCATAGGATAAAGTTCATTGCTGATTTTAATTTTATTGTGCATTATTAAATAAGATAGTCAAAAGTTATTTCATCAAATATGCTAAATACAATAAGTCCTCATCTTATTTTAATGTATCAAATGTTTAACACACTTACCTCCTATTAAAGAACAAACTATTGCTGGATGTGGTAGTGCATGCCTGTAATCTCAATACTTAGGAGGCTGAAGTAGGAGAATTGCAGGCTTGAAGCCAGCCTCGGCAACTTAGCAAGACTCTTAGCAACTTAGTGAGGCTCTATTTCAAAATTTAAAAAATTAAAAGGGCTGAAGGTGTAGCTCAGATGGAGAATGCCTCTGAGTTCAGTTCTTAGTATTGAAAGAATGAAGGGAAGGGAGGTGAAGGAAAGGGAAAGGAAAGAAATAAGGAAGGAAGGAAAGAAGGATAAAGAAGGGGAATTCAGAGGAAATGAGAATGTGGGCTCAGGGGTGTTGCAGCTTTATGACCTCTTGCTCTAACTTTCAGGTGGGACTAATCATGTATTTTGTGCGGACCCCTTGCGAATGGGGGATGGACGCCATCTCGGCCACTCTGACGTTCCTGTGGGAGGTGGTCGGCTACGTGGAGGGCCTCTTCTTCAAGGACCTCAAGCAGACAATGAAGAAGGAGCAATGTGAAGTAAAGCTCCTGGTGACCGCTTCCATGCCAGGTGACCCACTACTGCTTTTGGATGTCACACCTTTAAAACAAAAACTTATAAATAGCCCTTTGAAAGAGCTTGTGGCTCTTTTCACTCATGAGAAAATTTTCAGAGTTCTGACCCCTAGAAGTGAGCACATCAAAGAATTTTTGTTCAATACAATCAGAGGAAAAACAATAGGCCCTTTAAAAAGTCAGCAGTTGCCAGATGAAAAGGTAGACAGCAGAGCTGAGGGCCTTGTGAATCAGTCCTTGAAAGGCTGCCAAGGTTAAAGATTTATTTAAATCTATCACGGAGGACCAGCTGAAATGAAAGCCTTTTTGAATGAAGCTTTGGCACTACGAGGAGGATGATATTGTTTGCATGGCATGGACCCCAGTCTTTTGTAAACTCAGTGAGAGACGGCTTTATGAAAAGTTGGGAAATAGGAAAAGCAGGAAG
This sequence comes from Muscardinus avellanarius, assembly GCF_963383645.1. Classification (NCBI taxonomy): domain Eukaryota; kingdom Metazoa; phylum Chordata; class Mammalia; order Rodentia; family Gliridae; genus Muscardinus; species Muscardinus avellanarius. The sequence goes on along the minus strand of NC_137787.1, from coordinate 28,862,720 downwards.
AGGGAGAATTACAGAAGAGCATGAAACGTGACATAAACTCTAGACACGGTTCCTCTTCGATTCACATAGCTTGTTTGTCCTGAAGATGAAGATTTTACCAAGCCTTTTATCCTTGTTCAGTGACTATGAACATGAGAGATGAGACATGAATTGAAAGAAAGAGAAAGACAAAATTATATACAGATGAGAACACAGACTCTGGCAGCAAAAAAAGCCTGTCTTAACATCAGCACTGCCATTTCTGAGCCCTCTATGTGGTATTAGCTGTGAAAAAGAACATTTTTTCAAAGTTTTCTTGGCTTATGTGTGAAATAGGAATATAATTTATACCTCACAATCCTGAGGAATAAATGAGTTTATGTATATAAAAGTCTTGCCCTCATACCTGATTCATGGTAAGCATTCAATAAAGGCAGTTGTATGTTCTGTAGAGTGACCAAAAAGGGATGTTTTATTATAGCAAACAAATTCATATGTTCACTCATTATTTTAGAACAATACATTAACTTCAAGGTATTTCAAAATGTTTATAAACATTTGTAACTAAGGATTGAAGCAAAAATAAATTCATCCCACTGGGCATGGTGGCTCACGCTTGTAATCAGGTTCAAAGCCAGCCTTGCTGGCTTAAGAAACCCTGCTTCCAAATTTAAAAATATATATATATATATATATATATATAATAGGCCTAGGAGTGTAGCCCAAAGGTAGGAGGATTTCCAGGAACCCCAGTACCACCAAAAAATTTAAATAAATAAATAAATAAATTCATCCCAACCAGCTAAGCAAAATATAGAAAGTGTACATTTAAACTATATTTAAACTTTTTTTGGTTTTGCTAATATCTTTGCTTGCATTTTCTAAGTTTTCATTGCCTGGCCATCTTATTTAAAGTACAGGGATGGGCTAGGGATAGAGCTCAGTGGGAGAGAACTTGCCTGAGAGGCACAAAACCACGACTTCAATCCCCAGCACCACAAATAGTAAAATGAAATACAGGGATGTGTTACTTCCTGTACTTGCCTGAAGCTTTCATTTTAACTCTTTTACTAAATAAATGCATGGCTTTGAATAAATTATTCTATTTCTCTCTGATTCTTAATTTGTAGGATGACAATAATAATAATAATACCCAGATATGGGTTTGCAGTGAGATTTAAATACAACTATGCATGCAAAAAGCTGGTAAAAGTATTAGAAACTCCATAAATGGTAGCTACCATTATTTAAGAAATGAATCTATCTGATACATATGCATATATATTATGTACTTATAATGAAAGGAGAACAATTCATATAATACACATCTCACATGAAGCACAGTATAACAATAACAGTAAAAATCATCTAATTGATAATATTTTAACATTTTGTCTTTCAAATACAAACTTTCCCATAGTAGAATTTGTTGGTTGTGATTTGTACTTTCTCTAGGTACCAAAACCTTAGTAGTTCATGGACAGAATGAGTGTGACATCCCAACCCAGCTGCCAGTCCATGAGGACACTCAATTTGAAGCCCTATTGAAGGTAGGAGTGACTATTGACAAAAATGATTGTGTGTGTGTGTGTGTGTGTGTGTGTGTCTGTCTGTCTGTCTGTCTGTTTTAATGCATAATGCCTACGGCCAACTGGAGACACCAGTTTAGAATTAAATGGCATTTTTCTGTCTCCAAAGGAATGTGTGCAATTCCTTACTCTTTGAGAATCTACTCCACTGTTAGGCATTTACATAATTCTCCCCACTTTCACTGCAGAGCTTCAGCTCTATGTTGAAGTAGGCAAAGTCAGGCAAGGTAGTTATTGCCAATAGCAGTCAACATTCTAATGCCAAGTTATAAGGCCTCTCTAGGCTTGGCTTCTTTTCAACAGTACTAGAATACTAGTTCAGATTCTACAAGTTATTTATATGGAAAGCACTGGGCATGGCATATAGTAAATAAAGTGCTGGATGTATTACAGTTTGAATTTTCTTCAATAATATTACTAAATATTCTTTATTGATGCCACTGTGTCACCACCATCCATCACTCTATTCAAATTATAACTCAAAATCTTTGAGCACTGTGAGAGTGAACAGTTTATATCATCCATCTTTATTATATCACTTTGGGGTAACTTTATGAATACATATTCTCATGTTTATGTACATATATATGAAATATTTATTTCTTGTAAGAAGTTTCCTTGTTTTTTCAGTATTTGCATCTTTCAGTTTATAACCTAATGAATAATATAAGCATTTATTAAAATTTGTTGTTATTGTTCTAGGAGTGTCTGGAGTTCTTCAATATCCCAGAATCCCAGTCAACACATTATTTCCTCATGGATAAGCGGTGGAATCTTATCCATTACAATAAGGTGAGCCTGCAGCGGTGATGCCCCTGTTCAGTTGTGTCAAAGGCTCCTCCTTCTTTTCCTAAGCATGGTCCATGATAAAGGAGGCATTGTTGTTCAGGTGTTAAGAATATGGCCACTGTATGGGTTTGGACCAGTTACTTTATCTTCCTACTCTTCAAGGTCTCTGTAAAGTGAGGGTCATGATAATAGTATCTGCTTTAGGGTAGTTATAATGACTGAGGGAGATAAGCCAGGTAAGGCACTTAGTCACTCATCATAATTACATAAAAGTGGACAATCATGTTTCCCATATAATAACTTCATGTGTCTATTTGTAATTGTAATGGTGTTCTGGTTCTTTTTATATTAAGTATGACCATGGTGGTCTGATTTAATGAGCAAAAGGACACCTCCAAATGACCACTTCATGGTGACCTCCCTCTTCCTGAGCGTTGCTTAGGACATTGCCTTGGGCTCCGTTGCTCCTAACACAGCACCCAGTGGTTGGAAAAGGTGCCCTCGCTGATGAGTTGAAGCTTTCCTGAGGAAGAGGTTTACCTTGTCCAGGACTTTATAACATTAGAGAACATAAAATCATAAGAATTAAAACCCTCAGAAAATAAATAAACCTTTAAGATTTGCCTTTAGATAAAGATGAAATGATACTAAACCTTAACCATCTGTACTCTTTTCATTTCTTTGTGTAATCCACTGCAGACCTATGTTCGAGATATTTACCCCTTCCGGAGGTCAGTATCTCCACAGCTGAACCTGGTACATATGCGTCCAGAGAAGGGACAGGAGCTCATTCAGAAACAGGTGTCCAAATGCTCAGTCTTATTCTATGTCATGTCATTGGGATAGCTAATCTATAAACATATTTGCAACCCCGCAGATCTGAATTCCACTGAGATCCTCTCTGGAAAGAGTGGATCAATAGTTGCTCAATTGGTTATTTCCCCAAATAGTGTGTTATGTTTGGTAAATTGGATCATGGCATACAGGCATTAAGAAAAAAATCTCATGGAGTAATGCTATGATGAATGCTTGGATATAAGCACTAAAAACCTTCAGATTTATTTACCCATGGATTCTTTTTTTTCATTTTTTTATTGGTGCACTGTATTCATACATCATAATGGTATAAAGAAAATACTTTTGTAGACATACATGCACACATCGCCCAGTTAGCCCCTACCCGATCCCCACCCCGTTCCCTCCCCATCCCTCCTTCCCATGCTTGGCTTAGTGGTTGACATCTAGTTTTATAGCAATTTATCCAATATTAACGATAATAATCTCACATAACAGTTTCATTTGTCTGAAACCAAGCTTTTGATGACTTAAAGATAACATTTCAATATTTCTTTTTGCTTTCTTTCTTACCAAAATAAATAAATGTATGATAGTTGCACCTAAAAAAAAGAAAAGAAAAAATATACCCACGGATTCTTAAGTGTGGATTTTTGTTAAAAACAGGATCAGAAGTACACATAATGCAACAGTTAGATGATCATCCCAGAGGTTTAGACCAGCTAGAAAAAAAGGAAAAGCAGTCCATGTGATATATTCAAAAAGAGCACTGAACTAAGACCAGAGATTTGGACTTCATTTCATTTCTGCTACTGACCAAACATCTGACCTTAATAACTTTTCTATAAACAGGAAGAGACATAATGAAGTTACTACATTTAGGTTTAAGATCGAAGATTAGAATAATGCCCACATATATAATCATAAATCACACTTTGAGCTTCAAAAAAGTCACCATTCTGCATGAAAAATATGGCCTTAGTACACAATTCTAAAATTGATACACTTTAATATTATCTAATTATTATATTTATTTTTATTAAAATACCATAAGAAGAATTTCAGGATACTAGATCATTTTGATTTCTCTGCATGTAACAAGGAAGTTAATTTGGCATCAAACTATCCAAAAATATTTTTATAAGGTTAATGCAAATTAACATAGAATTAGTCAACTTATTAGCATAGAACTAGTCAACTTATGTAATTTTTTAAAAAATAGCTACCAAATCTGGGTGTGGTGGCACACATCTATAATCCCAGTATTTGGAAGGACAGGAGTCATCCCAGGATCGCTAAGCCTCAGTAACTTAGTGATGCTCTTAGCAACTTAGCAAGGCCCTGCTTCGAAATAAAAGAAAAAAAAAAAAAGAAATGAAATGAAAATGGCTGTAGGTATAGTTTCAAACTAAAAATGCCCCTAGATAAAAATCACCAATATTCTTCCAAAAAAGGGAAAAAATACTGAATGTATTGTAGGATATGAGGTACTGGGCAAAATCAAAGATCTTAAACATAAATAATTTATGAACTATTTCACCAAAATTACCCCAGCCTCTGATTTGATGGAAGATAAAAGCATGAGCAATAACAGCACTTCACTTGTGTGTGTGTGTTTACCATGTTTAAGAGCATATTTCAAAAGTGTGCCATAAAATGGGACTCTTGCTTTATGTTCATTCTAACTTGGAATCTCAGATTGTTAAGTTCCTCAGGGAAATGGAAATCTGGAGGCCCATGGTTTGGACTCAGAGCTCCCCTCCACAGCTAACTGCTTATTACTCATGGACTTCATAAACACATCCCTCTGCCCACTGATCACTAAGAGAAATGGAACTTAGAGACCAGGAGCACCATGTGCGTGCCCTCGAAACTCAGGGCCAAAGGCACACCAATCTAGGGCCCATCAGCTTTTGTCTCAAGATGGGTTTTTCCTGGATGCCATTTCAGTCTTATTTTTTAAGAGACAACCGCAGAAGTCACCAGTAGAGATATTAAAAACAACTAGAAACACCGGGCGTGGTGGCGCACGCTTGTAATCCCCGCGCTTGGGAGGCGGAGACAGGAGGATCGCGCTGGTTCGGAGCCAACCTCGCTGGCTTAAGAGACTCTGTTTCCACATAAAAATGTTAAAAAATAGGTCTGGGAGTGTAGCCCATGGGAGTGTATACCGGAGGTAGAAGGGCTTCCAGGAACCTAGAAGTGATGACTGGCTGGCTCAGTGTTGGAAAGGGTCTTCCCTGTTATGACATCCAAATAAATAGGTCTGTGTGACACTGAGCAATCCAGGCAATGCCAGCCTGCTGCTCCTCCAGCCCACAAAACTCTGGGAAACACTTTCTTCTGGGGAGAGGGAACAGATAGAAACAGGAACTAGGATTCAATTAAATATTGTGTACTTGTAGTAAAGAAAAAAAAAGTTTCTTCTTCATTCCATTTTCCCCTCTTTTCATTTCAACAGCCCCACTTGCTACTGAACATGTTACTTCCGTTTCTGCCCTCTGCCTCTTTGAAGGTCCTAATTCTGCTTTCCATCTGTCCGTCTGCTCTTGCCTTCACTTTCTGGCAGGTGTTCACTCGGAAGCTGGAGGAAGTTGGGCGGGTGCTGTTTCTCATCTCCCTGACCCAGAAGATCCCCACAGCCCACAAGCAGTCCCACGTCTCCATGCTCCAGGAAGACCTTCTCCGGCTGCCCTCCTTCCCTCGGAGTGCTATAGACGCTGAGTTCTCACTCTTCAGTGACCCTCAAGGTACCGAGCAAGGGCAGAGCCTTCCCAGGGCTCCTTCTCACACCCTTGGTTTGACCTCACCTCAACAGCAGCTTTATGAGCAGCCAGTTCTGGAAGCCCACGGAGCTCAAACCAGAGTCTGTGTTGGGATCACCCAGAGGACTTGTTAAAACTCAGATTGCCAAGCCCCATCCCCTGCCTCTGAGCTCCAGGACGGGGCCCCAACCTGATTTTCTAACAAGTTCCCAGCTGATGCTGACACAGCCTTCCCAAGAGCTGGACCTGGAGATCAGTGCTCCTAGCCAACCCTTAGCAGGGGAAGGAAATGGTGGGGTGGGGTCAGGGGTAGGCCGGCGAGGGACTGCTGACTAAGCAAAAAACTGGGTAGGCATATGAAGTTCAAAAGAAGACAGCGGGGATGAAAGTAGAGAATGTTATGCTAAGTCAGGTCAGTCCTTCCCAGAAAGACAAGAGTCATATGTTTCCTCTCCTATGTGGGAGCTAGAGAGAATATAGGAGAAAAAAAGGGACTTCAAGTAAAAGAGCAGAGACTGATAGAATACTGGGAGGGCGTTGGGGTTGGGAGGGGAGGAAGAAAGGGAGAGCTGAGAAAGAAAATAGTTCAATAACAGTATGTCCAAATACGAAGGTGTCACTACAGATCTCAGGAGTGGGGAACACGGAGTTGGGGGGATGCAGAAAAAGCGCACCAAGGCCATGTGGACGTATGTTTGTATCACTTTGAACCTCACTATGATATATAAATGCACTAATAAAAGTGTATTTTAAAAAGAAGACAAAAAGCCGGGCATGGTGGCGCACGCTTGTAATCCCCGCGCTTGGGAGGCAGAGACAGGAGGATCGCGCAGGTTCGAAGCTAGCCGTGCGCGCGCTGGCTTAGGAGACCCTGTTTCCAAATAAAAATGTAAAAATAGGTCTGCGAGCGTAGCCCGGAGATAGAAGGGCTTCCAGGAACCCCAGTACCACCAAAAAAAAAAAAAAAAAAAAAAAGAAGAAGACAAAAGTAGGGTGACAAAAATCAGAACCGTGGTTGCCTCTGGGTTGGGAAGAAATGGATTCCCAAAAAAAGGCAAGAAAGAAATTTTGAAGGAGATGCAAAGTGTCTGTATGTTGACTGGGTGTAGGTTACACGGGTGCACATTTTAAAACTCATCGAACTCCTTATTTAAGATCTGTGCAGCCAGACGTGGTGGTGCACGCTTGAAAGCCCGGTACTTGGAAGGCTGAGACAGGAGGATTGCGGTTTTCAGATGGCCTCAGCTACTTAGTGAGGCCCTCTGTAACTTAGTGAGACCTTGTTTCAAAATAAAAAATAAAAAATAGGGCTGGGGGTGTAGCTCCGAGGTAGAATGCCTCAAAAAGATCTGTGCAATTTACTCTATATTTTACCTGACTTGAGAGAGACAGAGACCCACTTTGGAAGCTGGCTCTGTTAACATTATTCCTTTGGGACAATTTTCTCAAATTAGCTTCCCTGGTTCTCGGTGTCCTCTTGCAGATGGTGCAGAGCAACAGTGCAAAGAGGTTTGGTTTGAACGGTGATTAGAAGACTCGGCACTAACCCCAGCCCTGTCATTTCCTAGCTGGAATAGCTGACTCTTCCCAAAGCTTCAGCTTATTTTGCAGCAAAATGCTGCCAACGCCTGCCCTGCCTTGCCCACAGAGTTAAATCAGAGGCACTGATGAAAGTCCTTTGACAGCTCCAAGTGTCTCCCCAAGGCCAGCAGCATGATGCTGCAAAGCCTTCCAGCGAGTCTCAGCCCAGAGCTGGAAGGACCGGAGAGCAGCAGCGCCCTCGAGTTTGATTGCAGCTCCCGCTGGTAGGATTGGTGTGGGGCTAATTCTGTCTCTGCTGTTTCGTGTTCTCACAGCTGGGAAGGAGCTGTTTGGCCTCGACACACTTCAGAAGAGCTTGTGGATCCAGCTGCTGGAGGAGATGTTCCTGGGCATGCCCAGCGAGTTTCCCTGGGGAGATGAGATCATGCTTTTCCTCAATGTGTTTAACGGGGCTCTGATCCTCCACCCGGAAGACAGTGCCCTGCTCAGGCAGTACGCCGCCACCGTCATCAACACTGCGGTGCACTTCAACCACCTCTTCTCTCTCAGCGGCTACCAGTGGATTCTCCCCACCATGCTGCAGGTACCTGGAGTCTCCTCTCCCCACCCAAAAAGCAACCCAGGAACTGCTCCTATCTGACACTCCAATAATATCGGCACCGAAGCTTTCTAATGACAGGGTTATCTTCTTTTGCAATAATAACAGAAAGCACCAAAAGGAATCCCCTCCAAAAAAATATCCCATTCTTCCCTGAGATCCCCAGAGTTGGTATATTGCTTGCCCCTTGCTTCTGGCCAGTGGTTCCCAATACGTGGTCTCCGGACCAGCAAGATCAGCATTACCTGGTAACGTGATAGAAATGCACTTCCTTAGGCCCTGTCTTGGAGCTGCTGGGTCAGAAACTCCAGTTAGGGCCCAGGAACCTGTGTTTTTAGCAAAACCTCCAGGTGGGTCTGATGCTCTAGATCAACCAAATATATAACAAGCCTTCAGCTTATATTTCTCCTAAGAGATTCTCTGACCTCTCTTTCGCAGAGATCTCTACTGTCACTAAATTCGGTTTGCAGGACTAGAGAAGGTCAGTGTAGCAGGAACAGCTTTTGTACTCATGACTAATGTATATCTGGCTATACTTACAAGTACTGAATAAAATCCAGGTAGGGTCCGGGCCTGACGCTGATTCTCTATTTTTAGGAAAGTTTTAATAAATGTTATGAAGGTAATATATGCTTGCGCAAAATGGAATTTGTTCAACTTATGGGTCAAGAAATTTGTCTTTCTTTTCACAGGACTCTACCTCATTTTTAAGTAGTGACAATTTTCCCTATTTTTATAACCATTGTACTGATTACTGAAAGCAGTCATGCTCATTATAAAACTTAGAAGATAAAGTTTAAATGGAAAATAGTGGTCATCACAATCCTACATCCCAGATAAACAATTGTTTGTACTTCTTGAAAAGCCTGGCACTTGATCCTACACATTCCTGTATACATGCATACATACACACATTTATAAAGAAATGAAGTAGTATTATATATTTGAGTTTGTAACCTACTTTTTCATGTAATAAAGGAGCATGGGCATTTTTTCATGTAGCTATATTTAGTAAGTGTACTCTATTGTACTGTTTGCATGCCCCATAATTCACCTAACCAATCACTACTTCCGAATAAATTGTTTCAGATTTTCCACTATTATAAACAATCTTGCCGCAGGCATCCTGTGATAAACATCTTTCTACATTTGTCCAGTTCTTTCCTTGAGATGCATTCCTACTTATAAACTTCCTGGGTAAACATATACTTAGATTTATATGTATATTACCAAATTTCTCTCAAGAGAGGTTATGCCATTTTACACTCCCACCAGCTAATGAAATTGGCCATTTTTCTCAATGTTTCTCCAACTCTGGAAAGTTTTAAAAGGCACTTTTTGAACATGTGGTGCTCCTCCATAGGTGTACTCTGACTATGAAAGCAATCCCCAGTTGCGTCAAGCCATCGAGTTTGCCTGCCACCAGTTCTACATCCTGCACCGGAAGCCCTTCGTGCTGCAGCTGTTTGCTAGCGTGGCCCCTCTCCTGGAGTTTCCTGTGAGTATGCGCTACAGAAATAAATGAAGACCGACCCTATGAAACAAGCAGAGGTTCTTTATTCAGAGTTTACAATAGCAGGGAATCAGCCACCGTCACTTGTACCTTGGCAGAGCCCCCAAAGCAGGCAAGCGAGTGAAAACTATTAATAGTGGAAGGCAGGACCCTCGGGGAGGCCCTGGGAGGAGGTGTTTGCCTGGGGAAGCTGCAGGTAGACCTACTAGAATCAGCACATCTTATGTGATTGATTACACTGTGTATTTGTCTTTCTCTGGTGGGAAGCTGAGACAAAAATTAGAAAAGCTGTCAGTTTTAATCAAGCCTGAGACATTTTAAGCCAATCGTTAGAGGGGTTATTGTTAGTTTCCACTGGAGCCAGGGGTGTGACTTCCCAAAGCCCAGCTTCGATCAGGCTGGCCTCCTAGCAGCTATCTTTTAGACAGCTTGGATTCCTGGGCAGATTGCTGTAGGTTGTGAATTGGAGCTCTCTTCTGATCCCTGTTTCAGCCATCGTCAGTTTGTATATGCAGTGTCTTAGCTCCCTTTCTCAAACCAATGAGACATGAATAGCATAAATCATTTCTTTTGTAATAAGAAGATCATTTCTCTTCAACATTTCTCTTCAATCTCCATCTCAGCCCCTAAGGTGTAAATAAACCGGCTCTAGTTCAAGTGCTCAATTCAAAAGGGATGAAAAGCAGAAAATGATAAGATTTCCTGATTCTCATTGCTTTCTGTTGCTCTCCCTCATTCCCTGCTTTATTTTGTTGTTTTTCTTTAGAGTATTTACCACAGTATCATATGTTATACTTGTTTGTTTCACTAATGTGTGTCTCTCTGTCACCAGTAAAACTTAAGCATCACAAGAACAAGACTGTTGTCTGTTTTTTATGTTGCCTCGTTTGTTAGGTTTTAGTTGTTGTTGTTTGGTTTTTGTGTGTGGGTTTGGGTTTGGGTTTTCTGCAACCTCAGTGTACAGAGTATTCCCTGGAACTGAATAAGGATATGTTGTTTTGATGAATGGATCAAAGCCATTTTAAATACAAGTGAAGTGGTAAGTATCTCTATTTTGGAGATACATTATTAAACAAGACCTGAAAAATTCAGTATTTAATCTAACCAAGCATTTCTTCCCCAACTACTTATGATATTCAACCAATTTATGGAGGATTCTTTATTATACCATCTTATACCACAGAAGTCATTAAGTCATTGGCATGAACTTTTCTAGAATTTCATAGGTTGCCGTATTTTATGAGTTTCCATAAATATCACTTTCATACTAAATTAGCATTTAACAAATTCCCTAAAGTTCAGGTACACCATTACAAACAAATGCACCAGAGTTATCACATTCAGACTGATATAAGCTCAGTTCCACAGAAGTGCTGTCATACTTATTGGTGAAACTGTTTATGAAGTGTTAATTCCTGGTCAACCATATTAGCACTCTGATGGGAGTCAATAAACTAAAATCGTTTCTCTTTATACAGGATGCTACCAATAGTGGGTCGAGCAAAGGTGTGTCAGCTCAGTGCCTGTTTGACTTGCTACAATCCTTGGAGGGAGAGACCACTGACATACTAGACATCCTGGAGCTGGTCAAAGCTGAGAAGCCTCTTAAGTCATTAGGTAAATGAGAGACTGTCCTTGATATTCTTTTTCTTATTGTAATTTTGTGTAAATGTGTGTGTGTGAGAGAGAGAGAGTGATCAAAACAGTAAAAATAAATAGAACAGTGTTATACATTGTGAGCAGTTTTTTGCCTCTTTTTTTAAAATTTCTTGAGGCTCCTAAAGGATAACAAATTCTTAGTCATAAAAATCACACTAAAATGATACTCTATAGACTACTACTCAAGTATTGCAATTTTCAGAAGGTTAAGTTATCTGGAGTAGTTCTAAATTAATAACCTCCCCAAATTATCTTCTATTATCATATAATCAATAAATTAGATGTAATTCAACAATAAAGCTTCATGTTTTTCCTTGGGCCATTCAGAGACCTCAATGTCTTCTATTAGGTGAGGTTGTTAAAAATGACCCTCAGAGCACTTTTTTGTGGTACTGGAAGTTGAACCCAAGGGAATTTATCTCTGAGCTACACCCCAGCCCTATTTTATTTTTATTTTGAAACAGGATCTTTCTAAGTTGCTGAAGGTCTTGCTAAACTGCTAAGGCTGACCTGAAAACTGTGATCCTCCTAGCTCAGCCTCCAAAGTACTTGGGATTACAGGCATGTGCCACCATACCTGGCTTGAAAAACACTTTAATTTTTTATCCCATTTAAAAAAAATAGAAAATAGAATTTCATTCTGTTCAGTTGGAGAAATTAATAGATTTCACAGTTCAGGAATAAAATCTAACAAGGCAAGGTTGAAACATAAAACTGGAAAAACCATGTGAGGAGTGATAGACTCATCTCTATTGGGCTGTGATTCCGTTCCGATGTATGTCTTGGCTTTCTGTCCCTTCAGACTTCTGCTATGGAAATGAAGACCTGACATTCTCCATCAGTGAAGCCATTAAGCTCTGTGTGACTGTGGTGGCGTATGCTCCTGAATCATTCAGAAGGTAACTGCAGCCCTTTGTTCTGTACCTTGTGATAAGTAAAGATAGCAAAGGAAATAAAGTCAAATGAATACAAAGGTTGTGTTTGGTGTATCCGTCTGTGGCATGCTGGCAAGTAAATTTCTAAAAACTAAATTTAGGAAATTTGCCCTAGCATTGATTCTGGAAAATATTATAAATCCTCATTAATTTGAAATTCCTAATTTAGATTTTGTGCAGAACTGGGCATGGTGGCGCACGCTTGTAATTCCAGCATTCGGGAGGCTGAGACCCAGAGGATCACAGTTCGCAGACAGCCTCAGCCACTTAGTGAGGCTCTGCAACTCAGTGAGACCCGGTTTCAAAATAAAGAATAAAAAATAGGGCAGGGGTGTAGCTCAGAGGTAGAATGCCCCTGGGTTCCATCCCCAGACCCGCAAAAAAAAAAAGAAAAAGAAAAAAAAATAGAATTTGTGCAGAGGTTAAGATGGTCAGTCTTGTTAGAAACATTTTCTTCTCATGTAATACAAATAAAGTAAGAAACATGATGTGATATATATATATATATTTTTTTTTTGGTGGTACTGGGGTTCCTGGAAGCCCTTCTACCTCTGAGCTACACTCCCAGACCTATTCTATACTTTTTTATTTTTGGAAACAGGGTCTCTTAAGCCAGCAAGGCTGGCTCCAAACCAACGTGATCCTCCTATTTTCACCTCCCAAGCATGGGGATTACAAGCATGCGCCACCACGCCCGGCTATAACAGATATTTAAACCATTTATGAAAACTCCTTTCAGGGAACAGTAATAACACCTGTCACACAAAGGCAATAATATAAATCTTGTCTTATATTTTGTCGTGTACAAGGAAGCCAAGGACTCACATGTAAACTGAGTCATCCCGATCCCAGTGTCAGTTGTGGTCTTCTATATAAGTCTCATCTCTCTTTTCAAGGTTCTTTTTGTTGGCAAAGTCTCTAGGAAGAAAAAAGGACCTGAGCTGATTACGCTCAGTATATCTTCACACATTTGCCTCTTGGTAAACTCTTTTCCTCTTCTCTAAAACAGAATAAATAATAGGACAAGAAGTACCAGAATTTATATTTATTAAAATTCTCTTTAATGGAAAAATTGAGGAATGAATTAAAACTCTGCTACTCAACATGCCCAGCTTTTAATCATCTTAAACGGTGGGAGTTAAACATCTTACTTGTGGCCAGCCAGGGGACTGGCTTTGGCCATCAGAGAGCAGATCCACAGTCTATCAGAAAGGTCCTATTCCTGCTTACTTGCTCCTCCTAGCACAGCTCCCCAAAGGGTTGCAGGACGGATCAAACCCTGCATTAATTCCAAGTCTACTCAATACCTGAATGCAAAAGTCTGTTCCCTATCCTATTTTCAATTCCAAATATGTCCAGATACATTATTAGTAGGAGGCATCAGAGATTCTGCATTGAGAATAAATGACAATATTAAGGCACTGCAATACTGAAACACATAACATTTCTCTAATATTAAAATGCCAGCAACATAGAACTACCAGGTTTGACTAACAATTCCTCTTACCAGATACCCAGTGAGACACAAAATTCTCTTTCAAGTTAAAATTCAAACATTTAAATCAAAAGGAACAAGAGCTCACAATCAAATTTCCTTACCATTGTAAGTTAAAGACAAAAGTCCAATCTTGTGGTTAAATTAAAAATTATTAATTGATCCTTCTAATTTCCCATTCTGCTCAGGTTAAATCAGAAGGCTTCTTGATGCCTCAGTGAAGTTATGATTCTATAAATAGCTGCTCCCTGGGATATTCCTATAGAACTTTTATATTATAAAACCAGGTTCTTCCTATGCTCAAAATATTCCTAAATAAGTATATTTTATTTAAATGTAACATTTGTATTAAAAAAAATTCAGAAATCATAATTTTACAGTTGAGTGAATGTTCATTCAAGTTATCACATCTATGTAACTACTACTCAGATCAAAAACTCCAATAGGGATACCACTATTCCCATTTCCAACATGACAAATCAGCTCTGCCCATTTCTTAACTGTATCTAAGTGAAATGATATAGTAGGTACTTTTAATAACTGATCTCTACTAGTCAATATTATTTCAAGAGATTCATCTATATAATTGTGGGCAACTATAGTTTGTTCACCTATAATGTCCCATTATATGGCTATGCCACAATATTTTATTTCTTCTCCTGCTGGTAGATACTTGTGCTGCATCTGTTTTGAAGCTATTACAAATAAGGCTGTGGTGAATACTTTTGTGTATGTCTTTGTGCACATATGTGTGTCATATGTTTTGCTTCAGTAGATACTACCAAAAAGGTTTACAAAGTGGCTATATGGGTTGTTACTCCAAGCAGTGTTATTTACAAACTGGCAAATGCCTGGAAAAAAGTGTTGCCTCGTGTCTAAATGAGCATGAATTTCCCAGTCCTTTCAAAAGATACTTGGAAGCCTCGGTTTCTATCTGACATCTTCAATAATTTTAGCTTTTCTTTTGTGTCTGGTACTGGGGATGAAACCCTGGGGCATTCTACCTCTGAGCTACACCCCCCCAGCCCTAGTTTTTATTCTTTATTTTGAAACAGGGTCTCACTGAGTTGCAAAGGGCCTCACTAAGTAGCTGAGGCTGTCTGCGAACCGCGATCCTCCTGTCTTAGCCTTCCAAATGCTGGGATTTCAAGTGTGCGCCACCACACCCGGCTTAATTTTATAAAAAAAATTTCTGACCATCTTTATAATAAGAAAATTAGTATACAACAAGGCACCTTATTATTGCATAAGCACAACTAATGTCTTGCCTTCCTTTTCAAGTTTTCAAAGAGGTAGCAGAACTCAAGAGTCTCATAGTTCAAAATCCATTCCCATCAAGTTCTGAAAATCACCTTTTCCTGCATCAAGAGCACTTATTCTAGCCAGGTATGGTGGGGCACACCTAAAATCCCAGTTCTTGGGAAGCTGTGACAGGAGGATCACAGGCTCACGGACAGCCTCAGCAACTTATAGAGGCCCTCAGCAACTTAGTGAGAACTTTTTTCAAAATAAAAATAAAATAGTGCTGGGGAGGCGGCTGTGAGATAGAATGCCTCTGAGTTCAATTCCCAGTAAACATATTTTTAAAAAAAAGAGCACTTATTTTAGGCACAGTTGTATTATTAGAATCCAGTGCTTAGTACTGATAAAGACCGTAGCAGAAACTCACTAAGTATCTGTTAGGAAGGAAAATGAATCAAACAAAATATGGATTTAGGGTCTTCCAGAATATCAACCAGCCAACATTGTTTTCTATAACCCACCATTTAACAAATTTAAACTCAACTGGAGTCAGACATGGTGGTGCACGCCTGTAATCCCAATACTCAGAAAGCTAAGACAGGAGGATCACAGATTCAAGACCAGCCTTAGCAACTTTAGAGAGCCCTCCACAACTTAGTGAATCCCTGTTCGGTTTCAAAATAAAAAATAAATTAGGACAGGAGATGTAACTCCGAGGGAGAATGTCCCTGGGTTCAGTCCCCAGTACCACACACACACACACACACACACACACACCAAAAAAAAAAAAACTCAATTGGAGGAATCTCTCTATAAAATATTTACATTGATATTGCACACTTACAGTTTTAGAGAGGAAAATCTACTCTGTTGAACTACTTAATTTCCATCTCCCTTTGGAGCTGATGTTCCTGATACCCCAGTGCCTTTCTAGTGTGGCCCTGTCTGCTGAGCGGTGCCTACCCCGTAGAGTAAGTATACATTGCCACCCCTCACCACTGACTCTTGCTAGAAAATTACCTAATCTTAAAGAAGCCGGCCATGCAGAAGAGGGTTTTATGTTTTCTCAGAATTGTTTCATCTGAAAACTCGCTCTTAGCAAACTCCTGAATAAAAGCGTTATTGAGGATTCTGAAGCCTGTTTCTCTGAATGGACTCTCTTGCTCTACCAGCTGTCATTATACTGTTCTTTCAAACATTTGTGTAAATGGCTAACGCCCCATCTGGGTCACTTGCTCCCTTAAGACCAAGCTCTGTCAGCAAGTGCTTCATTCATTCACTAACTAGTTGGTTGTGATCCACATTTCCAGTGGCTGTAACTACTCTTGATGTGGATGGGGTGAGAAGGCTTAGAGCTCCTCATCTCTATAGAGGCTTTGTCCTTGCTTCTGAATATGACACGACCCACACAGCAGAGTGACGTGTGTGCCTTGGTTTCCTTTCTGTTGCTTACAGTCTTCAGATGCTGATGGTCTTGGAAGCTTTGGTTCCATGTTACCTACAAAAGCTCAAGAAGCAAACGTCACAAGTGGAGACAGCACCTGCTGCCCGAGAGGAGATTGCTGCCACGGCTGCTCTTGCAACGTCCCTACAAGCCCTTTTGTACAGCGTGGAGGTCCTCACCAGGTAATCCACTTGGCAGTCAACCTAGAGCCTTAAACCTTATGTAACCACTGAAAAGAGAGAGAGAAAAAAATGTGGGTACAAATCTCTAAAACTTTATTGACAGATACCTTTTTCCATGGCTTACAAATGCAAACAGCCCTTAAGTTGTTTGGATAAATCACACCAAGTACCCTGAACAGTGATAGTAATATTAATAATAATATCCTATTGTGACTGTTAAAAATTCAATTGCATCTAGCCTACTGAGTTCCTGTGGCAGTTGTAACACTAGGCAAATAAATCTTTTATAAAAGTGCCAAATTGGTGAATATGAAAATGTGATCTCCATTTTTATTAGCTATTATTTTATGAGACATGAAATGTCTGCAAATCCAACTAAGCTTTTTTTTTTTTTTTGCTTTTTTTTGTGGTACTAGAGATTGAACCCAGGGTTCAAACCCAGCCTTTTTTATTTTACTGATTATGAAGAGTTATAGTGTTTTACTATAATTGTAAAAACTTTATAACAAATGCGAACTTGCAGGCATTATTATAATGCCAGAGTTCATGGGTTCTTCATGGAACAGGGCTAAATAAAGCCACAAGGGCAGGTTGAAAGATTTGGGGAATGGAAAGGCAAATTGACACCAGAGTTAAGCATTAAACAAAGTTTAAGAAGTTAGTCCTGCCACAATTTGCTTGAGTGCAGAAACAGAAGGAATCAGGCTTCCATGTGGCAAGAAAGGACCAGATGAGGGCTCTGGATGGGACAAAAGATAGAGTAAGAGTGGAGAAAGCGGATGCAGGACACCAGGAATAATATAGGCTTTCCTATCACATCAAATCTGGATAAATAACACCAAGTACTCTGAATAGTGGTAATAGAGATAATAATAATAATAATAATTATTATTAATAATAATATTCCTATCATGACTGGTAAACACACAGTTGCAGAGAACTTACTCAGCTTCCATGTCAGTTTTAACACAGTGGCAAACAAATCTTTCATAAAAGGGCCAAGTTGGTGAACAAAAATGTGACCTCCATTTTTATTAGCTATGACTTTTTGAGACATGAAATGTCTGCAAGTTAGATAGAATAAGGTATTTTTCTCCCCTAGCAGGGGAATAAGGAAATTCTCTTCCTGAGCTGTGTCTTCCATTCTCCTATACTTGTCTCTAGTCTAAAGTGACATGTCCTTAGCCCCAAATCCTGTGTCTGTTTGATCACCACCACCACACTACAAGAAGCACCAACCTGCCCGGCCCCACCCTGTATGTTGGCAAGTGAGAGAATGAGTGAGTCTGTTGATCGTGAACTTCAGTATCTGTTCAGTTTCTATTCACAAGCCCTGCAGCCAATCTAGGCAAGCAGAATAGAGTGCAAAAACCCAGAGTAGACGACCATCTCCCAGTGCTCATGTGTACCTAAAATGAGCAAAGTGGAAGCAGTGTAAATGGGAAACACAATGAATTGCCTCTTCTAGTGAGAAGTATTCCCAAAACGTTGTCGATGATTTCAGGAAAGTCCTAGGAGGAAGAACTGCTAAAGAGAAAGATATGATCTTACTCCTCTTCTGTGCCAATCTACTAGCCCCAACCTGCACCTAAAGGAGAGAAAAGTAGTCAGTTTTTCTCAAATGTCACTTTATTTCTCTTCATAGTGTCTTCTTCATTTATGTTCTCCTTTTCTTCCTTTCTTCCTTCCTTCCTTCCTTCCTTCCTTCCTTCCTTCCTCTCTTTCTTTCTTTCTTTTTGGTTTTGTTTTATTTTGGGGTACTGGGAATTGAACCCAGGGATGTTCTACCTCCAAGCTATACCCCTAGCAATTTTTACTTTTTATTTTGAGACAGAATCTCTGCTAGGTTGCTGAGGGGCACGCTAAGTTGATGAGGCTGGCCTTGAACTTGCAATCCTCCTGTTTCAGCATCCCAAGTCCTGGATTACAGGCATGCAGTACCAGTTTCTGTTTTTCTTTTATAAGAATAAGTCAACTAACATATCTAAAGCTGATTTACACCAAGTCCCATTAAGAGTTATGAATGAGCCAGGCATAGTGGCACACACTTGTAATCCCAGTACTTGGGAGGCTGAGACAGTAGCAGACCAGCCTCAGCTACTTAGTGAGGCCCTCTGCAACTTAGTGAGATGCTATTTCAAAGTAAAGAATAAAAATTAGGGCTGGGGGTATAGCTTGAATGTAGAATGCCTCTGGATTCAATCCCAAATACTATATACACACACCAAAAAGTTATGAATGAAGCTCTGGCATTTCATATTATGTAGCTGCTTTAAATATTCCAATGCATTCCATCATTTTTTTTTTTTAGAGAATGGCTTCAGTGGTTGGTAGTGCTTACAAAAAAATTGACATCATGTACAAAAAGATGAGAATCTGCTTTCAGTTTCACACTCCTCCTTCTTTATCTTATGAAAAAATAAATGTAACAGTTAGACTGGCCTTACATATGTAAATGCACTCTACATGTATTCATTTTCTATTCTTGTATAACACAGAACCACAAACTTAAGAGACATAAAAACAAAACTCATTTTTATCTCACAGTTCTGTGGGCCAGAGGTCCAGGCAGCATCAGCTGGGTTTTTTGCTCAGGGTTATACAAAGTAGAAATTAAGTCACTGGGTAGCTGAGCTCCTATCTGAAGGCCATGGGGGAAAGTCCACTTCTGAGCACTTTCAGGTTTGGAGCAGAATTCAGTGCCATGCCACTCAGTCTGAGGTCTATGCCCTGCTGGCTATCAGCCAGTCTCCATGGAGGTGCTTGCTTTACTCTTTCATGCCTTTCCTCCACCATCCCCCAGCCAGAGTGCCTCCAGTTCCTCTCACACTTCAAATACCTGACTCCACCCAGAGAAAACCTTTGCTTTTAAAATTCTGGTGTCCCAGTACCCGGGAGGCTGAAACAGGAGAATCGCAGGTTGGAAGGTCAGCCTCAGCAAGTTGGCGAGACTCTCCACAGCTTAGGGAGACCCTCTTTAAAAGACTTGGAGCCATCTTCTACCTACCACAACAAGGAAGGGGAAGAGGTCTGATATGATTATGAGAAATCGTGTTACTTCCTAGCCACACTCAGCACTTAGAACAGGAACAATGTAGAAGCAAGCCTTAAAGATTTCATAAAAGTGCCAGGCGCAGTGGCCCATGCTTGTAATCCCAGTACTTGGGAGGCTGAGGCAGGAGAATTACTGATTCACAGCCAGCCTGAGCTACTTAGTGAGGCCCTCCACAACTTAGTGAAACCCAGTTTCAAAATAAAAAATATTTAAAATAGGGCTGGGAATGTAGCTCAGAGGTAGAATTCCCCTGAGTTCAATCTCCAATACCATATAAAAAGATTTCATATAAGTAATTTATTTGAAAATGATCCTTTCTCCATCTCAGATGCCAATATGGAGAATCATTTTACCTAATATTTAGAATAAACCTTGAAGATATAAAATGAGATGATTTGACTCTCTGATTAAGCATCTAAGTTAGTGACTTAGCATAGATACACATTTACTCACTTTCCTGGGTAGCCTTATGTGTAAAGTTCACTAGAAGAATGATTTCATTCTATGATGGTTTCTCAGAAAAGCAGAATGATTGATTGATGGTGTAGATATCCAAAGAGGTTTGTACATCATCACGTTTTACTATTCTCTTGAATGGCTGTCTGATGCCTGTTGAATTGAAGAATGGACTCTTAACTCACACATAATCAGCATAGACATGGGGGTTTGGTCACCTGTCTTGTTTGGAGAATCAGAGCCAAGAAGTAGAAATTAGATTATGGTGTGCTGATAGCATGGGAATCAATGTTACCTTTCAAGTTATCTCAGAACAAACAGAAAATGTGTGGCAGAAAGGACCAAAGCTAGACCTTTGGAAACCCTAAAACTAACTTAAAACTTATGTGGACTTCAGTAATCTGAAGCTCTCGTAAATGTATCCACTTCGGCTGTTTTGTTGCTGCAGACCCATGACTGCCCCGCAGATGAGCAGGTGTGACCAAGGTCATAAGGGGACCACCACAGCCAACCACACCATGTCCTCAGGGGTCAATACCAGGTAAGTCACGCTGCCTTATTTTTCTGTGTTCCCTCACTTTTATACAACTTAAAATTCAGTTATTGGAAATGGAAGGAGTGCTGGAAAAAGTCAATATTTAGTGTGGAAAAACTCCAAAGAAAAGAAGATGAGAATTTGGAATTGCAAGAAAATACCCAAGTTTCTTTTAAATTGTCAAGGAGAAACTCAAAAATTCTTCTCCTGGTATGGAGTAATTAGCAGGGAGATCTTGAGAAGAAACTCAATAATTTTCCACTTTCTCAGAAGCATATTTTTAAAGGTATAACATTATTTATACAATGTTAATTCCCTGATCATCATATGCATTCATATTAAAAATAAGACCAATAATATTTCAAACCCAATGATAAATTGCCTGGTGTGGTGGTAATACATTAATCTCTTACATTAAGGAAAGATAAAACACTTTAAGTGCTATGTTATAAGGACTTCTCAAGGCATACTGAATTAGGATCCATATCTAGATGAATTGTACAGAGAGAAGAAAGTTTCCTGGAGTCTTAGGATCAATCAATCATTAAGAATTAAGAAAAATGCAGCCATGTTTCTTCTTCTGTTTGCCTGAAATAGAGCACACAGTGTTAAAACTATACTTCAGATGTCAAAGTTTGCAAAAAAATTCTTTCCGTTGGCTATATTCCATGAGTTCAGATGTATTTTTATATTTTTTCTTATACCACTTACATGGCAATAAAACAACTCTCATAGCAGCTACACTTGCAGTGTATGTGACGGCCAAATGAAAGAGATTTTCTGTTTAGGATTATTTATGCGTGTTTGTGAACTTATCAAAATGTATGCCTCCAAGAGCTTTCCATGGGGAAAGGTCTATGAAGATCCTGAGCAAAAGGGCCCTGTTCTTACTCTGCTAGTTATGCGCACTGTTTTTCAACTCCCAGGTACCAGGAGCAAGGAGCCAAACTTCACTTTATCAGGTACAGAAAGACTTGCCCTCATTTCACCCCAGTTCTGCCGTGTGGAGATGAGTGCCCTTGGATCTAAAGTGTTGAACTGATGAATGATAGGATATTTCTATGTAAATCCTCAGAAATGGCTGAGGTAAAGCCACTGCCATTTGGGGTGGCAATATCTTTTAGGCCAATAAACTTTCATTGTCTTTCAGATGGGCTCTCTTGGGCCTTGGCCTCTGGATTCCCTAACTCTTTAGGAATCTTGTGTTTATATATTTCAGTCTCCCTCAGTTGCCACATACCCGTTTTTTCAGAACTCTAGTTAACCTTTTATAATTCCCCAGGGAAAACCTTCACTTACTGGAGGAAGGGCAGGGCCTTCCCAGAGAAGAACTAGATGAAAGAATTGCTAGGGAAGAGTTCAGAAGACCTCGGGAATCCCTGCTGAATATTTGCACAGAATTCTACAAGCACTGTGGGCCAAGGCTGAAGATCTTGCAAAACCTGGCTGGGGAGCCACGTGTCACTGCCCTGGAGCTGCTGGATGTGAAGTCCCACATGAGGTACTGTCTGGCTGTCCCCGTCCCCAAGTGTGGACATAGCTGGGGACATGTGTCTGCATGTATGTGTTTGGCTGAGGTGCAGGAATTTTTATCCTCCAGGATAAAAAGCTGAGATTGTGGAAGTGGTGTGTTTCCTGTGATTTGAATGGATATCATAAAGAAACTTCTGGTAAAGCATACATCAAGTTCATCAAAAGGAATCTCAGGAGCTGGGTGTGTTGGTATATGCCTATAATACCCGTTACTTGCTAGGCTGAGTCAGGAGATCAAGGACAGACTGAGCAAGTTAATGCGACCCTAAATTTAAAAGCGCTGTGGACATGGCTCAATAGTAGAATGCTTACCTGCCATGCACAGGGTCTTGAGTTCAATCCCTAGCACTGGAAATAAAAAACATCTCAGGATGGAAGGAGAGGGATGTTCTTAAGACAGAAAAACACAGGTCATATGTTTAGAGAAATTTTATTGCTTGAATTTTTAGAAAAGTAGCCTCTTCCAACTACCATTTATTGCCCAGATTTAGACTTTTCATAAGAATTGTTTTTTCTCTGACATGTTATGTGAAAAATACACTACTATTTCCTGCTGAAGACTTGTTCTACCCTAGACTATCTGAGGACACAGGAATGAGCTCTTCAGGGAAAGGGGCAGTGTTAAGTCTGGGCCACACTGAGCTTGGGCCTGGAACTCCCTTTGTATTTGTTGTGCATGGTAGCCTCCAATAGTTCAAACAGGTGTCCTGGTACAAATTCCAAACTGGACGAGGCCAGTTATCACTTTATCTCTTCACTCCTGGCATTGCAGAGAAACCCCAGAATCACATCTCTATGCACTGAAATTTCTTCTTCCCCTGGAGGAAAAGGCTGTGTTGGTGTTTTCAGATTCTCAAAGGAAACACAATCCCAAAGGACTTTCTATTCAGATTTGTAACTGTTGGTAAAGGGTCATAAAAATTTCTGGAAAGAAAAATTTCATTGAGAACACAAGATTTCCTTTGAAAGTTTAGTCTTTCTATAAAGGCAGGGTTATATTCTAGCTACTCGTAAACAGCATTACGATTTGGCAAAACACACCAATTCCTGAATGTTGACTTCTTCTTTGTCTTAAAATGATCTTTTGAAAAATTTTAGGAAGTATTAAAGGAAAATGAGCATCCAGAAATGTACAATGAACACAGGCTCTTTCTCTGCCAGGCCTATTTCATAATCTCCGAGCTGTGGGCACACGCCCAGTCATGGCAGAGGAACCCCAGAGCCTCATGTGTGTTCACACACCCAGCACCACCGTGCCGCGCTGGGGATGAGCATATTCACACTGAAGAACCCAGCCCCTAGACAGGAGGCGGTGGGGGCGGAGGGGGGAGGCCCTATTGTCATAGCAACTGAATGTTCTATTCAGTCCCTTCCCTTCCTTTCCCACTGATCTTGTCTGGATGACCTCAGTAATTCTGTGAACAGAGAAACATTACCTCCTCGGAGTCAGAAAAATCACTCTCTAATATCAGTAACTATTTTGTGAGAGGAAGGGGAAAAATTTCCTAAAAAATGGACATATGGTCATGAGTGGTAGCCCACGCCTATAATCTCAGTACAGGTTAAGAACAGGCGATCTCAGGTTGCCCCCAGAAACTTAGCAAGAACCTGTCTCAAAATAAAAAAAATGAAACAGGGATAGCCCTGTAGCTCAGAGGTACTGGTTCAGCCTCCATTGCATTGTGTGTGTGTGTGTGTGTGTGTGTGTGTGTGTGTGTGTGTGTGTGTATGAGAGAGAGACAGAGACACAGAGAGACAGAGACACACAGAGAGAGAGAGACAGAGACAGAGAGAAAATATGTCCTATGACTTGACACTACAGCGTTTGGAAGATAGCAGGAGTCACAGAGGCCTGGAGCTCCCTCTAGAGGCCAACACGTATTAAATGAGCTGTAATTTAAATGAGTATCTCAGTGCTTGGCACAGCTCTAAGGTACAATAGCTACTAATGCTGATGAGAATGATCCAAACACAGACCAGATCCTGAAATGTAAAAGAAAGTCCTGGCCTCAATATTATCACGTTCAATCGAAGAGTCAGACATAGGGAAATAATTATAATGTTGCAAGTATTATGATCACATGCATATATATATATATATATATATATATATATATATGTTTATCATTTTTATTGGTGCATTGTAATTATACATTAGTGAGGTTCAGAGTGGCCAATGCATACATGCATGCAACATTTCTTGTGTGTTTCCCTCCGACTCCCACCCCTTTCCTCCCCTGCCCATAGATAGTCTTTATATTCATACAGGTAACTTCATATATGAACAGAGGATCACTTGAATAGTTACCATCATTAGCTCGCCCCTTTCTCCTCCCGCTTCTCCATCTTTCTCTTCAGGTCCCCATACCCCATTCCACCATCTGAGGTCTTCTTTGCTTTCCAGTTTCTCTCTGGCTTCCACATTTGCGAGGAAACATTTGGCCCTTCACTTTCTGTTACTGACTAATCTTGCTAAGCATAATATTCTCAAGTTCCATCCATTTTCCTGGAGATGATATGATTGTGTTATAAAAGATTCAAGCAACTTAGGAAAGTATATGACACAAAAATAGAGAATATACAAACTAGAGACAGAACAATGTGAAAAATCAGAAGGTAAATAAGTTTGTGATGACATTAGCATAAAAATAGATATGAAGTTACATTAGGTATAATTTATGAACCATAAATTTGACTTATACTTTTGGATTATAAAATCAATGAGTGGGAAATGATCAATTACAAAATTATGCTGTCGATGAAATAAATTAAATATATATGTGATATGTTATATATATACATATATATTGTTTTGGTGAAATAGTGTTTTTTTTAAGAAAAACAGAGAACAAGAAATACCTCCTGGTTGCTATTTGTTGTTACCGACTGGCTCAGTCCTGTGGGGGCAAGTCCACTCGCGACCGGGAGCCTCAGAAAGATGGGGCAAAAGGCAGGTGGAGTTCTGCAGAAACTTATCTGCAGCAATTCTGTTCCCTCTATGAATTCCCTAAGTTTTTAGGTACGGCGCTTGGGAAAGAATTTGAGGTGGACAAAGGCTTCTTGAGCCAATGACAATTTATTACAGGAACCCAGAGAAATTTATACCCTTCACCAGTGAGATTAATAATAGGAGAAAAAAAAAAGAAAGGGAAGGGGGGCAATCACAGCAAAACAATAGTAAATTACATATAAACAAAGTAAATGACTAGTCCAGCATTTAGGAGATAAGCTCCGGATCTTTCTTCCGATATTGCAGCAGGGCAGGTCCAAAGGTAAATTCCAAAGGCAATACAGGCACGCCCAAGGCCCAGGGCTTGGAGAATACGCCTTCTCATGGAATCTTCTTTTGCTGTCTTTTTTGAGGTTTCCATCTATATCCATATGACAAGCATGGGGAGCTGTGGCGGTCCAGGGAGATGCGATGGGCGTCTCTCAGATCTCATCCGCTTTGCCTTCTGAAGTCTGAAAGCTTACAAAAACTCACAACACAGCTTGGCAAATAAGACACCACAAATAACACTGTGAAGTTCTTGGATTTAGTTGTCAGATGTATTTCCTTGACTGCTGAACACTCTTTTTTAGACAAAAAGCCTATTAAAGGCCTATTGGTCTCTAATAATCCATTTCCTTATCACAAACCCTCTGCAACCTGCTTCTAACTTTCTAATTCCTTTCTTTCCCAGTCAGGACGTTCTTATGATAAGCTCTTCTTCATGAAAAAGTGCTTTCTTACTCTTACGGTATTTCCTTTCCTTCATACATATATATTTAGAATATCTGTCCTTTATTTTGTCATTTTCATTTCTAGCCATGCGGCATTCTCCCTGTTTCGGGGAAAGCTCACACTGGGCCTGAAGGTCAACAATCTTTCTCCTTGGCTCTATTGTATTTTGGCAACTAAGTTGTTCATCAACTAAATTGCTTCAAAGTCACACACAAAATTTTATCTTCTCTGTCTCTAGGCAGGATCTCAAGGGTAAACAAAGTTTCCTTAAACTGAGCTATCGGTTACCGGAGTTAATAGCTTAACCTAGTGATAGGAGTGAGGATCGGAGACCCTTTGTGATTGCTGCAGCTGGAATGCTTATCACAGCATCTGAGTTCTGGCCAGTTTTTTCCTTACTATTGAGCAAAGCCAAGGACGTTTATACAAATTATTAGAAAATTTATATCCATGGACTCAATTTCTATTTATAGTCCTGATTTCACATCACTGGAGCAATTCGTGTAGAAAGTTAAAGGAAATATTAATAGTCATGAAGGGTAAAAGTGGGGGATACTTTGGCCAGAGAGACCCTCTTTCTCGGGGCGTTCTGCCGATTAACTATGTGGAGTGGGGGGTCTCAACACATAGATGCCGAGGCAGCAGGATGTCTTGGCAATTTGTTACAAAGAAAATAGTAAGATGAGCCATGTCCTCAATAACTCTCTTAACAGTAGTTATAGGGCTACTTTCACATGGCTGCATGCCTATCAATATAGAAAGTTGGACCAGGCATGGTGGCACACGCTTGTAATTCCAGAATTTGGGGGGATGAGACAGGAGGATCACAGTTCACAGCCAGCCTCAGCTACTTAGTGAGACCCTTTGCAACTCAGTGAGACCCTGTTTCAAAATAAAGAATAAAAAATAGGACTGGGGGTGTAGCTTGGAGGTAGAATGCCCCTGGGTTGGCTGGGTGTGGTGGCGCACACTTGTAATCCCTGTGCTTGGGAGGCAGAGACAGGAGGATCGCGCAAGTGCGAAGCCAGCCACGCTGGCTTAAGAGACCCTGTTTCCACATACAAAAAGTATAAAATAGGTCTGGGAGTATAGCCCGGAGAAGGGTTTCCAGGAACCCCAGTACCACAAAAAAAAGAATGCCCCTGGGTTCCATCCCCACATATATGTATTATATATATTTAAAAATTTTACTGCCCAAGGTATAGTCAAATTAAATGTCCTCTACAAATGCACTAATGCACAACAAACTTTGACAAAGACAGGGCTGTTTGTTTTCTGGAACAACAGAGTTATTCTGTGATGAGGACAAATCCAAATGCTTTGGCCTGTACTGAGCCAAGGATATAACTAGAGTTTGCTCTTAGAAATAAATCACACAGAAATATGGAGAAATATAACTAAATATACAAATCAGGAAATTGCAGGTGATAGTTAAAGTCATAAGAATGGATTTTCTCTTTATCAAAGAGAAAGAGTAGCCCGGCGTGGTGGCACACGCTTGTAATCCCCACACTTGGAAGGCGGAGACAGGAGGATCGCCTAGGTTCGAAGCCAGACATGCTGGCCTAAGAGACCCTGTTTCAAAAATATAAAATAGGTCTATGAGTGTAGCCCGGAGGTAGAAGGGCTTCCAGGAACCCCAGTGCTACGAGAGAGAGAGAGAGAGAGAGAGAGAGAGAGAGAGAGAGAGAAGAAGAAGAAGAAGAAGGAGGAGGAGGAGGAGGAGGAGGAGGAGGAGGAGGAGGAGGAGGAGGAGGAGAGGAGGAGAGAGGGAGGATATAAAAAAGAGGGAAGGGAGGAGACATGAGATGATATAAAAGATGCAAGAGGTATTTGCAGAAAGAATCTGTAAGTAGTAGTGTGGAGGCAATCTGTGCTCCTGCATTTGTAGAATATGTGCTTGATTACAAGGCTCACAGGGAAAATATACTTGATTGCACAGAACTGCTGCCCTGAACAAATTTGTTGCTTCATTTACTCATCCCAGAGCTGCCAAAGCAGTAGGGTAGTAGGGTAGTGAGACCTGCGCCTCTTTGTCTGTCTCTTCCTCCTTCCCTCTCCCTTTCTCTCCCCACCTCTCTCCCTTTTTCCCTCCTCTCTTCTCTTTCTCTTTCTCCTAATATTTTCTTCTCTTCTTCCAATGGAAAAATCTCTCATGATATCATTGGAAATTTTTTTAGTCTCAAAGAAAATTCATTTTATTATAACACTAGGGATTAACAAAATCTTTGTAATTTATAAAATGACTCTCAAACTTTTAGCATGTTCCATTGTTTTTAAGCTTAAAATAGAAAAATTAATCATTTATCCAGCATTTCTCGATGCTCTCTTTAAAATCATAAGGAAAAAAATAATATATATATATATACTTTTGTCTGTCACACAAACAATCCAAGAAACAAAGAATTCTTTCCTGCATGTCATACTTATGAGAGATAAACCAAAGAATGTAAATGCTGTTTAAAATGATTTCTTTAGAACACCCAGATTTACACACAATTCCCAGGACAATATAAATGCTCCATTTGGAGAGAAGATGATAGAGATGAAAAGACCATAACTATGTCTTGATTATGAAGGGTTGCCAGGTAAAACAGTGATTGAGTTTGTTCTTCCAGAGTTGAGCCTGGCAGAAAGAAATCAGAGGGAATTTGAGAACCTGACAAGGAGAGCCTTTCGCATGGACCTCCAAAGATGGAATAAACTGCCTTGTGCAGTAGTGAATTCTTCCATCCATGGCACTGTTTACGTGAGGCCATCATAAAGCAAGTCAAGTACCAGAGAGGCCATGGCTTGGCTGTGATTCCCAAAGCAGAGTGCCTGGAGAGCTCTTGTGCTACAGATTCTTTTGAGCACTTAAGCTGTCTCTCTTGTCTTCTTTGATTAATCAACATTTCTCTTTATTAAAATGCCATAGTTAGCCCGGCATGGTGGCTCATGCTTGTAATCCCAGCATTTGGGAGGCTGAGACAGAAGGATTCCAAGTTCAAGGCCAGCCTCAGCTACTTAGGTGAGGCTGTTTGCAAGTCAGTGAGACCGTATTTCAAAATAAAATTTAAAAAAAAAGGTTGGGGATATAGCTTGGAGGTCGAATGCCTCGGGTTCCATCCCCAATACCGCAAAAAAAAAAAAAAAAAAAAAAAAAAAAAAAAAAAAGCCATAGTTAGCCGGGCATGGTGGCTCACGTTTGTAATTCCAGCATTCGGGAGGCTAAGACAGGAGAATCAAGGTTCGCGGACAGTCTCAGCTACTTAGTGAGGTCCTCTGCAACTTAGTGAAACCCTGTTTCAAAATAAAGAATAAAAAAAAATAGGGTTGGGGCTATAGCACAGAGGTAGAATGCCCCTGGGTTCCATTCCTGGTACCTTAAAAGGCAAAAAATAAAAAAATGCTATAGTTACTGTGTGAGAGAAGAAAGGACACAATATTGTCATTGTACTCGGTGGTGTTAATGGTTCTGTTCAGTGATCACTAGAGGCAGCTGACACTATTCAAAGAGTGACAACTGGAATTGTGTACCTCCTGGGGTAAGTACACGCCACCTGTTAGGTACTCGTGCCAGGAAAATCAAAACTGAGTCTGCAGGTCTAGCCTCTTGATTTAACTACCGATTAAATTAAATATAGTAGGATGGGTTAAATCGCATTGTAGAGACTCAATCAATTAAATCTGGAATATTTCTGTAGATAATTATTTCATCAAACAAATTACAAGATAGCCAACAAGCAAAAGAAAAAGAAATCTATAGACTGAAAGAGACATAAGTACATGCCAGCCCATTGAAATTTATAAGCTATATTTGTTCTTGATTTGTTTAAAAATTGTGAGATTGTATGGGAATTTTGAAAAGTGAATACTTGAGTTTTTTAAAGCAAATAATATTACATGTCATATTGTGCTTAGTTTTTTTCCTTTAGCCCTTTAACTTTGGAGACACATACTAAAATGTATATGCATAAATGACATGATATTTGGGATTTACTTCAAAATGGTCCAGGATGGAAGGAAGGGGGAGTGATTGGGAACACAAGTGATCATTAGGCTCAGGGTGATGGGTACATTGGAGGACTTGCTATGTATTTCTCTTCCGTACCTCTGTGTATGTTCAAGATTTTTGAAAATAAAAATTAAAAATATGCAAATTTCTGGAAATATCTCTTGGAGAGTCTTACTCATTAAATCTTGGGTAAGGCCTGGGAAACTATAATTTTTTTTATTTTTAAGCCATATTTTAGAGTAAGAGGTGCTGGCCAGAGGCCAAACATCTGGAACTTCACTGCCTAAATGGCTATGAGGGTCTCTCTCAATGCGGAGATTTCTTGACTCTAATAAGAGTATCTTCAGAGCCTCTCCATGGCAGACTTGCTTCAGGAAAACAGAAAAGCGTATTTCAGAGCCTCCTGTATCTCAGACCTCTCCCCTTTAGTAACAGCCAAAAACCCTCAGTGTATGGATGCCTCCCTACCCTGTCATTCACCTGTGTACATGCAGATACATTTGGCCTCTCTGTTCCCCTGGCCTTTTGTTGTTGTGGTTGTTGTTGTGGTGGTGGTGGTGGTACTGGGTTTGGAACCCAGGGGCATTCTACCTCCAAGCTAAACCCCCAGCCCTATTTTTTATTCTTTTTTTTTTTTCAAACAGGGTCTCATTGAGTTGCATAGGGCCTCACTAAGTGGCTGAGACTGTTCAAGAACTGAGATCCTCCTGTCTCATGCCATCATGCCCTGCTCCCTTTTTTATTTTTATGTTCAAACAGGGTCTTGCTAAGTTGCTGAGGCTGGCCTTGAACCTGTAATCCTTCTGTCTCAGCCCCCCAGGTACTGGGATTATAGGCTTGTGCCACCAAGCCCAGCTAATTACATAGATTTATGTGACTTCTTGTTATATAAGGAAGTGTGTGTGTGTGTGTGTGTGTGTGTGTGTGTGTGTGTGTGTCTTAGTTACTGGGTATTGAACCTGACATTCCTGAAGTTCCCATCCTGGTATTTTACGCTTATTCTTTTAGGCTGGCGGAAATCGCACACTCCCTTCTGAAGCTGGCACCGTACGACACCCAGACAATGGAGAGCCGTGGGCTTCGGCGCTACATCATGGAGATGCTCCCTATTACAGACTGGACCGCCGAGGCAGTGAGGCCGGCCCTGATCCTCATTCTAAAGAGACTGGATAGAATGTTCAACAAAATCCACAAGATGCCAACCCTGAGGTGAGGGTTATAAACGACAAAGTTAGAATCTGTCATTTTTAAGATAGTAGACCAATCTGGAGTTGAATGAGTGGCTTAGAAGTGTTCAGTTGGTATCAGTGCCTGGATAATCAGGACTATAAACACCTAAGAGAAGGAGCCATTTAGAGGAAATAGCATTTTCTTTAAGGATATACGTGTTCACCTTGAATGTATCGTTTCTTAGCTACCCATACTTAAGCCATCATGTTC
The DNA here is from genome assembly GCF_963383645.1 of Muscardinus avellanarius. Classification (NCBI taxonomy): domain Eukaryota; kingdom Metazoa; phylum Chordata; class Mammalia; order Rodentia; family Gliridae; genus Muscardinus; species Muscardinus avellanarius. Next base: position 28,831,453 of record NC_137787.1, on the reverse strand, counting down.
CTCATCTGATGCACATAAAAAATTCAGTTATTATTTTCCATTCCTTCTGGAATAAGGCAAAGTATACTTATAAATAACCAACTAAAGACAGAAAAAAATTAATTTGACACCCAAAGCACTATACTTAAGGTAATTTGCTAACATATTTAGATACCACTTTATAAAAATGCCAACTTTTAAAATAATCAGCCAAACAGAAGCTAAAAAGCTCACAAGGTTAATAGCAAATACTTTTGTTTTCTCTTTTCATCTAGTTCAACGTAGTGCTATATGAGCACTAGTACTGCTTGACCTATTTAGTGTCCTGAGAAGAATCCATTGGTACTCTTTCTAAAGATACCTCTGGTAATGTGAGTCCAATGTGGAAGCCATAGTCATAGTGAGAAGGCTGTTCAGTTAATAAATGCCAGTAATCCAACTAAATTGGAAATTTCAAGTTTGGGTTAGAGAAAAAGTTCTTTAGTCCTTTTAAATTAACCCCCAAATCAATGCAACTCTTGCCCAAGAATTTATAACACTTACTACTAAGTTTGTCACTTTTCCAGGTATTAGCCTGTGCCATTCTTTATACTTATGCTGCAATCAGGAGCTATTGAAAAACAAATCGAACGATGTTATGCTAATAATTGATGGCTTATTTTTATATTCTTTTATGCCTTGTTGGCTAATGTTTAGACATTATTTTGAGATTATTTATTTCAGTGGCCTGGAAATGCCTGTTCTTAAAACATTATTTCTTTAGTGGTCTCAATGGAGAATTTGTGTTTATTGACAAATAAAAATTTAGAATTATGTTAAGAATCCTTTTAGCCGGGCGTGGTGGCACACCCTTGTAATCCCCACACTTGGGAGGCGGAGATGGGAGGATCGCGCAGGTTCGAAGCCAGCCATGCTGGCTTAAGAGACCCTGTTTCCAAATAAAAATATTAAAAATGGGTCTGGGAGTGTAGCCCGGAGGTAGAAGGATTTCCAGGAACCCCAGTACCACCAAAAAAAAAAATTAAAATTAAAAATAAATCCTTTTTATTAAATAACCTGGTATCTAAAAATGTTAAAAATTTTCATAAACTGGCCCATTTGTCACTTAATTAAGCCCATTATAAATAACATCACACTCCCCAAAAATAAATTTCTAGATTAATGCACGGACTTGGTAGGTTGTAGTTAATTTTCTTGGCAGGCATAATGTATATGAAGTTGGCTTAGATTTTACATACTTAAGTGACCTCAGTTTGATGCAAGAAATATTGACTGAAACTGGCATGTGGATTACTTGGGCACTTTGGGCACCAGAGATGTCATTATACTCTCATTTATGAATATGTTTTCATTGTGTCATTACAGAGATAACATTTTGGTAGGAAATGTAAGCTTAGAAAGTATTTCCAAAAAGTTATATGGTAGTACTGTTGATTTCAGCATAGTCTAACCTGTTTACTTTGGAGGCATAGGTATGAATCTTTCATTACTGGGATAATTACAGACTGAATTGCTTTTTATTATAGAAAATCTCATATTCATCCAATAAGATTATGTGTACCCCCATTATTACATAGAAAACATATTCCATAGGAAGCAGCCAAAAATTTCATTTCTTGGGAGGTGAAGAATGGACACATTTTAAATAGACTATTTTCTTTTAGTGTGATCTTTTAAACTGGAGTCAAGCTAAATAAATGTAATCAGTAGTTGTCTGGTATAGACACTGATGGGATCAAGTGTGGTCTAATACAGATTTCAGAAATGGCGCTGGAGCAGAGGTGTTCGATGGGAAGTAATTATCCCTGCCATGAGTCACCAGAAGCAATAGTCTTAGGACCCTGTCTCAGAGCTAGAACCAGGGAACTTAAGATGCAACCCTTTCATCATCTCTGTTTTTTTCCTCAATAGATTTTGTCTCATTAGTCGGTGGGGCAGGCGTGCCTCTGCTACGTTTTCAGTATCTTCTTCCCCTCCCAGTGTGCTCTGTACTTTGAGAACAACATGGGTAAACTCCATCCCTTGTGAAGCACGTTGTTGCATCAGATGCACGTCCCGTCTTAGCTGGCGTCAGAGTCACTGTCTCGTTTACTTGTTTCAGACTGTCTCCAGCAGGGAGCCAAGCAGCTAACGGCTCCTGTATTGTATTCCAGGCGACAGGTTGAGTGGGAGCCTGCCAGCAATTTGATTGAAGGGGTTTGTTTGACACTTCAGAGGCAGCCAATCATATCCTTCCTGCCTCACCTTAGGTCACTGATCAATGTCTGTGTCAATCTGGTGAGTAGCCAAGTGGCAACCTTATGAAACTTTGCACAGTTTAACTCTGCTATTGATTTCTCTGAATTGAAGATTTACAGGTCAACTACTTTGTGCCCCTAACTACCTATGAAAACAGACGGCTCAGGTGACACTGAAAATAGTGAGGTCCATTTCAAGGTGGTGCGTGGGGAGCTGCAGGGGCCGTCCCTACCAGAGGGGACTTTGGTGTGCTGCTTCCCCGCACTACTTTGACAATTCACCTCTTGAAGTTGCGTTGAGAGTTGAGGGCTGCCAGTTGGAGAGTGTGGTGGCGGAGACTACACAATTGGCTAGAAGTTGAGGAAGTCTGGGGTGGGGGTGGGACCTTAAAATGCAAAGAAGGTTTTGCTTTTTTTATTGCAAAATGAACTATGCGTTGGCCAGTCTAGAATTTATGTTTTTAAAAATTTTTTAAATCACTTATGTAATATCTAGAGTCTGGTCCTGACAAGGTTTTGTACAATGTATGGAAACCATGTTAGAGCATTTCATTGACTAGAACCTGCTGCTGAGCTAGTTGAGCAATCACCCTGTAGTTGGAATGCCTAGTGCGAATAGAGCTGTGGCCATCATCATTGCTGTCAGTATCTGCTCTGTCAGAGAATGTTGACTGCATTCCTTGGAACCCACAAGTAAGTGTCCAATCTCCTGATTAGAATAGTTTTTTGGTTCATCACTCATTATTTACATAGTTAGCTATGAATGACATTCTACAAAACCTTGGCTGAATTCAGTGTAATGATCGATCTGACTCCAGACATTACATGCCTTCCAAAGAAGGCAACGAGAAAGAACAGACCGAAAGTACCATGTCCAACCTTCAATTTACTACCACTATTAGATGATGGAATGAGACTCCTTTTCTACGGTTGCATGAAATTGCAATGGTCAAGGCTGGTCATGTGCTCTGTTTGTATTTCAGGTGATGGGAGTGGTAGGACCTTCCAGTGTTGCTGATGGATTACCCCTTCTTCATCTCAGCCCTTATCTCTCACCACCTCTGCCCTTCAGCACAGCTGTTGTCCGGCTTGTAGCATTGCAGATACAGGTGTGACTGCCTTATCTGTTTGTCACGCTCATTAAGTTGCTGGTTGAGGCACCAGGTCATGGTGGTCTCTTTTTCTTTCTGCAAAGGCTGGGCAAAAACTGTGAGACTAAAGTGTGGAAACCTCCAAACTCTGATAAGTTTGGAGCTTCAGCCCTGAGCATGGCCCTAAGTTGTGCTTCTGTAATTCTTCTTGAGATCTCAAAAATAGCAGAGTCATTAAGTCCTGCCACGACCTCAGGGACTACTTCACGAATCACTTAAAACGTGTGTAAAAGAATGGTCTGCAGATAATCAGCTCACAATTGTTAATTAAAAGAGTCAGAAGTATTCAAAGTCTGGTTTTGTAATTTTCAGAAAGAATTACAACATGTAATTCTTTTAAATATTATTACTAGACTTTGAATACCTTCCATTTTCTTTAATGATTGTGAGTTGAATATTGTGGATACTTTTTTTTAAAAGAAATTCTCTCACTTTATTTCTTCAAATACGCAATCTCAAGGCAAAAAGTGAAGAGTCCAAACCCCTCTGCCTATTTCTCTGTGTCACCCAATTCTGAAAAGCTCTGTGATGGATGGGAGGTGTACAGCTGATGTAAACGGATAGCTGACCTACGTGTTATCTGACAATCGAGCTGGATACTCACCGTCTGGAGAACGGATAGATGAAAAATAGATTAAGATCTGTGGCTACCACAGAGAACGGAAGCAAGGAAGTCCCTCAAATGATACATTTTAATAACCTGTTTCCAAAAATCACTTGTTTCTCTCTCTGTTGCTTATTGCTTCCTGGCCTGGAGAAGGCTTTAGGATTTTAGGTCAGAGGATTTTAAGTAACTCAAATGGAGCAAGGGGCAAGTTCTTCTTTTCTTCCTTTTCCTTTGTCTCTAAGATATTCGTTGGTGGAAACATGGATAGAATTACTGGGGGAAACAAGGTTGATTTTCTATCTGACCCTAAGTGTCTTATACCTTTTCATTTTATATTCAAGATGTTACTGTCTTTTTAGGAATGTAGCTCTCAGTTATGTCAAGCAAATGGTAAAGTATCAGCTTCGATTGGCTCTCGTATGCTGCATCGAAGACAATTGAACTCCTAGCACACAGGAGCAGCCAGCAGGGAGTCACCGTCTCCATCATGCTGTATAAAAACAGACATGCCAGGGGGCGTGGTGGTCAATTAATCTTTTTTTCTATTATTGCTGCACAGGCTTTAAAAGAAGATTTTCCTTTAAGCCATGTGATCTCCCCATTCACCAATCAAGAGCGAAGGGAGGGGATGCTTTTAAATCTACTCATCCCATTTGTGCTCACAGTAGGATCTGGAAGCAAAGGTCTGATTAATTTAAAGGAAACTTATCATTGTCATTGTGTTTTCTTATATATCTGGATGCTATTTCTTTTTTCTTTTTTTTCTTTTCCCATGAAGACCATCACTTGAAGTGAATCTGCATGGTTTAAGTAGGGTTGCCTTAGGAAGTAAGACATTTTCTTTCTTTTCAGTTTAGCTGCCTGGGGACAAGAGTTTCTCTGCTCTGCTTCTTAGAAGATACAACCTCTTTTAAAAAAAATCATTCAGTACAGCAAAAAACAAAAAAAAAACAAACAAAAAAATCCCAGGAGTACATTATTTCATTTCGGTTAAGAGAATGGTATTATTTGAAGTACAATGTGATGAGAATTGACAGGTGAACAGACTTTATACAACTAACCACTGGGCTTAGCAATCTTGCCTCTCTCATTCAGTTTTGATATATTTTCATTACTCTTCCTTCTTGGGGGGGTATCTTTTAGGAAAAGCTTATTTCACATGTAAGGTCGATATTATGAGTATCTGCAAAAAGAAAGAAGGTGAAATGGTAAGCAAGAGATTTGAGTAAGAACACAAGCCTTTGGGTACCAACTCTGAAGGATACTCAGGAGGGCCAGGGATACTCCATTGTGTGTGGGGTGGGGGGCTGTACTTGGCAGGAAACACCTAAATTTCCAGAATGTTCTAGTTTGGAATAGAAAAGAAAGCTGAATTTGTTCTGTGTCTCACGTGGGAAGCCTCCTTGTGATGGTTTTCCTTTCCCCTTCCTCTTCCAAACTCTGCCCTTCAGATAGCCCATGGCTGGAGCAGCCCGAGGTGCAGCTGCTGCTGCAGACAGTCATCAATGTGCTTCTGCCGCCCCGGATCATCAGCACATCCCGGAGCAAGAACTTCATGCTGGAGAGCTCCCCTGCCCACTGCTCCACTCCCGGGGATGCAGGGAAAGACCTGCGCAGAGAAGGGCTGGCAGAGTCCACCAGCCAGGCAGCATACCTGGGTGGGTGCTTTCTCTCTCTCTCTCTCTCTCTCTCTCTCTCTCTCTCTCTCTCTCTCTCTCTCTCTCTCTCTCTCTCTTCTCTCTCTCCCTCCCTCCCTCCTCTCCTTCTCTATACATCCATGTGTGTATGTATGCATATGGATATACTTAGTACCTACCACTTTGATTCAGATTATGTTAAGTGAGACGAGCCAAGCACAGAAGGAGAAGGTACATATGTTTCCTCTAATATGCCCAAACTAGGGAACCTAGAGGATACCAGTGGTACCCCAGATAATGGAGGGGAAATACCAGCAAAGCTTGAATGGAAAGATAGAGGAGGAGGAAGGCTGAACTTGATTAATGAGGGTCCACATCCGAATATGTGTAAAATTATGAATATGGCATGGTTACCCGGGACAATCATTGGTGGGAGGGGGGAAGGGAAAACAGGCATGTACTATCCGTGATGAAGTACAGTCAGTTATGAGATTTGGTAGCTGTTTTCAGATCTAGACTCAGTCTAGTATACAGGGACACTGCATCTCACAACTTGTGAAGCCCCCTGGTCCGTCATCTATGTGAACAGAGTTCTTGGGGTTGGGTGACCCACACCCTGCCCAGTTAGACATGCTGGCCTTGTTATGCAGAGTGCCTGCTACTAGCTCTACTCCTTCCTTTCTGATGTCATCTTTTGATGTCCATCTTGATCTTGACTTGCGTGAGCAGGGCCTCCTTACTCTCTCCCTGTAGGCTTGCCAATCTCCTTACCCCCTTTGACTCCTACTTTCCCATTAGCCAGTCTCTGCCTGTAGCTTGGTCCTCTCCCTTGGAGCAATAGAAAGCCGCTCTTAGACTCTGAAGTAACTGGACTAGAGGGGAAAATATACACTTACTAGAGCCCTGAGAATGAGGAACACTGATGGCAGGAAATCTCCAAGGAGAAAGTTAAGAAAATCTTGCCTGACAGTCCTCAAATCACTAAGCCAGATCTTTTGAAAAATAATTGTCAATGAGACTGAGAAAGGAGAGAAAGAAACCAAGAGTACATGTGCTTTGCACCTACCTGCATGGATGGTCAACTGCCCAGGGCATGAAGAGTCAGTCTTAAAATGCAGACTTTGGCATAGAGCCCTGTGTGGAGTGGGTACACAGAGGGCGACGGGGAACAAACACACTTGGGGGATAATGACCTCTTTGTCCTCCTCACTTTCTGCCTTTTAAGTCAGTTTCCTTTGCTGACTTGATTAGGCTACTGCACTTTGATTTTGTTTTTACATTTATTTTGAGCACTTACTGTATGCCCAGTAGTGTCTCCCATTCTTGACATTTTCCTTAAGTGAATTCTCACAAGCTCACAACTCTAAGAAGGCATGTTCATCTTATTTTAGGAGTGAAGAGGCTGAGGTCCAGAAAGTTTGAGTAACTTTGCCTAAAGATACAGTCAACTAATGCCAGCTAGATTTCAAATACAAACCCCCTGACACCAGCATAGGTTCTTGAGCCCTTGTCCTATACAGTGCATGTGTTGTGTTGATGGTGGGAGGAATCCAGAGATGGCCGGCAGTCTCCACAGCATAGGAATGTCATTAGAATCAGGTAGGGAAAAGGAGCCTTGCTTTCCACCCATGTATTCAGTTGAGGGAGAGGAACTGAGATGAGCAATTGCTTAACAGTGAAATTTTAAGGTAGGAGATTAATATACATACTGTTGCAACCTCCTAGAGATGGTAAAGCTATACACAACTTTTGAGGGCTCTAGGGAATGGTTTGTTGTTGTTTTGTTGTTGTTTTGTTTGTTTGCTTTAGGACTGAGATTGAGCCTAGGAACATTCTATCTCTGAGTTATCCTTGCACTCCTATTTTTTTTTAACAGATTTAAAAAAAAAATTAGATTGCTGAGGCTGGCTTTAAATGTGCAATCTTGTCTCAGCTTCCCAGGTACTGGGATTACAGGCATGTGCTACTATGTCCAGCTGAGAATGGCATTTTTATGTGGCTTTTAGTGGAGTGGGATTTCTCTGTGCATTAATTCAGTGGTTTTTTTTTTGTTTTGTTTTGGGCTTGTTTGTTTGTTTGTTTGTTTTTGGTGGTACTAGAGATGGAACCTGTCTACCTCCAGGCTACACTCCCAGACCTATTTTATATTTTATTTGGAAACAGGATCTCTTAAGTCAGCGTGGCTGGCTTCGAACCTGCATGATCCTCCTGTCTCCGCCTCCCAAGCGTGGGGATTACAAACGTGTGCCACCACACCCAGCTTAATTCAGTGTATTTTTAAAAAGATGTTTGTATTTTTCTAATCAGGATCAAAACATGTATATCATTCAATTTTTTTTTTTTAGGCGAGCAGATAGATGATATTTCAGTCAGAATTTTTACCACTATGATCCAAGTTGAGAGGAAGGAAGGCTGAGTTGCTTCCGCGTCTGGAGATTTCAGAATGGACTGTTCCGTTTCATGTTAGCTGCCAAGCAGGAGTGAGGGCTGTGGGTCCTCAGGACATGATGGCAGGGAGCAAAGAGGAAACCGAGAGAGCCTGTACCAGCTCCTAGCAGCAGGGCAGAGAAAGCAGAGAGCTGCAGCAGCTACCCAGGAAAACACTGTCCCCAGCCACCAAGTCCCACCTCCAGCATGGCTGCCTTGGCTGCCACATGGAGGACGGGGCATGTTTTAGTGCGGGTATTTAGACCTAATCAAGAAGGCCCAGTCACTGGAATACCGCCTGCAGAGTCTGTGGTGAGTGCTAGGTAGCAGAGGAAGCGCCTATCCCTATTTCTGATACTTTTACAATGATCAGGTTGTCCTGAAACATTTTCTGGGAATCTTCTTCCAGAAAAAAGAAAGAAAGAAAATGTATATTGTGATTGTGAAGGGACTATAGCATCTAGGAGATACTATAAAAGAAATCCAAGAGGATTTAGTAATAGATATGGTATGCAGTATGAACGTGGGTTTTATCTTGTTACCTCTGGGGAATAGTTCAGGGTGAAGTAGGGAAGGGCAAGGACTTAGATTTTAGATTTTTTTAAACTTTGTATACATCTGCATGATTAGATTTTATTTTTAAAAATCATTTTGCACTTAAAAAATGAAAGCCATCTTAAAGCATTTATGCTGAGGATATAAGTGGAATGCTGTATTACCCTAAAGCCACTACAACAAAGCTTTTGGACAATATAATAGTCACATCATGTTTATAAACTATTTCCCCATCGATTCTATAGAACACTGCTATTTTCCAAAATAGGAGATCAATGCACTTAAGAAAGACATATGTTCTAATCAATATAAAAATATTTTTGCCATACAAATCTTTGCTTCAACATCAGGAACACTTGGTCAGAAATGCATGTTAAGTTTTTGGAAACATGGAGTTTAGAGCTTCAAAAAACTTCCTGATGCATCTAGGTCAGTGGCTATGGATAAAGTTTCTCCCAAGACAGGCCCTCAGGCTCACTGTTTTCTTTTCTGGGTGTGAAGCACTGAAGGTGATTCTCGTCTGCTTCGAGAGGCAGCTGGGTAGCCAGTGGTACTGGCTGAGCCTGCAGGTGAAGGAGATGGCGCTGCGAAAGGTGGGCGGCCTGGCCCTGTGGGACTTCCTGGACTTCATCGTGCGGACCCGAATACCCATCTTTGTGCTCCTGCGCCCTTTCATCCAGTGCAAGGTGTGGTGTCGTCTTCTCCTCCTGTCCAGCCCTGTGAATGTGCTGCTCCCCACGAAGGCAGGGTTATGGCAGGAGATTCATGACACCTGCTGTGGCCAGCTAGCAGGACCTGTTTATGCCACGCTTGATGAGGAAATAGCTCCAAAATGTATCCAGAGGATAACATTTCACATTAGAAGTGCCTTCACAGTTATCAGAGGCTATCAAACTAGCCCTTTCCCTATTCTTCACCCCCTTTCACTAAAAAAAGAAAGAATCGGCCCTATAGTAAAGTTTGGAGTATGTTCTCAGTTGTGGGACTGAGATCTGATTTTAAATAAAACATAGGAAAAGAATCAGCACTTCCTGTGTGAAATAAGCACTTCCTGTATAAAGTAGGCACTTCCTGTACAGAGAAAGCACTGTTCAATGGACTTTAGGTACATTACATTATGCACTCCCCTTAACTAAAGCATGAAGTAGGTATAGTAGTTAGCCCACTTTACAGAGGGGGAAACTGAGGCCCTCCAAATGCAATGCCTTCTTTTTAGCTTCTGGCCCAACCAGCAGAAAATCATGAAGAACTGTCTGCCCGGCAACATATTGCTGACCAGCTGGAGCGGCGCTTTATACCACGCCCTCTGTGTAAGAGCTCACTCATTGCTGAGTTCAACAATGAACTAAAAATTCTAAAAGAAGCGGTTCACAGTGGATCAGGTAAGTTCTACCACTGAGCTCTACCCACAGTCTTATTTTATTTCTTTTCTTGGAAACAGAATCTCACTAGTTGCCGGGTACTGGTCTAGAACCTATAATCTTCCTGTCTCGGCCTCCCAGATCCTGGGATTAGAGGCATGGTTCACCTCACTGCATTGTTTACTTTTTGCAAATATATTAACAGCAGATTACTGGGGAAAGGAAAATAAATCATTACCTGCCATTAGAGGGCAGTCATTACTCACAAGTAAAATATGGAGATTTTGTTTTTGTTTTTCTTTCTGAAGCCTTTATTACTATTTGCAAATAATATGCTTGCAACAGAAAATTTTTGACAAGTACAATTGGTGAGATTGATGCACTCAGATATAAATATTCCCCTTAATCTGATATAGAATTAATAAAATCTGATAGAGAACTAAGGGGAATTTTGTATGTTGCAATTTCCAGAAAAGGAGAATAAGAAAAAGTCTTGATTATATAGTCTGACTTCTGTTCTGTAGTACTGGGGATTGAACCCAGGAGTATTTTACCTCTAAAAAAGACATCCTCGTCTTTTTTATTTTCATTTTGAAATGGGATTTCACTACACTGCCCAGGCTGGCTTTGAACTTCCCATCTCTCTGCTTCCGTCTCCCAAATTCTGAGATTATGGGCATGAGTCACCACACCTGTTTAGGTACTCTGAAACTGATGTGGGGGATCACACCCGAGGATTTATTTTTATTCCCATGTGTTTGTATCAGGTAAGGTATATGACTCTGTAAACACTGACAAGTTGGAAACAGCAATTCAGGTTAAAATTCATTTCAGCCTTGGAAAATGAAGTAAAAAAGCAATAAGAGTGGAAACGACAATCAAAGCACTTGACATTGTTAGGGGCGCTGTATCCTTACAAGGAAACTACACAGTTACAGGCAGTCGGTATTGATTGTTGTTGCTGTTTGATGTTTGTCAACATTCCCTGTTCCATCTGCTAGTTTGTCCTAAAGATCATTTGTCTAGGACACACTATTTAACTGACCTTTTGAGAATTAGAAGATACAACTGATCAGGGATATCTTTGAAGCCAACATTTCTTTTAAGAACCTTGCCATATATTTCTTTTGGTCTCTCCACCTCCCCCAGCCTACCAAGGGAAGACCTCCATCAGCACTGTGGGCACCTCCACCTCTGCTTACCGCCTGAGCCTGGCCACCATGTCCCGCTCGAACACAGGCACGGGCACTGTCTGGGAGCAGGACAGTGAGCCATCCCAGCAGGCTTCGCAGGACACCCTGAGCCGGACTGACGAGGAGGACGAGGAAAGTAGGTCACCCCAGAGAATCCGGGCAGGAGAGACAGCTTGGCTGTAGGAGTGAGGGCCTCAGAAGGATTTCTGCTTTTCCAGCCATTTCCAGTTCTGGTCCACTTGGTCATTCTTACAAAAAGGGCTTAAAATGGAATTTTAACTGCTTCTATGATGCTGGCTTCTCTATAAATTCTTTGATGGCCTTAGTCATTTGGAAAGAATTCAGGCCAAACTAAATCTTTAGCAGACCCCTAATTTTTTTGAGCTTATATAGTCAAATTTTTCTATGAACCCTCATGTACATTGTGGAAAAAAACAAAAAAAAAACAACAACAAAAAAAAAACTTACTCCTCTTTCTCCTGGGCTTTTTGCTTAGAGGATAAAATAGCAAGTACATGACCCCCCCTGGGCTGAGAAAAGTGGGCAGAGCATATTGGTCAAGACTTGAAAAAGAGTAGTCAACTCTGTCAGCCAGATGGAATCAGCAGGCTGTCTCTAGGGAAGACCACCTGAAGTTGAGTGAAGACAATGTTCAGTGATGCAAACAGCCCGGGAGCTTCTAATACATATGCTAAAGCTTTTAGGGTTATGAAATGAGATGGAATCTAATCAAGAAACACTTCACATATACGCTTAACAGAAGCAGATTAGAATATAAAATTAGGGTGAAGCATCCCATTAAATGCCATTGTTATTTAAGGGACTTCTTTGATTATTTTTCACTTGTGTTTTAAGATACCCTGATATATTATTTATTCCTTTTGTGACATTTATTTGTGCTCTCAATGCCTTAAGATTGAGAGCAAAATCTAGATTCCCCACTCAGACTCTCCATACCAAACAACAACAAAAAGCCCCTCTCTGAACTAAATAAATAGAGGAGATGGGAGTTGAGGTTGGAATTTTAATTAACTAAGATGAATGGAAGTGTTTAAATGTCCCACGCAGTTGTGATTGAAGGAGAGGAAATGAAATGAATGCTTTTTCAGGACATCTATCAGTAATATTTCCAGATTTATTTTCAGAGTGCGACAGAAAAGAAAATGATACTCATATTGTCCTACACCCAAGCTGTAGATGTGCTTGTTTCTGACTCACCTTGGTGATTGTTCATGGAAATACACTTAAAAGTGTAATTAGGAAAATCTTGAAAAATCTTGACCAAAAAAACACAAGTGTAAAGAATCAGTAACTTAAAATAAGCATTAAATCAAGTCTTGATAACAGCTCAACACTTAAAATCAATCTTTTTTTATGGGAACTGATACCACTTCTCTATTTTAGAAGTAAATCTACTTTGTAGGCATTATGAATATGCAGGTGACCTAGCCAATAGGGAGGAGCTACAGGAAAAAGCAAAAAAGATATAAACAGATTTATCATTGGCCAAGAGCCAGCACTGATATACTGATGGCTGGGTAGATGGGAGGAGTGATGAGGCAGGTAATTTTTCACTAATATCTCTGTTCTCAGACATCACAGTCATCCCAGTGAAAGCAGGTTGCTAAAAATGGTGTAGAATGGCTGTCATGTGGGTATCTATTAATTTATATGATAGATGAATATAAAAGCCAGATTATTGGCTTCTTTCAATTGAACTGTTTTTCCAATCATTAAAACTGTAGTATGACCTATCAGGTATAAGACAAGGAAGTGTGAGAAAGATATGTGCTCTTCCTCTAACATATTAGATGTTATAAATGAGACGATAGACATTCATGATATAAAACATATGACAAGAGACTTAACAGAAGACAGCATATGACTGTTTATTTATTTATTTATTTTGGTGGTACTGGGGATGGAACCCTTCTACCTCCGGGCTACACTCCCAGACCTATTTTATATTTTATTTGGAAACAGGGTCTCTTAGGCCAGAGAGGCTGGCTTAGAACCTGCACGATCCTCCTATCTCTGCCTCCCAAGTGTGGGGATTACAAGCGTGCACCACCACGCCCAGCAGCATATAACAATTTACAAATATTTGGGAATAAATATTGAGTGATATTAGTTCAAATAAGAAAGAAAACTCAAGCCAGGCATGTGGTGCACGCTTGTAATCTCAGTACTTGGGAGGCTGAGACAGGAGGATCCAGGTTCTCAGCCAGCTTCAGCTACTTAGTGAGGCCCTCTGCAACTTAGTGAGATGCTGTTTCCAAATAAAGAATAAAAAAATTGGGCTGGGGGTATAGCGTGGAGGTAGAATGCCCCTAGGTTCTATCCCTAGAAACACACACACAAAAAAAAAAAGAAAGAAAGAAAAATCAATGAGATCTATGAAAGGTCTTTGTAGAAATAGTTCAATGTACATTATGTATTTCATATTTTTAATTTCTCTGTGAACATACCTAAAAAGAAAATGCCATTCTATAACAAGAATCAATTTCAAGTCAGTTGTTATATAATAAATTACAGTTTCTAGCACTTTTCATACTTATATGTTTTATTTGAAATAAGGAATATGATTGTTTAGGATATTTTAAGTAAATGGTATCAGATGATCTGATATGGTAGCATATGGTCACCAAATCCAAATATTTTTACCAAAGTATATTTAGTGTTCAGCAAAAGACAACATTAGCTTATTTAGAATGAGGTTACCTTATCATAAATACTCTGCTAAAATTAACTTTTTTATGGATTTGAGTACATTAATTTTTGCTTCTATGGAGAAAATAAGATTAGAGACCTAATATTTTAAGATTTGGGCTAAATGGGCATTAATTTCTGAACTTTAAGGTTTTTTTTAAATATCTTCATAAAAACATCTACCATCTAAAATAGTCTTTCTCATAGCAGGATAGAACTCATTCAGTGTACTGAGTACAGTTTCCAGATGTCAAGGAAATGTGTTTGACTCAATAACAAACTCCCTACTGAACTATTCCTTAAATGTCTTAAAAAGATATGTTCCAGCTTTTCTGGAATCTTTTATTTGCAGGTATCTGTTAACCTTCCCAAGTAATACAATTATAAAAATAGGCAAGACGCTTGCATTTATTTCCTAAGAGCTGTTCTAGTGTGGGAGGATGGGAGGTGTGTGGATGTGGAGAATTATTATTGATCCATTGGGGGGATCATAATTTTTATCTTCACAAAGAGTGACAGTTTAGCTTTAGAGACAACCCTAAGGTTGTGCTCAAGCCAAGGATGAAACCTAAGTACAATTTGGTGGGGGTTTTCTGATGGGTCTCGCTGTTTGGGTAACGTCTTGTCCCTTCGTCCTTGCAGATGACTCTGTTAGCATGCCCAGTGTGGTAAGTGAACAGGAAGCTTACCTCCTGAGTGCCATCGGAAGGAGGCGGTTCTCCAGTCACGTCTCCAGCATGTCTGCACCTCAGGCTGAGGTGGGCATGTTACCCAGCCAGAGGTAAAGAGCATCGCTGTTTTATCCTCTGCATTTGGGGCAAAGGTAGAAAGTCTGAGAATGCACTCTTGTTAGTCTACAAAGACTGAGAAAGAATCAAGCGATGGTTATGTTTTCAGATAGACCATTCAATAAAGGACTTTTCAGCGAGGTGCCTGCAGAAAGTAATATGTAGTTTTCTAAACCATGGTAGCAGAAAGGGATACTAGTATCTGACCTAAGCAGTCTCTCCATAAGAAATAGATATATGGTCTTCTTTCTGGTGGTCAAATGACATTCTTATATTTCAGATTTATCATTAGCTAAGTTAATACTGAGTATTTGGCAAAAGTAATGGATCAACTTGATATATTTGATAAAGTTTAGGCCATGGATATGTCATTAGTATTTATCAGGAGGAAGGGATGTTTAACCAAGCAGAAAAAGAACCTATGCCACTATGTGTAACCTTGGGCAGGTCACTTAAGCACCAAGGTCACTTAACCTTATGTGGGCCACCCGTACACTTACCCTCCATGGCATGAGGTTGGCCAAAATGATCCTTAAAGTAACTTCTCTTTCTATAGTTCTATGATTCTATGACTAAAACCTTTTAAACATCACCTTTTTGTGTTTTTTGCCATCTAAAGATATAAGTTTTTAAACTTCCAAGATAAGTACAATAAAAATATAATACAGAAAATAACCTGATAATAAAAATATAAATAATGATCTGATATGACTCAAATATTATCTATTTAAAAATAATATTCTCACTTCAGAAATTACATTCTTATTTAGTTTTAATAACCACAGATTTATTGTAGTACAATTTTCACATAGAAAATAATAAAAAAGGTATATTGAAATGTTCACATAAAACCAATTTAAAGCAGGAATAATTATCCTATACCCAAATACTTTTTTTAAAAAGTTCATAAATTACACAGATGAAATCAAATTTGTGAAATAGAGCCAAAATTTGAAAATATCAAAGAATATGGGCAAAGGAAAAAAGATGACTAATAAGTAAATTGTATACTTTTTAAGAAAATAACATTTTATGTGTTATTAATTAAAATTTAATAACATATGAAATTTTTATTATAGGAGATTGTTTTATCCAACATTGGTAATTTTCTTTTGAAAATAAAGTCTTATAAATAAAATTTGCTGGGCATGGTGGTGCACTCTTGTAATCCCAGTACTTGGGAGGCTGAGACAGGAAGACCGCAGGTTTATGGCCAGCCTCAGTTACTTAATAAGGCCTTCTGCAGCTTAGTGAGACCCTGTTTCAAAATAAAAAATAAAATAGGGCATGATGTGTAGCTCAGAGTAGAATGCCCCTGGGTTCAATCCCTAGTTAGTACTGCAAAAACAAAACAATAAATAAATAAATAAATAGTGTAGCCAAAATGAGAATCAAAAAGTAACCTGTCCAAAATGAAAGATATAAGTTACATAAACCTTTAATATGGTAGATATTCATTTATTTTTAATTATAGCAATGTAAGATTATATCAGAAATAAAGCTAGCAATTTACTTAAAAATTTATTTAAGTCATAGAATAAAATGAATTTTAAATAGAGAGTTTTTTGGTTATTTATCTAAAATACTCCAGGTGATGAACTCCCTCTCTACACATTTATTATTGAGTTAACTTGTTTCTATGGAGAAACTTTGCATAGATATAGATATGCTCAAAATTAAGAAAAGATAACATAGCTTATCCTTTGGGGCTTGAATTATAATTTGGAAGACGAGTGAAGGTAATACTGTCTCTCCCTGTACATTAAAGAAAATTGGCCTCCTCTTGGGGACAGAGACTATTTTGACAATTAAGTAAACTTTCATTCTGTGGGGCTATTCCAGTTTTCTAAATGGCTTAATTCCATCCAATTCAATAGGTTTTTATGGAGCACCTCATGCATGCTCAGCTCAATGCTAGGCACCAAAGGAAAAACAAATAAAATATAACACAGTTTCTGTTCACAAATCCCAGTCCATACACATCCAAATAAATCGATAAACGATTTAATTATTCTCTCACCAACCTGACAGGATTCTTTTGGCATTTACACTAGAGGATGGAAAATAAGGGGGTAAATGCGAGTTCCATGTGAATTTTCCAAAATATCTTCCTTCCATTTGTTTACTTGCATTTTCATTGAAAATTAGCAGGGAAAAAATGGGTTCTTTCTTTGCTTTTCTTAATGGCATCGATCCCAAGAGTTCGGTTGTGGCAATTCATGGTAAGTGGTTCTGCGTGATAATGTCAGAATGTACAAGAAGCAGGGTTACTGGTGAATGGACCACTATGCACATAAAACAGGTTACAAATAATAACCGCCTTACCAAATGACAACCAAAGGAATGATAATGCATCTTGTACAGATTGGTTCTGCACTGCGTTTCGGAGCTCGTGTGTCCTTTGGAGCTCATTTAACTCTTGACCAATAAACAGACCACTCCTCTGAGAGTCGTATCCATCCAAAGTCCTTCCTTCCCCATTGCCTTGAGTCCTATGTCTTGACAAACCCAGCACAAGGTGAAATGGTTGACTGTCTCCTTTTCCTTCCTTGTTCTGTTAAATTTATTTATTTTGGTTCTTGGAAACAGAAAATTGCATGCCTTTTTTTCTTTCTTTTTTCTTTTTCCTTTTCTTTTTCTTTCTTCTTCTTTTTGCATTTCTTTCCCTAAATGCTTCATCTCCCTACCCCTCCTGCAGTGAACCTAATGTCCTCGATGACTCCCAGGGCCTGGCCGCTGAGGGCAGCCTCTCTAGGTACAGTGTCAACGCTACCTGTCTATTGGTGTCTGTGCTGGGAAACTAGCTGTTCCCTGTCTCCTCTGTCTCTCTGTCTCCTCTGTCTTCTCTCGCCCCGTCTTGATACCTACTTCCATTCCTTGCCCTTTGTTGTTCATGAACACTCAAGCCTGGAAGTCAAAGGTGTAGCAAACCCTCCCTCGTTCTCAACTTCAGAGTTCAATCACAAATGGCCTAAAAAATCTTAACTTAAAAAAAAATTTGCAGAATTCTCTATGGGGCTTGTCCCATGCATGTCTAAAATGTTTGATATACAAGGGGTTGTGGATGCAGCTCAGTGGTAGAGTGTGTGCTTAGCACATACACAGCTCTGAGTTCAATCCCTATAACCTCCCCCCAGAAAGTTTGATATGTCAAATGTTAAATTTTTTCTATTTCCTTTCCACACTGACATTCATTAACTATTGCTTCTTGGCGGTCTTTTAATACAACTCCCCATCATCAGAAAGCCCCTGTATCAAATCAAGTCTTTTAGCTAATACCATCCATGGTAAGAAAATAATGATGCTATAAGTAGAAAATAGAGCTGCTGCAATTTATAAAATTCCTTCTCTTTGATGCATGCTATTTGGCAGGCTATTATATATAGTAGCTTGCTTGAGCAACACATAAGAAGGTCTGTTCTAGCACAAAGAAGACTTTAAAACTTCCATGAAATATCAGGCACAAACATTTCTGGGTAAAAGGAAGTCTTATGATGCAAAGATATCATAGCCTATTGGTTTAAAGCTTCAGAAAAGGGGACTGCACCTTTAACACTCAGATAACCACGTCAAACATTCCTAATCTTGTGCTGTTGATTTACACCTCTCAACTAATCCTCATTAGGGGTAATGCTTCTTGTTCATCCTTAAGAGTGTCTTTGTTCCATCTCAAGAGAAAACATTCCCTTTCAAAGCTTGCGTTATATAGTGAGTACAATATACCCATGTTTATTGCTTTATCACAAAGATGAGGAAATGTTGAGAGGCCGTTCCTGTGAAAGGTTGTCTTTTGTTTTCTTTGCATCTTGTTCAGATTTCACATTTTCTTTTGCGATTGAAAATGGGAAATTTAGTCCATCATCAGGTCTTTTTTTTTTTAATAACTGGATCCATAACTCATGACATTCATTTGTGTTTGCTAGCCCTTGCCTTGATAGATCAGTCTCTTATTGATGGTAAATGTGGAAGTGCTGCAGAGTCCAAAGTTAATCCCATTAGCGGGAGGAATAAGTCAAGAATTAAAACGGTTCTTACTTTAAAAGGTTTTTTCTTTAATTGTCTACAAGTGTTTGAAGAGATCTGACCCAGGTCTAGCAGGGTAACCATTGCTTTTGAAAAATATGTTTTCTTAATGCTTAAGACTGCATATGGGACAGGTTTAGAAGATAATTTCAGTGATCTACTGAGAGTGGAAAGTATTTTAAATCAGACTTCCATTTAGTTGGTTTTGTGCTGGGGAATTTCTCATTAGGCCAAATTCTGCTTTTGATGAGTGTAAGTACTAGTCCAGGGTTGGTGAGAGGAGATTGGAAATTTAGTTTATTTTTATGGATTCTCCATACAACTTGGAATTCTCAGACAAGCTGGGGGTTCAAATGACTGGAATTGTTGAAACCAATTTAGTCTGCCTAGGGATTCGAGTCAATGAGAATAAATTCAAAGTTCATTCTAGGTGAGACTGGCTTAGAGCTAAAACAACAGATTTTATCTACAGCTGAATTTAGTCAAGCATGTCAGACTTTGATAAGTATCTGAGATCAACTGTTGTTGACCTGTTGTTCCCCTAAGAGTTGTGTTTTATTTCTGTGTGTCAACTACCCAGCCCCAGCTATGGTCATTTAGAAAGAGGAAGAGGCATTTACTTGGGATTCTGAAATAATTCTATTAGTAGAGAGGCATTCCCCCAGCCATTAGCAAACCCACCTTTGCCATGTACTGCACATTATATCTCTTGAACTCCATGTATCTATCACCAAGTTCTCTTTGGAGGAGAGGAACTTTTTGCATTTACTAAGAGGTGGGTTTATAATGTAGTGTACATTTTACATTTGGTTTCTAGGCGCTCTCTCTCTCTCTCTCCTCTCTCTCTCTCTCTCTCTCTCTCTCTCTCTCTCTCTCTCTCTCTTTCTCTCTATCTTTTTCAGCATGGGAGATTGAACCCAGGGACATTCTACCTCTGAGCTAACCCCCAGTCCTAATTTTTATCCTTTATTTTGAAACAGGGTCTCACTAAGTTGCAGAGGGCCTCACTAAGTAGCTGAGGCTGGCTGCGAACCACCATCCTCCTGTCTCAGCCTCTCAAGTACTGGGATTACAATCATGTCCCACCACGCCTGGCTATATATTTATATATTTATATTTATTTTTTAAATTGTTCTTCTTCCTTTAAAATATTCATCCCAAGAGATAGCCCATTAGAAAAACTGTGCTCTGGGGAAAAGTTTCTTTCTTGTGGTAATTCATAAGCTGAAGCAACAGTCCAAGGAAGAATTTTTTTTCTCTGAAGAGGTATAGAAGTATTGGCGTAATGGAGGCTTATTGTATCCTATCTGTACCCCCCAAACACACACCACACACACACACACACACACACACACACACACACACACACACCATGAACATATTTTCTCTCCAGAATAGTAGAGACATAGTGAAGTTACTCAAGCCCTTAAGATTGGATGTTTATACTTGAGAATTTGATTCTGTTGGGACATGTTAGAATAATTTGAAAGGCAGGAATTGACATAGACTCTAATTCAAAAAGAATTATGTTATTTAATGCCTTAAGGGTAACTTTAATTCAGTGGAAAATAAGAACGTGTGTCAGTTTTTTTTCATGTTTCAGTTTTGAAGAGGACTACAGTCTAAGTGAAATATAGATAGCCTATTTATTAGAACCCTTCTCAAAGTCATCTACATTTTTGCAGCATGAAAGCTTGGCCAGTACTCTTAAAGTACAAACAAAAAAACCCACTCCAACCTTTTTATGTAGCTGAGAATTAATGAATGGCAAAGAAAATGTGTTGTGTTACACAGACATTTCTTTGCCATTGCTGAATTCATTCTTACAGGATATCTACAATCCATATTTCCTCTTTTCAATTGGATTCCAGCCTCTCATCTCTCAAGAATTCTGTGGCACTTAAAATATATTTTCTTGGATGTTGTGGAGGCTAAGTAAATTTTGAACATAATCTTTTATCAGGAAGGGGGGGTAGGATGTGGTCGACTGTTCATTTCCCTGTTTGTAGCGAATGCCAGTGGCTCTTTTGGCGCTGGCCCTCTGCCTACTCGTTGCAAGGCACTCGCTCAAGGTAAATGGCTGTGCTGCGTGTCTTATGTTCAACTTCCAGATTTTTATAACCATATTGAAATTGAAACTCAAAGCACAAATAGAAGCAATAAAAACACACACTCACTTTTCATGTGTTGTTCTCATCCAGTACTTCTGCTTAAGTTTGTTTTGTTTTGTTTTGTTTTTACTTATGAAACTCTTTTCTTTCTTTTTTTTTGGGGGGGGGGGTGGTACTGGGGGTGGAACCCAGGGGCTTTCTACCTCCGGGCTATATTCCCAGACCGTTTTTATATATATTTTTTGGAAACAGGGTCTCACTAAGTTGCTGAGAGCCTCACTAAGTAGCTGAGGCTGGCTTTGAACCCGTGCGATCCTCCTGTCTCAGCCTCCCAAGCGCGGGGATTACAAGAGTGCGCCACCACGCCCGGCTGAAACTCTTTCAATCTATCTTTTTTGTAATTTGAGTTGAATGGTATGAACTTCTATTGCATTATTGAAAGGCCTCTTGTTTGCATATTCCTTATTTTAAGAAATACTATTTGGTCCAGGTGCTGTGATACAGGCCTGCAATCCCAGTACTTGGGAGGCTGACACAGGAGGATCACAGGTGCAAGGCCATCTTACAGTAAATTAGGGAGACCCTATTTAAACATAAAAAGGGCTGGAGCTGGAGCTCAGAGGTGGAAAGCCCCTGGGTTCAATTTCTGGACCACACACACACACACACACACACACACACAGAGAGGGAGAGAGAGAGAGACTCTGTTAGATATATTCCATTAGGAAACACTATGTATTTAAACACTACAATCCAGACCATCATGCTCAAATAGAGGGAAAGAAGTAATTTGTGTAAGAATTCTTTTCCTACTAGCATTTAAATTTTTCTAGTTTATGAATTACTTCTTTGAATTTCGCATAAGAAGTTTTTCTTTGTCTGGGTGTGGTGGGGCACACTTGTAATCTTAGCATTTGGGAGGCAGAGACTGAAGATCACAGTTCACAGTCAGCCTCAGCTACTTAGCGAGGCCCTTTGCAGCTCAGTGAGACTCTGTTTCAAAAAATTTAAAAAAACACTAAAAAATAAGACTGAGGGTATAGCTCGGAGGTAAAATGCCCCTGGGTTCCGTCCCCAGTGCTGAAGAAAAAAAAAAAAAGAAGTGTTTCTTTTGTGCAGACAATTTGGATCACATCTGTTCTGCCAAGTTCCAGTGCATTCAGTTCTTTAAAGTTTAGACTATTATATGGGTTGCTACAGTGATATTTATCACCAACTCAAAAAAAGCAAAGGATGATCTACTTCTAAATATTTAATATTTTGTAAGCCAGAAATGGTGGTGAACACTTGTAATTCCTGTACTTGGGAGGCTGAGACAGGAAGATCGCAGGTTCTAAGCCAGCCTCAGCACCTTAGTGAGGCTCTCAGCAACTTAGTGAGACCCTGTTTCCAAGTAAAATATAAAATAGGTCTGGAGGTGTAGCCTAGAGGTAGAAGGCCCTTGGGTTCCATCTCCAATCCACAAAAATATAAAATAAATAAACATATTGTAAGATGACAACTTCAGTTTAGAAATTTTTCTTTGCTTTTGTGCTTATTTTTTTTTTTTACCCTACTTGGCCAAGACAATCAAAATCAGCCATTACTTAATCTCAAGATTAGCAATTTCGCCGGGCGTGGTGGCGCACGCTTGTAATCCCCATGCTTGGGAGGCGGAGACAAGAGGATCGTGCAGGTTCGAAGCCAGCTGCGCTGTCTTAAGAGACCGTTTCCAAAAATAAAAAAGTATAAAATAGGTCTGGGAGTGTAGCCCGGAGGTAGAAGGGCTTCCAGAACCCCAGTACCACCAAAAAAAAAAAAAAAAATAGCAATTTCAAGAAACCATTTTTCTGTGTAACACAGTTTTTAGTACTTGTTCCATTACTTTCACAAATCTTGGCATAGCTTCAACTTTCATGATTATGACACATGAAACAGAAATTTCAGATTTTCAAAATGATCAAATGGTCTATTGGAGTATAATAGTCTAAACTTTGAGACCATTTAACAAAATATAGTATTTCCTTAATGGAGAAAACAATTTTGATTATTACAGTTGTGGTAGTTGAGGACTATTTTGGACTACTTGCACAAACTGAAAGAGAAAATGGGGTGTAATATACATAGATTTTTATTACAAACACCTTGGTTTTCTTTTTTTTGGTGGTACTGGGGGTGGAACCCAGGAGCTTTCTACCTCCGGGCTATCCTCCCAGACCAATTTTATACTTTATTTGGAAACAGCGTCTCACTAAGTTGCTGAGAGCCTCACTCAGTAGCTGAGGCTGGCTTCGAACCTGTGCGATCCTCCTGTCTCAGCCTCCCAAGCACGGGGATTACAAGCGTGCGCCACCACGCCCGGCCAACACCTTGGTTTTTTGTTTCATTTCAGTAGTATACATTTTATAGGCATACATCACAAATCCTACAGATGACTGAAATATTGCATAATATGGAGACAAGCAAAATTGAAGCTAATTTTTATATGTGATTTTAGATTAATGTAGACTCCAAAAAAATGTGTTTTGTATAAACTACTTCCATCATTAAATTTTCTGGCTGTATCATTAATGTGTTCTAACTGTTCACAGTTATGCCAGCCATTGATGTTCCAAATAGAAACCTGTTAGCATCATTTTTCTAGGGAGTATGTAATTTATCAGCTGGGATACATTTCCAGGGACACGTTCTATAATTTCTTCTTTGATGTGTGTATTCCATGATGAGAAGCTATATCATTTACACAGAACAGCTAATTACTAAAGCTATAAACTTGATATATTTCTTAGATCTAAGCCTCTTATCCACAGAGAAAAATTTGATGCTTATGATCCTCCCTTGGAATAATCATCGTGAAGTTACCATTATGTTTTGACATTTAACATTCCCTGAGCGATGTGTATTTTTCTTTTCTTGCACCATTTTTTTTCTCACAATCTCACATTACTGGATAAAAATAAAACAAGTGGACTGCCTCTAATTCATTTTCTCTGCCCAATTATTTTCAAAACATTGTATTACCAATTTCCTTTTAGTGTCTTAGAAGCAATAAACTCATTAAAAAAACATCAAATGTAAAACAAGAAAGCATGCTATATACATCACTTTTCATGTTCAAATCATTTTACATCAACTAACTTCTTTTCTCTACCTAATGGGAGGTAATTGGTAAGTATCAACCTCCCTTTATGGCCAAGGGAACAGAGGTAACATTTAGATGTCAATGAAGAATCCATTCTAACGAAAGCTTTGCTTGGTACTGGGAGAAACTTGTTGCTACTTTTGTTCATATGGTTAATTATTCTTTCCAACTTTAACAGACACGTGTTATATAATCAATAAGACGTCATTTCAGACATGCCAGTAATATTTTCTGGATTATCCGAATTTATTGTATTGATCGTTTGGGGTAGTTTTCCGTCTTTTATCTATATGGATAATGTACATTTATCTTTTGAACTTGATATTCAGGAGAACAAAAAAGTTTCAAAATGGCTGGTTTGGGTACTTGTTATAGAATTTTTATTGTGTACCCCAAATGATATAATTGCATCCCTGTTTCATAAAAGCTTTGGAAAATCCAACTTGGGAGTCATCGATCTTCTTCTAGTAAGAATATGAGCTGAGACTTTTTTTAAAAAATGAACAACATGACTGTATCAACTATGTAATGATTAACTAGTTGTTAGTACAACAGGGGAAACTGATTTCCCATCTTGCCACCAATTCTCTTCTTAAAATTACAGCTAGGTACTTAGGCAGCTCAGTTTTTTTTAAAGAAAAGAAATAGGAATAAAAAAACATACTATTTTTTTCTTTTTCCTAGACAGTTGCTGACTCTGTGGGGGTTCCTTTGTGGGATATTTTACATTAAAAACTATCTCTAAGCTGGGCGTGGTGGTGCACGCTTGTAATCCCAGCACTTGGGAGGCTGAAACGGGAGGATCACACAGGTTCAAAGCCAGCCTCAGCTACTTAATGAGGCTCTCAGCAACTTAGTGAGACCCTATTTCCAAATAAAGTATAAAATAGGTCTGGGAGTATAGCCCAGAGGTAGAAAAGCCCCTAGGTTCCACCCCAATACCACCAAAAAAAAAAAAACTATCTATAAATGACTCTCCTTTTGCAAAGGCAAAGCAGAAATTAATTATCCATTAACCAAATAATCACATTGGCATCATCCACGAAATCACAGTGTTCTCTGGGGCACAGTATTTTTTCACCCCCTTCCATTATAAATACCTGTGATACATGCATGCATATTGAAAAAGAACCATGGGCCCATGTAAATACTTTTCAGTTTCACCGAACACTAAAATAGCAACCACTACCAGTAGTCATTTTTGCTTATGAAAAACACACATACACAGTAAATTTGGGAGGAGCAGATTGTTGCATTTTTAAACTGCACAGTATATCTGAGTGCAGCTACTTAATATTAAAGATTCTGAGTTTTTAATGATAGTTAAAACTTGCCAGCCTTTTAAATCTAAAATAAGTTTTCTAAAAAAAAATTTAACTTTTTACCCGTGTGACTATTTATTTACTCAGTAGTCACAGAGACTTCAGGCTGCAAACATGTGTTGAATGTGCCCCTTCACCCAAATGGATTCTGTGTCTGATGTGTTCGATATTTGTCCATCTTATTTTCATTTAAATTGGAAGTTTTAAAAAGGTGTTCCCATTCATGTGATAGAATTGTTTGTGTGTGTTTGTCACCACCTTTTCCCTTCCCCTTTGATTAAAAAAAATTGAGATTAGAATATTGACATCTTAAACATTTTGGTGGCTTCCAAACCAGGGGTGTGATCAAACCAACGTTTTGGTGAATGATAGAAATGACATCAGTGATTGAAAAGAGAATCTCAATTTTGACAGCTTGGGGCTACAAAGCCTTGTCCTCCCTCCCAAACCTTTGAAAACCCCGATCCCAGGGACTCTTTCCCAACCATCCTTCAAAGATAATAGTATCTTTGAAGTGACTATTCCATATAAGTGGTTTTCGCTAACACCCACCTGAAGATGGCCTTGGGCACTCTTTCCGGGGCACTAACACTGCTGATGCTTGACAGGGTAGCGAGTGTGCAGAGCGAGCCTGGCCAGCAGAATCTCCTCATTCAGCAGCCGCTGGGCAGGAAGAGGGGCCTGAGGCAGGTAAGCAGACCCAGAACCAAAGGAGACCACCCTACAAAATGGAGGAGCTGCTTAATTTTTAATGCCTATGTTCATTAAGATTGTGTTTTGCCTTCTCCTTACCCTAAAAGAGCAGTTCAGAGCAACTTTAAATCATGGTGAATGTGTGGGCAAGCTGAGAGTTTCATGCTTCTATTTCAGATCTGAATCTCCTTACTAACAAAGCTCATTACATAGTCAAGAGGGGAACCTTTGCCACCCAAACTCATAGAGCTGATTTAGAATTTAGACCTGTTTCTGTAGAAGAGCAAGATGAATTCCTTTCGCATTTCAAGAGTCTTGATTTAATTTAAAAACTGAAATCGAAGTAAAGATCATCTTAACAAATTTCCTTAGGTGAAGGTCTTTTACATTATTTTCTGAGTAAAAATCCACAGAAAGCTCTACGTTCTTCCTTCATTGGGAACTTCCCAGCATCGATTCAGGTAGCATCGATTCAGAAGCTTTGCCAGCATCCAAGGTTATTTTTTACATACCTCCTCTTTGAAAGTTAGCATTTGTTCAACTACAACTTTTAGATGAGCAAAGATTGGTCAGTACTCAATAGTTCTTTGTTTCCTATCTACAGAAATGCTCAAATTTACAATTTTAAAATGTGTTAAGCTATATAAATGAGTAGTAATTGGGAGATTATTGGCTACAGGGGATGCTGAAAAAAATAATTATAGTTAAATATGCAGAAAGTAGTGTATCAGCTCTTAATGTAAGGAACAACCACGGGATTCTACTGAAACATAAAAATAATGGTACAAGCTATAGTCAGAATCCTTGGAGCACACTGTTTCCTCCAAGGCGGTGGGAATGTCTTGCTAGTTTTATTCTGCCTATTTTCTTTAGCTAAGACGTCCTCTACTATCACGGCAGAAGACTCAGACTGAACCCAAAAACCGCCATGGGGCTCGGCTGTCAACCACTCGCAGGAGCATTCAACCTAAAACGAAGCCGTCTGGTGAGGCCTCCTGTGTCCCTTCTGACTGTACCACTGACATGATACCATGCAAATCAGCCAGGAAGACCTGCAGAAACTGAGCTGATTCAGCAAGCACACCTTTGGGGAGGTGCTAGGATAAAGGAAGAAAATTCCTCCCAAATTCCCTGCCTATTTTTCTTCTTGCCTTCCCCAACTAAGTCCCTACCCCATGAGCCTAGGCAAATGGAAGAGCACAAGTACAGAAGGTTATGTTTGAAGCCAGGTGTCGTGGCACACACCTGTAATCCCAGTACTTGGGAGATACTTGGGAGACTGAGACTGGAGGATTGCAGGTTCAAGACCAGCCTCAGCAATTTAGCAACTGAGTAAGACCCTGTTCTTAAAAATAAAAAATAAGAGTGCTGGGCAAAGGGATAGCAAAGAGGAAGAATATCTCCAGGTTCATTCCCCAGGACAAAAAAAAAAGGTTGTGTTTTCTTTACCTAAGGTAGGAACTAGGATTGTTATATGTCCTACTAAAGAGAGAGGTATGATGAGGAATAATCTGAGATTTTTAAGTCTTCTCTTATTAATAAGGGATGATTAAATTCATCCTAGTGTTCTTTGCTACTCTTATTTTAAGCTATTTGTGTAAAAATATTTTTCTGCCTAGGTCCTACTTTGGAAAGAAGATGAAGCTGGAATGTATATGACAGTCAAATGTGCTCTCCTTTACTAATTAGCAACATCTTTATAAAGGAAATTCAGGAGACAATTATCAAGCACTGATAAATCAACTTCTTCCCTATTTACTCTGACTTACAGTGGATCAGAAACGATCTGTGACCTTCATTGAGGCTCAGCCGGAGCTAACAGCTGCCCCCGCAGATGTGCTTCCAGCCGCAGTCCCGCCACAGGGCAGCAGCCCAGCCCCAGCTAGGAAACCGGAGGGAATGGACAAACCCATCCTCACGTCCTCCCCCTCCATAGTTGTTGCGGATCTCCACAGCCTGTCGCCCAAGCAGGTGAGGGCACTAGAGTAACAGGTAAGGTCTTCTCCTCGCCTGTGAGTTTCTAGGAACCGCTGGCATGCAACCTTACTCCACAGAGGGAAGTCTAGGTCTGCCGCATTTTGTTATCCAGACACTGGTTGTGTCATAGTGGAAAAGAAAAAACTCTATATGAAGTATATGGCCAGGAATATATCTACTTAAGAAAGACCAAGAGAAGTCTTGGTGTTCTTAGGGAAAAAAAAAAAAAAAACAGTAAAAGAAACCGGGTGTGGTGGTGCACGCTTGTAATCCCAGTACTTGGGAGGCTGACAAAGGAGGATCATGCTTCGTGGACAGCCTCAGCTACTTAGTGAGGCTCTCCGCAACTTAGTGAGATCCTGTTTCAAAATAAAGAATAAAAAATAGGGCTGGGGATGTGGCTCAGAGGTAGAACTTCCTGGTTTCAATCCCCAGGACTGAAAAAAAAAAAAAAAGGAAAAGAAAAAAAAAGGAAAAGAAAACTGAAACTTAGAAAGCGGGAAGAGCCTGTGTAAAGATGCTACCTTTAACAAAGGCTGGCTGGCACTGGGATGGACTTCCAGTTCCTTGGTATCTGCCCTGCCTGTTCATGATGTTATAATCCTTTTGATCACAGAGTGAGCCCCTCCTCGCTGAAGAAGGAGAAAGGAAGGAGGACACAGAAGCACAGGGTGCTGCCGCACACAGCCCCCTCTCTACTCAGCTCTCAGACCCCGACGACTTCACAGGCCTGGAGACATCCAGCCTCTTACAGCATGGAGACACCGTCCTTCACATCAGTGAGGAGAATGGCATGGAGAACCCCCTGCTGTCCAGCCAGTTCACTTTTACTCCCAATGAGCTGGGGGAGACCGATGCAACCTTGGACGAGTCCCATGTTTAGTTCTCTGTCTTGTGGGAATCGAAGGTATAAGGAAGACATAGAAAGAATCACTCTGCTGAGACTTGAACATACTTGCTTTTAGTTAAAAAGACTAATTACAAAACAGCACTTTACATCCAACAGATGGCACAAATCTGAGTAGATTTTGCTGCCAATACACTTAATGTTTCATAAACATTATGAAAATCAATGGCTAAAAGGACTTAGTTGTGGGAAGACCAGGAGAGCCATTTCATTGCACATTGTTTATGATTCAAGAAGCTTTGAGCAGTTAAAATCATATACAATTTTAGCACTGCTTTCATAGGAATATTAGCAAATAATATGTTCCAAAAAGAGACTGCAGTTTTTGAGTTTGCTCACGTTATACATCTCATGCAAATGTTTATTTTTGTAGTTTTAAAAAATCAGGTGGCTATACAAGAAGCGATTTACATAAAAATAATCAGTAAGAAGAATATTAGTTTTGGGAAACTAACAAGCCTGCAGACATTTTCATTTGGTCAACAATGCAGCCATTTACAAGAAGAAAAAAATACTATTTTTAGAGCTGTGGACTTTTTAAATTTTATTTTTCAACTGTCATTTTCAGTGCATATTGTAAATTAAAATGCCAGTGCCATAAAATCACTCCAGTTAATAAAAAATCACATTTAGAGAATATTCTAGAAGTTCAGTTATAATTCTGAATTAAGAACCCAAACAGCCATACAATTATAAAAAGTAAATGTAAATATAATAGCTTGAAAGAGATGGTATTCCTACTTCTAGGCCTGATTACATCAATGCCAAGATTAGATTTATTGGGAAATATGTTAACTTCCCTCATATTATCCTGTGCCTGCCCTTCAGGGCATATTTTCATACATTAAAGTTAGTGTTATTAGGACTGATTCAATATAGTAACTTTTACTCAATAGTAAGAATACTATTATGATCCTTAGACCATCTAATTTATGAGGGAAACAAGTTAACAATTTCTTCATAGATATAGCCAGCTTGCACATTTTACAAATAAGTCTTTAACTTGAAGTTCAGTTACTTCAAGAAAAGTATAAATTGTAGAAGGTTTGTGATACCAATATCTAGTGAATTATTTAAGGGCTGGGCATTATATAGTTCAAAACTGATTTTTAAAAAATTTAAACAGTTTACATTAGAAACTGCTACATAACTACTGAGTATTTAAAAAACCCTAATATACATACCTAAATTGGTATGGTGGTGGTGGTGGTGGTGGTGGTGGTGGTGATGGTGTGTGTGTGTGTGTGTGTGTGTGTGTGTGTTTTCTAGTCATCAAACAGAAGCTTATCATAGACTTTGAAGCCAGGCACAGTGGTGCCTGTAATCCCAGTACTTGTGAGCTGACATAGGAGGATCACAGGTTTGAGGTCAGCTTCAGCTACTTAGTGAGACCCTGTTTCAAAATATAAAATATATATATAAAAGGGCTGGGGTGTAGCTTGGAGGAAGAATGCCCCTGGTTCAATCCCCAGTACCAAATAAAAATTAAAAAAAATAGTTTAACATAGACTTTGACTACATTGTGTTGAGTTTAAAATACATTCTATATGCTTAAGCTTTGACTGTGTTGGCTGTGACATTTATATGTATATAAAGAGAAGAACGACTAAATCCACCTTAAACATAAAAGAAAATTATTTTTATGTTAGAATTGCTTATTAAATAGATACTGTTTATATTGTGACTTATAATTTCACATATAATTTGGGGTTATGGTCCCATTCATTAAGGAAATGAAAGATATCTCTAAGTTGATAAAAGAAAAGATTTAACATTTTAAACCTCAAAATTCAGAAAATCACAGAGGTAAATGCCTCTTTTATGTTTTATAACATTTTCATGTCATTTACACTTAATGCTGAATTAATCCTTAAGTGCAAAAGTAGACATGTAAGTGGTTTTCTGATTCTAAGCTGGTATCTTTTGCCTGTTAAAAATTATGCTGCTCATTAGCATTAGAGGCCTTATGTTTGGTAATTACAAGTGTCTGGGCTATATGAGTCTGTGTGTGTGTGTGTGCGCTTTGTTCCAGTTTCTTGATTCTTGATTCAAATTCTCTATGTAAAATTGTATCAAATATTTAGAAAGTAAAGGGATCAAAAAAGTTTGTTAAATATCCAACAAGAATCATAAATATCTTTATACATATTTTAAATGTCTTGGGCTGTTTTGACATGATTTTGCTGGTCTTTCTGCCTTTTAGCCTGATTTCTTCACTCTAGTATATGGAAGTTTACTAGAAACTTTTTTAATAAGCTAAATAATGTCATACCTTGCAAAAAAGCTTCCACTGAGAAATAGGGCCTTATAGTGTGGGGATGTTTTCATACTGGGAATACTGAGGTTTTGCAGATATGTGCATCTGTTCCATTTAAGGTGTCCTTAAATGTGTTGAATGTAATGTGTTGAA
This sequence comes from Muscardinus avellanarius, assembly GCF_963383645.1. Classification (NCBI taxonomy): domain Eukaryota; kingdom Metazoa; phylum Chordata; class Mammalia; order Rodentia; family Gliridae; genus Muscardinus; species Muscardinus avellanarius. The sequence continues at coordinate 28,800,245 of NC_137787.1, read as the reverse complement.
TGTTCATGTGTACTGGCTAAAGTATTTATATGTATGTGCATAAGACCGTTATAAGATGTATTCTCAGGAATACTGTTACTTGGAGTTTGAAAAAATAATTATTTTTTAAAAAAAGAACAGTTGGGGAAGGCATGGAAAAAGTTCACGATAACTGACAATCTTTTGTAATGTTTAAAATATTATTGAGTATATTACAAAAGCTGATTAGTATATGTGAAACATTATAGATCATTTCTTAAGCTATGATACTCAATGATATTTGTCTTGTTCAGAGGAAAAATACAACAGGCACCCACTTTCCATGTATGAAAAGAACGGATTCAACAAAAGAATGGTTTTGCAGAAATTAACGTTCAACCTTGGGATAAACATGTATCACCCATAATAGTGGGTGCAGATTCATACTACTCAGATTCAGTTAAAACCAATTCAAATCTTAGATATGAAATTTTAAAGCAAATATTTTATGTTAATTTTCAGTATCTGCTTTCTATAATTTTGTGAGACAAATTATTTGATTTTTCTTAAGGGGAAATGAGTTATTGAGTGCAAGTCACTAAGAACTACAGTGTCAAAAGGCTCAAAATGGGCACCTGGCATCGCTGGTGTATTTGTATTTGGTGACCTAGTTAGGGCCTGTAGCACAGGTTGGGAGGAGCTGGGTTGCTACTTCAAGCCTCCAAGCAAACCTTACACAGGATGACTCCTTCCCCCTTCTCTAGCATCTGTTCTTCTGGCCAATGAACTTTCTTCATCCTGCTGCCCAGGCTCTGGTATTTTCTAAGAAAATAGGGGTATGTAGAGACCTATAGGGAAGAAAAAGTCATAAATGAATAGAATTACAGTTCAAAACATGGATTATGTATCCTTCCTCAAGTTACACACTTTAATAGAGCACAGTCTCTGGAATTTGCTGCTATCACATCGAGTCACGCTATTGCCCTATGACCTCACACTTCCAATCTCATGGCCGTGTGTCTTAGCAGTGAGTGAAATGTCCCACTTCCTCATTTACTTCAGTGGGTCTCAACTGCGGCATTTCAGAAGCAAACTTTGATTTAACACTCAGGAGAATAAAAACCAGTTGAGGGCAGAATGTATTTGGAAGAGCTTATGACAAATTTATTTATATTACTTTAGGATCATTTAGGATTACAAATATATGTACCTCCATAATATTTTTTAATTGTCACTGTGACCACAGGATGAAAGTCCTTTATTAGCCATTTTACAGGTAAAATCAAAGGATTGACTACACAGCCAACTTCCCTCAGATGACTATGAAGTCTGTTATGAATACTGAATGACCAAAGAGCATGGAAAAAATGCATAAGAATAAATACTGAAATGTTTATGAAAGATATTTATGAGAGATATTGACTTCTGTGTTTGAATATGCACATATAATAAAATAAATTTAAGAACATTTAATATACCTGAGTTTCATTTCTCAACCAGAAGAATGGGTTGCCTCATTCAGAAAAATGTTAATTTTGGATCCATGGGATGTGCTTTTGTTAATCTCTTCGGGTCTTTCTTCCACCTCCACAGTCTGACCTGAGGTCACCTTTCAATTAGACAGCCCCAATTCCCACTCTCCACCCCAAACACACACACACACACACACACACACACACACACACACACACACACACACTTGAGCTCCATTCTACTTGTACTTTCCATACTTACCTTGCAAAATAAAGCAGAATGGTTACAGTAAAGACAGATTATGCCCAGATTATGACCTGCTGAAATAACTGGCTGATTTCCCCACAGGAATGTTTAAGACCTGGTTGTCTTCTGACTATGGCCATAAAAACAATGGTGGTGCAAGTTACCACCCATTATGTATCTAATACGGATTATGAGGTGCCTTATCCCTAGCCATTAGGAATTGCTCTCGCTAAATCCATCCCCACCACCACGTAGCAGTTTTACTTAAATCTCTTTTTCCTAGATGCATTTGGGAGCAGGACATCCATTTCTTTATTGGTCCTCAACAGTAAACAAATGTGTCACATGTGTCAATGAGCATTGCTGAGAAGGGACAAACAAAAAAGGTAAGATGAAAGAAGGGCAGCAACAGGAAAGGTGTGTAGTAACAATGACCATCATGTTAGACATCGTACTGGGTGCACTACATAGACTTGTTCATTTAACCTTACAACCAACCTAAATGCTATCTTTACAGCTGTAAGACCAAGATAGGGAGAAGTGACTTCCTTCTCCCTATCCTTCTCCCTAGAGCCTGGAAAAGCCAGGGTTGCTGCAACTAATAAGAAGAGTTCTAGGAGCAAAAGATAAGAGGGGTTCTGTTAATTTTTTAAAGAGTAAGCACAGGAGTTGGGGAGGAAAGGAACATATAAGCAAATGATGGAGAAACAAAGAGTAATAAAGTCAAGAGCCATGAAGGAACTGAAGGAGAAGTAAGGTAAAAAATGCCTAACAAAGTCCCTTGAGAATATTATGCTAAGTGAGATTAATCAGTCACAAAAAGGAAAGTCAGATGTTTTTCATTGTATGTGGAAGCTAAGGTGAAATTGGGACACAAAAGGGTCTTTAGACAAAGGAGAAGAAACCCCAGTGGAGTGATAGGGAGATTAAGGAAGGGAGGTGGGTGAGGGGAGGGAGACTCGATGAAGGGAACATTGCAATGAACACGATGTACATACATGAAATTATAAATGCCAATCTCAAATATCACTCACGAGGAGCATGGTGGGAGTTGGAGGAGGCTCAGGGTGTTGTGTGCATGTATGGCTCTATCACACTGAACTTCATCATGATGTATTACAGTGCACCAATAAGAAGAAAGAAAAAGAAAGAAGAAACTCCTTTGAAGCTGAGCACATTGATGCAGGCTAGTAATCTCAGTACTTGAGAAGTTGAGATTGGAAGATTTTAGGTTCGAGGGCAGCCTCAGGAACTAAAGAAAAATAAAAAGCGCTGAGGGTGCAGCTTTCGGAGGTAGAATGTCCCTGGGTTTAATACCCAGAACTAAAATAAAGAAACTCCTTGAGCACCGCAGGGGATGAATATCTGAAAAGAGATTAAGAACTCGGGAACTAGGTGGAAAAGGCCCCTCCTTCAGGCCACGCCCCCAGGCCGTCCGATTGGCGGCCCCTCCCGTAGGAGGCGGGACTTCTGCTCCGCAGGTCAGCTGCTTCCGGCAGAGTCCGGAAGACTGTACGGGAAGGGGCGGGGCCCCGGCTGGCGCCCAATCGGGGCGACGTCTTGGTCTTGCGGGGGACTCGTGGGGTAACTTGTTCTGGAGAGCCAGCACCATGGCGTCCGGCTGCAAGATTGGCCCGTCCATCCTCAACAGCGATCTGGCCAACTTAGGGGCCGAATGCCTCCGGATGCTAGACTCTGGGGCCGATTATCTGCACCTGGATGTAATGGACGGGTAACTCTGGGGGCTCGGGTCGGGCTTGGCGCGCGGGGGCGGGACAGCGCGCCTCTCCTGAGCGCCGTCGGCTGCACGGCGCCCTTGTGGGACTGAGCCCCTACGCTGGCCGCAGGACTTAGAAGGGGAGTGGGGTGGGAGCTTTTGAGGCCCTGACCGAAGGCGACCTGGGGTAGTCTCCGGGGCGGCGTCGGGTCCCAAACCTCAACTCCTCCCCTCCCCCACGTAACGTGTCTTGGTACCCGGAAGCGACCTTAAGTCTCCAAGACATTTCTCTCCTATACAGGTGGAGAAACTGAGGCCCAAGGGGATAGGCATGACTTGCCCAGGCTCATACAGCTAGTTAGCAGCAAAGCTGGGGAGACATTTACGTAACGATTAAGAGTTTGGCACTTGGAGTGAAATTGCCCAAGTTCTGCCACTTGTTGGATTGCTTTGGACAAGCCCCTTAACTTCATTGAGCTTCGGTTTCATTATTTTGAAAGGGGGAAATACTTCGAGAACCCACCGGTTAGGCATCTTTGGAAGGTGAAAACGAGCTAATACAAGTTTACAGTGCCTGGCACATAGTAAGTTCTCTATAATTGATATTGTATTCGAATTCTGATTTTCCTGTCTATTTTTTCTTCAGGCACCCTGCTCTTCAGGGAGGTCAGTTTTTTGTAAGTAAATTTTAAGCACCGTAGTTTATAACGCATAATATTTAGAACCAGGATACGAGTTTCTTAAGTTGATTGTAAAATGAGGAAACAAACCTAGAGGAAACAGTAAGATGACCTCAAGATTACAGGCGAGTGTGGCAGGCTTGCAGTGTGGATCTTCTTGGCTTTGCCAAGTATCTGTGGTTTTCCGAGCCCTACTGTTGCCTGGGCTTACAGCCATAAAACCTTGAGTGGAATAGAAAAATAATTATTATTTTAAAATATTAATATTAAAAATAATTATTTCAAGTAGGTAAGACCTCTTTGAGCCCTCACTGGTATTTACAAATTGGTGTTAATTACAAAAGATGATTAACTAGTTCTTTTTCCTTTTAATGCTACTCTTACATCCCTGTAAGAGTTTTGTCTTCATTCGTTCTATGATGAAATCTGCTGCTTTTCTTTTGCATTCCACCTTGTGAGTCTTCCCAGTAGATAATGGCAGATCTTTGACCTTAAAGTACTAAGAACTATAAAGTTGGGCGTGGTAGTACACCCTTGTAACCCAGTACTTGGGAGGCCGAGACAGAGGATCTCAGGTTGGTGGCCAGCCTCAGCAACTTAGTGAGACTCTCAGTAACTTATGGGACCCTATTTCAAAGTAAAATAGGATTGGAGGTGTAGCTCAGGTAGAATGCCCCTGGGTTTCATCTCCAGTAACACCAACACACAGAAAAAGTACTTTAGGCTTAATATCTAAGTTAGTAAAAAAAAGTAACCTGTCACAAAGCTTTTTTATGTGCATGTATGTATGTATCCTCATATGTAGCCCCACTTATATACTTCATCATGAAAGCCCTAAACTTCACTAATTAGTACACTGAATGCTGAGAAAACACTTAGGGGTCTCATTAAGAAACAGACTATGTAGATAAGTGTGAGAGCAAGTTGGTAAGCCAGGCGTGGTGACACATGCTTGTAATCCCTGTTCTTGGGAGCCTGAGACAGGAGGATCCTGGTTTGAGGCCAGCCTTACTTAGCTGCTTAGGCACTCTACAACTTAGTGAGACCCTGTTTTAAAATTAAGAATAAAAAAATCAGTCTGGGAGTATATCGCAAAAGTAGAATTCCCCTGGGTTCAATCACCAGCACCGCACGCACACACACACACACACACACACACACACACACACACACAAAGAAAAGAAAGTAAGTTGGTTTTAAATAAGTTATGGATGAGGAAAATAAATTTCAGTTCACCAGGAATATTAATGATAATAGTAGCAATATTTATGAGCACTTGACTACTTCTATTCTGGTGCTTTTTGTGCATTAGCTCCCAGCCTTATGAGGTTGGTAACATTATTATTATCAGCATTTTTGACAGGGCAATGTAATATTGTTTGTGTTATCTCAGAAATTTAAAGCTTTCTCTGAGTTTTAAGTTTACAGAGAATGAGTAAGATATTCTCTGTTCTCAACAAGCATATAATTTGTACACTTAGATTATTTATTGTCTTTCCTGTAAGCTTCCTGAAAGCAAGGTCTGTCTTGCTCAGCTTGGTATTCTCTGCACTAGAGCACCATTATACGCTTTGTTATCACAGCATAAGTGACTGAATGGTTAAATCATATTAAGAGGAATTTAAGGTGTTTTGCCCCCTCCCAGCCCTGTGGCAGGCCCTAACCTTATTAAATAAGATAAAGCATTTGTTTTTTTTTTTTTATTGAACCCCATTTGCCAAGAAACATGGTTTGGAAAAAATCAGATCTGCATACAGTTTTTGAACTCTGCCTTTTAATCTTAACATACTTTTACTAAGAGCTCTTTTCATTTGTCTTTTACAAAAAGGGGAAACCAGTCTAGGGAGGTTTAGCCAGTGCCCCTGAGCAGTATGCTGCGTTGTTTCCCAGGCCAGGCTTGAGACCTGGGCTGCGGACACTTTTCTAAAGGGTCCAGCTTCCTTCTTAGTACTACTTTCCTGTTCCTTTTTTCCTGACTCCTTTCATAAACCGATTCTAAAATTGTTCTTGGGATGCACTTGTTTCTGATGCCCCTCTTCCTCAACCCAGGGCCCCACTTCTCCTGATTAAAACTGAACCTCACTATCTAGAAAGTTGGAATTTATTTGGAGAGCTGTGGGAAGCGCGGCACTAGTATGGTTGGATATGAGGAATAAAGGACAAGTTGATTCTCTGGAAAACAAATGGATCATGACAAGGCAGTGACTGGATGGTGTTGCGCCTAAACATGGGAACAGAGCAAACAACTACTTTTAAGTTAATTACCAGAAGCTAAAATTGGGAGGTTTCATATTAATGTTTATATTCTGTATTTTGAAACAGAGGCTCACTAAGTTGTGGCGCGCCTCAGTAGAAGAAACTGGCCGTGAACCTGCAACCCTCTTGTCTTAGCCTCCCAAGCACTGGGATTACAAGCGTGTGCCGCCGTGCCTGGCTTAATGCTGGGGTTTCTGACTTGAGAAAAATGCAAAGATTTGCCCCTCCAACGAGGCCACAGTGAACTGGCGCTGAATCTAGCCAGGACAAGTGTTTGTCCCTCTCCCCTTCTGCTCTGGTTTGCTCCTTGATGTTATCTGCCAACCCCCATTGGCTTATGTGTGATTCCTGATGCACAGGAAGATCATTTTCTGGTTACAGTTTTGGTACATTTTCTGCCAGCCTTCATCTTCCTCTTCCCATTTTTGCCTTGTTCATCCTATTCATCTGAAGTCGATTCAATTATAATTCTAAGTAAATTTAGGATTGACAGTGGAACTTGTTGAGAAAGAAAAGAATTGTATTCCTGTATGACAACTAATCATGGCTGAATTCCAGTAAGTCCCTGGAAAGAAAGAATATTTTTGTATTTTTTCTTTTGGGTACTGGGGCTGAACTAAGGGGCATTCTAATTCCAAGCTACACCTCCAGACCTTTATAGTTTTTATTTTGAAACAGGATCTTGCCAAGTTACTGATGGTCTTGCTAAGTTGCTGAGGCTGGGCTCAAGCCCTCAGTCCTCCTGTCTCAGCCTCTGAAGTACTGAGATTTTAGGCCTTCACCATCACTCCTGGCAAAGGAATACTTTTATTGCATTTTTATGTCTTGTAGATTTTACTCCAAAAAGTACCTTCCATTGCAAAAAGATAAAATAATGAAGAGTTGACTTTCTGATGAAATATCTCTTCATGAAAGTAATAATTTAGTGTTTTCTAAGTTGGTCTGATAAGAACTCCATGAGACATTTATTAAAAATTCAGAATCGTAGGTCCTCCTTGGAGTCAGTAGGTTTGAAGCAGGGGCTCTAAATCCATTTGTAATAAATGTTGTCATGGTAACTGTTGTTAGACAAATTCAGTACACCCTGACTTCATGCTTGGGTTTGTAGCCCTTTTTTATTAGGCCTTAGCCATGGGCTTTTGGTTTGTTCTGAGGATGTTATTATTTTTGTTCTTGCTTTATACCTAGTGAACCCAGTACATTGAACTGATTGTCAGTGGCACATATTGGTCATATAATTTGGGAATCAAATTTATATGTTATGCTGTTTCCCAGTAAAGTAACCCCATTGTTTGAATCTCATGTTTTCTCAGTAAATGGTTATCATATGTTTAGGCCACGCAGGAAATTCAGAGTGCCAAATGGCACCCAAATCACTTAATTCTAAAATTTAAAAATACTTAGTAGGCCTTACGGCCTGCTTATCTGACCCTTACTTGTATCTTATCTGTCTATAATCTTGATAGTGACTGCTCTTGGGGAAATGGGAGAATAATTTTCTAAATACTGGATATCCAGTCTCCAAGGACCAATGGGAGTTTCTATAGTGACCTCCTTACCTTCCCTGAAATGTGTCTTAAATCCTGACCTGGCCTCTTCACCTGCCCCCTTTTTAGTCGAGATGGACATGGTAATTAACCCCCTGGGCTTTGGAGCCTTGGTGCCTGCATTAGTCGTTACCTCAGGCCTCTTATCTGTAAAAACAGAGGCAATAAATAGTACCTACCTCATAGAGTTGTGACATTTTAAAGATTTAATATGTGGGAAGGGTTTAGAGCTTCTGCCGGAGACCTTATGTTTGTTTTTTAATTAACCCTCAATCAACCTTTAACCATGGTTTATTCTCTCATTCCCCCACCCCATGGAATCGGCTGACACATCTGTCATTGTCTGTCCCTGTCATTCTTGCTGTTCCTTGCCATTTAACAATACCGCTTACCTTATAATTTATTGTCCTGTTTACCTTCCTGCTTTAGTGTTTGTATCTTCCTTATTGTTTGCTTCTTGCTTTACAATCTTTATATTTTCAGCGGAATAAAGTCCAGACGGCTGAGCTTGACATTTGGCTGCCTTAATATGACATAACCCACCTCCTGTGCTTTTGGGCCAGCCAGGCTGGTTGGCATCCCTCCTTCCAGCGTGACTTGCTATTTCTTCCTTTGCTTCATTTTCAGCCTTTGCATCATTCTTCCCCCATCTTTACACATCTCTTGAGCGTCTCTTCTAATATTCTGAAATACGTATCTTTATCTGGTTTATCTATAATCACGTTGTCTGCTTGTTTCTGTAGCACTGTAGCATTTCTGAAAGCCCAAATTTCAGTGATGTAGTATTGTAGTTTCTTTTTCTTTTTCTTTTCTTTTTTTTTTTTTTGTGGTACTGGGGATGGAACCCAGGGACATCTTACCTCCAAGCTATACCCCCAGCCCTATTTTTTATTTTTATTTTTATTTTGAACAGAGTCTCACTGAGTTGCAAAGGGCCTCACTAAGTAATAGCTGAGGCTGTCTGTGAACCGCGATCCTCCTATCTCAGTCTCCCAAATGCTGGAATTACAGGTGTGCACCCACCACGCCCGGCTTAGTTTATTTCTTATTTAATACTCAGTCTGTGTCCTTTCATGCAATAATTCAAAGGCATAGTTTCCAACCTCTGGCTCTTGTTTCTGAAGGGTATAATTGGCAGACAGGGAAAGTGAAAAAAGGAAAGGAATATGGGTTGTATATTTCTTATCTAAAATGTTTGGGACCAGAAGTGTTGTAGATTTTTTGTTTGTCTTGGTACTAGGGATTGAACCCAGGGGCTTTCTACCTCTGATCTATACCTTCAGCTCTATTTTATTTTTTTGTTTTTGAAACAGGGTCTTGGTAAGTTGCTGTGAGGCTGGCCTTGAACCTGGCATCCTCCTCCCAAGGAGTCCTAGCCTCCCAAGTACTGGGATTACAGGTATACCCCACCTCACCTGATTGGTTTGAGAATATTTGTACATATATAATTAAATATTTGGGGGAATGAGACTCGTCTAAACATGAAATTCATTTATGGTTCATACCCACTTTACATTTATCTTCCTAAAGTGATTTTTCACACTACGGCTAGTATGCTTGCAATTTGACTGCCCTCTGTCCCATGATGGGTGGAATTTACCAGTAGTGGCATCATGTTGGTGCTGAAAGAGTTTCTAGTTTTGAAACATTTTGGATTTTTGGATTAGGAATGTAAACTATACCATTTAGCCTCCTGGACTCTCCCATGACACATAGCACTTAAACTCACAGACCATTGGTGTGAGTTAGTCACCTGGCCTGCCTTGGGGGTGAGGGAAGCTGAGAAATGGAGTCTTTGGCAGAGTTGGCTTTTCACTGTGACAACAGTACTGTAGCAGTAGGATCATGAAGTCTGGTGAGTTGTTAGCCATCCGTTCTTTCTCTTGCCTGTGAGGTAGTATGCTGTCTTCACTTTTAGTAAGCTATTTCTTTATAAAACAGTACCCGATGCACCTAGCATGATACTTGTATATAAGAAGTTTGGTTCAATACGTAAGTCAGCAAGTGATCGAACAGGAGGATATACTGGGGTAGGCTGAAGTGGTTTGGGTTTACTATCAGTCTTAATGTGAATCTTACCTCTATAGATTTTTTGCTGTATGACTTAATATTATTTATCCTATGTTCTTCAAATCTCAGGGGTGATATAATAGTATGCATCTTATTAGGTGGTTGTGAAGATGAAATGAAGTAACTTACAACGCCTGGCATATAGTAAACCCTCAGTAAAAGGGGATTATTATTACTAATAAACAGTTCAGGTTTCTTATGAGTTATTTTTAAGAACGTTTCAATATATTGCCACTTAGTGTCCTGTTGTTAAAATGCATTAGAAATAACTACAAATTTCCCTCTGATAAGCTAGGTAGAGTTCTAAACTTTACCAACTAGTGTGTGACTTGGGCAAGTCATAATAAACCTTTGGGTTTTTTATTTAGTCATCTTTCCATTTCTTCCTGTCATGAGTTAAAAATTATAGGCTGACTATGATGAAGACGTGACATTATGCATTTGTTGACATGTCAAGGAGACTTTGCTTTGTAAAACCAAAATTGTCCACTTCTTTTTAGTTTAATTTTGCTTAACATTGATGCTGTTAAGTATTAAAGTGAAAAATATTACAGTCCTAGAGAGTCCCCCAAGCCCCATCAGAGTGCATATTGAGAGAAATACAGAAACTGAATTGAAAACATTTTCAGCGTGACATTCTGTTTGTCTTGTAGGCATTTTGTTCCCAACATCACCTTTGGTCACCCTGTGGTAGAAAGCCTCCGAAAGCAGCTAGGCCAGGACCCTTTCTTTGGTAAGTGGGTGTTATGCCATCTGATGCTGGGTTATGTTGTTCTAATAAAGGAAAAGTGGATGGTTGGTTTCTTGAGGTTCAGTTTGTGCCCTTCCCCGTCCCCCCCTCCCCCTGCTTCCTGTGCTAGAGCTTCCTGGGCTGGCCTCAGTATGAAGCCAGACTCCTCTGCCTCAGGGCTTGGCACTTGCTAATCTCTGCTTAGAAAGAAAGCTCTTCACTTGGCTGTCTACCCCTTCTTTGGGCTTCATGTCTCTATGGGAGCACCTATGCTGAATTTCCCCTTATCCAGTTCCCACCTTGCCGATTTTCTTCTTAAAACTTCCTTTAGTCTGGAATTACTTTTATCAGATTATAAAATCCATCAGGACAGATTTGCGTTTACCTTATTTATTGTGCTTTTCCTAAAGCTTTGCAAAGGATTGATTAGCTTAACTAATCGACGCAGGATTGGGGCTCAGTATGATTAATTGAATTTATGAGTCACTTGACTCATAAATTGTATAGAAGCCATTTATAGCATGCAAATTGAAAATTTTGTGTTATCCAAATTACTTTCTTCTCTAATCACATTATACCAGATGCCATGAGTGTTTTTGCAAATTAAACTTGTTCTCTTGACTGAAAGGTAGATGAAATAAATAGCATTGTTTGCTCTCACTGTACAGAAGCCCCAGCGTCTTCTGCCTCTGACTTTCTTTCATGGATTTTTAACTATTATTAACTTTTCCTTTTATTTGCACTCCTAGAGTCACCATGCACCATTGTCTCACTGTTGATTATGTCTCACTATTGTCTGTGTTTGTTCCTAACTTTTCCTCTTTTCAATTCTACTGCCAATACCACATGGAATTTGCTTTTATTGCTCTGTTTGATGATAAACTGCTAAGTAATCATTGTAGAATTTTGTGTAAAGGTGAATGAACTCTATATCCTTTAATGTTTGGGCTTTATGACTTTTTTTAAAATTAAGAACAGGTTAGGGGTGTGGCTCAATGGTAAAAGCATTTGCCTAACATACAGGAAGCCTTGAGTTCAATCCCCAGCACTACAAAAATAAACATTTCTTTTTAATTGATTGATTTCTGGGCCTTAGTTGTTGGATAATTAGTACATAAATATATTTTAGAACTAATTCACAGGTTATATGTATAATTTCTAAAGTTCTTAACTATTTAATCATAGCATTGATTTTTAAAAAATCTTAAAAAGTAAAGTTATAAGAAAAGGTATGAACCAGTCATGGTGCCCTCTCCCATGATTCCAATGGGAAGCTGAGACACAAGAATCGCAGGTTTGCAGCCAGCCTTGGCAATTTAGTGATTGCCTGTTTCAAAATAAAGAATAAAATAGGGCTGAGGATGTAGCTCAGAGGTAGAACGCCCGTGGGTTCAATCCCTAGTACCACAAAAAAAACTCCATTTCTTATCTAAATCAGTTGTCTTGCTGGTCATGGTGCATCCTTGTAATCCTAGCATTTGGGAGGCTGAGACAGGAGGATTACAGTTTGCGGCCAGTCTCAGCTACTTAGTGAGGTCCTCTGCAACTCAGTGAGACCCTGTTTCAAAATAAAGAATAAAAATAGGGCTGGGGGTGTCGATGGGAGGTAGAATGCCCCTGGGTTCCATCCCCGGTACTGCAAATAAATAAATAAACAAATCAGTTTTCTTCAAATATTGTATACAAACCCATGAAAATTCTTTTCAGATCATCCAGGAGGTCAGAATTGTTTTCATGATACTAATATATTACTTGATGTCTTTTGTTCTGATGGTGCTAAAGCAGTGAGTTAATTTGCTAGTGCCTTAACCAAAATCAGCACATCGATAGTGAATTGAATTATGTCAGTAGTCACTGTGTGCTTCATGACTTGTGCTTTCAGTAAGTATCCTGAATTGAAGCAGTATAAATAAATATTGGTCCTTGAGTACTTGTCTTTCTAATAACTGTGTGGCAGAGTAGGAAGTACCTGTAAAGCACCCGTAAAGCACGAATACTTGAGTATAATGGTTTTTTCAAGGAAAACCGTTTGTACCATAGTTTGAGTTATGATCTGAACTCAATGCTTTATTTTGATGAACATTTTTTTTTTAAATTTTGAAACAGGGTCTCACTGAGTTGCAAAGGGCCTCACTAAGTAGCTGAGGCTGTTCGTGAACCTCTGAGGCTGTCAGTGAGCCACAATCCTCTGGTCTCAGCCTCCTAAATGCTGGGATTACAAGTGTGTATCACTGCGCCCAGCTGAACATCGTTTTAATCTTGAAAAAACAACTGACAGATAAACTATGATTGAAAGGCTTGGCTATTTTACTGACATTGTCTCTAAAATTCACAAAGTGAATTTGCCACCTCAAGGAAAATACCTTCTCAGTGTTTGTTGCTACTGATAGAGCTTGCAAAGGAATATTAGAATATTGGAAAACTTGTATTCTTACTAATTTGAATTTGACAGCTTCCCAGTACAGATGCTTCTCATTTTATGATGGGGTTATGGCCCAGTAAATACATTATAAAGTTGAAAATATATACATTATAAAGTTGAATATACATTTAAGCCAGGCAGGCTGAGATAGGATTGCAGGTTCGTGGTCAACCTCAGCTACTTAGGCTATCTGCAGTTTTAATGGGACTTGTTTCAAAATAAAGAATTTAAAAATAAATAGGGGTACAAGTGTAGCTTGGAGGTAGAATGGCCCTGGGTTCAATAAAAAAATACATATACATATAAATATATATCAATATTTAATACATCCATCCTATCAAATGTCATAGCTTAGGATAACCTACTTTAAACATGCTCAGAACCCTTAAATTAACATACAGTTGGACAAAATAACAGAAATCCTACTTTTTCGAGTATATTCAATGTATATTCAAAAAACACTGTCAACACAGTACACCGTGGAGTGTGGATTGTTTACCTTTGTGATCTTGTGGTGACCAGTAACTGTGGCTTATTGCCACATTTCAAGATAGTGTCATAGAGGACATTGCTAACCCAGGGAAAGATCAAAACTCAAAGCACACTTTCAGCTGTAAGTGGAACCATTGTAAGCCAGGGAACATCTGTAGTGTTTTTTCTTATGCATATGTACCTATGATAAAGTTTAATTACAAATTATGCATGGCCAGAGATAACAGTAGAACAATCAGAGCAATGTACTGTAATAATAAGTTATGTGAATGCAGTTCTTTCAAATATCTTGTACTATATTTGCTCTTGTGATAATGTGAGGTGATACATCAGAAAGCACTTTATTTTTATTTATGGTTTTTTTTTTTTTTTTTGTAAATCCAAATTGCCTGCATCACTACTTTTGCACTTTGGAGCCATTATTGAGTGAAATAAGGGTTACTTGAGCAAAATCATGGTGGTACTGTGACAGTCGAGACTAATAGGCGGATAAGTGTATATACAGTGTGGATACACCAGACAAAGGGATGATTCCCAGAGCAGATGATGCCAGATGCACAATTTAAAACGTGAATTGTTACGCTGGGCGTGGTGGCGCACGCTTGTAATCCCCGTGCTTGGGAGGCGGAGACAGGAGGATCGCGCAGGTTCAAAGCCAGCCTCGCTGGCGTAAGAGACCCTGTTTCAAAAATATAAAAATAGGTCTGGGAGTGTAGCCTGGAGGAAGAAGGGCTTCCAGGAACCCCAGTACCACCAAAAAAATAAATAAATAAATAAATAAAATAAAATAAATAAATAAAACGTGAATTGTTTTTTCTGGAGTTCTTATTTTATATTTTTGGATCACAGTTGACTGCAGAAAACCTCAAAAATAGATAAGGGAGGAGAGTCTCTTCAATTTATTATTTTTCAATGATTTAATAAGTAGATATTTTAGAATGTCTTGATTTGAATTCCTAATATTTTAAATATCTATAATTTTAACCCACATCAACAGAAGTTTTTAAGGTTTTCAAAATTTTTTAAGCGTATAAAAGGAGCCTCGTCTGAATGTTTGAAAACTGCTCATCTTATGTTAACTCTAGGTGGATTCACTGAACTACGACTCCCTGAAATTGTTGAGATTCTCCAGTGAGGATTACTGCAAGCTGGAGGTTGAATAAGGATGACTTAGCAGTCTGGTTACTTAAGGGATGAGTAAACTATATATTTTAAGCCAGATTTAATACTCCGTTTTATAATATGAAGACATAAATACAAGATGAATACATTCTTTAAAAATGCAGTTTTACCTACTAAATTATGTTCTAATTTAATTGCTTTTCCTAGTTTAGAAATAAAGACTAATCTTGGTTTCATTAGACAAGGTGTGTACTCTTTTTCTGATGATTTTTCCAAAGCTTTATTGAACTTCATAATCTGTGTTAAATTTTAGACTACTGGATTTTCTTTTTTCTTTTTTCTTTCTTTTTTTGCAACGTGGGAACTTATTTATTTTTGGTGGTGCTGGGGGTGGAACCCAGAGGCTTTCTACTTCCGGGCTATACTCCCAGACCCATTTTATATTTTATTTGGGAACAGGGTCTCACTAAGTTGCTGAGAGCCTCTCTAAGTAGCTGAGGCTGGCTTCAAACCTGCGCGATTCTCCTGTCTCAGCCTCCTAAGCGCGGGGATTACAAGTGTGCGCTACCATGCCCGGCATGGATTTTCTTTTTTCTTAACTACTATACACAGTATATTGTCAGGAATATACTTTGTCTATTAAAACAAAAACCTCAAGAACTCCTTACTGTCATCTGTGCATCACAGGATTTTTTACACATTTATTTCTTGGTTAACCTCTTTTAAGTCACTCTTCCCTTCTAACAAAATGCTATTATGTTTTAAGTCAAAATCTTTCATAAGGCCATGTCCATGTTTCTTTTCCATATTTATGTGGATTCAGCTTTAGAATAATATTGAGTATCATTCTTCCAATCAACCTGAAATTTGTTCCTCCTGTGATCTCCTGTTCAGTTACTTGGGCCCAATTCCTTGGTACCGTCTTGACTTTCATTGTCTATATCTAACTCCATCAGCAACCCCTGTTGGTTTAACATTCAGAACACATCCAGAATCCTCATTGCAGCCATCATCCTCTCTCACCTGGGTTATTGTTGAACTAACCTCCTTGACTAGACGCTGTCACCTCAGAATCTGTGGTCTACAGAATCTGTGCTGTCTCTTCATTACATGCCTTTCTGCTTTCATCTTCTCACCCCAGTACACCTGCCCCAGCCACACTGGCCTTATTAACTGCCAACCTAGTTTATATTTTATTTACTTACTCTGTTTATTATTTGTCTGTCTCACTAAATGTAGTCCCCGTGACAATTGAGAAACAGCAGCTATAGTCTGTTTTCTATTTTATTCCTTTGGCTTAGAATAGTTCATGATGCATTAGTGCGTAATAAAGATTGAAAGAATAAATGGAATCACAAAATTAAGCTTTCTGGGAGGAAACAAGGCTGTCTACATAATAAGACTTAAGTTTTTTTGGAGTGGCGTTTCCTGGACATAGACCGAAGTTTCCTGATTTCTAGTTATTACTTTTCATATACAGCAGCATGTGCTTCTTATGGAAAAATGTTTTTCGTGAATGAATTTGAGTACACCCTATCTTCAGGATAAAGGGAAACTGCCTATCTGACATGTAGCTATTTAAGTAGTTTTTGTCCCACCAGAAGAGTTTACATTTGTAAGGCAAAGACTGTAAGCTGGCTTTAATTAGATAAGCTAAGTATTTCCCCTTCAGTAGTTTTTAGGAGCTATATTATTTTTCTTCCTAGACATGCACATGATGGTGTCCAGACCAGAACAGTGGGTAAAGCCAATGGCCGTAGCAGGAGCCAATCAATATACTTTTCATCTAGAGGCTACTGAGAACCCAGGGGCTTTAATTAAAGACATCCGAGAGAATGGAATGAAGGTAAGTCGGTGGCAGTAATGTTCTGAACTCTTCTCTTTCAGCGTTTGGAAGGTTTGATGAAAAACAAGAAGCGATGGTTAAAGATGTTGACATAAACTGCTGCTTTTGGCTGTGGAGCTAGAGTTTACATAGACTTATTCATCAGATAGGATTTATATATATCGCTAATGTTTTCTGAGAATTACTGCTTTCTTGAACCATTTATATTACTTTTGATACCCATGTTAACTTTTTTTTAAAAATTGTGATAGTTTGAATAATTTATGTATTCAATTTTTATATTTTATAGAAATCAATATTTCTACTGGGCCATCGGTATACTATGATACTATAATAGGGAATAATTGTTAATGTGATGTAGCAAATTTGTCCATTACAGGTTGGCCTTGCTATCAAACCAGGAACTACAGTTGAATATTTGGCACCATGGGCTAATCAAATAGATATGGCCTTGGTCATGACAGTGGAACCTGGGTTTGGAGGACAGAAATTTATGGAAGATATGATGCCAAAGGTAAAAGAAATATTTGGTTCTAGGCTGAGGTTTTTGCTGTATGTGTTTATTCAGTGAGCCTATAGTACTGGGTTTGTCTATTGACAATCTCGTGGAAGTTTTCACTTAATATTGAGGGTTTATAGCCAGGCGTTCTGGTGCATACTTGTAATCCTAGTACTTAGAAAGCTGAGACAGGAGGATCTCAGTTTCATAGCCAGCCTCTGCGACTTAGTGAGGTCCTATACAATTTAACTTACTGACCCTGTTTGAAAATAAAAAAATCAAATAGGGCTGGGAGTGTGACTCACGTAGAATGCCCCTAGGTTCAATCCCCAGTACCACCAAAAAAAAAAAAAAAGAGTTTTTTTTGTCTTACTTGGATAAAGTATAGTCTCTGCAAAGCCATGACAAGTTGAATGCCACTTGGCAAACAGAACAAAACCTGCTCTTAAAAAAATTTGTTTCAGTACATTAAAAAGCAATATAATAATAATGTTTATTTGGTTACTGTGTAAGAAAGTTGGGGTTTTAATGGCTAGTACTAGCTCTTTGGGCTTTTTGTTTAGTTTTTCCCCTCATATATCCACTCTAGAAGTCACCTTATTTCTTCATGTATATCTAGGTTCACTGGTTGAGGACCCAGTTCCCATCTTTGGATATAGAGGTCGATGGTGGAGTAGGTCCTGACACTATCCATAAGTGTGCAGAGGTGAGACTGCTTCTTGACTGTGACTTAGACCAATTTCCTATCAGATATAACCTGTAGGGTGCTCTCTTGTGGGCCAAAGGGATTTCTGTTCTAAAATGACAAATATTAGTAATAAGTCCTAGTTATCTCAGGAATGTTGAAGGAAGTTCTTTTTTTTAAAAAAAGGATATATTGAATCTCAGTCCTTTGGAAGATGATTAAGTTCCAATGTCTTGGAGCGAGAATTTTTTCCAAAACAGGGAAAGAAAAGATATCTCCTGTCAAAGGGGAAAAAGAGAGATTTAGTTGACTGAGTTATGTTGTTCTTTAGAATTTAGATGTAGGAGTTACTTATGTGTCCCTTGTAAGAAATGGTGAGGACCATTTTTGATGAAAATCTATGCCTGATACCCATTTGGTCCTCTTGGTAGAGGTGAGCTAGATTTATGGTTTGTTTTGTCCAGATAGCTTGCCTGGTTTAGTTGGGCTCTGAACATCCTAAGAGAACGGCAACCCTTTCTGCAGCACTGCAGGTGTTCATGCTTACACGGCCTGCTTTATCCAGCAAGGTAGTGCCTGTACTTCTAGGTGCTCCTATATCTGCCGCATTTTTTGCTTGAAAAAATACCTATCAAAACCTTGACAGTGATTTGTATGGAGAAGGAGGTGGCCATATGAATGATTACAAGTCCTTTTGACCTTTGTTGTATTGCTTTATTCTGTTTTGCTGTTTTTCTGTTCCTTTTCAAATGGAGAGACATATTAAGTGGTAACCTGTAAAACTGATTTTTATCATTTTTATGAGGAATGTGGAGATGAAATGCTCTGTCATACTGGAGGAATTTTCCTGTTTGTGGTTTTTCCCTTTTCTAGCAATGAATTACATAACAGATTGAGTTTCCCTCATCAAATCCTAAGAAACTCAGAGCTAAATTTGGAGGCATCTTAATTTGGTTTTTTTATTGTTTTGTTTTCATATTTAAAAATATCCTCTTGAGCCAGGCATGGTGGCAAATGCTTATAATCCCAGTTCTTGGGAGGCTGAGACAGGAGGATTGCAGATTTGTGGCCAGGCTCAGCTCCTTAGCAAGGCCCTCCTCCACTAGTGAGACCCTGTTCCAAAATAAAGAATAAGAAATAGGGCTGGGGGTATAGCCTGAAGGTAGAATGCCCCTGGGTTCAATCCCCAGTACCGAAACACACACACACAAACACACACACACACACACACACACACACACACACACACACACATCTCCATCTCCATCTCCATCTCCATCTCCATTCTGGAATGTTTAAGGAAATAAAAGTAAAAAAATATTTTATCCTTTCTGACACCGAAAAAGAAAGTACGTTTTAAAGTTGGCCAATATTGTATGGGTAGTTTTATGTTTTGGTAATAATCATTCAGATTATTCACAAATTCATATAAATATTTCAAAGGTTAAGACATTATTTCTTTAGCATCTGGGGGCATTGGTATATATTGGGGGAAATCTTACTAGAATTGAGGATTAAGGATTTAAAACTATCTAAATATTAGCAAAGATAATGTGTACCTTATTTAGAACTGATTTAATCAAAAAGTACAGTGATATCTTAGACACATTTAAGAATAATTTTATATCTTCATTTGTGAGCATTTTAGCTTCTTACCTCATTGAATTAGATTGTTTAAGTCTCTTCATCTCAAAGTGGCCTTTGGACAAAAGCTGGCATGCGTTGGTAGAAACTAGCCCAGGAATTCTGTTTGGGGCTCTACTTTCTTTAAGGCATAACCTAAGTGTTTACTTCTTCCAGGCAGGAGCTAACATGATTGTGTCTGGCAGTGCCATTATGAGGAGTGAAGACCCCAGATCTGTCATCAACTTATTAAGAAATGTTTGCTCAGAAGCTGCTCAGAAACGTTCTCTTGACCGATGAAAACACAAGGAACCAAGTGTTCTGCTTATGAAACCTTATTACTGGAAAACAGGAATATTGACTACCAAATCATATCTCAGTTGAGGCAGTGCTGCTTTTCTGAGCAGTTATTCATCCCAGTGATTAAAATCAATTGTGCAGAATGTTTCAGGAGGTTAGAAATTGGTGTGTATAATTAGATTTTAGTGATGCAATTTAAAGGTTGTGTGGTGAAATACCTTGTTTTTACTAGGAGAATTAACTTTTATACAGAGTAAAAATATGGCTGTATTAAGGTTACAAAAA
The DNA here is from genome assembly GCF_963383645.1 of Muscardinus avellanarius. NCBI lineage: Eukaryota > Metazoa > Chordata > Mammalia > Rodentia > Gliridae > Muscardinus > Muscardinus avellanarius. The sequence goes on along the minus strand of NC_137787.1, from coordinate 28,780,294 downwards.
TAAATGTCTTAATGCCTAAGGAAAGATATTAGCTACTATGAGGAAATTTTTTTTTCTGTATTTAAAGAAATGTTCTGTTGTTTCCCAGCTGTTGTCCAAAAGTGAAGGAAGACTTTATGTTTTTCCTACTTCATGTCATTTGGGATTTATTTGCTTGATAACATGCGTAGAGTAGAACTAGAAAATACAGATTGCGTCTGAAACGTTTATTTTTCACTTATTACCTTATACTTGATTCATTAAAACCTATAAAAGCAATGTCTTATGAGACCCAGGGATTCTAAACTTAGGTTCAGATTTTTAGCAGTGTTTTCTTTGTCAAATAAGGTTATTCAGTGATTCTCTCCTATTCTTAATCTCATTCAGCATTCTTAAGGACACTAAATAGTGGCATTGTGTAAGCTCTGAGTTAAAAAGAGAAGTAAAGCCTTGATTCAGAAGTTATCTTGAGTTGAATCCTGACTACCCTCTGATCTTAGCAAATCAGCCAACCTTTTTGCACTTCTATTGATTGATTCATTGACTAACAACCATGCAGAGTTGTGTTGACAATTAAAAGAAATAACATTAATTCATGGAAAGCTTCTGATGCTCTTTCTAGAACTTAGAGGATGCTCAACATAAAGTTACTAGCAGTACACAAATTTATGTTTTCTGAGTAATAAAATCTCATTAAGCCGGGTGTGGTGGCTCATGCTTGTAATCCCCATGCTTGGGAGGTGGAGACAGGAGGATCGCGCAGGTTCGCAGCCAGCCACGCTGGCTTTAGAGACACTGTTTCCAAATAAAAAAATATAAAATAGGTCTGGGATTGTAGCCCGGAGGTAGAAGGGCTTCCAGGAACCCCAGTACCACCAAAAAAAATCTCATCAAGCCCATAAATTACTCCTGCAAGTGTTAGAACAGGTACTTTTGTCCCATTCAATGAAGAAAATTAAAGCTCATTAATAGACTGTTTCCCTGGAAAGTATCCGGTGAGGTGTAAGGTTTGTACTTTGCCCTTGCTCCTACCCCACAAACAGCCCTTGGGAGATGGGACCTTCTTTTACTTAACACTGTTTTATTTTCAGTCTAACTTTACCTGTAGCAGAACAAGATGGCTGAGAATACTGTGGATTTATGGATCTTGACCCCAAGGATATATATTTTATTCCAAAAAAGATCAGGTAGGCTAAGAGATGATGGAGGATAAAGTTATTCAATAAACTAAGTATTTATAACTGTCTTCCCAGTTCTACAGAGGCTACAAGTATGTACTGGCTACTTCATTCTTCAAGTACTCTTGATGGTGTATATAAATATGACAAGTAATAATAGGACCCACATTATTAAATTTCTTGAGGCTACTATGAGTTTGAGAAATAAGTTTCAAAAAATAACACTTACGCATGGAGTAGAACTTGCTTGGGGTTTCTTTTTTCCTGCACTACAGGGTAAAATTTGTTTCTTAATATTTGTTTTTATATAGTCTTAGGAGAAGTCTGTGCCGTAAAGAGGTAGCATTTAATCAAATCATACAACACAAGGAATATAGAAATAACTTTAATTAAAAAACTTACATAGATTATAATATCAGACATGACGAAGATTTGATTTGCTTGCCAAGACAACTTGGGTTTGTCTGGCTTTTGTTTTCTTTTTTAAATATAAATGTACAATAAAACTACAGGCAAAAGTTTGTCAGTATTGAATTTGAATCCTCCCCTTTAAAGGGAAATGTATAATTTCTAATCCAGAACAAAAACTTAGAATCAAATCCCATAGTCTAGGCTAAATGGCCAGAATTTTCAGAAATATGGGTACTACAACTTATTCTTGAATAACCTTTTTACATGACAAAAAGTGATTCTTACAAATTGACCTCAACTTCCATAGAAGGGGGGGAAAAAACAGCATAATAGTTTTAAAGGGAGTTTCCTTAGTGTACAATCCTCAGTGTCCAGTATTGAGGTAATGGCCCTTGAAAAATTTTAATTCTCAATCTAGAACAGTAAGGTTGAAATGGTAAGCTATGGCAAAGAAGGAACAAATTAATTAGGAATACAACAGTATTTCTAGAATATAAATTAGTTGGAATTAACCATTCTTCAAAATTTTATAATGAAGGACTTTTCTATTTGTCACATATATTAAATTGGTATCTTCATGAGACACAAAGTAGGTTAAACTCCAGTTGAGTTTTCAAAGATGTGATAGTTTTTAAATGTGCCAGTATTTAATTCTAATTTGCTTGTCTTATGAGTAAACAGAAGGTAGCCTCTAGTTAGTACAACAGATACCAGTGAGTTCAAATAAATGAGTATTGTGTTATCTGATATAAGAATTTCCGTAAATAATTTCTATTGGTTAATCATGTTAAGAAACAAAAAACTCCCTCCATAGTCAAGACTTTTAGATGTCTTTTTATCAGTGGAAACCTGTGCTTTGTATTTACTGCAGCTTGCATTTCACAGGATAGTTAACACATGCATTTTTAAGTAGAGTGGGTCATTACCAGTGCAATTTTAAAACTCTAAAATAGTTCTGGGGCAATTTTAGTGAATTACCATATGAACAGCAAAAGAATAGCTGTCATTTGATGCACAGGGTGTGTGTGTGTGTGTGTGTGTGTGTGTGTGTGTGTGTGTGTGTGTGTGTGTGTGTGTAAGAATTATCCAGTAATGTGATCTGGCATTAAATTGCAGCAGTTAATACCTTGGTGCTTGTAATTTGTATGCTAAACACAAATAACTAGCACTGGTCTGTTGGTGAAAGGCTAGCTATTTCTGTGGTTCGAGAAGGAAAAAGACTTTTGTCTGTTTCATAAACAGTATAAAGGATTAATACATGCAGTACATTCTCTTAGTCTGGAATTGTGACCAGATAGGCAGGAGATCCAGACAGCCTTTTTTGCTTTGTTTTTCTCCTGTCTTCCTTTCAGTTCCATGGTTTTCATAACTTGTTCCCTGTCACCTATTTTTTTTAACATTAGTAAGTCCTAGGCCAAAGGTCTTAAAGTCTTCCATCGCATCTAACCGCTTTTTTGGATGGTGGCCACCCTCCGGTGCACTAGTACAGAAGGCGTCACCAGGGAAAGCATCCTTTTTTTCATCATGGCAAAATAAGGCTGCTGTGTCTTCATCCTTCAGCGGAAAAGACCGTCGCTCCCACCACAGAGACTGAAAAGGGAAATATTTTCAGTTAAGTTCCAATTAATTTGTTTTGTTTAAATTTATGTATCTAGCTATATGTAAATGCTAATTTTATACTAACTTGTTTTTTTAGCACATAAAACACAAATTTTCATTTGAACTTAATATCTCAATTCAAAATGGGACAAATTTGGTGACATTGAGAATTATTTCTTTATCTCTACCAAGAAGGGAGACTGTTGCCACAGGGCACTGGTCTTCTTTTTCAACCTCTTTAAAAGGGGTTTTAAGTTTTATTGACTTCAAAATCTTCATTTTCATTCCCATCATTATTACACATACCCATTGACTTTCTTCCCCAAGGTCCCTGCAACTTGCCATTAATTTCTATAGTCTCCACTCTCTAGTCTAGATCTGGTTCTTCTTTTCAACAGCTGTTTATAAAGAAAGGTTCATTAGTACATTCAGTTTTAGGAAATGCTTCCCTTACGGTAGGAACTGGATTTATGGGAGACAAGTAAAAAAACATTCTATAGGAGGAGAACAAGAAAAACTAATATTTACTATGTCCCATGCGCTATTCTCTGTGAATAGCCTTGTTTTGTAAAGAGCCTTGGCAGCATCCCCATTCCCTGATAGTAAGTAGACGTTAGTACAGGTGTGACACGGCTACGACTGTAGGCATGATGGAGTTAGTGTGCTGCCATGCCGATCTGTTTCATCCTTCTAGACTCAGTTGTATCACTGAGTTCGATATGTAATGATGAAGCTTAATTTGCAATAAGCAACTTATACACAATAAATTTTAAAAAGGCAAAAGGCGATTAAAAAGACATTTTACTAAGCTGAGCACAGTGTTGCATATTTGCAATGCCAGTACTTGGGAGGCTGAGACAAGGAGGATCGCAGGTTTAGGCCAGAGTGAAGTGACTTAGGGAGACCCTGTTTCAAAGTAAAAAGGCTGGAGCATATCTCAGATTACAGGCCCTTGGGCCCACTCTCCAGTACTCCACACACCAAAAAATAATAATGACCCCATCGTGTTTATTACACTGACCTTGATCTCTTGGCTTTCATTTAAAGGTGAGCCATGTGCGCACAGATCAGGGTGCTCTGTGGGGATTTCGGGAGGACTTTCGGCAGCACATTGCGGTCCGCCTCTGAAGTCATTAGGGTATTCTTTCAGAAGAAAGTCCTGTCCCTCAGCATTTTTACTATAAGCTCTAGCAAGAAAAGAAATAATTTGTTATTTTCTGAGATCTTAACATTTTATAAGCCAAAGATATCACTAAATCAGCTTACCTTGGCCGCTCTTTGTAGAGTTCTATCCAAAAGATATTTTAAAAATCATCATCTTGATCCTATTTGTTTCCTGTCTCAAAAGCTTAAACATATACTTTGGCTACTAACTGGTTTTTTGTTTCTTAACATGGTTTTCTTTTTGTTTTTTGAAAGACAAAAAAGAGCAGTTGCTTGAGCCTTAGTCTTTGCACTCCCCAGGGTATCTATAATTACAGAAATGTCATCCATAAAGGCCTCAATTCACATTTCCCTCTATATCTGGGAAGCTTTATCTCTGGAATGTGGCTAAAGAATGAGAATTCCATAATCTCATATATTAAGAGAACTCTGACCAAGGACTGTGACAAATCTGGATATCTTGAGACCAAACAAATAACACTAATTGCAAGATACCCTTTGACTGTAGTGACTGCCAGACTAAACATGATTTGACTCTTTGCATTTTTTTAAGTTTTGACTATATTTAAAATAATCAGATATAAATATAAAATACTAGAGATTCTTTACAAATATGTAGTTACTAATTGTTTTCCTTCCCCAAAGGTTTATTTGATTTTAAACATTTATTGCCAGCGTAGTGGCATATGCTTTTGTAATCTTAGTACATGAAGGCCAGAGACTGGATCACAGGTTTGAGGACAGCCTCAGCAAATAGTGAGAACTCTTATCGACCTAGCAAGACCCTGTTTCAAAATAAAAATAAAATAGAGGGCTGAAGGTATAGCTTAGAGGTACAGTGCCCCTGAATTTGCTCCCCAGTGCCATATTCACACACATGCACAAAAAGTACTTATTATTTTTGAATTATGTTAAAATGGATTGCCTAAATTTCAGTCCAGTTTTATAATGGATTGAAATCACCTTTTATAAACACAGAATTTTCATTATTAATTTCTAGCTAAGTCTATTCCTGAGACTGACAGCAAACCTGAGAAAAACAGTAAAATACAAAAACTCATTTTTACATTATGTATAAGCTTAGTATGTGCGGTGTGTCACTACACATAATAGCTGATGATACATTCTAATGATTGTCTTTTTTAGTGGTCTCATCCAAAATTTGTGTAGAATTTATATTCATTCCCCATGGGCTCCATGTTTGGGGTTTCACATTTAAAACACTTGCCTACTGTTTCTTCTGTGCCACTTGCTTTGCTCCCATAGTGACCACCTGGCTTGCTCTCTCTCTTCATATTTTCTGTGTCTTAAAGAGAAGACTTCATCAGAAAGATCTTCTTTCTGGAATTAAGGAAATATATCTGTTTTAATGGAAGACCTTTTGAAATATGAATTTCAAAATTCCTTATTTAGAGAAAAATAGCAAGCTGACTAAAATAAATGCAGTCTTTGTCAGTCAAGAAAACAAATGTTAGATTAGCCTCAGGTTCCTGAAAGGTGGGCGTCCAAAACTTTTTTTAACTTTTGACTGTTGGCTCATGTTTGAAGGCTTACCTAGATTACAAAAGGGTTGTGTTTTCCATTTGCCACAGCTTACATAAAATAGTCTCAATAATGTATTCATTCAAAACAGTTTTTATTGATTGTCCATTGATGAGTAAAAGTGATTGTGTTCAGAATTAACTTAATTAATGACTTATCCAGCTTCTAACCTATGTCACTTTTTGTTATGATACTTAGGAATTTAAAATTTGGGTTTTCAAACTAGAATTATTTTGAACTAAGAAGCTCATTGTAAGAGGGAAGGGCAGTTGAAGGTATGTCTGGTAATTGAAAAACACAATCACTGAACATAAAAAAGCTTGTTTAACAGAAATTGTCTTCTGCAAAGTACTGCTTCTAAAGACCACTTTGGCATTGGTTTGATTATATAGTATTTTTCCCTATATTTCTTTTGGTCTTAATGTAACTTTACCCATAAAGGTCTCCATCTCTCACAATTCTAAAATCAAAAAATCTGTGCCGGGCGTGGTGGCACATGCTTGTAATCCATATGCTTGGGAGGCTGAGATAGGAAGATCTCACAGGTTCGAAGCCAGCCTCAGCTACTTAGTGAGGCTCTCAGCAACTTAGTGAGATCCTGTTTCCAAATAAAAAATATAAAATAGGTCTGAGAGTATAGCCCGGAGGTAGAAAGCCTCTGGGTTCCACTCCCAGTACCACTAAATAAAATAAAATAAATCAGAGGAGGCAAATATTTCATATAATTCACAGCCTGGTCTAAAATTGTGAGGCTTATTTTAGAGTTATTCCACTTAATGTGTATATTTAAATACAGAAATGCTTATATTTCTGTATTTAATGTATTGTAATTGTAATGTTACAAGAACTGCCCTAGATATTTTGAAAATGGCATTGTAAACATGAGTATTAAGACTTTCCTCATGCAGAAAAATATGATTAATGCTGAAAAGGATGTAGATAGCCAAATTAATTCAATGTCAACTTATATAGTATACTTTGTTTTACTTTTCTCTATTCCTTTGTACATTATCTTTGCCATCAGATTTTCCCAGAAACATTTTTCTAATAGAATTAATGTTGTTTTTGAAAACCCTTGTTTTCATAGATTAAAAGAAAAAATATCAGTAGAACTAAAGGGCTTATCTTTCTTGTTAGTTTCTTTTGTGTTAAATGAAGCAGACTTCATGATATATAAGGTACAGTTAACCCATTAAATGAGAGGCAGCTTACCTCTTCTTCACCTAAGTTATGTTCATCCAAAGGCTGAAGAACCACCATCCTCCAGCTGTTGAAGATACAAATCAATTTCAAACAGCATTTATTTAAAAACCTGTCTAATGTAGCAGATTTATTTTCTTAAGTACAGTTAAATACATTAACGTATTTTTCAAGTCTTTACTTTTGACCTTATAGTGATCAATTTCTTCTTATATATGTAATAATTATCTCATGACTTTGAATTAATTCAGTGGTGTGCTGACAAACTGGTTTAGCCAAAACGGGGGAGGGGGGGGACCTGATAATGTAGTTTTTGCCAGTGTCTTTGGTATGAAAATGTTTATCATGGCCCCTTTTGAGCTATCAAAAGCTTAATAAGGGCTAACAGATTCTTCTATATTTAACAGTGAGCTCAACCAGCTAGTTCCAGCCCACCACTGCAAAACAAAAAACAATATTGTTACAGAATATCATAACCACATGAAATTCCTTATTTTGTAGAAATATTTGACTTAGGTTTATATGAGTTCTCATAGTACTGTACTTCTCAGTACTCAGAGTAATTATTAAATAAAAAAGGATGGCATTAAAATAGAGAAGAATTAACTAGTTATCATCTGGATCATATCTTGGTTTCAAGTCTCTTTGTTTCTTACTTTCTGGTACCATATTCACATTTTTTAGAAACTGTCTTCATCACTGCTAAAAATGTGGTCAATAGAAGCAGATCTGTATATGCCATAAGGGGCCCCCATAACCTTATTCTTTTCTAGCCTTAACTCCCCTTACCAATCTATGCAGAACCTCAGTAGCTTAAGCCTTGCTCACTGCCTGTGTGCCTTTGTTAAGGCGTCCCTGTGTAGCAGCATCTCTCACTCCTTGTCTTCCCGACCATCCTATCCATCTTTCTGTTTACTATGTTTATTGCTGACTTGGCAATACATCAAAATCTCCTTTTTGTGTCTCAGGTTTTCTGACTCACAGTGTGAATACCAAATGCAAAGGTGGTAGTTTTGTATCAGCAAAGTACCTTTTAGTGCCATATATATAAAAAGTACCTAAATATAACTGAATGCAAAAAATTGAGTGCAAGGAAATCAGTCTCAAACTTCTCAACTCTAATAGAAACTGAGAAGTTTTGATTCTGTGGCACTTTTCTTTAGCAGTTGTTTCCTCCACGTATATACAAGTAGGGTTGGAGAGGTGGGGGAGGCAGCCTCCTCTCAGTGAACGTTCTAATTTCACTCTGAATTTAAGTTTATTAAAGAAGGAATAGGAAAGAGATAAATATACATACCTCGGAGTAAGTATTTCTTTATATTGGAGTTTCTCTAACTTAGCGGGGGCTACTAGTGACATGGGAATCACAATGTTATCTATGTCGTAAGAACTCTCACTTCGTAATCTTCGTCGTGCAGTATTCTGCAAAACAGGATTTGGTACTGGTGTATGTAGGACTTAGTTAACTGTACTGATACCTTTTTTTCTTTAGCTACATTAAGAGACTTTGTAGTGTACCTGTGACATAAGTTGTGTTAATACATAGTCATACCAGACTATAAAATGTTAGGAAAACTGATTTGTGGCAAATGTGTAATGTGCATTTATATGCATAAACACAAGTTTATTAAGAAAGGCTATGAGATCATTTTTAGTGAGTCCTTTAGTAAAAGATTACTGTTACAATTTTCATTTGTTTTGTTCATTTATGTTAATCTAAGTTTCAGATTATTCATTTCTAAACTATAACCAAAGATAAACTGTTAGCTTCCATGTGTTTAATCAAATATATTATTTCCTAATAAGATAGTTATAAATGTACTAGTAAATAAGGATGATAGAGACCAGAAAAATATTTTGCATTTTTTATCAGCTGGTTTTATTTAAAAATATACAGAGCAATTTTAGAGTTCAGTATTTTAAAAAACCTACTTGTGATGATGAATTCTGGCTTCTTGATATAACATTGACATTAGAGACAGCAGTGAAATTGCAGTGGGATCCTGGGTCTGTGCGTTGAAAAGCAAATTCTTCAAATCTAGTTCTTTCCCCTGCCGTGGAAAGAACCATTCATAGTGTCACACATTTGATATACCCACTATCGCTGGTGTTTTGTTTGTGGTGCTAGGAATCAAACCAGGGATGCACTACTACTGAGCTACATCCCCAGCCATCTCCTCCATTGCTCAAGCTGTGGCAGAACTTGTGATCCTCCTGCCTTGGCCTCCTGGTTAGCTGGGATTATAGGCATGCACCACTGTACCCAGCTGATACAATACTACTACTATAATAATAATTAATATTAATATTATTATTGTTATTTTGGCACTACACATGGAACCCAGAGGTGGTGTTCTTCTGAGGTACAACCCCAGCCCCATCTCTGTTTTATTGTTTTGAAACAGGATCTCACTAAGTTGCTGAGACCTCACTAAGAAGCTATCGCTGGCTTCTAACCCGCAATCCTCCTGTCTCAACCTACCAGGTACTGGGATTACAGATGTGTGCCACTGTACCCAGCTTTACATGACCAATATTATTAAAATTATTTTCCCAGTTAGGTGAGAGGTGATTGATTCCTTATCTGTTTGTTGACTTGAAACTATGTATCAAAACAAAAGGAAATTATAAAAGAAGAGCCTTATCTAGTCTTGCTACAAGTATTCCATGTTCTAGGGCCTTGTAATTTTTTATCTAGTACATTTCATGTTATGTTACTTGAATAAGTTCATCCATTCTTGTCTACCTTTCTCTTGCTTTATATGTTAGAGGCGGTGCTGTCAGGACGGATTGTACTTTTCTTTTTTAGTCTTTTTTTTTTATAGCTTCTTCTGTTTTCTGTGAAATTTTCTTAACATGATATTCTGAATACTGCTGCATTTTTTAAATGTGTCTAATTAAAGTACTAATTTCTAAAGGCTCTTGTTTTCTGGTGTTCATTTTTACAGCATCCTTTTCTTCTTTCATGGTAGAAATTTCTCTTTCAGGATACTGATTAGAAGTTGACTTTTATTTGTAATAAATATATATATATCAATTTCCTTTTTTGTTCCTTCTTAGGATATTTATGTAGTTACTTAGTTTAGTTTGAATCTTTTAGAGAAGAAATAAGAATATGTTCTGATATACTATAAAACTTAATACCTAATTCATATTTACTTTTTTTTTTTTTTTTTTGGTGGTACTGGGATCCTTGGAAGCCCTTCTACCTCCAGGCTACACTCCCAGACCTATTTTTACATTTTTATTTGGAAACTGGGTCTCCTAAGCCAGCGTGGCTGGCTTCGAACCTTCACGATCCTCCTGTCTCCACCTCCCAAGCGCGGGGATTACAAGCATGCGCCACCATGCCCGGCCATATTAACATTTCTTGAATTGTTAAAAATAAACCTTTTATGGTTGGTTTCCTCAAATCAGGATTCACGCATTGAAATTGATTAGTAGTCTCTTTGTTACATAGACTGGACAAGATGTCCTTCATTTTTGAAGTTGTCTAATTTCTTTTTTTCTTTTTCTTTTTTGGTGGTACTGGGATTGAACTCAAGACATTCTGCCTCTGAGCTACACCTTCCCCCTCACCCTTTTAAATTTTTATTTGAAACTGAGTCTCTAGGTTGCTGAGAGTCTTGCTAAATTGCTGAGACTGATTTCAAACTTGTGATTATTCCGCCTCGGCTTCCCAAGTTCTGTGATTATAAGTGTGTGCCAAGATGCCTGGCTAGGAGTTGTATAATTTCTTTATATCATTTCATTTTTTCTTTTATCCCTATATTAACTATTAAAGTCAAAATTGGATCTAAAATACACATTCGGCCGGGCATGGTGGTGCACGCTTGTAATCCCAACATTCAGGAGGCTGAGACCGAAGGATCGCAGTTCGCGGACAGCTCAACTCAGTGAGACCCAGTTGCAAAATAAAGAATAAAAAATAGTGCAGGGGGTGTAGCTCGGAGGTTAAATGCCCCTGGGTTTCACCCCCAGACCTGCAAAAAAAAAAAAAAAAAAATATATATATATATATATATATATATGTATGTGTTTATATCAATTCACGCAAAATACTTTGTCTTAAGTAATATGTATTTCATAATGCATCTTACTAAGAGGTTAAAAAAAAAAGCAAAGTTTCCCTGTTTTGGTATGTGTGTATTGGAAGTTCCGTAAAAGCTAGATGATCCTTCGTTTTCTGTACTGAGCTTTAAATCCAGAACATTCTACCTCTGAGGTACACTCCTCTTCTATTTTATTTGGAACCAGTCTTGGTAAGTTGCTGAGAGACTAAATTGTCAAACCTGTGATCCTCCTGTCTAATCCTCCCAAGTACTGAGATCACGGGTAAGCACCACTGAGCCCGGCTTTGTTCTTAAGAGTAGGACACTAGGCCAGGCATGGTGGTGCACGCTTGTAATCCTCAGCTACTTAGCAAGGCCCTTCACAACTGTTTCAAAAAATAGAAAAGACTAAAAAATAGGACTGGGAGTATAGCTGAGGTAAAATGCCCTGGGTTCCATCCTCAGTACCACACACACACACACACACACACACACACACACACACACACACACACACACAAAGTGGGACACTAAAAATAATGAAACTTGGACATGTATAGAAGTATGTTCACTTTCTGTCCCAGTTTTCTCAATCACATAGTGACTTGCAGGTAGTGACTTGGACTATTATGGTGGCATTTCTAAAGATACTAGAAATAAATATAGTAAATCCAATGTGTATAATTATAGTTCTGTAAGTCTTGAGTATATATAATTAGTTTCTACTTTATTTGGTATGTTATTGATACATTACATCTGGGGAATACTTGACTAAGGAATATAATTTTATTTTCATTGGAACAATGAACAGGAATTAAAACTTTAGATGATTTGCAGCTCAGAATATATCCTGTAAGTTTTATTTTTTATCATTAATAACTGGAATTTATCTTTTCCTATTTCTGCATAAGAAAACATACTTTGTATTATCAGAAGAATTCTATCCAGTGATATCTCTTGGCTATCTTGGAACTTTAAGGAGAACTGAATAAGATGGTGCAGTGGCTCAGGGAACGCGTGGCTACTTTGTTGGAATCCCGAGGAATTTAGAAATGGTAATAATTTCTGTAAAGTAACCTGATATTGACCTAGTTTTGGTCCAGAGCAACCTTGGAGACTGACTAAATTCTGACCAGATAACAGATAATAGAAGAAAACTGGTCAGGAAACATTTAAAGGAAATCCTTAATTGTCAAGAATATGTAGATGCCTAGTCTACACATGCTGAATTAACTGGATGAGTATGTTCACAGGGTCATAATATGTTTTGTGTAGTTAGTGACTTTCTGGATTATAAATTCCCATGAGACGGGTTCTTTAAAGAGCTGAAGTTTTTATTTTCAAAGTTTTAAGTAGATGTCCATGTAACCTACCTAATGCTGTTTCACTCAAATGTCTTTTCTTTCTTCCCTGTAACAGTTGTACAGAAGATTCTGACTTTATTTGAGGCTTACATGTAGGTGAATATCCATTTCTCCACTGATTCAGAGGAGTACTGTATACTAAAACAAAAAGAAAGGGAATATAAAGCTTTAGTTTAACACAGATAATGAACATCTTAATTGGTTTTTATTTATAACTATACAATTTCAAGATATCAGTCCAAAATTACATATAATTAAATACCTAAGTACAAGATAGATAACTTTTAAGCTAAAAATACATGATTCCTTAAAAATATCATCAGGAAATGCCCAATTTTCTGTATTTGCTCCATTTTTTGAAGAGAATGAAAAGGGAAGATGACCTGTTCTCAAAGTCTCCAAATTAGTGAGGATTGGTCCAGATCTGTTAATCCTGGCTGAGGATGCTCTAAATCCTGAAGTTGCATACCCTTAAAACTGGAAGTATTTCAGGACCAAGTAAAATTCAACATGGTCACTTCAGACCATGTTGAATTGCCTGGCAATCTTACACATTTTTAAAGGGTAAATAGAGGGCTGGATGTATAACAATTATAGAGTTGCAATTATTTTGCTATTCTATTATAAGCAAATAATTTGTCCTTCTGTTACCTTCTTATTTCTTAGATGAAGTAACACTTCAAGTAGGGTCAAAAGTAGCTGATGGCAAGGGGAAGAGAGAATAGCTTGTCCTGGAAAGGCCCAAGGCAGCAGGGACAGGAACAATCAGGGAACTGAACAGGTATGTAGTGTAAAGTAAGGAGCCTGGTGAGAAAGAACCACAAGCAGGCAGGAGCCAGCCTAGATAGGTGGGCTTTAGGATTCCTCTATTACAAATATTTCCTTTCAAATGTGTTCAGAGGAATGGGGCTGGAGTTTTAGATTTGCACTGCTGGCTGCAATAAGAATTTGCATATCTCTAATTATGCTCAACTGGGTATGACTGAAATGAAGGTGGGAAGACTTGAAGCAAAATTAATAGATCATATTGACAACTTGGTGGGTAGTTAAGATACAAAGTGGGGATAAAAAAAGGCTGAGCCCTAATGTTTGGGGGTTGCTTGTGTGTTATGGTTGCATTGTTCCTCTTATCTGTGCACATTTTTTTTTTTTTTTTTTTGTGGCAGGTCTGGGGATGAAACCCAGGGGCATTCAACCTCTGAGCTACATCCCCTGCCCTATTTTTTATTCTTTATTTTGAAACAGGGTCTCACTAAGTTGCGGAGGGCCTCACTAAGTAGCTGAGGCTATCCACAAACCGCGATGTTCTAGTCTCAGACTCCAGAATGCTGAGATTACAAACATGCACCACCACACCTGGCTTTTATCTGTACACTTTAAAAGATAAGTAAACCTAGCTGGGGCATGGTGGCACACGCTTGTAATCCCAGCATTCAGGAGGCTGAGACAGGAGGATCACGGTTCACAGACAGCCTCACCTACTTAATGAGGCCTTCTGCAACTCATTAAACCCTGTTTCAAAATAAAGAATAAAAAATAGGGCTGAGGGTATAGCTCAGAGGTAGAATGTACCTGGGTTCCATCCCAGTGCCGGAAAAAAAAAAAAAAAAAAAAAAAAGATAATTAAACTTACTTGGGACATACTCAAACTTAAAAAAAAATTGAAGCACTACAAAGAATTTCCAGCCAGGCATGGTGGTGCATGCTTGTATCCCAGCATTTGGGAGGCTGAAACCAGAGGCTCGCGGTTCGTGGCCACCCAGTTCCTAGTTAGCCTCAGCTACTACTTAGTGAAGCTATTTGCAACTCAGTGAGACCCTGTTTCAAAACAAAAATGAAATATAGGGCTGGGGGTATAGCTCAGAGGTAGAATGCCCCTGGGCTCCATCCCCAGTACCACACACACACACACACACACACACACACACACACACACACACACACAATTTCCATATGCCCTTTATGCCCTTTTCTCAGATTCCCCAAATATTAAATTTTGTCACATTTGCTTTACTTTTCCTTCAGAACTTAATTTTCCTCCATGATGTTTACCCCTTAATTTATCTTCACAAAAGAACATTCTTCTATATAGCTACATGTGTCACAAGACAAATTCAGAGTATTATGCACCTGTTAGACCTATAATGTTCTTTGTCAAAAATTCCAATCACTCTTTTAGTCTCTAAAGTCTTATATCTGAAACAGTTCTACTGTCTCCCTTAACCTTTCATAACCTTGAATATTTTGATAACTACAAGCCCTTGAATTTGTTTTGTGTGGTATTTCCTCATGAGATGAATTATGTATTTACTCTTTAACTCTATTTTACTTCTCCCCACTTCCTAGATGCCTGATGCAAAATCTAATAGTGTAGAGTAAATCCAAACTTGGTGGTAAGGCATAAAAATATCTGTCTGCTTACTTTTACAAAATTCTCTCTGCAAGAATATAAGCTATCTGAACCGGGCGTGGTGGCGCATGCTTCTAATCCCCGCGCTTGGGAGGCTGAGACAGGAGGATCGCGCAGGTTTGAAGCCAGCCTCAGCTGGCTTAAGAGACCCTGTTTCCAAATAAAAAATATAAAATAGATCTGGGAGTGTAGCCCAGAAGTTGAAGGCCCCTGGGTTCCATCCCCAGTACCAAAAAAAATATAAGCTATCTGCAGATAATTGAACACATCACATTGTTTTCTATCTCCGTGTTCTGTGTTTTTTTTCTATTATTTAAATCCTGCATTTTAATCACCTGGGACCTTATTAAAGTGCAGAATCTCAGGCTCTATTCTAGACTTCTTGAATCAGAATCTGCCTTCTAACAATATTCTTTAAATAATAAATTTGCACATTAAAGTTTGAGAAGTACTGATTTGGAGTACCCGAATGTTCCTTCTCTAAATTGTTCCAAGATAACATTTGGCATTGCCATTTTTCCCTTAAGCTCTCTTTTACTCTTGTTCTTAGTTACAGACTCCTTTATAAAATATTTCTCTCGTACCTTATAATAGCTGCTCATAGCTACTTTCCCTGTTTGCACTGTAACTTCTTTGATTTCCTCTGATTTGCCTTTAATAATCTGCCTGGCAGATTATTAGATGTTGAGCTCTAGTTATAACTAATTCTATAGAAATCATTACTAGTTAAAAAAAAAAAAAAACTACTGACCAGGTATATAAGAAAGATATACAGGATGAAACTTAGTTAATGTAAATAATGTTTAATTTAATTTGGGGTAATAATGGTAGGAGATAAGAGTTTGATATACAAAAAAATACCTCATTGATTTGTCTGCAACAAATAGCTCATTGATATTGCAGCATTTAACTCAAGTTATTCCATCTCTATCCTGTTATATGTGACAAGTAACATGTCATTACATTATCAACAGATTGTTGTGTGTCTTAACATTTATGCTGCCTTAAGTCAAACAGTAGAGTAATAACGTACCATATATAATAAGGATAGATGTACAATTGTATTTTTTTATCCCATAACACTCTTATTTCTGCAGATGGTTGCCTAACATTCCTCTGATTAGAGACTGTCATTTAGGTATTCCCTAGTAGTTGAATATCATTGTTGTTATTATCATCACACTACTTCTATTGTGGAAATTCTTAAAATAATCATGTTTATGGGTTAAGTGTTTTCCTTTTTTTGGGGGGGGGGTGGCGGGAATGTCTCAGGATAAATCTCCAGGAGAATTAGATCATGAAGAAGTACTTGTGCATAACTTCTATCTTCTAGTACTTCATTCTTTCTTTAGCTATGAACATTTGTTCTTTGTCTTTGACTTTCATTTTTTAAAAATAATCATTTTTACTGTGGAAAATCTTCAAAGAAATACAAAAGTCTAGGATGAACTTCCATGCCCTGTTTCCATCCTTACATGAGGTTTTAAGATACATTTTGTTGTTGTTGTGATACTGGGGATTCAACCCAGGGGCATTCTATCTCCAGGCAATACCCCCAACTCTTTATGTTGAAACAGGGCCTCAGTAAGTTGCTGAGGGTCTCACCAAATTGCTGAGGCTGATCTCAAATCCATCATTCTCCTGTCTAAGACTTCCAAGGACTGGGATTACAGGTGTGTGCACCACATCCAGAAATTTTAAGATATTTTTAAGGTTGTATATTCTACTTTAGTAGATATGTGACCATATATCTATTACATTCTTCACGTTGTTTTCGTTATCCTAAAAATGCTAAGACGAATATATTTGTGAATTATGATTGTTCATATTTAGGAATGGAATAAGATACTTGGAATAACTAGGTCAGAATACACAACGATTTAGTAAATATTTATTTTGACCAAGTACAAAAATAAACCAGGTAGTTTTCCCCACCATGAGCTTACAAAAATTAAAAATACATAGTTTAAAGGCCATGTAAGTGCTTCCCCGAAAGGCTTGTAGCAGCTCTCAGTTGATCTGAAGTATTTAAGAACGTGTACCAGAACTGACTGTAATGTTTAAACTTACCAACATAAAAGAATGTCGGGAGTTGCTATCTAATGTCACTGATAAAAGTTGGTTGTTTAGGGCATGGACTTTGAGTCAGAATGCTTGAGTCTCAGTCCTAGCTTTACCACTAGCACTGCCACTATTCAGCTATGATTTGGGGAAGGCTATTCAAGCATAATAATACTTACCTCACAGGTAAAAAGAATTAATTGTAATATAAAGTGATTCTAATATAAAGTTCGTCAACCAGTTCTGGCCTATAAAGAGTGCATCATAAGAATTTGTTGTTGTTAGCATGTATTGACTAAGCCACCCTTTCTATACTGATAGGAAAATACCGCTTTCATCAACCGGGGCCTATCTTTAGGCCTTTTATTTAGTTCTCTTGACCTGACTTCTACCAGAACCACCTTATTTAATGATTATAACTTTATAAAACATTTTGATATCTGACACCTCCTCCTTTAGGTCTTTAAATTTTTATTGGCAATTCAACATTTTCTGAGGTAAATTTCAGGATAACTTTGTTCAAAAAGATTTTGATAAGAATTATATTCTATGTAGAAATTAGTTTGGGAAATACATCTTAAGTTTACAACACTATCTTCTAACAAGAATATGGGTTATTTCTCCCCATAGAGGAACATCCTCTCATGTCCTCAGCAAACTAAGTTTTCTTTATGTAAGTCCTTGTTAAAGTTTAATCAGAAATTTGTTTTCATTGTCACATGTCTAGGTTTCTTTATTCCTTTATATAGTCTGTCTAGATATTTATAGTATTTATAAAAACTGCTGATGTTTTTGTTCTAGTGGTAGGGAGTGTAAACCCAGAGCCTTCCTACCTCTGACTTACACCCCAGCCCTAAAAGTTGCTGCTTTTTACAATAAAATTTAAGTTCCAACAGGCATTCTTTGGCTCTTGAGTTCTTAGTTTGTACTACTTTTTTCACTTTAAGATTGTAGGTTTATAAATGATCTAAACTTGTTAGAGTTATATATAGTTGTGTTTAAGCATAAACAATGTTTTCACAGCTCTTTCAGAGCACATTTCATTATAATTTTTTAGTTTTATGTTGTTTTAGTTTTATTAAAAATTCCTAGAACCAACCATCAGAATTTATTTATGATATGAATGTGTAAAAAATTTTACTCCAAAAGACTAATGTACTTTTTGTGGAATGCTTCTCTACTTTCCCATTGATAAATAATTTGTCCCTGATCCTAAAGTAAAGAAGAAACTATATAATCTGCTCCACAATCTGCAAATAAAATACTTTCTATGCTATGGATTTTGGGCATGTTCCTGTGATAGGATTTCTCAAATTTTCCAGTAATTCCTTGTATATTTTCCTTTTTAGTCTTCCCAATTCACTATGAAATAAGTTAAATCAGATTTATTAGAACTTCAAGTTACATTGTATTAAACATGATCTACCAAAGAATTGATATTCTTACTAATTTTATCATACAGGAATTCTATTTTTCCATATTTAAATTTTCTACAATCAATAATTCATAAATTTCATTCAGTAGGTAGCATACATTTCTTGTTTTCCTTTTTGATTCTGGGGATGGAACTCTGCACCTCACTCAGGCTAGGCAACTCCTGTGTGTTTTCTATTTGTTGTGTGAGATCAATGAAAAGTGAGTATTGAAAATTAAGGATTCGCTGGGCGTGGTGGCGCACGCTTGTAATCCCAGCATTTGGGAGGCTGAGACTAGAGGATCGCGGTTCGCGGACAGCCTCAGCTACTTAGTGAGGCCCTCTGCAACTCAGTGAGACCCGGTTTCAAAATAAAGAATAATAAAAAAAAATTGGGCAGGGAGTGTAGCTCGGAGATCAAATGCCTCTGGCTTCCATCCCCAGACTCGCAAAACAAAATAAAACAAAAAAAAATTAAGGATTCATTCTTTTGCTAAATTTTATTTACTTAGAATGCAAAATATGAAAGATATATTAAAGGTTTATAAAACACAAGATTTGTAAATGTAACATACCAGGTGTTGGTGATATGATACAGTCGTCTACAAATTTATTTTCAGCAAGATCTCCTTTTACTTCAGTCTTTTTAAATAATGTTTCAAAATGAAAATGAAGAGGCACATCTAGAAAAATAAAAAAATTTTTCATTAAACACTATTCTTTACAGACTAATAATTTTTCTTCCTTTCATACCTAAACTTAGAGAAATAAGTTAGAACTTCAAGAAATATCAAAATACTCTCCAAGCATGGTAGCAGTAGTTTAGAGGTTACTGATTAGGTAAAATTAATAAATAAGATGAACAACTTTATGAATTTCCTAAAAATAGTATGTAAGATGAGTAGTAATTGTAATTACTAATAAATACTATTCATAGATGAAACAAATGTACCCAGTAGGTCTTTTCTGTGACACTGGGGATTGAATTCAGAGACATTCTACTTCTGAGCTACATACCCAGCCTGATTTTATTTCTTACTTGGAAATTTATGTCTTATTTAGAAAACTGTAATCCTGTCTCAGCCTCTCAGGTACTGGGATTACAAGTGTGTGCCACCACGCCTGGTTCCCAGGTCTTTAAGAAAGCCTATGACAAACCAGGCTGACTTATATCCATTTCACTCTACCCCTACCACCAAGAGCATTTGAAATAGAGAGGCTTCCAGAGGATATCATTATATGGTTCTAATAACTTGCCTTAACTTAGAAGCAACCTTTTATGAAGCTGTCAATCCTCATATTCTCTTACTTTACTAATATTACATTTACATAGGCCAAAAACTGATGGAAAAACTGCCTTAAATACAGTTTAGGGAATTCAGCTTACAATGTTTGTATGTTTTATACCCTTACATTAAAGGGGACCTATGCAATAAAAAGTTGTGTACTGCGTTTATTAATTAAAGGGTTTTTTTATTTCAAAAATGCAAAAATCATCTTTTAAAGTGTAATATATACCTAAGCTTTTCCATATGAGGGGAGGGAAGTAGTTCACAAAGCAGTTTGCTACCCAAAGACATTTAGACAACTAGTTACAAATATATAAATCAGGATAGACTCAGGAAATATCAGTATTTTAAGCACAAAAATGTATCACTTTAAAAAAATACTTATAAATATGCCAAAAAAAAAATGGGCATGATGGTCCATGCCTATAATTCCAGTCAGTACTTGGTGAACTGAGATGGGTTTGAGGCCAGCCCTCAATTTAGCAAAACCTTGTTTGAAAATGAAAAGGGCTAGTGGGGGTATAGCTTGGAGGTAGAATGCCCCAGAGTTCAGTGCCCAGTACCAAAAAGAAAATAATGATAAAAGCATGGTTCTGGGAAATGTCTCTCAGATCAACGCCTAGCTCCATAACACTAGCTGAGGATTTCTTGGGTAAATAACATCCTCTAAGCTTAATTTTCTCATGTAAAATGACGAGGACAGTAGTATCTAGTTTCATGGGATTTGTAAGAAACAAGAAAAGTGCTTAATCTACACAGGGCCCAGTATGTGCTAAGACTAAATGTTAGCAGCATTATTATACTATTTCTTCCAACTAAGGTTTTCTCAAAGATGGGACTAAAATAATTCCTATTGGTAACTTTAAAAGAACGGTATAAGCCAGGCGTGGTGGCGCACACTTGTAATCCCAGTGCTTGGGAGGCTGAGACAGGAGGATCGCGTGGGTTCGAAGCCAGCCTCAGCTAGTTAGTGAGGCTCTCAGCAACTTAGTGAGACCCTGTTTCAAAAATAAAATATAAAATAGGGCTGGGAGTATAGCCCAGAGGGAGAAAGCCTCTGGGTTCCACCCCCAGTACCACACACACACAAAAAAGAATGGTATAGCTAAGTTGCCATTCTACTACTGATAAGAACTAAACTAAGATTCAAGGTAGGGCAGTAGGTATAAAAAATGGTATATTACAAAAAGAAACAATATTTTTACTTTGAAAATATAAATGACTATTACCACAAACTGAAAGGGAAACAAAGGGCCATTTGAGAAATTCCCCAATAAAGAGGAGACCCTGAGATAACCAATGTTTTTCTACTTGAAATATTTACATTAAATAGAATAGAAAGACTGGAAAAGTTCCCTCCAAATTTCAGAACTGGCAATGTAAAACCGCCTTAAAGATAAGGGGATGTATATGCCTCATTTATGGAATTAAGAGATTCACAGATTCTCTAGAGGCTCAAGTGGAAACTACATATAGGCAGTTTTCTTACCACCTGAAGAAATATGATATTGATTATAAATGGAGAAATACTATACAACAGGGATAAAACTCATTAAAACAGCACATTAGAAAAAGAACACTGAATTACTACTGAGAAACATTTCAGTAACAGGTATGGTATCAATAAAATGCTCAAAGTTTAACAAAGGCGATTAAAAGGTAGTTATCAAGTTAAATTTGGTTAAAAGGAAGTTAAATCAGTTTACACAGAACATTACCTCTGTATGTGACTAGATGAGAACTATTTAATTTTAGTGAAAAATGATAAAACTTTATTAGACTCTCTGTAAATTTTAAGATTAGATTGCACTAAGTAGATATTCAGAGTTACTTAGAGTCTTTTCTGAGGAGGCTTACCTGATGGCAATGACAGGACAGAATGAAAAGAAGAATCTAACGCTGAGAGCCGTTCTCTTAACCTCTGAGACTGTGAACTGTGCTCCCAGTTACTCCAAGTTGAAGTTGACTGCAGGCATGGCATTTGTGTAGTATTTAAAAATGTTTCTTTTGAAGGCAAAGTCTGCAAGGAAAAAAAAATAATAAAAGACTTCATTTTTCCTTCAAGACTGAAGCAAGATAACAGTTATAATGCCAAATCTGGATGACACCACTCGAGGCACCTTGGTTTAATAAGTTACCAGAAACGAAAAGCGCTAAAATGACAAATGAAGCCAGGAATCTGGCAGGGTCTAACTAGCCTCTAGCCTGTTTAAGTTTTTATTTTCATTTTTCGGGGGCAGGGGTTGAACCCAAGGACATGCTACCTCTGAACTTCACCCCCAACCCTTTTGAAATTTATTTTGAAACTGGGATCTCAATAAATTGCAGAGGCTGGCCTCAAACCTGCAATACCTGACTTAGCCTACCCACAGGTGAGCTGTACCACAACTGGCCATTTTGGTTTTTCAATGTGAAAAGTAATGTCTATGAAAATAGGCCTTTTTTCCATCCTAGAAAATAACAGTAAAAATAAAAGAATCCATGATTATAGCCTATCCATTTATTTATGCCAGATTTATTTCTTGGAATAAATTTTTTTTTTTTTTTGTGGTACTGGGGTTCCTGAAACAACTACCTCTGGGTTACACTCCCAGACTTATTTTTATATTTTTTATTTGGAAACAGGGTCTCTTAAGCCGGCGAGGCTGGCTTCGAACCAGTGCGATCCTGTCTCCGCCTCCCAAGCGCAGGGATTACAAGTGTGCGCCACCACGACTGGCGCGAAGAATAAAAGTTTGTAGTTCACTTTTATTATAAAAGCCTTACAAAGCATGGTGGCACACACCTGTAATCCCAGTACTTGGGAGGGTGAGACAGAGCAACTGAAGGTTTGAAGCCAGACTCAGCAATTTACCAAGACTCTTAGTAACCTAGTGAGACCTTGTTTCTAAATAAAAAATAAAACAGGGCTGGGGGTGCAGTTCAGAGATAGAACGCTTCTGGGTTTAATTCCCAGCACCAATCAATCAGTTTCATTTCTTTCATTCAACCTTAATACCTTCTTGTTTCATTATTATTTGGGTGATTTCATCATACTGGATGGACTCACCAGTTCAGTAGAAAATAAAAGCAATGAAAGGAGATTTTCTTGTTTTGTTCCCTGATTATAAAATGAATGATGTGACTGGGCATGGTGGTAAACACCTGTAATCCCAGTGCTTAAGCTGCGGAGACAAGAGGATTGCAGGTTCAAGGACAGCCTTATCAAGTAGTGAGATTCTCATCAACCTAGTGAGCCTGTTTCAGAATAAAAATAGAATAGGGCTGGGGGTGTAGCTCAAATGTAGAATGTCCATGGGTTCAGTTCCCAGTACCGCACACACACACACACACAAAATGTGAATAATTGTGTTTTGGTATCCTAATCATCAGGATATATTTCTAGTTTGCCAGAACTTTGAAAAATAGATTAACATTGAATACGGAAATTAATACATGCTTTTTCTGAACCTACATAGCTTTTTAAAATCAGTGTGAACTGCATTGATAATTTATTATTATTAATTTTTTTTTTTTTGCGGTACTAGGGGTTGAACTCAGGGGCATTCTACCTCAGAGCTATATTTCCAGCCCTATATTTTTATTCTTTATTTTTAAACAGGGTCTCCCTAAGTTGCAGAGGCCTTGCTAAGTAGCTGAGGCTGGCCTCGAACCTGCAATCCTTCTGTCTCAGCCTCCTAAGTACTGGGATTACAAGTGTGTGCCACCATCCCCAGCTCCATTGACAGCTTTTTAAGTGTCAGATCGAACTTTGAATTTGTTTTATTTTTTTATGTAGTACTGAGTTTTGAAGTCAGGGGCATTTTACCTCAAGGCTATATATATAACTTTTAAAAAAAATAATTTTGTTGGTGCATTGTACTCGCACATAATTATGTACTTGAGAGTATTTTTGTTTGGAAACAGGGTCTTGCAAGGTTGCTGAGGGCCCTGCTAAATTTTGAGGCTGGTCTGAAACCTGTGTGCCTCCTGTCTCAGCCTCCCAAGTACTGTGATTACAGGCATGCATAATAGTGCCCTGCTCAAACT
Organism: Muscardinus avellanarius; assembly: GCF_963383645.1. Taxonomy (NCBI): domain Eukaryota; kingdom Metazoa; phylum Chordata; class Mammalia; order Rodentia; family Gliridae; genus Muscardinus; species Muscardinus avellanarius. Next base: position 28,756,602 of record NC_137787.1, on the reverse strand, counting down.
TGGATAATTTTTTAGGAATTTTTCTATAGGTTATCAATCTTACTTTTTTCAAAGAGTAATCAGTTTTGTTGACTTTCTGTATTGTAGGTTTATATTTCACTGGTTCTTTGTTTTCCTCAGGATTAACCAAGTATTTTTTTATATTTCCCCTTTTAACTTGTACTTATACAAGATTCATTCACTCTTCTTTTAGTGGCTTCCCTGAAAATTGCAATGTAAACCCTTAACCTATTGGCTTTTATAGTCTAACACAAATTATTCCTTTAATGATTCCCTGAGCCATGACATTAGAACTCCATTTACTCTACTTTTGTATTGTCATTGTCAGGAATTCCACACATATTTACTGCCCTGCAATATAGTACCACTGTTATTTTTACCATCAGCATTCATGTATATTACCTGTATATTTATCCCTTTTCATTGCTCCTTTAGTTCCTTTAGTTCCCTACTTTGATCTGGGACCATATTCATTATCTCTTTTTCTATTACCATAGTATAGATTAGCAGTCAACAAATTCTTTGTTTTTGTCTCAAACATTTGTACATTATCTGTTTTTAATAAAATTTTTGTGGATATAAAATTCTTCTTTTATTTTTCCTTTTTCAGTTCTCTAAGGAAACTTTTTTCTGACTTCTCTTCCACTATTTCTGTTGAGTAGTTTGCTACAGGTCTTTTTGCCACCATTTGAAGATAATATGATGTGTGTTTTGTTAGTGGGGACTGAACCCAGGGGCATTTTACCTCTGAGCTATACCCTAACCTTTTTATTTTTTGTTTTGAAATAGGATCTCACTAAGTTGCTGAGTCTTATTACATTGCTGAAGCTGTCCTTGAACCTGCGATGTTCCTATCTCAGCCTACCAAGTACTGGAATTACAGATGTGTGACACCACACTCAGCTGAAAATGTCTTTTTCATCCCTGGCTGCTTCATTATTGTCTCTGCCTTCACTTTTTTATTATCATAATGTGTTACCTTAGTCTGTTTGGGCTGCTATAACAAAATAACATAGATTTGGTGTCTTGTAAATAACAGAAATTTATTTTTCACAAATTTATTTTCCAAAGAGCTGGCAAGATGTAGATCAAAGTGCTTTCTCATCTCCCCATGGCTGTATTCTCTCTGGAGTGCCATATGATGTGGATGGGAGTGCTGTGTGGGCTCCACTGTATAGGGTATTAATCCCATTTCTGAGGGATTACCCTCACAATCTGAGCATCTCCCAAAGGTCCTACCTTCAAACACTCACACTGGACATTAGATCTCCACTTATGGGCTGGGAAAAAGCATTCAGTCTACAGCATGCTACTCTGTTCGCCTTCCCCCAGCATCACTCATTCCAGCATCACTTAAAAAAACCCAAAGTCAGCTGGGCATGGTGGCGCGTGCCTGGAATCCCAGTACTTAAGGCTAAGACAACAGGATCACAGGTTCCAGGATGGCCTCAGCAAGGCCTTGTTTCAAAACAAAAGCTGAAAGGGCTAGGGATATAGTTCAGAGGCAGAATGCCCCTGGGTTCAATCCCAGTATTGCAGACAAGTAGAGTTTCATCAAGATGTGATATGAGCAAGACTCAAGGTACAGTTCATCCTGAGGCAGATTCCTCTCCAGCGGTAACCCTTTGAAACCAACAAATTATGCCTCCAAAATATAATGACAGGACAGACACAGGATAGACATTACCATTCTAAAATGAGAAGTAGGAAAGAACAGTTACATAATGACATTAAAAAAAGGAAATCTAAACATTTGTTCAGGTACTAAATCAGCTTCAAAGTATAAGGAAAACCTGAAAGAGCTAAAAGATGAAACTGACAGAAGTGCAAAATCAATAAGGATGTAAAGCATGACCACAGTCAGTACTATCAACTAAGTGAACCTAGCAAACAGAAAAAACCACCGACTCCACTCTGTAAGGCTGCATGGAATAGAATATTCATATGCTATATGATCAAAAAATATGAACTGAAAGGGAATAAAATCATATAGAATGTGATTTTCAACCACAAGGCAATTGAATTAGAGATCAGTAACAGACATTTGGGAAATACTCAAATTCTTGAAAATTAAACATAGTTATTGCTGGGCATGGTGGCCCATATCTACAATCCCAGTACTTGGGAGGCCAAGACAGGATGATAGCAGATTCAGGGCCAGCCTCATCAATTCGGTGAGGCCCTCAGCAACTTATGGAGATCCTATTTCAAAATAAATAAAATAGGACTGGGGCTGTAGCTTGGAGGTAGAATGTCCCCAATTTCCATCCCCAGTACCAAAAGAAAAAAAAGTTGGGAAAAAAAGCAATTCAAACCAAAGTAAACATCATTTACATATGATACCACCACATACCCAATAAAAGAGGTAAAAATGGATTGATGATACTGTGTTAAGGCAACAATATACTGCTTGTGGTAATGTGATACTATCAACTACATTGCAGAAGACTATTTACAAGCAGCTTAATTCATGATGGCCCCAAATCAGCAACAACTCAAATGTTCAACAGCAGATAAATAAATGGTGATACACACACGTGCAATAGTCTTCACTCCTACTAATCCCTTTCACTCCTACTGGCATCATTCTAATGTATTTTATGTGTATCCTTTCATGTGTATGCATCATTATGGAGCACACCATATAGTGGGGGTGGGGGTAATAGAGATTGAACCCAAAGGGGGTCTGCCTGATCTACACCTCAGCCCTATTTTATTTTTATTTTGAAACAGGATCTCACTAAGTCACTATGTATTAGGCTTCAACCTATGATCCTCTTCACAGCCTCCCAAGTACTGGGATTACAGGTGTGTGCCACCATTCCTTGACCCAAACAAACTAATTTTAATATTTAAATCTACATATATAATAATGCTCTGGATATCTCACTTTGGGTCCATTTGTCTATCTTGAGCCAGCACCCATACTATACTTGACTACTGTAAATCAGTATCTGGAAGTCCTACTACTCATTCACACCCTTACTTTTTTTTTTTTTTTGTAGGTTTGGGGATGGAACCCAGGGGCATTCGACCTCTGAGCCCTACCTCCTGCCCTATTTTTTATTCTTTATTTTGAAACAGGGTCTCACTGAATTGCAAAGAGCATCACTAAGTAGCTGAGGCTGCCCGCGAACCACGATTCTCTGGTCTCAGCCTCCCAAATGCTGGGATTACAAGCATGCGCCACCACGCCCAGCTTACACCCTTACCTTTTTTGTTAAAAAAAAAAAAAAAAATTGGGTTACTACGTTTCAGAAAATCTAGCTAAATTTTTTTCTAGCTAAATTTTTGACAAAGATTACCTTCAGTTCAGGAGGCTAAATGTCTCCCACTATTTAACATTTTATATCCTATATAAAAGGTTTAAATTTATTTCTATAATAAAACCTCCAGAGGAGGCCAAGAACAAAGGCTCCCAGCTCTATAAATTTATCTGCCCTGGCCTGATGTCAGGTCCACCAATCGGAGAAATACACAACTGCTTTGCTCTCCCTCTCTCCTAATGCCCCATAAAAAGCCCCTAATCTGTAAGGAAGAGGGTTCCTGACTTTTGTGGACTCTTCCCTGTCAGCTCCCCCTCTCAGGCTTTACTCCAAATAAAGCCTATTCTGGTCTGTTGAGCTATGTTTCCCTTTTATCCCTATGTTTTCTAACTAGGTTTATGCATTCTCTAATAATTCTTAGAAAAAACTCTGATCTTGGTAACATGTTATATTTTTAGTTGGTTATTATTTATGTAGAGAAATGGTGTTCTAATTGTAGATTTCATTGTATTTCCTATGAAATTATTTCATTGGAAAATAATAGTTTTATTTCATCCATAGGTTCAAAGAGACTTTCCCTCAGAATTTTGTTGCCACTCTTCCCTTGTCTGTAGTCGTCTAATTATCAGGATTTCAATGGCAACTCCATTCTTACCCATTGCAGGACATATGTTTCATTGTTAGCTTTGTTTTCTGTTCAGAAACTTAAAGATCTGATGTCCTAGATATTCAGAAATTTTATGATAATCTAAGTGTGGGCCTTTTAATTCATAATGTTCAACAGATAATTAGCCCATTCAAACTGATGATACCCTATCTTTTTATAGGTTTGGGAAATATTTATGTATAATTTTCTCTGTGTTCTGGGAAATTTCTATTACTTTGTTCTACTTTTTACATTGAAACTTTAATCCAGCAATTTTATTTTTAATTTGAAAAGGTACATTCTTGTTTTATGTTGGCTTCTTTATTACAGTATAGTGTCCTGGAAGTTATTTTCTGTTCTTTTATCTCTTTCCACCAAGGTCAGCTATACTGCCTTGGTCTTTTCCTGCTGCCATGTCTTCCTTCTGTGTTTAATTAAGCAGGTATGTCAGAATGCTGTAACTCTAGATCTCCGTCTGGTTTGTTTCCTCCTCATGTCAATCAAGTCTCCAATTAAATGTCAGTTATTCCAGAAAGACCTCCAGAAACTATTCTGTATAAAATAAGCTACTCCTTTCCCTAGAGCTCTTACTTTACATCTATTTTATCTAAAGCACAGCATTATTTAACATTTACATTTTCTCCCAGCTCCCAGTTATAAGCTCCTTGAAGGAAGGAACCCTGTACATCATATTAACCGTGGTCTCCCCAGTGTTGCACATGGTATGTCATAGTGCTCTTTACATAGAAGATGGGAGGGAGGAGAGAAAAGAAATGAGGACATATTAAGCACACTGTTCTAAATAGCTGCTCAGGCCTCAGCTTTTATAGGTGTAGGTTTGCCCCAGTAAGAGTCCTCCCTGAATGGAACAACTAAACATTTTTACATACCTAGGTAGGACTTGTTACCTGGCATCACATCCTCTACTTAGTGGAATTCTGTATCCCTCAAAGTTCATGCATATTAAGCACATACTAACTACCCTGTGCTGCTCCAGTTTGAAGAGAATATGGAAACATTTTAGTCCTTCAAAATTTCTCCTATATAAGGCATACTGTGTCATAAAATAACAATAGAAGTAAAAATTAAAGAATGAGAAGGAAATATGGGAGAATTATTTCTATAACTACAAATGAGGAAGAAATCTTGATCTCTGATTCAAAATTCAAAAGCCATAATAAAAAGATAGATAAATTCAACTACATAAATTTAAAAAATACTTTCAGCCGGGCGTGGTGGCGCATGCTTGTAATCCCAGCATTCCAGAGGCTGAGACTGGATGATCATGGTTCATGGACAGCCTCAGGTACTTAGTGAGGCCCTCTGCAACTTAGTGAGACCCAGTTTAAAAATAAAGAATAAAGCTGGACATGGTGGCACACGCTTGTAATCCCAATGCTTGGGAGGTGGAGACAGGAGGATAATGCAGGTTCAAAGCCAGCCATGCTGGCTTAAGAAACCCTGTTTCCAAATTTTTAAAAAGTACAAAATTAGGTCTGGGAGTGTAGCCCGGAAGTAGAAGGGTTTCCAGGAACCCCAGTACCAAAAAAAAAAAAGAATAAAAAATAGGTCAGGGGGTATAGCTCAGAGGTTGAATGCCCCTGAGTTCCATCCTCAGACCCGCAAAAATAAAAATAAAATAATAATAATAAATAATAATGAATAATAATGCTTTCATGTGGAAAAATTAAGGTTAAAAGAAAAAACGCAAATAGGAAAAAAATCTTAGCAAGTCATAATAAAGGTCAAATTTACTGTGTGTGTTGTGTGTGAAGGTATATAATAAAAATACAATTTGCCTACTCTATATGAAGAACTACAAATCAATAAGGAAAATCCACTCTGAAGAGACAAAGCAATTCTTAGAATCAAAATATGACAATCATGTCAGAACTATTAGACAATCTTAAGCAATTACAATTACTATGTTAGGTGTTTTAATAGATAAAGTAGAAACCAAGAATAGATTGGTGGCCAGGTGTGGTAGCACATGCTTGTAATCCCAGCATTTGGGAGGAGGAGACAGGAGGATGGGTTGGGGTTCATGGACAGCCTCAAATATTTAGTGAGGCCCTTTGTAACTCAGTGAGATCCTGTTTCAAAAATAATAAAATATAGGGCTGGAGGTATAGCTGAGGTAGAATGCCCCTGGGTTCCATCACCAGTACTGAAAAAAAAAAAAAAAAGGATAGGTAAATAGCTGGGTGAGGTGGTGTAGGCTTGTATTGTAAGGCAGGAGGATCAGAGGTTCAAGGCCAACCTCAACAACTTAGTGAAGCCCTCAACAGCTTAGAGAGACTGTTTCAAAACAAAAAATAAAAAGGGCAGGATATACAGCTCAAAGGTAGAATTCCCCTGGGTTTGGTCCCTAGTGCCACAATAAATAAATAAGGAATGCTTTATTTAAAAGCACAACAATCTTTCTAAAACAAATTCCACTATTATGTGTTCAAAAGTTGGAAAATGTAAAAGAACAATTAAAATTTTCCTTGGAAAATAAGAATGGCATTGTGCAAACTGGTGAATTGACTGTTGTAATTGATCAATTTGGTGACTGAACAAGAAAATCTAACTGCAGCTCATCTCCAACCAAAATACAACAAAATGGTGATACTGTATATGAAAATGGAGAGCCTTCAGCAAGGGAAACTACCAGGTTGACTGTCAAAAGGTACTAATGGAGTAAATAATTATGTATTTTAAAACACTCATCTAAAACTTATGCTGTCTGTAGTTAATGGACACAACACACCTTCATCTCTATCCCAAAATATACTAGCTCCAATATGACACGACATGTTAATGGAAAATTATCCTTACCTCCACCAACTGCTAATGTTTCTCCCATAGGCACTCCAGTAGCATCTGAAGATACCATCTTGACATCAAATTGCACTAGCATTATCATCAAAGATCCTCCTATTCAAGAAACACTGGTTTCTTCAGAAAAAAAAATGTATTTTTTTCTGCTAGTATAGCACTGGGATCTGAAATTTAGGAACATATTATCCCCTGACTTCTAATTTTTTTTTTTTATAATTAAGGCAGCCACTGAATGGCAGCAGTTTCAAAATGCCAACATAGAATCTCTGCAGTCAGGAAGGAAGCAGAGAAAAGATCTTCATGGAAGAACCTATTATATGGATCATAACCTTTAAACTACCACATGGTAGAGACCACAAATTTTACCTCCAAGTTGGGAAAGGAGTTGATGATCATAGAGTTTTCTGGATCATAACACCAAAACAACACATGGAGCGTGGCCTACCATGAAATCCATTAGTAATTTTCAACAGTGTCAATCTCGGGTGAACTAGTTGCAGGGAATTATACCCCTAATCAACCAATGATACCTCCCTTTGGCTTCAGTGTTAGCAATAGAAAAGACCTATATGGATCTTGGACACCAGGCTGGGAATAAAAGTGGATTCAACAAAATGGGGTTTCCTTTCTAAATCAAAATGCAAAAACAACTGGTGGGAAGGTCTAAGGGCTCATGACTTGTAGAATGAAGAAACCCTGCCAGATGGCTGGGATATTAATTACACTGAAAATGTTAGGTACTTTGTTGGTCATAACCAAAGAAAAACAGCAGTCAAAGATGATGATGGGAAGTCATCTGTAACTGAAGGCAGTCCACAAACTGCTCATAAACAGAACTTCAAGTAGTACTTGCTCATTTCTGTTACTTGTGTCAATCTAATGTGCTACCCAGCCGGGTAAAGATTAATATGTCTTGGCAGATATCTGAAGATTCCTTCCAACAAATTAAAAACTTGTGATTTGATTTGAGGAGACAATTATATGTGATATTTAGAGAAGGACTTGATTATGGTGGCCTAGCAAGAGAATTTTTTTTTTTTTGCTTTAAGTTTTTGTTTGGTTGGTTTTCTGTTTGTTTTTGTTTTGTTTTGTACTGGGATTGAACCCAGGGGCATTCTACTTTTGAGCTATGCCTCAGCCCTATTTTATTTTTTATTTTAAAACAAAGTCTCACTAGGTTGCTGAGGTTTTTGCTAAGAAGCTGAGGCTGTTCTTCAACCTGCAATCTTCCTGTATCAGCCTCCCAAGTACAGGGATTACAAGCATACATTACCATACCCATCTTAATTTAAGCTTCTAACCCAATGTATTGTTGATTTTGAGTATCTCTAAGATAAATCCAGTATCAACCATTAACTGGCACAATTTTTCATTCTTTTTTCATTGGTTACCATGTTATTGCACTGGTACTATTTCATGACAAGTTTATTGATACAGATTTTCTTTACTGTTCTACAAATGTATACTATGTAAAAACCTTAATATTGAAGACTTGGGAAATCTATTGATGCTGAATTTTATAATTCCCTTATCTGGATAATAGACAACACTGAAGTAGGTCACTTATTGACACACTTTTCTGTTGACATGAAGATTTCGCAAAAAGTTTTCCACATGACCTAAAGTTAAGAGTTTCCAATTTTCTGTTGACTGATGAAAACAAAAGATAAATGTATTGGTTTAATGAAAGAGTAGCATTTTTATCAAGGAATACAAGAACAAACTGAAGCTTTCTTTGATGGTTTTAATGAAGCTGTTCCCCTTCAGTGGCTACAGCATATTGATTAAATAAAAAAAAAAAGATTATGTTGTATGGCATGCAGGAGATTGACTTGGAAGACTGGCAGAGAAACTTTTACCAACATCATACATGAAACAGCAAGGAAATAACTTGGCTTTGGCAGTATGTGAAAGAGACAGACAATGAAGTAAGAATGCAACTATTGAGATTTGCCACTGGAGCTGGCTGCTTATTTCTAGGAGGATTTGCTGAGCTCATAGGAAATAATGGGCCTCAGAAGTTTTGTTTTAAGCCAGGCATGGATGACTCGCATCTATAATCTGAGTGCATGGGTGGCTGAAAAAGGATTACAGGATCCATACCAGCAGCTGGTAACTTAGTGAGATCCCATTTCAAAACAAAATAGGGCTAGGCTATAGATCAGAGGTAGAACTCTCCTGGGTTCAACCCTCAGTACCAAATTAAAAAAAAAAAAAAAAAAAGTTTTGTATTGAAAAACTTGGCAGACGTATGGTTACCAAGAAGCCATGGTTTAATCATTTTTATCTACCACCATATAACATTTATAAACCACTAAAGGAAAAACTTATTTTTTCAATAGACGAGACAAGATTTGAATAAGAATGAATGTGGCTTGTCTTGGAGGAACACCTGCACTTAAATACCCAGCCAAGAAAAACTACAGAGATAAATAGTATATGTAAGCTGTTCATTCTAAATAGTAAATTCCAACCTCTCAAAATATAAATGATTTCCATTATTCCATAGAAATAATATGATTCATCATTTTTCATTTTGTCTGTTGTTCTCTTGAAATGATTAAGCAGGAAAAAATCCTTAAATGTTGAAGCAAGCAAGGAACTTTATTAAAAATAAAAATATATTTATATAAGAATATGATAGTGGCTCTAGTTTTATAGAGCACCAAGTGTATTAAACCTGACAATAGCTGGATACAATGGCACATGCCTGTAATCCCAGTACTTGGAAGGCTGAGACAGGAGAATCATAAATTCGAGGGCAGCCTCTGTAATTTAGCAGAAGACCCTTGGCAATTTGGCAGAACTCTATTTCAAAATAAAAAATAAAATAAGGGTGGGGTGTAGCTCAGAGGTAGAATGCCCTTGGGTTCAATCCCCAGTACCTCTCCCCACACACAAATATGACAGCTATTCATTCACAAAGATCTGAATTTGCTTTACATTTTTTTTTAATCCAAGAGAAAGTACAAATGGCTCCATGTTGTTCTCTCTTATGTAACATTTCCTGAGGGTGCTTAGACTCATGGCTCTTTAGGAAGGTATTAAGGCTTTAGGCCAGATCTTACTCTGAGTATATGAAATGCTTCTGGCTTTTCTGAAAACAGGTGCTTGAACCTGCCAATTTGTTTTAAATAAATACCACAGCTGAAAATTTTTCCTTCTTTGCTATATCAGTAATACAGTAAAAGTATTAAGTAAAACCATAACTTAATGGAAGTCATCCAGTACATCTAGTAACATTTTAGTTTATTATAAAGATTGGAAATAATTCATTGAGTAGTTACAGAGGTTTGTTTACATGTTACTTTGGGATACTAGGTATTTATGGAATTAAAAAGAATCAAGGCACTTCTATATTTATGTTTCTTAAATCTGTGATGTTCTTCAACTTTAATTTGTAATGTATCTAGAAACATATTCTTCAAATGGGGAAAAGAATTAAACAGGCATTTCTCCTAAGAAGATATATTAATGACCACCAAACACACACAATGGTCAGCATTATTTGTTAGTCATTTAAAAATGCAAATCAAAACCACAGTTGAGTACCATTTCATACCCTCTAGGCTGTTAAAAATAACAATACCACCACCAGAAAATCAGTTATTGAGGATTTGTAGAAATTGGAAACATCATACACTGCTGGTGGGAATGAAATAGTTCAGCCACTGTAAAAGAAAAAAAGCTGGGTATATAGCAGTGATAGAGTGTAAAGCACTGGATTTAATTCCCAGTACCCTACACACACACACACACACACACACACACACACACACACACAAACACATACAAACACACACAATATCACCATCATTCCCATTTACTAAGCAACTCCCCAATTATATGTGCAAGTGATCTATAAATAGTAAAGCACTGTATTTATTTATGCATTTATAAAGTGAATTAGTAATTTTAATATGTCACTCTTGATACAGTAACACCTCAGTAAAGAAATGTCAAGTAATATAGCATGTCTGCTATCATTCTTTCTCTTCTTTGTGGTAAATAGTTAACCATAGGCCTCCTTCCTCAAACCCAGACATCAAAATATTTAACAAAATATTAGCAAGCCAACAACCACCAATCGATTGCAATAGGCAAGAGAGATGGAAAATATTTGCCATTCTTTCCTCTGTGGATTGAAAGGATTAAAACACCACAGAAAGGAGGGAAAACAGATATAACTTAAGACCACACAGTTTGAGGCATATGATTTATGGTTTGTGTTCTGGAAGATATAAAATATTTATCTCATCCGTTGCAATGAAGTTTATAGAATTATAAATCAGATGACATGAAGGTGAAAGCGAGGCTTGGTTTATGTTCTACTGTTCCAAATCACTATCAGGACTTGACTGAGACATTCCATAAAGTGAACTTAGCAATATCATAATTTGCTTTTTCCTTTGCTTTTTCTCAAGAATGTTTTTAACCATATCAGATTCAGTAAAGACTCGTCATTTCTTCAAAATCTTTATATTAGTCCTTTCATTATACTACTATCAGTATGGCTCTTTATAACTTTATATCTTGTCTAGTTTAATAGCTTTTGGAGAAATTGGCTTGTTTCTCTAATCTCTCCCCACTACAGACTGTCCTGGTAAAATCAACACATTAAAATTATAAAAAATAAGCCGGGTGTGGTGGCGCACGCTTGTAATCCCCGCGCTTGGGAGGGAGAAACAGGAAGATCATGCTGGTTCGAAGCCAGCCGCACTGGCTTAAGAGACCCTGTTTCCAAATAAAAATATAAAATAGGTCTGGGAGTGTAACCCAGAGGTAGAAGGGTTTCCAGGAACCCCAGTACCACCAAAAAAAAAAAAAAATTATAAAAATAATACTTTCAACACTTTATCTCTCCACACCAAAACCCACTGCTGATTCCCTAATGCTATTCTAATAATTAAATCACCATCATCACCTATATTTATATTTGATGAGGGTTTATATACCATGCATTGTGCTGTGGACCTTTTAATTGTGCTCTCTTATTTACTATCAACACAACTATAAGGTTGCCTTCTTCTTTTCTTTCCTCGTTTGATTCACCTAATATCTTAATTTGGGGGGTACTCACATGCCCCCCAAACAGACGCCTTATAGAAGAGAGATTGAAAATATGTGCCATTCTTTTTTTTTTTTTGCGGCTTGAAAGAATTAATATATAACATAAAGAAGAATGGGCTATAGAGAAAACACAAACACAGGTGTTCCTAATGGTAGTGTCACAAATTCCTTCCACCTCTATATGAGTGCCTCTTTACTACAACTCCCTCCTAGAGGTGATGTCTTTTTCTCTATCCCCTTGAGTCAGGGCTGGCCAAATGACTTGCTTGTCCTACAGAATGCAGTGGAAATGTTTCAGATTTCAGGGCCTAGGCTTCAAGAGGTTTGTAACTTCCTTCTTGTTGTCTTGGAGCACTGTCCTGAGGTAACATGGAAGGAAACCATTTTAGTTCATGGAGGATGAAAGGTCACAAGAAACAAAACTGAGTTATTCCTGCCGACAGCCAGTACCACCTGCCAGATGAGCAATAAGGCCGGCTTCTTCCAACTGAGCCAATTCTCCAGCTGAATGCAGCATGTGAAGGTAGCCCCATTTTTATGAGTAAGAAAAAAAGGCAGTGAGTTGTTTTCACAATACTGCATGTTATTTTTAAGAAGTACAAGTGGGATTTCAATCTAGTGTCTTCTAGAGCCCATACATAGTTAGGCATGGTGATGCATACCTGTAATCCCAATACTTGGAAAGCTGAAATAGGAGGATTGCAAGTGTGAGACTAGTCTTCGCAACCTAACAAGACCCCATTTCAAAACAAAAAATAAAAAAGGGTTGAGGATGTAGTTCTGAGGTAGAATGCCCCTGGGTTCAATTCCAAGTAACACACACACACACACACACACACACTACAACCCATACATGTAAGTAAAATCACTAAAATGTGCTTCATCCCTACAGGAAATAATTTTTAGACTCTTTATAATTTGGTACCTTTCATATTGATACATAATTACATAAAGCATGTTTTCTCAGAAATATTATATTTATATAACCTACACACATGCGTGCGCACACACACACACTCTAAATTTATCTCTAACCCATAAAAGTCTCTGCAGTATAAAACTTGAGCTCCTCAACCAGGATGCATCCCACTATCAAAAACAGATGTTCCCATACATGGAGCTGAAGGAGATGCCACATAGACAAGAGCTGCCTTCCTAGTATTAGAAGAATATTACATAAGTGGCCCTGAATCACCTAGTTTTCTTCATTAATCAAACACTTCTCCTACCATGGAATTAACCTACTTTCTAGTTCGGCACCATTATTTGTTACCTTGGTTTAGATTTTTTATCTCCTTACCCCCATAAAGAAGAGAAGATTAATCTGCATATATATGTACCTTATTTTCCCAAAAGGAGCTTAAATTTCTGCAAGACCTTTCTTACCTTTCATTACTTTTCTTACCTTTTACTACCTTTCTTTAAATATTACTTGCTCAAAAAAGTAGTCCTCTGTTCCTTTGGTCTCAGCTTTTGGCTTACCAATATCCCAGCAACAATTAAGAAAAGAAACTGATGAAAAGAAGAGTTGACTGTAATACAGCCACACAGTAGAATTTCATTTGGTCATAAACAGAAACAAAGTCCTGACACATACCATTCATATAAACAAAGTTTATAAACCTAATCATTTCACGTTCAAAAAATAAAAATATTAAGATAGAAATTTCATTATATATACCTAAATTTATATAACGTGATTATTTTATTACACCGCCCAGCATTATAATTTGCTAATCTCTGAAATAGCAATCATGAACTTGACTGCTAAATACCCAGAAATGCTTTTTGCAAATTTGTCATAGGAAATATAAGTGAACAAATTAAATAGGAAGTTTTGCTTATTTTTCAAATTTTATAATATTTATTCTTAATTCTAATCTTTACTTCAATTTGTAAATATGCTAGGTCTACTACAATTGTCTTCATATATAGAGAGAGAATGGCTTGTTGATTACATGTTAAAATTTATGAACAATGAAACCCAAAGCCAACATCATACTGAATGGGGAAAAAACTGCAAGAATTTCTGCTAAAATCAGGAACAAGACAAGGATGCCCACTAGCACCACTCCTTTTCAATATACTCTTCGAGACTCTTGCCACAGCAATAAGACAAGAGAAGGAAATCAAAGGAATTCAAATAGGAAGAGAAGAATTAAAATTATCCTTATTTGCAGATGACATGATCCTTTATCTAGAAGACCCAAAGAATTCAACCAAAAGACTACTGGAGCTGATAAACCAATTCAGCAAAGTTGCAGGATACAAAATCAATATAAAGAAATCAGTGGCTTTTCTTTTTCAATGAATCCACAATGAAAGAAATAAAGAAAAGAATTCCATTCGCTGTAACCTCAAAACCAATAAAATACCTAGGAATAAACCTAACCAAAGATGTAAAAGACCCCTACAACGAAAACATTAAAGAAAGAAATTGAAGAACATCTTGGAAGATGGAAATATCTCCCTTGCTCATGGATAGGCAGAATAAATATTATCAAAATGGCCATTCTGCCAAAAGTGATCTATAGATTCAATGCAATTCCTATTAAAATACCAATGACATTCTTCATAGATCTAGAAAAATCAGTCATTAATTTTATATGGAGAAAGAAAAGACGCAGAATAGCCAAAGCAATCTTCAGCAATAAAAACCAGGCAGGAGGCATCACAATCCTGGACTTTAAAATATACTACAAAGCAGTGGTAGTAAAAACAGCATGGTATTGGCACAACAACAGGCTGACTGACAAGTGGAATAGAATGGAAGATACAGAAACAAATTCACACACCTATAGTCAATTGATTTTTGACAAAGAGGTTGAACTTGTATGCTGAAAAAAAGACAGCCTTTTTAACAAATGGTCCTGAGAGAACTGGCTATCCATTTGTAGAAAGATGGAACTAAATCCTTACCTTTCACCATGCACAGGAATCGATTCCAGATGGATCAATGACTTAGAAATTAGACCAGAGACTGTGAAGTTATTAGAGGAGGGTATAGGATCAAAACTCTAACATATACGTACAGGCAGTAACTTTCTCAACAAGACTTCCAAAGCACGGGAAATTAAAGCAATGATTAACAAGTGGGATGGCATCAAACTAAAAAGTTTATTCTCTGAAACCATCAAGAACCTAAAGAGAAAGCCTACAGAATAGGAGAAGATCTTTACCAGCCACCACTCAGATAAAGGGCTAATCTCCAGAATATACAAAGAGCTCAAAAGACTCTACACTAGCAAAACAAATAACCCATTCAAGAAATGGGCAAGTGAACTGAATAGACACTTTCAAAGGAAGTGATAGAAATGGCCAATAGATACTTGAAAAGATGTTCAACATCATTAGCCGTCAGGAAGATGCAAATCAAAACTACTATGCTGAGATTCCATCTAACCCCAATCAGCGGCAAGCAAAAAGAAATCAAATAACAACAAATGCTGGCCAGATGTGGGGAAAGAGGAACTCTTTTACACTGTTGGTGGAAGTGAAAACTAGTTCAGCCACGATGGAGAACAGTGTGGATATTCCTTAGAAAACTGGGAATAGAGTCACCATATGATCCAGCTATAGCACTCCTGGGTATTTGTCCAAAAGGGTTGAAATCAGAAAACTACAATAACATATGCATACCCATGTTCATAGTAGCACAATTCGTAATAGCCAAAATATGGAACCAACATTGGTATCCATCAACAGATGAATGGATTGCAAAATTATGGGAAATACACACAATGGAATTCTACTCAGCTATGAAGAACAAAATCATGTCATTCGCAAGAATATGGAAAGACCTGGAGAACATTATGTTAAGTAAGATCAGCCAAACACAGAAAGAGAAGGGACATATGTTTTCTATAATATACCCAAACTAGGGAGTATTAGGAATACCAGAGGGACTCCAGATAATGGAGGAGAAACCTCAGCAAAGCTAGAATGGAAGGGTAGGAGACGAAGAAGGCTGAGGTTGATTAATGAAGGAGCTACATCTGAATTTGTCTAAAAATATAAATATAGCATGGTTAAACTGGACACTCATTGTTGGGAGGGGGAAGGGGAAGAAGGGGCAGAGGGTACCAAGCATAGTCTCAATGTATGCCATTTTCAATATGTTTCACATAAAAATAAAAAATAAATTTAAAAAATTATGAGCAATGAAAAATTCCCTTTCCCACCATACATTCCATAGTCTTAAGGTGGCTTGTTTAATTTAATTCACTTCTTATGCAAGACTACCTTCTCAAAATATAAATAGCATTCTTTAGAGCAACAATATCTTTGGTAAAAAGCTTACCATAGATTAAAAGGTAACCTAGTGACAAAAACACATTAAATATGTTTGCATAGAAATAAGAAGAAGAAAAGAAGAAAATAAGAGTACCATGGGTAAATAGGAAGCTTACATAAGAACACCAGATACTAGAAGGCATGGGGAACACCACAAGGAGGAAATGATAAAGACAAGTTAGGGTCTTGCAAATAAAGTTTCATGCATTTAAAATTTCTGACCAAGAGGCAGGCCTAGTGATACACACCTGTAGTCTCAGTAACTGGGAGGCGGAGACAGGAGGATTGCAGGTTTGAAGCATCCTTTGCAACTTAGTGTGACCCTGTTTCCAAATAACAAAATAAAATGTCTTGGGGATGTAGCTTGGAGGTAGAATGCCCCTAAATTCAATCCCCAGTACCACACACAAAACCAAAAATCATTCTGACCAAGTCATGTTCTTAATGTTTTTATTGCAGTGACTTATAAGTTGTGATTAGAGACTGCAAGTCTTATTAGGGAATGCATAATCACCATTATCACTAACCCCTAACATGAAGAAGGATGACTGCAGTGTGACCATATAAAACTGGGTTTTCCCCTACCTCATATTCTTATTCCTAACAAACCATCTATACTTACATAAGTGTCATGCAAAATAACTTCTGGTCTGACTGAATAAATTTCCTGACACTCTTACTCAAACATTCAGATTTACTAACTAAAAATTTTGCAATATAGTAAGCCCACTAACCTAATTTAAATAGAATTATTGTAGCTGGATATAGTAGTGCATAGCTGTAATCCCAGCATTTGGGAGGCTGAGACAGGTGGTGGTGGCACACACTTGTAATTGCCGCATTTGGGAGGCTGAATCAGGAGGATCACGGTTCGAGGACAGCCTCAGCTACTTACTGAAGCCCTTTGCAACTCAGTGAGACACTGTTTCAAAAATAAGGAATAAAAATAGGGCTGGGTATGTAGCTGGGAGAAAGAATGCCCCTGGGTTCCTTCCCTAGTACCGCAATAAATTAAATAAGTAAGTAAATAAATACATAAAATAAAAAAATAAGAAAGAATGGGGTTGTAGCTTAGATGTGGAATGCCCCAGGGTTCACTATCTTACTACAATTCTGTGAGATCTTTAGATCTTAGGTAAGACTGGAAGAACAAATTACTCAGGTAATCTATGGAATCACAAAAGCTAATTGTAAATAGCGTCTTACTAGGTTGCGGAGGCCCTCACAAGTTGCTGAGGTTGGCCGCAAACCTGCAATCCTCCTGTCTCAGCCTCTTAAGTACTAGGATTACAAGTGTGCACCACCATGCCTGGCTCTAAGACCTAGTTTTATTTTTTATTTTAAAACAGGATATCACTAAATTGTGGAGGGCCCCACTATGTTTCTGAGGCATGTTTTGAAATTGCAATCCTCCTGTTTCCGTCTACCAATGACTAGGATTACAGGTATGTGAGCCATCACACCTGGCTTCAAACTCAGAGGCAGAATGCCCCTGGGTTCAATCTCTAGTACTGTTAAAAAAAAAAAAAAGTGAGAAGGAATTTGCTCATCAGATTGGAAGATGCCAGACCACACCGGTTAAGGTGGATTGTTGTTCTTCAGTCTGATTCAAATGCAAATCTTTTCTAAAAACACTCCAGAGTGTGTTTTCCCCAGTATGCCTTGTAATTTTTTGTTGAACGGTAGACATGATGTGTCACGTAATAGGACCTGAGGTAAATAAGCCTTTATTAAGTTGCTATTTTTTAAACCAGTAGAAGGTTTTTATTGTGTCATTAAAATATCACACATTGGTTTTATAATCCAGGATTTTGTTTCTGTAGCTGGATAACTTTTAGATCTCATTCATGAGCCTGCTGAACTACTCCTTTTTCAGAAATATAGATACCATCCAAAAGATTTCTGATATCCTTCTTTTTAACTGTTGTCGCTTGCAGAATTATAGCAACTGAATTTCAAACAAGTTCAATATCATTTCTTTCAAGGATTAATTCAGCTTTCTGGGCTTGAGATACTGAACAAGCAACACCTGTCCTCATCTGAACCCTCTGGATGTATTTTTTTAACCCAAGAAGTTCTGGATTTTCATGAGAGACCCATTCTCCTGAATAACGACATTGATGGGGAAGTGGGGAAGTGAGCATACACAGACCTCATTTTGTAACAGAAGCCCAGTGTAGCACCCTGTTGTGCACATGACTATAGAAAGTGCAGACAGTAGACTGTTCCTTTCTATTTCCCCACCATTTGTCAACACAGAGCCTTTCTTTTTCTCTCCAAGGAGTCTGAGTTCTACATTGATGTGATTGAAGTCCCTCCACAGGGTTCCTCTAAGGCCCTTCATAATAACTGCACCCCTTCAGAGTTCTGTCAATATTTTCTGGAATGTCAACAGTCTGATTGCTGAGAATGGTCTTTCATTCTTGCAGTAGATGCAGCAAAGAGATTAAATTGCTATATACTCTAAGACTAGGGCTGTTTAATGTTTACTATAGCCATAGGTTCCAGAGACCTTGTTTTGTCTCTTTGTTCACTTCTGACTTCCCTAAGTAGCCCTTCTTAGAGAGTAGGCCCTGCAGCTATAACTCACTGTTATATTATACTCCTGTTTGTGCAATAGTAAAGTATGAGGAAGGGAAGCATTCTACCATCTTAGGATTCAGTCTCAGCCTTTTGATGTATCCTTATCCCTGAGCACAAATATTTCTTATTTTCTTGTAGATGAGAAAGGGGAAGAAATGGGAAACATGCTTTTCCTGCAGGAGCTATAAGGCTCTAGTAAAGTCTTCTCCTGATAAACAGGACTTACAGAGGATACCCTAGGCTTCCTTCCTCTTGGTTACTCTTCCTCTTCCATGCTAGAGCCACTCGATGTCCTTTTGGCCTTCATTGGGAGAATCTAGGAGTGTTCCTGGACTGAGAATTCATGGCTTTACAACCTGAGAGTGTCAATGCCCACTCTAGACTGTGGTTCCCAGGAGCTCCTTACTCTCCATTAATACTCAGCCTCAAGCAATTTGTTGAAATTACCCTTTAAGTGTTTCTACAGTGGGTTATGGTTGTTGCAACTTCTGCTTTAGGAAAGCAAATCATGGCTATGACTCTCTGGATTTCCCTGCCCTTCCAAATTCAGCGTAGCAGTTTGCCCTGCAATCTCAATTCTCTGATGGGCCCATTTTGAAAAAGCACTGATCTTCAACTTTTTGAAGTAAGCATAGGAATGATGACTTCAATTTCTTTATATATGGGTGCTAAAATCATAAGTTGTGTGTGTGTGTGTGTGTGTGTGTGTGTGTGTGTGTGTGTGTGTATGTGTGTGTGTATGTGTTCCATGAGATTGAACCCAGGGAATTCTACCTCTGGGCTACAATACCAACCTTTTGTTTTGTTTTGTTTTGTTTTTGTTTGTTTTGAAATAGGGTCTCGCAAGCCAGGAGTGGTAGTACACATTTATAATCCCAGTACTTGGGAGGCTAAAACAGGAGGATCACAAGTTTGCAGCCAGCCTCAGCTACTTAGTGAGGCCCGCTGCAACTTAGTGAGACCCTGTTTCAAAATAAGAAATTAAAAAAAATGAAATAGGGTTTTGCTAAGTTGCTAAGCTTTGAACCTATAATTCTCCTATCTCAACTCCCAAGTAGTGGGATTAGAGGCATGTGCCACCATGCCCGGCTTGCAACTATTTGACTTGCAACTATTTGAGGGAACTATTTGACTACTACTGTTTAAGGCTCTCTAAATTAAAAAATAAAGGTACAATGTCTGTTCTCTTAAAAACTCAAAATGTAACAAGAAGTCAGAAAATAAATGATTATATAGTGATGTGACAACTTCCAATAAAATAAGGTTAAGCAGTATTATAACAATATGTATCCCATACCTAGGATGTCAAAAAAAGCTTTTTGTAAGAAATAATGTTTAAGCTTAGAAAGGTAAATAGTTGCTGGCCTGGCAATTTGGGGAATAAATTAAGAGTGGGGGCATTTCTTAGTCTCTATCAGTTTTTCATCTAAAGTCCAATTATTCACTTAGGATGCTTTCCCTCCCCCAGTCCTTTCAAAATTCTGCTCTTCTTTCAAAGCCCATTTTTAAATATATTTCCTAACACCTCTAGCCTGACAAACCTCCAAATATACTATCTCTGCTGATTTCAAGCACACAAATATTAGGTTTAGCTTTGTTGTTAATGTAATGTGTAAGAGCTTGGGATTTGGAGTCAGACTTGCTTTCTTGCTATATTACCTTAAGCAAGTTACTTAAATCCCCCCTAAATTTCAATTTCTGCATCTCAAGGTGGAATTAACAATTCATAGTTATGTGTCTTGATGATTAAATAATGTACAGAAAATGCTTAGCATGGTGACTGGTATAAGGCAAAATAGAGTCTACCAGGAACAATAACCTTTCAACTTATTTCTTACTTTCTCTCTTTGCTTAAGTTTTAAAATTGCTCATACCTTCCCAAGCCTATCTTTTACATAGTATATATTACATAAAGTAATATATACTATGTATATATCACAGTATATATTACTTTATGTTAGTGACTTTTAACAAACTATCTAAATTATTGAAACATATTTCTTCCAGTCAAGATATTATGGCATATTCATATGTAAACTATTTTAGACAATTCTATTTTACAAAATCACATTTCAAAAATGTTATTCATCTATTGCTTACAGCAATTTAAAATTTAATATTATTTTTATTTACTTCCTTTTTTGTGGTACTGGGGATTGAACCCAGGGGTACTGTACCTCCAAGCTACTCTTTATTTTGAAAAAGGGTCTCACTAAGTTACAGAGAGCCTCACTAAGTAATTGAGGCTGGCTGTGAACCCAGATCCTCCTGTCTCAGCCTCCCAAGTACTGGGATTACAAGTGTGTATCACCGCACCTGGCAAATATTTCTTATTTTATTTTATTTATTTATATTTTTTACGGTACTGGGGATGGAACCCAGGGGCATTCTGCCTCTGAGCTACATTCCCAGCCCTATTCTGTATTGTTTTATTTTGAAACAGCATCTCACTGAGTTGCAGAGGGCCTCACTAAGTAGCTGCGGCTGGCCGTGAACTGTGATCCTCTTGTCTCAGCCTCTCAAATGCTGGGATTACAAGTGTGAGCCACCACACCCTGCTACTTATTATTTTAATATTTAAAAGCTTTAAATAAAAACAATTTCTCCTTAAACTGATTTACATTAAAGTTTCCATGGTGGCACACTCCTGTAATCCCAGTACTTGGGAGGCTAAAACAGGAGAATTACAAGTTGTGGTCTGACTCATCAACTTAGTTTCTTTGCAACTCACTAGTAAGACCCTGTTCCAAAAATATCTTGGAAGTAGAATACCCCAGTAACACACACACACACACACACACACACACACACACACCCCAACTTGGGAGAGCATACTAATATCTCAATTAGCAAATAGTAAAAAAATAGTCTTTTAATAAAAACCAGTTTGTCAGAATTCATATTCCTATTTACAATTGAATCTTTATATAATAAACTTTATAACTGGTTCCTAGAAAAACAAAGCATCTCAATTTTTATACCAATAAACTTAAAATAGTTAATGCAATAATAATTAGAAACAACTAATATTAAATAACAGCATCAAGGAGAATTTATTTTCTTAAGAAACTTATTGCCTAACATGCATGATGCCCTGGGTTTGATTCTCAGGATAAAAATAAATAAAGAGAAAGAAAAAATCTTAAAAAGTAAGTGGGGAGGGGGAGCATATCATAAAACAGGAACTAGGATAACTTGTCCTTCACTGAAAGAAGTATATCCATTTTACAAACTAAAAATGTGCTTTTCAAAACAAATGCTTTTATGAAGTATATTTTTATTCTACAAAGTATAATCATGGGCATCTAAAATTGTATGAAAAGGAATGCCCTCCAGGATTAACAAATACCAAACCTAGTAAGAAGGATAACATCACTCATTCCAAACTAACTCACCTCAACAAATATTCATAAAACAAATATGTAGTTCATTTCTATTCTCCTAATTACCTTTATCAGTATCTTTGATTTTCTTTCAAATTAGTTGAGAAAAATAACCAATTGGTGGGGTTTTTGTTTTTGTTTTTAATTAGGGTTTGAGGTGGGGTATAGCTCAGTGGTAGAGCACATGCTGAAGGTCCTAGGTTCAATCCACAACAACAAAAACTGGAGATGTGAAAAATTTTAGAATACAGTACTATGTTTAAAAACTACTGGAGCCTACTTAATCTACTCAACCAATATCTATTATATCATTTAAAGTATATTTTTAGGTTTTCTCCATGCAATTATTCTAAATAAGTGCATAATCCCTATGAAATCCCAGTGAAATCTCCAAGATAGCCTTACCTGGCGAGTCCAATGAAAACCGGGGCTCAATCTGTAGAGTTTTCGTTTGTGGAAACTCTGAAGTGGCCTTGTTCGAGCTGCGGAACTCATGACAGCCAAGGATGGAGATTTCAATCTTGTCCTGTCTTTTCTCCTTTTCTTACTGTGCTTCTGATTAAGTAACCAGCTACTGGAGGAAGAGAGCTCATCTAAATTCTCTGAAGCACTGAAATACCATGAAATAATAGAACAGGATAGAGTGAGGGAGGAAATAAACAAAAAGACAAAAAAAGAACTAAATGTAAATTGCCTTGGTCTGTTATGAAGAAGAACATTAATTTTATCAAATTTGGTAGTACTATTTTGTGAAAGAATTTCTATCAATGGGGAATTACATATTCAAGTTGTAGAAGTAATTTCTACTTCTATTTTCTCCAGCTTTTTAAAAGAAATATCCCCAAAGTTAGAAAATGCTCTAAAGTTCATTATAATATCAATATTATAATCATAATTCACATATTTTACAGTTTTAACTATTTACATCAAATTTACATCAAATAAGATTCAAGGCTTAAAAAATACTCAAGTTTCACCACTGCATCATTGGCCCTTAAATAAGCACTGCATACCATGTCAGAGCTGTAAGTCTATACTTTAGGAATTCTTAAAAATTTTGCTACTAAAAATATATTTCTAAAACTAATATAAAAATTAAAATTTTCTGATAATTTAAATTTTTTCTGATAATACAGAAGCTAAAACTATAAAATAAATGATCACACAACATAAAATAAACAAAAATATTATATTTTAATTATTTTGCATATTAATTTTAACTTTATAGTTAAGTAGTTTCATTTCTACTAATATATTACATATAAAATAGGCTCTTAAGATACTACCAGGTGCTAATTTCTTATGTAGAAGCTAGTCAATTTAATAATCTAACAGCTGAATCTGCTACAAGTGATACTACTAATCAACACATAAGTTCTATATATCGTACTTGGTTCAAGGAGAATTTGTCTCTAATGGTAAACATAAGGTATGGTTTTTCTATATAGTAGTATCATTGGTTTTGAATCAGGTTGATGGTTGCTATAAAATATCTATTGGCTTGTGGATATGGCAAATAATTCAAGAATGCTTTATATAGTCATGAGAAACCAGAAATAAAGGTACCTAAATAGTTTGCTGCCAAAACTGAGAAGTAATTAAATATGGAGGCTAGTGACTATAAAACATTCAGCAAATATATAATTGAGTATACACTGTTGGCCAGTAAAAGGAAAAGAGCTGTTGACAACTCTTCTACTTTTAAACTAACTTAAGTCTCCAGTGACCACTCTTTTGGGAATTGCCCTAGACTGAGGTACTTTCTCTTCCCATCTCTCAGCCCTTCTCTCCAATTCTTTTAAAAGCATTATGCCACTTCTTTTTTACCCAACATTCTAAATTCTAAGGAGATGCCTCACTCAAACCATCAAGATGTTTACTGTTAAATAATCTTTCTTTAGAGTTGTAGAACCCAGAACAACAGGTAAACATTAAAATGTGTAATTCCTCTCTCTAGTTTCTAATTCTATGCAAAAACACAAGGCTTGTAAACTGTAATTTTACCTACAGACAAGTAAATAGATCCATCTAAAAAGAATTACAGGAGCCAGGCATGGTGGCACATGCTTGTAATCCCAGTACTTGGGAGGCTGAGACAGGAGCATCTCAGTTCGTGGCCAGCCTCAGCTATGTAGTGAGGCTTTTTTCAACTCAGTGAGACCCTGTTTCAAAATAAAGAATAAAAAACAGGGCTGAGGGTGTAGCTCGGAGGTAGAATGCCCCTGGGTTCCAGCCCTGTACCACAAAAATATAAATAAATAAATAAAATAAAAAGAATTCATAAAAAGGCTCATTGCCTTTTTGTTTATTTCCCTTCTCCATGAGATACTCCCACTGGGACATAGCCTTCCTACCCATTGTCTCACTAGACCTTTTTTCCCTCCCTCAAAACCCCTTTGAGTCCCTGAGTTCCTGAAGATGAAACTTTGAGGACAACAGACTCTCTTCCATCTTTCAAAGTGCCAGAAAGAGAACCTTATTTCTTTTATTAACTCTTGGCAGAATCTACATTTTTAATTTTTTGAGGGTCCTGCTAAGTTGCCAAGGCTGGCCTTAAACCAGTGATCCTCTTGTCTCAGCCTCCCAAATGCTGATATTATAGGCATGAACCACTACACCCAGATAAATGTAAAGCTTTTATTCTGGGAGCGTGAAATTCAAGCAACCAACTCTTCCCTCTTATTTCCATCTCTTTTAAGTCTTTTTTGTTTGTTTTTGTTGTTGTTTGTTTTATTGTTTTGTTTAGTTGTGGGTAGTGGGGATTGAACCCAGAGCCATTCAATCTTCAACCTGTACCTTACCCCTGCACTAGCCCTTTTATTTATTTTTTTGTTTTGTTTTAAAATAGGGTCTCACTGGGTTGTTGAGTATCTCACTAAGTTGGCTGGCCTTAAACTTCCAATACTTCTCTCTCAGCTTCCCAAGTAACTGGGATTATAGGTGCCTGATACCACCAACTCTTTGGTTTTAGTGAGGCCTTAAGTTTCTCCCTCTCACTAAGAGGCTTAGCCTCAAAGAAAGTGAACCATCATTTCGCTACTGAAAGAAAGAACACAGATTCCAAACTAGCTAGAGACTCATAGCCTTGTTTAAAGAAAAGTGAAAAGTTTGTCTTTTGTGTCACTAAATGTATTTAAAATTCTCTGTTAGCTGATTCATAAGTAGTTTAAAGTTTAGGTTTATTCTTTTTCTTCATATATGTTCCACCTTTAGGTAATTCATCCTTAAATTAACATTTTGTAAGTAATAAGAATTCTTGCTAAGGGTTATCAAATTTTATCCTTCTCAAGTAAATGGGGTATTTACCAAAACTGAAAGATGTGAAATCTGTTTATTCCACTATGAATGTACAAACTATTTTCATAAAAAATGGAGGTTGTTATAAATGGTTATTGCAAATCACTGATAAGTTCACTTATCTTACACATTGCTTTGCACTGAATAGAGGTCAAACAAGGAATCACACTGAAAAGTGAAGCAGAGGACAATGCTTAGGAAATTGAGGAACACAGGGCAGGCCTGCTCACGGGACTGATCTAAGGCTTTGTCCTCAGAGAGTAACATATTATCCAGGTAATTAACTACTAACAAAACAGGAATATGTAACAACAGCATCATTGGTAAATCAATTTAAGACAACACCATTATATGATATCCCTTTAAAAAATCAAAATAGAAAAAAAGAATACTCAGAAAGAAAAGAATATTTCAAAAATAAAGTTGAGTATTCCCACTAAGTTTAAGGTTCAATTACAAAACTCCAGAAGCTAACAATGCAATTGGCACTGTCAAACATTGTCAGAATCATTATCAAAACAATTATCAAGCTGGGTATGGTAGGACAAGTTTGCAATCCCAGTACTTGGGAGGCTGAGACGGGAGGATTGCAGATTTGTGTGGCCAGCCTCATGAGGCCCTCCCCGTCTTAGTAAAACCCTGTTCAAAATAAAAAATAATAGGGCTAGGAGTGTAGCTTGGAAGTAGAATGCCCTGGGTTCAATTCCCAGTAAAACACACACACACACACACACACACACACACACACACACACACACACACACACTATTGACATATAAGTAACATAGCAATGGAGTTTTTTTTTTGTTTTTTTTTTTTTTTGTGGTACTGGGGATGATGAAACCCAGGGGCCTTCTATCTCCGGGGTACACTCCCAGACCTATTTTATATATTTTTTTTTATTTGGAAATAGGGTCTTTTAAGCAAGTAGGGGCTGGCTTCAACAAATGGTGTTGGCATTTGCAGAAAAATGGAAATAAACTCCACTTTGTCACCCTGCACAAGAGTCAATTCAAGATGGATCAAAGACTTGGATATTAGACCAGAGACCTCGAAGCTCCTTGAACAGGGCATAGGTCCAATGCAGCAAAACACATAGGCACAGATAAAAACTTTCTCAACAAGACCCCAAAGGTACGAGAAACTAAAAGGTAAATCAATATGTGGGGTTGCACGAAACTGAAGAGCTTCTGTACAGCAAAAGAAAACTGTCAGGAACCTCAACTGAGAGCCAACAAAATGGGAGATTTTTTTTAACTACTCTTCCAATAGAGGACTAATATCAAGAATATACAGAGAACTCAAGAAACTCACAGCTAAGAAAACAACCCAATTTAAAAAAATGGGCAAGTGAATTAAATAGATACTTCATGAAGGAAGAAATTCAAATGGCCAATAAATGCATGAAAAAATGCTCAATAACATTAACAATCTGAGAGATGCAAATGAAAAGTACCCTGAAATTTCACCTAACTTCAACTAGAATGGCAATCATTCAAAACACAACAACAAATGCTCGTGAGGATGTGGAGACGTGGGAACTCTAAAACATTGTTGGTGGAACTGCAAATTAGTGCAACCACTTTGGAAAACAGTATAAAGGATTCTCAGAAGAATGGGAACAAACTTACCTTTTGATCCAGCAATACCACTTCTGGGTATCTACCCAAAAGAAAGGAAACCAAACTACCAAACTAATGCATGCATATCTATGTTCATAGCTAAACAATTCACCACAGCCAAACTATGAAACCAGCCAAGGTATCCATCAACAGATGAATGGATTACAAAACTGTGGGATATGTACACAATGAAATTTTACTCAGCCATTAAAGAAAAATACAATGACATCATTTACAGGGAAATAGATGGAACTGGAGGACATTATGCTAAGTAAAATTAGTCACAAAAAATAAGATATTGGGTGCTTTCCCAAATATGCAAACGCTAGGGAGAAACGAGTAACAAGAGGAACTCTAAATGAAGGAGATTCTATAGATGAGCAAATAAGGCGGCATAACTGAGAGAATGGGAGTGGGAAGAGGGAAACTCTCTAAAGCACATGATGTACTTAAACATATCAAAATCAGTCACTAAGCCAAGCATGGGAATGAGGGAGGGGGTGGAATGGGGCGGGAATTGGGTAAGGACTAATTGGGTATGCATGTCACCACCATCTTTCATCCCATTAAGATGTATGACTACAATGCACCAATAAAAATTAAAAAAGAAAATAGTAAGAATGTCATAAACTCACACTTTATTAACACTTTAATTTATCTAATAGTTATTTAGTGGCCCGCTGAAATTAAGGTTCTCTAGTATAATTCTAGAAGTTTTAACAAGGTCTAAGTTGCTAAGGCTGGCTTTGAACCTGCAATCCTCTCGTCTCCACCTCTCAAGTACTGGGATTATAGGTTATTAACAGCAACTCCAGCCATATAATGTTTAATAGTTATATGATATTACATCTAGTATTTGAACCCTAATTTATTAAAATATTATCCTATATAATATTAGGTTTTATACTGATACTGTTGGAAACAAAGGGGGAAAATAAAATTGTTACAAAAGAAATTAGTTCTACTGGCACTATTTAAAAGAAACAGCAGGGGAAGTTCTATTTCCCTTTTGACATTACACATCTATCTAATACAGTAATTAATGTCATTTGTAGGAATCCACAATCATATTGAAAACACTGACTTGGAATATATTGTTAGCAAACACTGTTCTCTCATAATTGAGAAGTAACTATTCAAAACACTGTGAGGGTAAAAGAATTACTTTATATGTGATTAGTTTGCCAGTTTAACTGCAGTTTTTCAATTATGATACCCAATTAAAAAGAATGGTTGCATTTCATATGAGATAATTACCATTAGTGAAAATAAATAGCATTGCAATGATTCATTGGGATTTCATTTCAAATCACATTCTGGGACTCATTAAGGCAAAAATAAACAAGCAACGAACATCTTGACATTATTTCCAGTACAAATTCACTTTTTAAGAGATAATATCCCATAGGGTAAACAGGGATCCATTTATAACATTTTATCTTCATATTAGAATATGAGATCTAAAACCCATAACTATCTTTATGATGATAAAATGTAGTGCTTCATTTGTTTGAAGACCAAATCTTTTTCATTGTTCAGTTCCTAGTGACTCATCTTAGACCTGCTGCCAAGATCAGAAAGCTAAAGGGCAAAACAAAAAGCCCTCTAATACTTTTCTGGTAGATGCTGCCGTTAAATAAGAGACAGGGGTAAGAAATCAGTGAATAACAAGTATGCAAATAGGTGCCCTGGAAATAATTAGCCATGAGTTTACTTCAAAGAAATAGGATGTTATAAAATTAGCCTTAAATACTTTTTAAAATTTATATCAAATGATAAATTCTCTATAGTTCAAAAAATTAATACACAGAATAGGTGATCAAACTTTAAAATTTAAATTTCTATAACATATAATGATATGTGATGGAAAGCTAGAATAAGTATGCTTTATTAATATTAAAACATTCATTTGTGAGGTCACAACCTCAACTACACAGAGTATGGGTAAAATCACAAAAGGTCTTTAAATAACCAAAAGAGATCTAAGTAGGTCAATGTATGAAAGATCACTTCTGTTAATTTTAAAAGACTTTCTCTCTTATTTAAACTATGTCTCATTACAATATAGATACTTTTACCACTTTGTGTCCTTGATTTTTTTGATCCAGAGCCAAATTAAGATGGAGATCAGCCTTCTTGATTTCTTTCTTAATGGTGGATTACAAGCCTGGTGGAACATGTTCCATCAGGCTTGTAATCCCAGTACTTGGGAGGCTCGAGACAAGGTATAACAGGTTTGTGGCCAGCCTCAGCTACTTAGTGAGACCCTGTTTCAAAATAAAGAATAAAAAGTTGGACTGGGGGTGTACCTCAGAGGTAGAATGCCCCTGGGTCCAATCTCCAGAACTACAAATAAAAATAAATAAATAAATAAATAAATAAATAAATAAAATCAAACTGTAGGAGGTAGTTCTAAGAGCAGAAACTAGAATATCAATCTGACCACAGGGGAATAAAAGCAATAAGCACTTTTTATTTATCTGCCAAAAAAATAATCACAAGACAAAGCTATAGTCTGGAATTTGGCTGTTCCCCAGGAGTCCATGTGTTAAAGGCTTGGTCCCCTAGGTGGCACTATTAGAAAGCTAGGGAGAAATGGGTCATAGGAGGAACTCTAGACAAAGAAGGAGATACTACAGATGAGCAAATAAGGTGACCTAACTGAAAGAATTGGAAGGAGAAGAGGGAAATTCTCTAATGCACACGATGTACTTTAACATACATATCAAAGTCAATCACTAAGCCAAACATGAGGAGGGAGGGGAAGGGAATGGGGCAGGAATTGGATAAGGGTTAACTGGGTGATGTGTGCATGTATGTCTCTACCATCTTGTACCCCATTAAGATGTATGGCTACAATGTACCAAAACAAAATTTAAAAGAAAACAGGTGGGGCACAGTAAGAGGTCCCTAGGCCCTTGGAGGCATGCCCTCAAAGGGATTGTGGGACTTCAGCCCCTCGCGTTTGCTTCCTGGCTTCTGTTGAAGTGAGCTACTTGCTGTATTACATATTCCTGGCTATGATGGGCCTTGCTATAATGGATTCCTGTTTTGATGGGCCTTTGGCCTTGTCACAGGCCCAAAGGCAATGAGGCCAATTGATCATGGACTGGAAACTGCAAAACTGTGAGCCAAAATAAGCCATTTTTTCTTTGTAAGTTGATAGATAACCTCAGGTTTTTTGTTACAGTGATAGAATTCACTCATTCAACAGATATTAATTCATATTTACAATATCTTCCTTACTGATCTAGAAGCCAAAAAGGTAGTCTGATAAAACAAACCAAAAAATACTATTCTTTAAACTAATTACATATGATTTCAGGAAGATGGATAGAAACAAGTAAAAATATTAACAAAATATTATCACATTTGTTATCTGATCCTTACAACCAGATTCCACCACACTTGGCTCAATAATATCACCCTAAAAGGGACAAGTTTGGCCAGGCATGGTGGAACACACTTGTAGCCCACTGTATCTGGGAGGCTGAGACAGGAGGATCACAGGTTCAAAAACAGTCTCAGCAAGTAGTGAGTCGCAGCAACCTAGAGAGACACTGTTTGAAAATAAAAATAAAATAGGGTTGGGGATGTAGCTCAGAAGTAGAATGTCCCTGGGTTCACCCCTTGCCCCCAATCCCTCTCTCTCTCTCTCTCTCTCTCTCTCTCTCTCTCTCTCTCTCTCTCTCACACACACACACACACACACACACACGTACATGCTTGGTCTGTTAAGACCTAGTATGAACTTAGTCTGACTCTCAAGAGATCATAAAATAAGCATACTAGATATTGCAAGATAGTATGGCTGTGTGAGGACTAAATTGGATAGCAAATAATAGGTACAAATGAAATAGCCTAGTAATGTCAGTCATTGATATTTTTATGTTGATTACTCAGGCTCATCACCATAACTGCATTCTAAGGGGTTACTGAAATAAATAGCTATACATCTATAAAAGAATTCACTTAATAATCAAGAAATACCTATGGAGTACAGTAGCATGTCAGATATTGGACTGTTCACTGGTGTATAATATTGAGCAAAAATAGATACCGTCTCTATATTTGTGGTCTAGAGTTTGGTTATGGAAATATATTATCTAAATAATCACAAAAATGAATGTATAATTTTAAACCCTGATCAAATGCTGTGAAGAACAATTTCACTATTAAGAATATCATTTTGAGCCAGGCCTGGTGGTGCATGCTTGTAATCCCCATGCTTGGGAGGCGAAGACAGGAGGAACGCACAGGCTTAAGAGATCCTGTTTCAAAATAAAATATAAAATAGGTCTGGGAGTGTAGCCCAGAGATAGAAGGGTTGCATCCCCAGTACCATCAAAAGAAAAAAAAATATCATTTTGAGCCAGGTGTGGTGGCACATACTTGTAATCCCTGTACTTGGGAGGCTAAGACAAGAGGATCACAGGTTCACAGCCAGCCTTGGCTACTTAATGAGTCCCCTCACAATTTAGTGAGACCCTGTTTCAAAATAAAGAATGAAAATAGGGCCAGGGGTGTAGCTCTGAGGTAAAATGCCCCTGGGTTTAATCTCCAGTATTGGGGGGGGGGGGAAGAGTATCATTTTGGAATTAGACCTCCATTCAATCCCAACTTGGTCAATTGGTAGTGTAGCATCATAATTTTGCACAATTATGTACACCACATAATTAGAACAATCCTGAACCATAACCACCGCTCCAGCCAAAAAGTATAACACTGTTACCACCTAAGGAGCCTCTCTTATTGAAGCTCATCTATCATACTTAGTTTAGGAACTAAAAATTAAAATTTTAAATCAATACCAAAGATAAGCTATAATTTTATTTTAAAAAGACAATGTGCACACATAATGATATGCTATTAGTCTGCCTTCTAATTGCATTTATTTTTTCATGCTACTAAGGATTAAGCCCAGGAGCATTCTATTGCCCCAGCCTTTTTATTTTGAAACAACATCTCACTAAGTCACCAATCACCGGCCTGGAACTTGCAATCCTCCTGTGTCCGCCTTCCAAGTAATGAGATTCTAGGTATGTGCTACTGCATCCCGCTCATCTCTAAAAGGAACATTTCAGACTGGGCATGGTGGCACAGGTCTGTAATTACAGTACTTGGGAGGCTGAAGTAGGACTGAAGGTTCAAGTACAGCCTCAGTAACTTGGCAGGACTCTTAATGAGACCCTATTTCAAAAAAAAATTAAAAAGAGCTTGGGGTATAGCTTACAAGCCCTTGGGCTCAATACCCCAGTAAAAAAAAAATAAATAAATACAAATGAATATTTCAAAAAGAAAAATAAGCAAAATAAAATAGAATACTCTTCTTTAAAATGATTAGCTAGAATATATTTTTTCTGTATGAAAAGATAAGTTGCTATAATGACCTAGATATATGAAAGATAAGTTGCTAATGATCATAGTAGTTATTTTATTAATTACATTCAGAAAAAATTTACCTTATAAAAGTTAAGGTACAAAACAATGCTGAATGGGTGATATCTGCCAATCTTCTGTGCCCAAACTATATCTAGGGCCTTTTTTGTCCTCCAAATGCACTGCAAAGACAGCATGGAGCTCAAGAATACAAAAAAGTACAAAATGGAAGGGATAGTAAATAAAGCAGCACTTCTATAGCAAATTTTTATCACTGGTAAGCTTTTTCAGAAATATTACAAAATTTTTTGGAAAACTTTCCTCCTCATTCGCATGTTTATATTTACCTCAACTGTATCAGTTCCTTGTTATCTAGAACTGTACCCAGTTTTAGTGCACTCTAGGGTTCCTTGACGAAGAAGACAAAAGTAGCAATTATACTATAAAAAAATAAGCAAAGCCAAATTGAGAAGCAAAACTATACCATTAATACTTACCTCCTGGAAATGCCATTAGCCAGACATTTATGGCTGCAGGATTTGGAGGTGAGGGGAGATGAGGTTGGAGACAAGTTGAGAGGTGCGATCAGACTATTGATGATCTCAGTCAACTGTGCACTCTGCAAGAGAAGTCACCCTTTCAATATGTATTAAGTAAGAAATGTAAGTTAACTTTCAGATGTGTAGTACCTATTAAATGTTTAACCTCTCATGAAGTATGTGCTTATATTTTGATAAATATTTTAGTCTACAAATATCAAACTTTTCCACTCATTACAAATTTAAGTACTTGTCATTTTTCATATCCTTTCTATTATAATTCCTTTATCAACCCCATCCTCTAGAATATTTTATTTATTTATTTATTTATTTATTTATTTATTTATTTATTTATTTATTTATTGGTGGTACTGGGGGTGGAACCCAGAGGCTTTCTACCTCCAGGCTATATTCCCAGACCTATTTTATATTTTATTTGGAAACAGGGTCTCACTAAGTTGCTGAGAGCCTTACTAAGAAGCTGAGGCTGGCTTCGAACTTCCTGTCTCAGCCTCCCAAGCACTGGGATTACAAGTGTATGCCACCACACCCGGCCCTACAATATTTAAAACTAATATTTATATGTTTTTCTTGAGATAACTAAATTAATAATAAAAATTATAACTATAACTTAATAAGTGCATATGTGTCAGGGGCTATACTATGCACCAAACATAAAGTATTGCTTTTCTTTTTTGGGTGGTATGTGTGGTACTGGGAATTGAACCAACAGGTATTCTATATCTGAGCTACACCTCCAGCCCTTGTTTTATTTTTACTTTGAAAGAAAGTCTCCTTAGGTTGATGAGCATCTCACTACTTGCTAAGGCTGTCCTCAAATCTATGATCCTCCTGTCTCAGCTTCTCAAGTACTGGGAATACAGGTATGACAAAGTATTTCTAACTTTTACAACTAACCTACAGAGTAAACAATATTAGAACTATGGCATCACTATTACTGTCAATTACAGAAGAGGAAATTACAGAAAAGAAAAAATAGATTGAACAAAGGTTATAAAGCTGGTAACAAATGAAGCCAAGGATTCAAATTCAGGCATTCTATTTAACATTAGATAATTACCAAATTACAAGTAACTTTCTGAATTACAAAATATATACATAGAAGTGTTTTGATTATGCCTTTATTTCTCTCTCTCTCTTTTTCTCTTTCTTTCTTTCTTTCTTTCTTTCCTTCTTTCTTTCTTTCTTTCTTTCTTTCTTTTTCTTTCTTGTACTGGGGATAGAACCCAGGGTCATTGTACCTCTTAGGTACACCCCCAGCCCTACTTTTTTAGTTTTTATTTTCAAAACAGGGTCTCACCGAGTTGTGAAGGGCCTTGCTAAGTAGCTGAGATTGTCTGGAAACTGTGATCCTCTAGTCTCAGCCTCCCGAATGCTGGGATTACATGCGTGCACCACCATGCCCAGCTTGGATCATGTTTTTTTGTTTGTTTGTTTTTGTTTTTTATGGTACTGGGGATGGAACCCAGGGGCATTCCACCTCTGAACTACACCCTCGGCCCTATTTTTTTTTTTTCTGAAACAGGGTCTCATTGAGTTGCAAAGGGCCTCACTAAGTAGCTGAGGCTGTCTGCAAATCACGATCTTCCCATCTCAGCCTCCTGAATGCTGGGATTACAAGCGTGTACCACCACGCCTGGCTTGGATTATATATTTCAACTAAGAACAACTCTAGACAATTTTAAAACTAAAAAATTTGGGGTGGGAGAATTTATACGTTGTACTTTGGTTTACCAGGAATCTTATACTGAATTATTTCACGATGTGTTAGAAAAAAAAAAACAAGAAAATTAGATGTAAGCAGGTATGAATCTATATCATTTCCTAGGGGAAGAGTGTAATCATACAGCTATGGTCAAGAATCCTTTATCAGATTTCATCTCACTGCAAAGGATAAATAAAGTTAGATACAACAGAATAATTAAACTTCTGGAGTTATTCATAGTAGGATTCAGATTCCAGTCAAAGTAATCTTTCAGGGCTTCTTTGACTTTCCATTTACATGATCATTTTTTTAATGAAGACATCTATATTCTAATATTATCTTACACAAAAATCTTGATCACCAAATTAAATAACTATTCAGATTTTTTAACCACTCATAAAAAATACCACTATTGCAGGGTATAGTGGTTCATGCCTATAATCCCAGTATTTTGGAGGCTGAGATGGGAAGATCTCAGGTTCAAGGCTAGCCTCAACAAGTTATCAAGACCCTGTTTCAAAATTTAAAAAACCTATTTTATGGTATGGTGGCACATCCTAGAACGTGTGAGGCTGAGACAAGAGTATCACAGTTTAGAGGACAGCCTCAAGTTAAAGACTCTCATCCACCTAGGGAGATCCTATTTCAAAATAAAAATAAGAAAAAGGTCTGGGAGTGTAGCTCAGATGTAGCATGCCCTGGGTTCAACTTTAGTACCATAAAAAATAAAGAAATAAACCAGGCATGGTGGCACACGCTTGTAACCCCCACGCTTGGGAGGCGGAGGCAGAAGGATTGCGCAGGCTCGAAACCAGCTGGCTTAAGAGACCCTGTTTCCAAATAAAATATAAAATAGGTCTGGGAGTGTAGCCCGGAGGTTGAAGGGTTCCATCCCCAGTACCACCAAAATAAATAAATAAATAAATAAATAAATAAATAAATAAATAAATAATTTTAAAAGGGGCTGGAGGGCCAGTAGTGGTGGCACATGCCTGTAATCCCAGTAGTGATTACTGGGTTGAGATGAGAGGATAACAGGTCCACAGCCAGCCTCAGCAACTGTTTCTAAATAAAAAATAAAATAGGATTCGGGGTAGAGCTCAATAGTAGAATGCCCCTGATGTTCATTCCCCAGTACCACTAAACAAACAAACAAACAGGCTAGAGGTGTAGCTTGAAGGTAGAATGCCCCTGGGGTTCAATCCCCAGTACCTAAACCAAACCAAACAGAATGCTACTGTTCTTTTCCCTTGAAAAAGACCAATCATGAGTAATTCTGTTTTAAAAAACTGATTTTTAAACTTGAATATGAATGAATTATCATTGATGATTATGTACCCACTAAAATCTAAATAATTTTAATTTTATTATTATAATACACAAGTCATGTGACAAAAATTTTAATTTTGTATGATGTCAAATAGCCACTTTTAATAACCCACACCACAGATAGACACATATAATAGTTTATTTGAATGGTTTATAAAATTGATTAAATCTTTCCTAGCACAGATACTCTACTCTGACTTTACCTGTTTTTCTATGTTTCGAAGAAGTAGTGTAGGGCTGCTTGGTGACATCTCAAAATCTTGTTCTGGTAAGGGATCTTGACTCACTTGGGGAACCTGAGGACTCCCTGTAGTGTTTAATGAAGCTGCTTGGTCTGCAAATTGGATTTGTTTTTTCAAAATGTCTTTTGGAAGCTGACATTCTTCTAGGATCACGATCCCCTAGGCAGAATAATAAAGTTTGAAATGAAAACAAGTTGATTACTAAAATCACATTTAATACTACAGTTTACATGAAACTATGTATCCTATTATCCTTTGGGAATCATAAAACATGCCTTTGAAAATACAATTGAACTCTTATAAAAAAAAATTGGCTGATTTAGCTGGGCATGGCGGTTCATGCCTGTAATCACATTACTTGGGAGGCTGAGACAGGAGAATCCTAGGTTTGTGGTGAGCCTCAGTAACTTGGTGAGGCCCTCTGCAACTCAGTGAGACCCTGTTTAAAAACAACAATACAATAGGACTGGAGGTATAGCTCAAAGGTAAATTTTCACTGGATTCAATCTCCAGTCACACACACACACACACACACACACACACACACACACACACACACACACAAATTGATTCAAAACATGTGCAAATGGAGTATATCTCTGTGGTACAGAACTTCCCTGTTATGTGTAAGGTCCTGGGTTTGATCCCCAGAATTGACAAAATATAAACAAAATTTAGTACTATATCTTTTTTTTTTTTTTTTTTTTGGTGGTACTGGGGGTGGAACCCAGAGGCTTTCTACCTCCCGTCTATATTCCTAGACCTATTTTATATTTTACTTGGAAACAGGGTCTCACTAAGTTGCTGAGAGCCTCACTAAGTAGCTGAGGCTCTGGATTGATCCCAAGGGCACTCTACTTCTGAGCTATATCCTCAACCCTATTTTATTTATTATTTTTAAATAAGGTCTCACTAAGTTGCTTAGATTGTTGAGACTAGTCTTGAACCTGCAATCCTCTTGTCTCAGTCTCCCATATACTGGGATTAGAGGCACATGCCACCAAACCCAGCTTAAAACATATTTTTCCTTTATTGCCCTAAACAAAACTTGGAATATGAAAAAGTGGCCCATGAAGAACCAAGAAAAGCTAAAAATGGTATAAAGATTAAATCCTTTAGGGACAACACAGAGACAGCTGCTTTTTATTCTTAAAAAATTAGAAAAAGAATATTCTAGTTCTAGATACTAGAATATATATCTAATGATAGATAACAGATGAGTAATCCCAGAACTTGGGAGACTGAAACAGGAGGATCACAGGTTCCAGGACCGCTTCAGCAACTTAGGCCTTCAGCAACCTAGTGAGACCCTATTTCAAAAATTAAAAAATAGGGCTGGGGGTGTAGAATTCCAATACACGCACCCACACACAGAAATAATGATAAAGTAAATAACATATATGAATTTTATTTAAGAAAAATTAGTTATGTACCATAACTGAGCCAAATTAAAACTCCAGCATGAGATGAAAACAAATCACCTGTTCACAGAAGACAACTGTTCCTGATAATAACACTGGAGAGACCCCCACCTACTACTTCAGGGTTCTTGTGGAGAAAACTTGCATGAAAAATAAACAGTTGCCTCAGGAACATCTTTATTAGTCACACAGTCACCAAAGCTAATTTGAAACAAAATTTTAATGAAAAATTTTAACATCGAAAATATACAACTTAATTATTTATTGGCATTACTGGGGTTGGAACCCAGGGGTATTCTACCTCTAAGATATGCTCCAGCCCTATTTTTTATTCTTTATTTTGAAACAGGGTCTCACTGAGTTGCAAAGGGCCTAAGTAGCTGAGGCTGTGAACCCAGATCCTCCTGTCGCAGCCTCCCAACTACAGGAATTACAAGCATGTACCACCAAGCCCAGCTGAAAATATACAATTTAAAATGGTGAAAACTCTATTATGGGTAGCTTAAATTGGAAATTTTGTCTCAAGAAATAGTATTAGCATCCTTCAATATTTTTCTTAAAATAAGTAAGGAAGCCATAAAACCAAAGAAAGTGCTGCTTTCCCTATTCAGTATAATAACAGCTCAATTAAACAGCAAATAAATTAAAAATTAAACATCTTGATTAATTCCAAAGAAATGTAAGGAGAAACTATGAAAGTAAAGAAACATTATATTTGAATAACATTTTCTGGCATTTTCTATAAAACAAACATAATACTACCCTTTTTGTGGAATGAAGCTGGGAATGGAACCCAGGGCCTGGCACATGGTAGGCAAGTGCTCTACCACTGAGCTACAATCCCAGGCCTCATATGCTATTTTTAAGAGAACAAAAAGCCAGATACACATCTAGCCTCAACCAAGAAAAATATAA
Organism: Muscardinus avellanarius; assembly: GCF_963383645.1. Taxonomy (NCBI): domain Eukaryota; kingdom Metazoa; phylum Chordata; class Mammalia; order Rodentia; family Gliridae; genus Muscardinus; species Muscardinus avellanarius. The sequence continues at coordinate 28,718,068 of NC_137787.1, read as the reverse complement.
GGCCTCGTAATACAAATTATTACTAGGAAGTTGAGATTTTTTTCCTTAAAATGATTTATTTCAATAGGCATTATAAAATATGGAATGAAATTTTCATGAATTTAAATAAGTATTGCTTAGACAATATAGCTATTAAGATATTCTTTCTCAAGTCAAGGGATTATGAATCAGACTGGATTCAAATACAAGACTTAGTAATTAATTTAATTGGAAACCCATTTTCTTGGAAATTTCTAAATTGTTTTATATGTGACTCATTCTTAGAACTCTATTTGCTATAAAAATGCAGGTGATATATCAATTTAAGGCAATGATCAAAAAGGAGAGATTTTGTCTGGTGATCTTGAAAGAATCAGGAAATCACTATAACGAAAGGCTCCTGAAAAGAGTAAACAATGAGAAGAAGTAAATATAATTAACATAAGGTTTCTACCAGGATACTTCTTGAATGGGTTCTTCAAATTTAACAGGTCTATAAGTATAAAGTTTCACGTCTATCTTTCTATCCACCTTCTTACAGACACTACCATGAAATCCTTCAAGGCATTACAGAAGTCATCATTTTCCTAAGATTCCTTTCCTATTTCTATTTCTATTCAACTCACAATTTCTGCTCCAATTTCTCTCAATATCATATTACTTCATTCCTAAATTTAATGCTTTCATACCTTAAAAGAATGCCATTTCCTATTCTATCAGTTCATTAAGAAACTATTTATCCTACAGAGTGATCCAGAGGTATCACCACTTTCTCTTGATGTTTTCTGTGATTTTCTTACCTCTAAGTATTCTATGTCAGTTCTAACATTTTGTTAAAAACATGTATTACTGGACATAGTACATCACATTGCAACTGTTTACATGTTCTATCTCAATTATCAGAATAAACTAATGATAAAACCTAAAATATAAAAGTCTTTCTTGATGTGCAAATGCTAGGTGGGGCTGGATTAACCACGTGGTTCAAAGACTCTGATCCCTTCTCCTCTAAACCTTTTTAGTCCAATCCCTATCAACTTTATAATACTATATTATCTTCAGCATGTTTACAGTATCACCATGTTAAAGTTATCCACAAAAACAAAGTTCCAAAGAGATAGTTAGCAATATTTAGATTAAATAGGATTTCATGAGATTACATGAGAACTTTTTATATCATTGCTTTTATGGGAAAATATACTCTGAGTTTCAAGCAGCCTATAATTTGAGTCTTCAAGTTTCTGGCAGCCTATAATTTTGAGAAAACAATGTATTTTTAAGCTAGGGAATACCACATTAAAACTTCCCTGGTTGGAATTAAAATAGCATTTATTTGTGTGATCATGCTTAATTTTTATCCCCATTAAACTTAAGTCCCTAAAAATATAAGAACTCTATAGGTTTCTGTTCACCAGTGTATATCTTAAGCACATATTTGACTCCTAACTGTGTAGAGGGCAAAGAATGAAGGAGAGGGGAGAAAAATCATAGAGGAAAGAGAGAAAAATGAATTTTATTTAACAACTTTAGAGTATAACAGATTTAGCTGCCATTTTTGTTGATTTAACTCCAAATCTACCTCTCATTAGAGATCTGTGTTCTCTAATATTTCATATTTCCAACTCCTTTAGGATAGCTCAACATAAACGTCCAATAGAACTTGAGGGTCAATATGTGAAAAATTGCATTTTATCCAGATACTGCAGATAAATAACTGAGAAAATATGAGATGGGCATGGTGGCACATGCTTGTATTCCTGGTACTTGAGAGACTGAGATAGGAGGATTTGTGTTAACAGCCAGCCTTAGCTATTTAGTGAGGCTCTCTGCAACTTAGTGAGATGTTGTTTCAAATAAAGAATAAAAAATAGGGCTGGGGGTGTAACTTGGAGCTAGAATGCCTCTGGTTTATATCCCAGTACAACACACACACACACAAAAAAAAAAAAAAAAAAAAAAAAAAAACCCTAAAAAGTTTCTTCTCATCAAAGGAAACCATCAAGAACCTAAAGAGAAAGCCTACAGAATGGGAGATCTTTACCAGCCACCACTCAGATAGAGGGCTAATATCCAGAATATTAAAAAAGCTCAAAAGACTCTACACTAGCAAAACAAATAACCCATTCAAGAAATGGGCAAGTGAACTGAGTGGATGCTTCACAAAAGAAGAGAAACAAATGGCCAATAGATACATGAAAAGATGTTCAACATCATTAGCCATCAGGGAGATGCAAATCAAAATTACGCTGAGATTCCATCAAACCCCAATCAGAGCGACAAGCATAAAGAAATCAAATAATAACAAATGCTGGCGAAGATATGGGGAAGGTCAAACTCTTTTACACTGTTGGCGGGAGTGCAAACTAATTCAGCCACTATGGAGATCAGTATGGAGATTCCTTAGAAAATGGGGAATAGATCCACCATATGATCCGGCTATACCTCTCCTGGGTATTTTTCCAAAGGGGTTGAAATCAGAGAACTATAACAACATATGCATACCCATGTTCATAGCAACACAATTCGTAATAGCCAAAATATGGAACCAACCTAGGTCTTCATCAACAGATGAATGGATTGCAAAATTATGAGAAACACACACAGTGGAGTTCTACTCAGCTATAAAGAAGAACAAAATCATATCATTCGCAAGAATATGGAAAGACCTGGAGAACATTATGTTAAGTGAGATCAGCCAAACACAGAAAGAGAAGGGACATATGTTTTCTATAATATACCCAAACTAGGGAGTATTAGGAATACCAGAAGAACTCCAGATAATGAAGGGAAAATCTCAGCAAAACTAGAATGGAAGGATAGGAGAGGAAGAAGGCTGAGGTTGATTAATGGAGGAGCTACATCCAAATATGTGTAAAAGTATGAATATAGCATGGTCAACCTGGACACTCATTTTTGGGAGAGTGAAAAGGGGAAGTGGGGGGGAGGGTACCAAGACCTGGAGAACGTTATATTAAGTAAGATCAGCCAAGCACAGAAAGAGAAGGGACTTACGTTTTCTCTAATATCCTCAAACTAGGGAGTATTAGGGATACCAGAGGGACTCCAGACAATGGAGGAGAAAACTCACCAAATCTAGAATGGAAGGGTAGGAGAAGAAGAAGGCTGAGGTTGATTAATGAAGGATCTACATCCGAATTTGTGTAAAAATATAAATATAGCATGGTCAACCTGGACACTCAATGTTGGGAGAGTGAAAAGGGGAAGTAGGGGCAGAGGGTACCAAGCATAGTCATTTTCAATACGTTCCACATAAAAATAAAAAATAAATTAAAAAAAAACTGAGAAAATGGTCAAAATTGTAATCACCAGGGAAGTTACTGAAAATATAACTGTCTATCAATATTTTTTATAGCTGTTAGGGGAGGGATGAAGAAAACTTTAGTAGCTGTCATAGGTATGATATGAAGAGGTATCTTAAGTGCTACCTTGTTATTCAGACTCTTTTCAGAGATCATAAGGCCCAATCCCTGGGGTAGTCTTTGAGAATGTGAGGCTTTTTTCTGTTCTCACACACAAACTCTTTGCTCATTCTTAACATCTTAACATTTCTGTGACATTTACCTCCACCACAGTTACTATTGTACATTACTGTTCCCGTCTTTTATTACATGCTAAAACTACTAGAAAACATTTTCCTGACACATTCTCCTTCTTTTTGAGTGTATCAAGATAGATATTATTAAAAACAGAAATGTATGCTCTTTATAGTCCTAGAGAACACTAAATATAATCTTATTAACTCTAAACTAAGCACTATAATCCATCTCTAGGATTTTTCCTTCACCAGAAGTCCCAGAGCACTAGAATCACACTTTTCTGGTTATTATTATTTTCTCCCTTATTTTACAGTATCCTTATCACTTTCATGATTTCTAATTTTTAGTAAGTTACTTTTTCTTTGGTTCTGATATCCATAACATACACTTATCAATAATTAGTGTTGTTGTGAATTTTAAATGAATAATCCATGTAGGTTGCTTAAAATAGTTCCTCACATATTTCTAAACACTACATTGCAGTTTATTATTGCTATATATCATCATCAAAAGCAATATTAGGTCAGGCATTGTAGTGCATATAACCCTAACTACTCAGCAGGCTGAAGCAGGAAGGTCAAAAGTTTGAGGCCAGCCAGGACAATTTAGTGAGATTCTGTCTAGAAATTTAACAAACTGGGAGGGCGTGCTGGTGATGTAGCTCAGTGGTAGAGCATGTGCTTGGCCCTGGGCTCAATCCCCAGTAACATACAAAGAAGGAAGGAAGGCTGGGCATGGTCATGCTTGTAACCCCAGCACTTGGGAGGCTGAGACAGGAGGATCACAGTTGAAGGCCAGCCTCGGCTACTTAGTGAGGCCCTTTGCAACTCAGTGAGACCCTGTTTCAAAATAAACAGAAATAGGGCTTGGGTGTAGCTCGGAGGTAGAATGCCCCTGGGCTCCATCCCTAGTACCGTAAAAAAAAAAAAAAAAATAAGGAAAGAAGGGATGGATGAAGGGTATTGAGGTCAAGATACAATACTGAACTGAGTTATCTGTTGGATACTGAATAAATGAAAAGGAGAAAAAGACAGTAGGTGACTGAAAGTTTTCCTTTGAAGATTGAGAGGAAGAAAATGATGCTTAGCTCATTACTTCTATTCCAGACTGAACTGAATGTCTTAGCATCTAACATATACAATAAAATGAGAGAGAGAGAGAGAGAGAGAGAGAGAGAGAGAGAGAGAGAGAGATTGATTATGTGTGTGTTACTGAGTATCGAACCCAGGGGCACTCTACCTCCAAGCTATACCCGCAGCTGGGAATGGAACCCTTCTACCTCCGGGATACATTCCCAGACCATATATATATATTGAAACAAGGTCTCTTAAGCCAGCACGGCTGGCTTCGAACCTGCGATCCTCCTGTCTCCGCCTCCGAAGCGCGGAGATTACAAGCGTGCGCCACCACGCCTGGCTAGATTATATATTTTATGGCCTAATATTATCCATTATACTCTCTTGTAATCCTTTTTATTTTGGGGGGATTAGTAGTAATATCTGCAATTTCATTTCTGATTTTAACAATTTGAGTCTTTCTGTTTTTAGTCTATCCAGCTAATGGTTTGTCAGTTTTGTGGATCTTTCAATGTACCAACTTTGAGTTTTAATGAATTTTCTATATTGTTTTTCTATCTTTATTTTCATTTGTTTTTAATATACTTTTATTGGTGCAGTGCAATTATACATTATAATGAGGTTCAGAGTGATAGAAGTACATACATAGTTCCTGGTATGTTCCTCTCTACAGCTCATCCTGCTCCCTGTAGTATTATTGAGATTGCTATTGATAACTTCATATATGTACTTAGCATTATCTGAGCTGTTTCCTTTATCCAGTCTCTTCCCTTCACTCCCACGCCCTTCCCCAGACCCCTCCCATTGTTCTACTGGTATCACTCCTTATTTATCTGCAGTCCCTTTTGTTTGCCAATTTCTTCCTAGTTTCCACACAAGTCATGAAGTTTTCTTCTCTTTTTGAGACTAGATAATCTTACTTAGCATAATATTTTCTAGTTCCATTGATTCTTCTTTAAAAGACATAATTTTATTCTTCTTTATGGATGAGTAAAATTCCATTGTGTATATATACCACAGTTCTATCATCTATCAAGAGACAAATTGGCTATTGTAAATTATACTGCTATAAATATAGATATGCATGTATTACTATAATATTCTGACTTAAGTTCTTTGGGGAAGATATCCAGGAGTGGTATTGTTTTACAGTTCTGTATGTGTCTGTTAAATTCACTAGGTCAAATGGAGGTTCTATTTCTGAGGAACCTCCACACGGATCTCTGTAGCATCTGTACTAATTTGCAAACCCACCAACAGTGTATAAAGGCTTCTAGTCCACATCCTTGCCAACAATTATTACTGTTTGTATTCTTGATGATTGCCCATGTTCATAGCATACAATAGCAAAAATGTGTCTATCAGTGGGTGACTGGATAAGCAAAATGGGGTTTATACAAAATGGAAAGAAATGCTAATAGACACTACAATGAAGATAAAACTTGAGGATATTATGATGAGGGAAATAAGCTAGTCACAAAAGAGACAAATACTGTTATCATTCCATATGTATGAATTACTTAGAATAGTAAAAATCACAGAGACACACATGGCTGCCATGGGTTGAAGAGTGGAACTGGAGAGCTATTGTTTAGTGAGTATAGAGTTTCAATGTTAAAAGATGAAAAAATTAGGGCAATAGATGCCTTGTATCATTAACGTATTTAATATCAATAAATTATATGTAGAAAAATGATTAAGATGATAAATTTTGTTATGTCTTTTGCCATAATAAAAAATTTAGAAAAAAGAGTATCATTTCTATTAACTCAACTCCAACACAGAAGTTCTGAATTGCTCAACAAGTATAAAACAATGATTTTAATAAATACAAATGAGTTACAAAGTTAGCTTTAATTTATAATGATTAACATATTAAAAATCTTCACATAAACTAGCCACACATTTACAAGACTTTGTAAAAATTATTTTGTGTGATGAAATGAGAAGAATGTGTCAATAGTAACCACTTTTGACAAAACTAAAAGAGCACAAACAATACCTTGGAGGCACGAATCTGCCTGTGAATGTCTGTTAGTTGTTGGATTTTGTATTCTAGCTCTGAAATCTGGGCTTGAAGCCAAGTCCATCGGCTGCCAACTCTTGCTCTGTCTACAAGCCACTTCCATTCAGTACTACAGTTACTGTGAACAAGACAAACAGTGTTAGTCAAAGCACAAAGGCAATCAAGTTTCACAGACTGCTTAATAACTTCCTTTGCTCCTATCATAAAATCCAATTTCCTTTACAAAACATCTAATTACATGAAGGGAAAATTGCAGATTGACATCTTATAAAAAAAATTTAATTTTCTTACCTTTCTACCCAACAAATACTTGTTTTTATTCTATGCTACATACTCAGTACTAAGATAATTGATCTGTAATTTAATACTTTATTAATGCTAAGGGTTTAGATAGGGATGGATGAGCAAAGAAAAGAAAAATAAATGACAATATCAACACCAGGTAAAAACTGTTACATTCGGCTCTTATATATAAGTAGATGTCAAATATTGGACAAGCCATTTAAATAGGTTTAAATCCATGTACCAAACTGTAGTCTACTCAATTTAAATATATGTAATTTTCATTTATTAAACAGGCATTTAGCTAACTAAATACTTAAAATTAATTTAAAGTAATTGACAAAAAATATCAAAAATATTAATTCTTTGCAACATTTCAAATTAAGCATGTCAATTATATAGGTCTTGATATGTTTATTCAAATAAACAGTTTGCTTAAAACCTGACTCCTCAGATTTGCAACCCAAAGACCACAAATAATTCGAAGTGATTCTTTCATGCATACTTAAAGATTGCAGCCAGGCACCAGTTCCAACCCCGGTCGGCCTGCCTGTCTTCCCCCCACACACACACACACACCACATACACGCACATACACACACACACACACACACACACACACACACACACATATCAAGGAGTGGCAATAGCTGGATCATATTGTGGTTCCATTCCTAGTCTTCTGAGGAACCTCCATACTGGTGTCTCCATGGAGGTTGGACTAATTTACAGTCCCATCAACAGTATGAGAGTTTATTTCCCCACATCCTTTTCAGCATTTTTTTTTTTTTTTGCAGTACTGGGAATTGAACCTAGGGGCCTTCTATCTCTGTGCTATACCCTCAGCCTGATTTTTTATTCTTTGTTTTGAAACAGTGTCTAAGTGTAAAAGGCCTCACTGTGTAGCTGAACCCACATCCTCCTGTCTCAGCCTCCCAAGTACTGGGATTATAAGCATGCATCACCACACCAGGCTTCTTCTTCTTTTCAGCATTTACTATTGTTTGTATTCTTGATGACTGCCATTCTAACTGAAGTTAGATGGAATCTCAGTGTAGTTTTGATTTGCATGCCCTAATTATGTGTGGGAGGGATATGGGGGATTGAATCCAGGATCATTCTACATTCCACCTTAAGCAACACTTCCAGCCCTGTTTTATTTATTTTATTTTATTTATCTATTTTATCTACCAGGGTCCAGCCCTAGCAAGAGTTGGGGGTCCACGAGTGGTGGAGTGAGGAGTCGGCGAAGTACGGCGGAGACACAGCACACAGACTTAATGGAGAGTGAAGCTGTTTTATTTATTTTATATTTTTGCTCTCTCTACTTTCGGGATTGAATCCAGGATCATTCTGCATTCCACCTTAAGTATCACTTCCAGCCCTATTTTATTTATTTTATTTTATCTATTTTATCTATTTTATTTTATTTATTTTATTTATTTGTTTTTAAAATAGTCTTGTTAGGTTGCTGAGGTGGTTTTCAAAGCTGTGATCTTCTTGTCTCAGCCTCCCAAGTGCTAGGATTACAGGGGTGAGCCACCACACCTGGCTGAATTGAATTTATTAGTTTTAAAAATGCATCTAACCATAAGGGAATGTCTTTAATATGAACTTTAGCCAGAGAAAGAATTTACTTATTGAATTTTCTTTTTCAGTTTCAGGCTTCCAAGAAAGCATTTAAGAGATCATTTGTTCGAATAAACAGAAGGTAACTAACTGCAACTTTGCTATACAGAATTTATTGATTATAACAAAATCTTGCCGGGCGTGGTGGCGCACGCTTGTAATCCCAGCATTCGGGAAGCTGAGACCTGAGGATGGCAGTTCGCGGACAGCCTCAGCTACTTAGTGAGGCCCTCTGCAACCCAGTGAGACCTGGTTTCAAAATAAAGAATTTTAAAAAAAGTAGGGTAGGGGGTGTATCTCGGAGGTCAAATGCCCCTGGGTTCCATCCCCAAACCCACACACAAAAAAAAAAACCTTATATATTTTCCCAAAAGGTTCTAAATGCATATATTTTTTATCTTTTCGTAGCATAGGATTTACTTTGTATAAGCATGTTGACAAATATTAAGTGTTCTATTTGCATTTTGAACATTATAACATAAATATAAAACAGAAGACATCCAGTGTTAACATTGATCTCCCATACCTAACTTGGATTTAGATACTGAACATTATATAATTCATAGAAAGGAACTTTCAAAGTTTCATCAAGTTTTATAATATATACTACTATTTTTTACCAAAATCTTCACAAACTTTAGAAAGCTGGTATTAAAAGTAGTTTTTTACTTCCCTGAGTATTCTAAACCATACTGGTTTGAATTATTCATCAAAATTTCAGGGCATGAAATATATAAAAATAGAGTACTCAAGAGTATGCTTTAAGCCTGGGTGTGGTGGTGCATGTTTATAATCTCAGCATTTGGGAGGATGAGACAGGAAGATTGTGGTTCGAGGATAGACTCAGCTACTTAGTGAGGCCCTGTTACAAAAAAAAGAATAAAAAATATGGCAGGGGGTGTAGCTCAGAGGTCGAATGCCCCTGGATTCCATCCCCAGTACCACACAAAAGAAATAGTTTTGAGCAGAGCATGGTGGTACACACTTGTAATCCCAGCATTCAGAAAGTTGGAGCTACTTAGTAAGGCCCTCTGCAACTTACTGAGACCCTGTTTCAAAATAAAAAATTAAAAATAGGGCAGGGGTGTAGCTTGGAGGGCAAATGCTCCTGGGTTCCATCCCCAGACCTGAAAAAAAAAAATATGTTTTAACACAGTTAAGAATAATCCTGTTTACAGATATGACAAAAATACTTTCAACTTTCAGATAGGTTAAAAAAACAACCATAAGAAAACATAAAAGGTCAAGTTAATTCTTAACACAAATAATATATCATGTCAATTAATTTTTCATTCAAAAGCATAAATATTTTTTATTTTTTATTAATTTTTTTACAGTACTAGAGATGGAACCCAGGGGCATTCTACCTCTGAACTACACCCCCAGCCCTCTTTTTATTCCGTATTTTTGAAACAGGGTCTCACTGAGTTGCTAAGGGCCTCCCTCACTAAGTAGCTGAAGCTGTCTTCAAACTGCAATCCTCCTGTCTCAGCCTTCTGAATGCCGGGATTACAAGGGTGCACGACCACACCCAACTAACATTTTTTATTTTATATTTGTTAAACAATGCATTTATTTGGTGGAAAAATATAAAAGAAAATTTATAAAAGCAAAAATATCTCAAAGTATTTCGATTCCTAAAATAAGAAATTTGTAAGTTGTGATCATTGTTTTCTGGAAAATTTTTATGCCTACTTGACATATAATTTTACACTTCAAAAGATTGTAGCTAAATTATTTAATAATATTTTTAGAATGTTACCTCTCTGGGTAGTCATGTTTCACATAACAGTTATCAATTAGGAAGAAATCGCTTGATTTTTAGTGCAATTTATGATTGGCTGATTAATGGATTAATAATATATTCAGCAACTTAGATGGCATCAGGAGCAATACAAGGAATAATCTGATAAATGCTCACGCTGCACTTCTGTCCACTAGTTACACTCAATTAGGAATCCACGCAGTTTGACTACATGCTCCAGGTGGGTTACTGACCAACAAAAAATAGGTATACAATGTCAAAGTTTTTCTGTATATGTGTGTGTGTGTGTGTGTGTGTAATGTATATATTTTTAGAGTGTACACACACACACACACACACACACACATATATACACACATATACAGACATACGAACACACACATACATATATATATTTTAAGAGTAGTTCAATGATTTGGGGGTGTCGGTTAATACAATACAGAGAACATAGAAGAAAAGTAAAAAATGGCACAAACGCCAATGCCAGTTTATTTTATTTTATTTTTTTGTTTGTTTGTTTGCAGAACTGGGGATTGATTGAACATGGGCATTCTACCTCTGAGCCCTATTTTTCATTATTTTGAAACAGGGTCTCACTAAGTTTCGGAGGGCCTCACTGAATAGTGGAGGCTGGTCATGAACCAGGATCCTCTTGTCTCAGCTTCCCAAGTACTGGGATTACAAGCATGCGCCATCAAAACTGGCTAGTACTTATTACATTAATAACTGAAGATATTATTAATTCTTGCATCATTTAATCTTTAGAACATAAATCAAAGTAATTAACTTAGACTTGAAGTATATGCATATTTTTAGAGTATACACACACACACAAACACACACACACACAAACACACACCTAGGCAAAATACTTCTCGTAAGTACATGACATTTTGAAATATTAGAAACAATATCTGTGCTGATTTGTATTTTGACTTAATGGAACAAGAAGAGAACAACATTAAACTAGGAAGGATTATACTGAATAAAGCTCCTAAAGTTCAAAATATCTTCCTCCTCTTTGTACTTACCACAGGCTCTACAATGTCCTGAGAGAATTTATTCCAAAAAAAAATCCGAACTACTTAGGAAGGGACTGATGAGAAAGTAAATGGGAAGGTGAGCCTTCATCAAATAAGTGGTCTTGATTTTTATTCTTGGAGAGAATATTTATATCAGATTATTATGAATATATCTAAACTATTAATTTTTACAGCTTTCAGGTAAATTCTAACATGTTTATTCAGTCTATGAGAAGTTAGTAGAGATTGTCTAATCTTAATCTGTGACAACATCCATTCAAATCCTTGGCATAATCTCTCACCAGTAAGGGCACAGCATGCTGCCTGGATATGCCACGGGGGTCTTCAATAGAAGTTAGCTTCAAAAACTGGGAGATTTCTGCTACAGTCATGCATTCCTTAACATCTTGTGTATTAGCAAAATCAGCAGTCTGGCTTTCCTTAGGTCCTCATGTGCTAATATGTTGTAGATTTCTTCTCTAGTTACAGAAATCCTCTTTGTACTGTCCACAACAACTATGTGAGACCCTGTTTCAAAAAAAAAAAAATAAAACAGCCAGGTGTGGTGGTGCACACCTACAATCTGCGAGCCTGACAGGAGGATCACAGGTTCAAGGACAGCTAGCAATTATTTATTTATTTATTTGGTGGTACTGGGGGTGGAAACCAGAGGCTTTCTACCTCCGGGCTATACTCCCTGACCTATTTTATATTTTATTTGGAAACAGGGTCTCACTAAGTTGCTGAGAGCCTCACTAAGTAGCTGAGGATGGCTTTGAACCTGTGCGATCCTCCTGTCTCAGGCTCCCAAGTTCAAGGATGACAAGCGTGCGCCACCACGCCCGGCTTAATGCTTAGGGTTTAGATAGGGATGGATGAGCAAAGCCACAATTTTGCAAGACCCTAAACAACTCAAACAAGACCTATTTCAAGATAAAAAGTAAAAAAAATTGAAGATACAGCACAGAGGTAGAATACCCCTGGGTTCAATACCCAGTACTAAAAGATAAAAAGGAAATAGGTCTTGGGACCTATATTTGTGTGTGTGTGTGTGTGTGCGTGTGTGTGCGTGTGTGTGTGTGTGTGTGTGTTACTGGGGTTCCTGGAAGTCCTTCTACCTCCTGGCTACACTCCCAGACCTGTTTTAGACTTTTTATATGTGGAAACAGGGTCTCTTAAGCCAGCACAACTGGCTTTGAACCTGCGCGATCCTCCTGTCTTAGCCTCCCAAGCACAGGGATAACAAGTGTGCGCCACCATGCCTGGCTATAATATATATTTTATAATTAAGTAATATATATAGATACATATCAGAGAAAAAAGAAAAAAACATTTCTTTTTTATATTGCACTTCTAGTAAATATATTCTGATACCAAAACTAGCATTACATATGTAATTTTTGTTTATACATCCCTTTAAATTATACTTAAAAAGGACAGCAATATTGATTAAATTTAAGTAAACTGAATCACATTGAAGCTTTGTGATAATGTGAAATTAATTGCTTGTAAAGGATTATTTATCCTACATTTTAACAGGAACGAATAAAATCTGTCTGTTATGTTTAAAAGTGATAAAGTCTCTCACCAAAAATATTCCCTTACTTGAAAACGCTTCTCATCAAAATAATTAAGTTTGCGAAACATGCAACAAATACGCATTTGGCTAACAGTTTGGTTATCATGCTCAAAGGTGATTAATGCCCATTGCACCCTAAAGTCAAAACATGTTTTATGTAAACAACTTATATAACCAATGATGTAATGGTTAATATAATTTTCAGCGTAACCAATCAAAACATGGCTGATGCAACAGCAGACCTGTAAGATCTGAGGCATACTAGAATCCAGTCATCTCAATTAGCATATAAGCCCCGCCTGGCAGACCACTAAGAACACTGACTCCCTGCATCTCTCTGAAGTATGTTGAGCTGACCACAACTACCACATGCCCCTGTATGTTGGGGCTTCTACCTCTAGTACAGATCGAGGCAAAGACATCTGTCAGAAGAGGCCACCTGGGCAGTGAGAAACAGTCAGTCCCCCAAATGGTAGCATATGCTGCGCTCAATCCTCATCTCTTGCTGGGAGTCACCACTTAACTTCCAAAGGAAATAAGTACAAGCAGCCTGAGTAGTTTGAGTACAGTTTTTCTTGGCATTAAATACTTCTTAATATTTTGAACCTACATTTCTGTTTTGACTTTGAGGTGTGTTTCTTCAGAATGAGACGGAGCTTTCCAACATTACATTTTAGAGTACCAAGATTTAAGAAATTTTCTTTTCCTTTAACTCAAAATTTTGCTAGCTCATTAATACAATGAATTAACTGTGAGTGAAAACCAACAGATCTAGTTGTGAAAAATGACAAGATTTATCCTAAAAAAAATTAATTGTACCAGCCTTTTCTACTGATATTTGTTCACCTAGGAAAAGTTTATCCTTTCCTAAAATTGGGTTCTTTTAGATAAGGGATTGGCAAACTTTCCCTCTGAAAAGGCAAATAGTATATATTTTAGGCTTTGTGGGCTTACATGGTCTCTATAACAACTACTCAACTCCACCTTTACAGCCAGAGATGATACATAAATGAATGAGTATATTTACAAAAACAGGGAACAGGCCAGATCTGGCCCACAGGCCATACTTTTCCATCCTCTGGTGTAGATCATCTTTTCAAATGTATCTCCTGCTTCCCAGTGGGATTATGATTTCCTTTGAAAACATGCCTGTGCAAATATTTTGCCCACATTTGAGTTACCTTTTACTATTATGAATACAAGCTCTGTATCAGACTAAATGTATTGGGAACTTTGTTCTAGTCTATAGCTTGCCTTTCATTTTTGTAATGGTGTCTTTTGAAAAGCAAATAATTCTAATTTTGATGAAACTCAATTTACCAAACTTTTCCTTTAGGGTTAGTTCTTTTTATAAACTAGGAAACTTTGCCTAGCACAAAGTCATAAAGATTTTCTCAGGATTCTAAAATCTCAAGATGTTTTAAGAGTTTTTAGCTTTTAGAACTTTGATCCAATTCAAGTTAATTTCTGTATATGGTATGAAGTAAAGTCTAGATGAAATTTTAAATAGGACACTCAATTTCTGAACCATTTGTTGGGGAGAGTTTATTATCCTTTAATATAGTTCCATCTACCCACTATTCATTAATAGAAAAACATTATTGTTGAATAGATAAAGACCATCTCTAAATACTGTATTTGTTACACACACACACACACACACACACACACACACACACACACACCCCTCTTAAGATATCTATGTCAATACCTTAGGTCAATATCACACTATTACTATAGTTCAGATTAATTCTAAAAATCTAGTAGTGTAAACTCTTCATCTTTGTTCTTCCTCAATACTGTTTTAACCATTCTAAGTTTGAGAAGGAGTTTATCTACAAAACAAATAACAACAAAAACTCTAGCATTTTTACTAGGATGTACTGAATCTATAGATCTGTTGACGGAGAGCTGACATTTTAATAACATTATCTTCCAATCAGTGTATATGGAATATTCCTCTGTGTATTCACATACTGCTAGTTTCTCTCAGCTATGTTTTATATACTAGAAATTTTACCTTTGCTGGGCACAGTGGCACTTGCCTATAATCCCAGCAAGTTTGGAGATTGAAGCCAGAGGATCAAAAGTTTGATGCCAGCCTCAGCAATTTAGAAGACTCTGTCTCAAGAAAAAAAAAAAAAAAAAGACAACTGAGCCGGCAGCTTAGTAGTAGAGTACCTCTAGGTTCACTCTCTAGTACAAAACAAAACAAAACAAAAAAAGAATTGCCTCTATATATTTCATATTTATATATTTTAGTATATGGTATATATAAATTGTTTAAATGTTAACATATAAAAATACTGATTTTTATATGTTGACCTAATAAAATGTGACCCTGATAGCTTAATATGTAAGTTTTAATAGTTTCCTTTAGTATAATGTAGTGTAACGTTAATTACAAATCATTTGAGTAGACATCCTTACCTTCTTCCAAATCTTACAAAGAAAATATTCATCCTTTCATTATTAAATATGTTAGCTGTGTATTTTGTCAATTTCTGTTATCAGACTGAAGAATTTTCTGTCCCCCCCCCCCCGGTTTGTCATCAGTTATTATAGTATACTGGAATTTTGTCCTTTTTTGTATCAATAGATAGAAGTTATTATATATTTATATTTGATTTTTAATATTAAATCAAACTTATTTCCTGATATGTAGGCAGATTGATATTGCATTATAAATATTCCATGATTAATATTTTTGTGGCTGTAGTCAAAGTAGATATATATTTACTGTTTTGTTTTTTGTCTAGTTTTGGAAATAAGCTTTGGAATCAGGCTAATTCTGGCTTCATAAGATAAATTAGGAAGTGCTTTCTCTTTTATTTTTCAAAGGCATTTGTGTAAGATTGGAATTAGTTTTTCCTTAAATTTCAAAAAATTAATCAGTGAAAGCATCTGGGCCTGGAATTCCCATGTGGGAATATTTTAAATTATTAATCCAATTTCTCCTACTGATACACTGTATGTCATTACTTCTATTTCTCCTTGTGTCAGCATTGGTAATTTATGATTTAAGCTATTACCTTACTTGGTACAAACACTTAAACCTACTGACACATTGTTGCTAATAATAATATTCCCTTATGATTTTATTAATATCTGAGTTATCTACATGTTTATTTCTTTTCTGTTACTGGATATTTTCCCCATTGGATACTAGATATTGGATTATCTAGTAATAATGTTAATCTTTTCGAGGAACTCTATTTCCAATGCTTTTGCATTTCATTATTCACTGGCTTTCTACTCTGCATCATCTTTCCTTCTACTTGCTTTGAGTAGAATCTTCTTGCTTTGAGTAGAATCTTGCTATAGATTTTAGCTTTTTAAGTGAGACAGAGAACACAGGCTTTACACCATTCTTCATTTTAGTATAAGCATTTACAGCTAAAACTTTTCCTGTCAGCACTGCTGCAGTAAGTTAGTAGCCTAATGCTATTTAATACATACTTCCTAGTTTTATTTTTGTTTTTGTTTATGGCACTGGGGATAGAACCCAGGGGCATTATACCTTTGAGCTACACCCCCAGCCCTATTTTTTTTTTTTTTTGGTGGTTCTCTGGGTGGAACCCAGGGGCTTTTCTAACACCAAGCTATACTCCCAGACCTATTTTATATTTTATTTGGAAACAGGGTCTCACTAAGTTGCTGAGAGCCTCACTAAGTAGCTGAGGCTGGCTTTGAGCCTGTGCGATCCTCCTGTCTCAGCCTCCCAAGCACTGGGATTACAAGTGTGAGCCACCACGCTCGGCTCCCAGCCCTATTTTTTATTCTCTATTTTGAAACAGGGTCCCGCTGAGTTGCAAAAGGCTTCACTAAGTAGCTGAGGTGTTCATGATCCACGATCCTCCTGTTTCAGCCTCCCAAATGCTGGGATTACAAGCATGTGCCAATATGCCCAGCTAGCCCGCTGTTTTTAATATCATTTAGCTCAAAATATTTTATAGTCTCTTTTTTAATTTCTTCTCAGTCCAAGAGATTTTTGGAAATGTGTGGTTTAATTTCTACACGTTTCAGACACATATTTGCCATTTCATCTTTCCTTTGTATAGATCTGAATTTTCACCAAGTATGATTTTCCTTTAGCCTAAAGATCATCTTTTAAAATTTCTTCAGTGCATGTATACTGACAATTTTTCTCACCTTTTATTTGTTAATGACTTTTTTTTTAAGTCATTTCAGCCGAGTGTGGTGGTACACGCTTGTAATCCCAGCATTTGGGAGGCTGAGACAGGAGGACTGCTGTTCACGACCAGCATCAGGTACGTAGTGAGGCCCTTTAGAACTCAATGAGACCCTATTTCAAATAAAAAAATAGAGCTGGGCGTATAGCTCAGAGGTAGAATGCACCTGGTTTCCATCCCCAGTACTGAAAAAAAAAGTCACTTCAATGGGTCGAAATTTCTAATTTGACTTTTTCTTTCAGCATTCCATTGTGTTCTGGTTTATATGCCTTCTGACAAGCCAGAAAATATTTTTACTTATTGACCTTTTTTTCCAAAATGATCATTCTCCTGTGTTAAACTGAAAAAGTAGTTTTCATTTTGGATACTTTATATCTCGCCTCTGAAAGTTCAGTTGTACTTTAATATATCTTTGATTTCTCATTTTGCTCATATTTTCCTTGTAAGTCTTCGAGCGTGTTTACAATAAATATTTAAAATCTTTGTCAGCCAGGCATGGTGGCACACACTTATAATCCCAGTTCTTGGGAGGCTGAGACAGGAGGATCACAGGTTTGCGGCCAGCCTCAGCAACTTTGTGAGGCCCTATACAACTAACTGAGACCCTGCTTCAAAATAAAGAATAAAAAAATAATGTTGGAGCCGGGCATGGTGGCTCACACTTGTAATCCCAGTGTTTAGGAGGCTGAGACAGGAGAATCGCAGAGGTTCGAAGCCAGACTCAGCTACTAATGAGGATCTCAGCAACTTAGTGAGACCCTGTTTCCAAATAAAATATAAAATTAGGTCTGGGAGTATAGCCTGGAGTTAGAAAAGTCCCTTGGTTTCACCCCCAGTACCACAAAAAAAATTATAATAATAAGATTGGGGGTGTAGTTCAGATGTATAATGTCCCTGGTTTCATACCCAGTACCAAAAAATAAAAACAAAAATAAAGTCTTTGTCAACTAATCTCATCATCTTTCATTTCCAGGTCTCTTTCTACATTTCTCTTTGTGCTCACACACACACACACACACACACACACACACACACACACACTCACACACACCTATATAAACAAATGTATGCACATTATGTAAATAAACGTCTAGTAATTTTGTCACACACACAGAAACTACAGCGAGTATAAATATTATGTTGTCGGGTATGTGGACTTTGTGGTCTTCCTTTAGACAGTGATACTTTTGTTTCATCAGGCAATTAAATTACTCGCTGTTTAAGCTCATCAATTTCACCTTGATTTTAAGTTTTGTTGGTGTAGGTAGAGAGTAGCGATTAACCCAGTACTCATTAAGCTAAAAGAGAGCTAGATGATCCAAGGGAGATAGCAAGTAAATTAAGTCTGCAGGCTTACCTATGACCAAATGAAATATCTGCCTATGATAGCTTCACATATAATTGATGGAGTGCAGGACACATTTCTGGAGAAACTCTTTCAGAAACTACAAGCCTAATAAAGTCTACTCCTGGGAAATAAATCTGCATGAACAGGAGTTAGGGTAAGAAAGTAGTGCAGCTGCCAATAAGGGTATATACTGACAGCAACTTTATATATATTCACAAAGAATAATGGATAAGTAACAATCCCAAAGAACAAAGTCGGGGACTGTGGAGGACAAACGACAAAGGAACTTCCTCAAAAGGCAAAATCAGGGTCCACTAAGACTCCCTGCCAGAATATGAATTCTTATTATAATGACCCAAACTACCCTGCACATCCCACTGTTCTCTTTCCCCAGTGAGATTTTATTGTAGCTTTCCTGTCTCTACTCAACTATACAAGAAGCAAGAGGTCAAGAAGATTAGAAAATATGTCTATTATTATATAGGTCATCACACGATGATGAGCCTTACCTGGACCTAGTCTACAAAGGCTCACTCCATCCACTGAATGTGATTTGGGTTGTCATCCTCGAGTAGTTAGTATGTTCTATGTATGAGAAAGGAGTATACGGATAATTGGGTGACCAAAGAGGACAACTAAACAGACTTTTTGTTTCTCCCCAATATCCACTCTCCTCTGCATTTTGATAAGAGAACTCACTAAGGTTTGTCTGAACCCTTGGCAGCAAAGCTAAAGATGTTATTACCCAACCGTACCTATAAGACTGCCTAATTAACAAAGTCCTTAACAGTAAGATGTGAGTCAAGCTGGGCATGATGGTGCGTGCCTGAAACCCCAGTACTTGAGAGGCTGAGATAGGAGGATCACAGGTTCCAAGACAGCCTTAGCAGTGTAGTAAGACTCTCAGCAACCATGCAAGATACTTTTTCAAAGCAAAAAGTAAAAAGGGGTGGCATGATGGCGCATGGTTATAATCCCTGTACTTGAGAGGTGAGACAGAGGATTACAGGTTCACAGTCAGCCTCAGCAACTTAGGCCCTCCACAAATTAGTGAGACCCTGTCTCAAAATAAAAGAATAAAATAGAGTTGGGGGTGTAGCTCAGTAGTAGAATCTCCCTGGGCTCCACCCCATTCCCCCCCATAAAAAGGGGCTGGAAGTCTACTTCAGAGGTAGAATGCTCCTGAGTTGAATCCCCAGTACTATAAAAAAAAAAGTTGTGAGCCAAACAATGTGTATAACTTCTGGATTTTGACACTAAAATGGATTGATTATCTTAAAAATAATTGGTTATGGAAATCAGATGGAGTACTAGTAAATCATCACATTTCAAAAACACAGGTAAGATTAGTGTTCTAGGGAATAGTAAATATAACAGTTCCCTGCTAAAACCTGTGAAATATATCTAAATGTTAGATATATTAACTGTTAAATGAAAAAGAAATTCTATATATTTATATTTGTATTTATTTATTTTTATACTTAATTTGGAAACATAGTCTTACTAAATTACTGAAAGCCTCACTAAGCAGCTGAGACTGGCTTCGAACCTATGCGATCCTACTGTCTTAGCCTCCCAAGCGTGGGGATTACAAGCGTGCACCACCACGCCCAGCTAGAAATTCTATATATTTATGTTATGGTCTCACGATGACAACTTAGCACATACTCAATATATCCCTTCTTTAAACACACACTTTATGCCACTAGGATCATTTAGGTTAATAAATTCCTATTGAAATGTTGTCTTCAAGAACAGTAAGGCAGCCTGACATAATACAAATAACTTGAATATTCTACTACCTGGTTGTACACAGACACAGATACAAAACAAAAGCAAAACAAAAACAGTTTGAACCCTAGGAATTCTGGCATAAAAATAAACCAAGGTGAGAGGTAAAGTTTAGGATGTCCAGGGACAGTTAAGAGAATGGAATTTAAAAGGGGTTCCTAAAAAATGCATAAATGAAAGGGACCAACATAACTTGATACATCATGCAGTTCCACCTAGAACTCTGGCAGAATCCACTCTATCAACTGCCTAAAGGGAAATTTTCATTGTTAGTATAAAATAATTTGTATATATCAGACAAGCAAACTTAGTCCTCCAACAATCTGCCCACCCCCAAACGAAAGAAAGGAAAATAAAATCCCAGCATTTGGGAGGCTGAGACAGGAGGATTGAGGTTCAAGGGGAGCCTCAGCTACTTAGGCCCTGTGCAGCTCAGTGAGACTTTGTTTCAAAATAAAGAAAAAAATCGATCTGAGGGTGTAGCTTGGAGGTAGAATGCCCCTGGATTCTATCCCCAGCACAGCACACATACAAAAAGGAAAATAAAGAGAGGTTGTGGAATATTTATGCACTCTCTAGCTACTATCCCACTTCTTTTGAATAGAAAGGACTTTGAAACCAGTGTGGTAGAGCATACCTGTAATCCCAGTACTTAAGAGGTTGAGAAAAGAAGACTGCAGGTTCACGGCCAGCCTCGACAACTTAGTGAGGCCTTGTTTCTAAATCAAAATTAAAAGGCTGGGGCTGAAACTCAGAGGTAGAATGTCCCTAGGTTCAATTCCTAATATCAAAAAGGGAAAAGAAAAAGGGAAAAAAAAAAGACTAGTCTTGTTACTAAAAAGGTGATTACCACTGAGCCATAATCAAGCAAAAATACTTCCAGTAACACTATACAGAATACACAGTCCTTTTCTTTTTTCTTCTTCTTCTTCCTCTTGACCCTGGGGATTGAACCCAGGGGCATACCTCTTAGTTATGCCCCAACATTTTATATTTTTTATTTTGAAACAGGGTCTGTGTCATTGAGGGTCAGTATATGTGTTCCTAAATAACCTCATCTTCTACAAAATAAAATAGTGGAACAGAGAAAATACTGCAAGACAATGCAAAACCTATAGAATTTTAAAATGTAAGGTCTAACAAAATAATAACAATTCTTATAAAAATACTTAAGTTTCCACTGGCATCTGTACCTAAAATAAACCAGGTCATCCTATAAATATCCTGGGGCTCATTCTTCTTCCTTTGATGTGGATCCTTGAAGACATTCAGTTCTAATAGAAACCAACTTAATAAAAATTAAGAATATCACCTAGAAAGAGCCTTTCATCCATCTAATTCTTTCTTAACACAAGAAAATATATTCAGAGCTTATTCAACTGAATTTTTAGCCTCCTAAGATCTTATAAAATAATTAAATATATAGCAATTCTTGAAGCAAACAAACCAGCAAGTTACTAAGCTATAGGACACTTCTACAAAGTGTCAGTATTTTCCTTGGATCTTTATACATGGCTAAGGCTTTCTTAGAAGTGACATTATCTTATTGTAGTTTTAATTGACATTTCCCTGATGGTTAGTAATGCTGAGCATTTTCGATATTTCTGTTGACTCTGCATGTCTATTTTAAAGACAAGTCTATTCAAGTCCTTTGCCCATTTTTTGAAATCTGGTTGTTTTCTTCCTATTGAGTTGTATAAGTTCCATTTATACATAGGACATTAACTTTTTGCTGATATATGGCTTGCAAATATTTTTCCCATTCTGTAGGCTCTATCTTCACTCTGTTGATTATTTTCTTTGCTATGCAAAAACTTTCAGTTTGATAAAATTCCATCTGTAATTTTGCTTTTGTTGCCTGTGCTTCTTAAGGCCATATCCAGAATCGTTGGCAACACCAATTTGAAGAAGCTTTGTCTCTGTCTTCTTGTAGAAATTTTACAGTTTAGAAGCCAGGTATGGTAGTGCACACTTATAATTCTAGTACTTGGGAGGCTAAAACAGGAGAACAGTCTCAGCTAGTAGTAAGACTCTCATCAACCTAGTGAGACTGTTTCCAAATAAAAGTAAAATAGGGCTGGGTTGTAACTCAGAGGTAGAATGCCTCTGGGTTCAATGCCACCAAAAAAAAAAAAAAAAAAAAAAAAAAAAAAAAAAATTAGTTTCAGGTCTTTCATTTAAACCTTCAATCTATTTTGCATTATTTTGAGATATGGGATGCTAAAAAGGTCCAATTTCCATTTTCTGCATGTAGATACTTAATTCTCCCAATGTTTACTGAACAGACTGTCTTTTGCCATTTGTGTACTCTTGGCATCTTTTGTCAAAGATTGACCATAAAGACATGGATTTATTTCTAGACTCTCTATTCCATCCCATGGGTATATATGCTGACTTTTAGTGTTGGAATTTTAATTATTAAAACTTTATAATATGTATGTAATCAGATCCTATGGGATCTCCAGCTATGTTGTTCTTGCTGAAGCCTGCATTTGCTACTGTGGGTTTTGTGTGGTTGTATACAAATTTTAGGTTTCAGGATATTTTCTATAGAATGTTCCCCTATGGAAAATGTCACTGAAGTTACGATAAGGATTACACTGAATCTGTAGAGAGTTTTGGTAGTATGGACATTTTAACAATATTAATTCTTCCTATTCATGAACACGGGAAATTTTTCCATTTGCTTGTATCTACTTCAATATTTTCATTAAAGTTGAATGAATGAGCTTAATTCTAAGTATTTTACTTATTCTAGTGCTATCATGAATGGATTTTTAAAATTACTTTTCAGACAGTTTAGTAAAACTGTATAGAAAACTAATTATTGTATGTTAATTTTGTCTCTGGCAACTTTACCAAATTTATTATTTCTAACAGTTAAGTCTTTAGGATGTTCTGTAAGTCATTTTAAAGATGAAATATTTAATGCTTTCTTTCTCATTTGGGTATCTTTTTGTTCTTGCCTAATTGCTCTGGCTAGAAATTCGAGTACTATTTAAGTACACTGGTGACAGTGGGTGCTATGGTCTAACTGCATCCCTTTGAAATTTCGTATGTTGAAACCTAATCCTTAGAAGATGGAAAGATCTACCTTGCTCTTAGATAGGAAGAATAAATATTATCAAAATGGTCATTCTACCAAAAGTAATCTACAGAGTCAATGCAATCCCTATCAAAATACCAATATCATTCTTCAAAGACCTAGAAAAAATCAGTCATAAATTTCATATGGAGAAACAAAAAACCTAGAATAGCCAAAGCAATCCTCAGCAATAAGAACCATGCAAGAGGCATCACAATTCCTAACTTCAAATTATACTAGAGCTATAGTAATCAAAACAGCATGGTATTGGCACAAAAATAGATACATAGACCAATGGAACAGAACAGAAAATACAGAAACAAATCCATACACATATAGCCAATTGATTTTCAACAAAGGTGTCAGACACGTATGTTGAAAAAGGGCAGCCTTTGCAACAAATGGTGTTGGGAAAATTGTTTATCCAGTCATAGAAAAATGGAACTAAATCCTTACCTCTCACCCTGAAGAGGAGTCAGCTCAAGATGGATCAAACACCTGGAAGTCAGACCGGACACTGTGAAGCTACTAGAGAAGGGCAAAAGTCCAACACTCTAACACACAGGCACATGTAGAAACTTCTTCAACAAGACCCCCAAAGTTCAGGATATTAAGATAAGAATTAATAAATGGGATGGCATTAAATTAAAAAGTTTCTGCTTATCAAAAGAAATCATCAAAAGTCTAAAGAGAAAGCCTACAGAGTGGGAGATCTTTGTCAGTCATCCCCCTGATAGAGTTATCTAGAATATACGAAGAACCTGAAAATTTTATACTAAAAAAATCAATAAACGAACAAATAAGTTGAATAGACACTTCACAAAAACGCAAATGGCCAATATATATATATATATATGAAAAAATGTTCAACATCATTAGCAATCAAGGAGAAGAAAATCAAAACTACACTGAAATTCCATCTAACCACAATCAGAATGGTAATAATCAAGAAGTAAAAAATAATAAATGTTGGTGAAGATGTGGGAAAACTAGAACTCTTCTACATTGTTGGTGGGATTGCAAATTAGTTCAGCCTCTATGGAGATCAGTGTGGATATTCTTCAGAAAACTGGGAATGGATCCACCATGTGGATCTGGCTATACCACTCCTGGATATCTTTCCAAAGAAATTAAAACCAGAGAATTACAGTAACATATGCATACCCATATTTACAGCAGCACAATTCACAATAGCCAAATTACAGAACCAACCTAGGTGTCTATAAACAGATGAATAGATTAAAAATTACGGGAAATATATACAATGGAATTCTACTCAGCAATAGAGAACAAAATTATGTCATTTGCAAGAAAATGGAAGGATCTGGAAAACATTATGTCAAGTGATATTAGCCAGCCACAGAAAGCAAAGGGTCATACGTTGCCTCTAATACACCGAAGATAGGGAGTAATTAGGATACCAGAGAGACTCCAGAGACTCTAGATAATAGAGGAGAAACCTCAGTGGAGGCAGGGAAGTGGTCTAAGAGGAGGAAAGAGTGAGGTTCTTTAATAGAATTACTACCATCACCTACACATACAAATGTGAAAATACCAATGTCAATCTCAGTAACCTGTATGGGAAAGAGTGGACATGGGGAGGCAGTGGCAGGGGTGGAGTCACTAAGTGCTATATGCAAGTATATGTCACTGTCAGCAGTATTTACATTATGATATGAAGACTGTAATGTAGCACTATAAGAATATTAAAAATAAAGAAAAAAAGAAACCTAATCCTCAATATAGTGTCATTAAGAGGTGGAGTCATTAGGACAGATGACTGGTGATTAAGCTCTACTTTCATCACAGGACTAGTGTCTATAAAAAAGACCTGAGAGCTTGTTCATCCCTTCTACCATGGGAGGACTCTGCTAGAAGGCCCTATTTATTCAGCAGAGAACAAGACCTTACCAGACACTGAATCTTCTGGTGACTTGATCTTAGATTCCTTGGCTACAAAGTGGTGAACAGTAAGTCTCAGTGCCACATAAATTTCTCAGTCTATAGTACTTTTTTATAGCGGCCAGAACAAGACTAAGCCAGAGAGGTACCTTCATCCTGTTCTTGCTCTTAGAGGAAACACTTACGCAGTTTTTGCCATTGAATACGTTAGCTGTGAACTTGTCATATACAGCTTTGATTATGGTGGGGTACATTCCTAATACCTACTTCCTACATACCAAATTAGATAGTGATTATCTTTCTTTTTTTTTTTTATAATTATGAAGGTTTAAGTTAGGAAAAGATAGAGGACAAAGCTGCCCCTCCCAAAGGGGGGATTCCTGAAAACAGAGTGTCCTTTAAGCCCTTAGGGAATGGGCTTATAAATCTCCCTGAAGTTTTCTTTTTTTATGTACATGTGTCCTTTATTTTTTAAATTTTTTTATTAGAGCATTATATTCATACATCATATTGGGCTAAAACCTTGTGTGTACATACACGTACACATCACCGATTTAACCCCTACCCAATTCCCACCCCATTCCCTCCCCATCCCTCCTTCCCTCGCTTGTATTAGTGGTTGACTTCGATATATTTAAGTGCATTGCATGTTTTAGAGGGTAGTGATTATCTTTCTATCAAGAAAAGATGTTGATGTGAGTACCTGGGAGAATGAAACAGAAGGATAGCAATTTTGAGGCCAGTTTGGGAAACTCAAGTCTCAAAAATAAAAGATTGAGCCGGGCGTGGTGGCGATACGCTTGTAATCCCCGCGCTTGGGAGGCAGAGACAGGAGGATAGTGCAGGTTCGAAGCCAGCTGTGCGCGCTGGCTTAGGAGACCCTGTTTCCAAATAAAAATGTAAAAAATAGGTCTGGGAGTGTAGCCCAGAGGTAGAAGGGCTTCCAGGAACCCCAGTACCACCAAAAAAAAAAAAAAAAAAGATTTGAGAGTGTGGTATAACTCAGTGGTAGAACATTCCTGGATTCAATCCCCAATACTATATACAAAACCATATAATCCTCTGCATAGATACAGAAAAGGTCAAATATGGTAAAATATAATTTTTATCCTTTTTGTTAATGTGCTACAACATACTTACTGATTTGAATGTATTGATTGATCCTTGTATCAAAGGAATATATTACACTTAATCATGACAAATGATCTTTGTATATGTGTGTGCATGGAACTGGGGATTGAATCCAGAGGCCTTCTATTAGAGAAATACACAGGCTGACATAGAAACTGCCATTCTCCTGTCTCAGCCTCACAAATGCTGAAATTATAGGCATGAGCCATCACTCCTAATGTAAATAATCTTTTTGATGAGCTCCTAATTCAATTTTCTAATATTTCCATTGAGGATATTTGAATTTATGTTCATCAGTGGTACTAGACAGTTTCTTTTCTTTTAAAGGGTTTTTTTTTTCTTTTTGGACTGGGATCTAACCCAGGGCAAGTTCTTTGCCACTGAGCTACATCCCAGCCCCCCCCCCCTTTTTTTTCCATTTAGTATGCTTTGATTATCAGAACAATGTTGGCCTCATAAAATGAGTTTGGAAGCATTCCCTTCTGTTGTTTTACTGAAAAATCTGAAGGGTCATCATAGTTTTTCTTAAATGTTTGAGAGAATTCAGCAGTTAAGCTATCAATTTCTGGGCTTTTCTTTGATGGAAGGCTATATTAAGGTTTCACTGTCCTTAATGGTTGGCTAAGATTTTCTTTCTTCATATCCTATCTAGAAATTTACCAATTTATGTTATCCAATTTCTTGGTCTATGAAGTCACTTACAATCCTTTTTATTTCTGTGGAGTCAATTGTACTATCTCATTTCTGATTGTGAGTCTTCTCTTTCTCTCTCTCTTTTTTTGGTGGTTCTGGGGTTCCTGGAAGCCCTTCTACCTCTGGGCTACACTCCCAGACCAATTTTTTTTATTTTTATTTGAAAACAGGGTCTCTTAAACCAGGATTGCGGCTGGCTTCGAACCCGCACAATCCCCCTGTCTCCACCTCCTAAGTGTGGGGATTACAAGTGTGTGCCACGATGCCCGGCTTCTCTATTTCTTAGTTTTAGAGTTTTTCAAGTTTTCTCAAAACAACAGATCTTCGTTCCACAAATATTTTCAGTTGTTTTCCTAGTCTCTCACTTATTTCACTTATTTCTGTTCTTATTCTTTTTCTTCCGTGAACTATGGGCTAAATTTCTTTGTTTTTTTTTTTTTTTTTTTTTACTTCCTTGTGGTATTACAGTTTACTTAAGATCTTTCTTCTTTTGGTAACGTTGGTATTTATTACTTGTGAAACAGAGTTTGCTACATCCTGTAAGTGTCTGTATGCTGTGTTTTCTCTTTTAAGGCATTTTAAGTTTTTCTTTAAATTTATTTGGTGATCCATTGACATCTCAGTAGCACATTAAGTTTTTCTTTAAATTTATTTGGTGATCTATTGACATCTCAGTAGCACATTGTTTAATTCCCACATATTTGTGAAATTTCCAATTTTCCTGTTTCTCATTTCTAGTTTCGTGCCATTTTACTTGGAACAAATATTTTATACATTTTCATCTTAAGTTTGTTTTGTGGCCTAAACATGATATACCCTGAAGAATGCTCCATATCTGCATTAAAAAAATATATATATATATTCTGTTGCTATTGGAGGAAATGTTCTTTATATATCTGTTATATCCATTTGATCTAAAGTACAGTTCATGTTTAATGTTTCTTTTTAGATACTCTAAATTATTTATTCACTGTTGACAGTGGGTTATTCAAATCCCCTATTGTTACTATATTACAGCTTCATTCTACAGATTAATATTTGCTTACTATATTTAGGTACTTTAATGTTGGTATATATATTCTCAAATCTTAATAAACTGGACTTTTTGCCAATATATAATTACTTTTCTGATTCTCCATTTATAATTTAAAGTCTATTTTTCTGATATTCAGTGCATCTACTCCTGCTCTCTTCCAGTTTCCATTTGCATAGAATACCACTTTTCATTCCTTCACTTTAGGCTATATTTTCTTTAAAGCTCAAGTGATTCACCCATAAGGAAGCATGATTAGGCTTCTTTTACTTTTAATCCACTCATCAATTCTATGTGTTTACCTGGAGAATTTAGTCCACTTATATTCAAGGCAAGGATTTATTACTGGCATTTTTAATATAATTTGTTCCTTTCTTCTTCTCCTGTTGTCTTCCTTTGTGACCTAATGATTTTTACAGTAATGTGCTTTGATTCCTTTCTCTATCTTTTGTGTATCTACCATAGGTTTTTGCTTTGTAGTAACCATGAGGCTTACAAAAAGATATCTCATAGGTCTGAGTCTATTTTAAGTTGCTAACAAATATACTAGTCCATTGTTCTAATGAAATATCTTACTTTGTAAAGAAACAAGGTTATTTTGCTCACAGTTTAAAGGATGAAAAGTCCAAGGACAGTTTCCTCAACTTTGCTAGTGAGGGCCTCCCAGCTACATCACATCATGCCAGAGCGCATCATGGTGGGAGAACATGCAGGAGGGAGAGATCTCATGGTGAGGCAGGAAGACAGAGCCATCAATGAAGAGCCACCCTTGCTTTCAAAAGAGCTGTTTTGTGAGAACTAGCCAAAGTCTCCTGAATACTACCTTATTCACTCTTAATGGAAGCCCTCAATAACCTGCTAGGCCCTACATTTTTTGTTTTGCTACAAAGGATTGAGCTCTTTTTAATTTTTTTTTCATTTTGAAAGAGTCTTGCTGAGTTGCTGAGGCTATCGTCAAAGCTGTAATCCTCCTGTCTCAGCATCCCAAGTGCTGGCATTTACAGGAGTGTGCCATGCATGTCTGGCTAGGCCCTACGTCTTAAATCTCACTCTCTCTCTTCTTTTTTTCTGTTTGCAGTACTGGGGATTGAACATGGGCATTCTACTTCCAAGCTACACCCCCTAGCCCTATTTTTTATTCTTTATCTTGAAACAAGGTTCCAAGAATGACAGTCTTAACTACTAAGTTGCGGAGGTCCTAAATAACTGAGGCTGGCTGCGAACCTTCGGTCCTCCTGTCTCAGCCTCCTAAGAACTGGGATTACAAGTATGTGCCACCATGCCTGGCACCATCTCTTACCATCACTATACTAGGAACTAAGCTTCCAACATATGAACCTTTGGGGGGCACACTCAAACCATAGCCAAATCACTGCAATAATTTAACTTCAATTACATACAAAAATTCTACATTTTTACTCCCTCCAGTATATGTTTTTCATTTCCCAATTTACATTTTATATTGCATATGCAACAGCAAGTTACCATAGCTATTATTTTAATAGTTTTGTCTTTTAACTTTTCTAATTATTTTTAAGATATAAGTGGCTTATGTAATACCATTAAAGTATTAATCTGAATTTACTTTATCAAGTTTTATACTTTCATGTGTTTTCATGTTACTAATCAGCTTTCTTTTCATTCAGCTTGAAGACTCTCTTTACCATTTCTTATAAAGTAGGCTTAGTGGTGCCAAACTCCCTCAGCTTTTCTTTGCCTGAGTCTTCTCTCTCCACTCCTGAAGGACAACTTTGCTGGATCAAGTATTCTTAGCTGAAAGTTTATTTTCCTTCAACATTCTGAATGTCATCACCCATTCTCCTGACCTGCAAAGTTCCTAAGAAATTTGATAATACCCTCTGGGATATTTATGATAATATCCTCCTGGATATTTCCTTGCTTGTGAGGATCTTATTTACTATTGCTGTTTTCCAGAGTCTAGTTTTTTAATGATGTCCTGGTGTAGTCTTCTTGAATATTGTTGGAGACTTTTGATCTTCCTATACCCAAGTATGTACATGGTTCCCCAGATTTTGGAAGTTTTCACTTTTTCTTTAAAAACATTTTTTCTTTCTCTTCTCTTATTCTTAATTCCTATAATATGAATGTTAATTCCACTGAGAATGTCTCATAAATCTTGTAGGCTTTTTGTTGTTTTGGTGCTGAGGATTGAACCCAGCAACATTCTACTTCTGAATTACACCCCAAGCCTTGTTAAAGCAGACTCTCACTAAGTTGCCGAGGGTCTCCCTAAGTTACAGAGGCTGGCCTGGGGACTGCAATCTTCCTGTCTCAAGTACTGGGATCACAGGTATGTGCCATACACCCAGCTTTATTTATTCCTTTTCTTCCTCATTGGACTGGATTGTTTTCAAATACCTTTTAGTTCAGATTCTTTCTTCTACTTGATCAGTTCTGATGTTGATGGTCTCTATTGCATGTCTTTCATTTATTGTATTTTCCAGCTCAAGAATTTTGTTTTTTTTATTTTAATCTCTGTTAAATCTCATTTTGTTCATGTAGCATGTCCCTACTTTTGTTGAATTATATCTGTTTGGTCTCTTCAATTACTAAAAATTACTGTTCCTTCGGTGGTAGGATGTTTCCTTGATTTTCCATGTTTCTTGCTGCCTTGCATTGATACCTGAGTATCTGATGAAGCTATCATCTGTTGTGCACTTTACAAATTGGTCTCAGAGGTTATCCTTATCTTTTTCTCCTGGGAGGTCATGGCCAAAGAGATCTCTCTTGGATCTATGTCTGGCTAGCAGGTACAGGCTGGCAGGGTCACTCCCAATAGTGTTGCCAATGATGTCTGGTGTATGGCATTTGTAGTGCAGCTGCAGAGCTTGGGCACAGAGCCCGGGCATGTGTAAAAGGATCCTGACTTCAGGATCTGGGGCCAACTCAGCACCTATATGTGAGGACCAAATACCCCCACTGCCATGTTGGTAACCGTGTGAAAGATATGAATGCCTGCAGGACAGAGAGCTGGGGTCTGGAGAACCAGTGCAGATAGCTATAATGGCTCTAGGGTTAGGGTCACAGTCAGTACCCAGAGCCCAGACATGTACAGAGAAACCACAGCTCTGGGCCAGGCAGCTACTATCCCACAGAGGCAGTGGTGCTGGAGCTACAAAAGTGCTGGGGTATGGACATTGGACTAACAGACTGTGGTGACAGCTCAGATGTCAAAGGTACAGGTACTCACAGTGCAGCAACAAAGCTGATGTCTGTGGCACAAACATCCACAAGTGATCCAGGCTCTCTGGTTCAGGGTGGACTAGCCCAAAGCAGCAGTAGCTCTGGTATTGGAGGCAAAGGCCACAGGGCCAGGGTGTGAAGTGTGGACACAGAGCAGCCACAGAGCCAGAGTCTGCTGTTCAGACACAGGAGGAACTATCAGTCGCAGAGCTATGGGGCACATAGGAGGTTGGCAGAGTGGTAACCCCATTCCTGGGGTGGCTCCATTTTCTTGTTGGGGAGAAGTACAGCAACATCTCTCCTTACATTCTTCCACAGTGATGGTGGCCAAATATGGTGCTGTTGTCTGCAGAGTAGGCCATTAGTGACCACAGTGGCAGCTACCACCATCATGCTGTCAGCCTCTACATTTCTTTGTAGTTTGTATCCCTCTCCAGATGTCTCAGGCATGCTGATATCCTTTCTGTGCAGTTACACTGTTGTTCTGTTTTGTTGTCCTCCACTGTATTGCTACAGGTTCTTAAGTAGATCCTTGAGCCTACCAATGCTATTTTCATTCATGGATAGATGACTATTTTTTATGGGGCAAATAAAAGCTTGTATCACCTACTCCATCATTTTATTGATAGCAGTCTCCTGAGCTGTGATTTGTCAAAACAAGTAAAACAAGGGTAATCATTTCCTCCTTAGAAATAAAATTATAATTTGTATTACCACTCCAAAATGTCTTTACTATTTCATTTTCCCATTTTGTTTCTTCTATAATGGTGATTTATTTTAAAACTGAAGGTATATAGGACTTTTAAGTGACACATATTATATAGCAATCTCAAGCAAAATTAGTTATATTGTACTACAGAGTATTCTAAACAACATAAGCCAAATATACAGATTTCTCTACTTTTCCTCATCCTGTAAGAATAAAAGTAATCAAAACAATTACTTAACTTGGTCATCTTCAGATATTTCAGGGTGAGAGATTGAGATTTAGAGTAAGATTTTAAAAATTTATATTATATATATATAAATTTATATATAAATATATAAAATATATATATATTTTATATATATTTATATATATAAATATATATAAATATATATAAATATATATTTTTATATATTATATATATAAAATATATATATATATATAAATATATATATATATACTTATGGCAATTCATACATAGACAAGCAATGTCATGCTTTTTTATTGAAAAATTTTCAACTTTTTTATAATACCTTAATTTTCCTTTGCCAATTGAAACAAAATTAACACTTTTCTGCTGTTTTGGAGACCAAGAAGTTGAAAATGCTCCAGTCAACCCAACTTTGGCCTAAAAGCCAGCCAAAGTTTTGACTAAAAAGTTGGAATTAGAAAATACTAGCTTTGATGTTCACTATCTTTACAACACTGAGCAAATCCAGTAAACATATTATCTAAGGTTACATTACTTGAAAAATGCCTTTTTAAAAATGAAGAAGCTTATCTGAATTGAAGTATCACTTTCCTCAAAGATGTCCACATACCATAGTATAAAATATCTCATTATCATTTGTTAGCTGCTAATCTACTTCACAAGAACCGTTTTAAAGTTCTTCACTTCCCTTCTGCTTCTCTTCCCACAAATAGAGAAGTTTCTTCATTCAAAGAGTACTGTAAATTCTCTAGAAGTATATTTTGTTCAACTTTTTCTTTGTTCTTTTTAAAAGTGAAATGAAGTCACACTTCTCTCATCTATTCAGAAGTTTAGAGAGAAAAATAGATCATGAATGCAAAAACAATTGGTAAATGCCACATTATATAAAGGTGCTCGTTTGCAACTCACTAATGCAATGTCCTCGAGCTCTTTTACTCTGCATCTCACACTGAGTTTCTACTCCTGTTATCAGTCCACCAAAGAGATATACTAGATCACCTGGCTTTTTAGTTTAGTTTAGTTTTTTCCTTTTTATTGGCCAAATAGAAATGCAGGAACAAAACTGTTCATTTTTATCCATCTATAAAAAGTTATTTCGCTCTTTTCTGTTTTTCAATCTGGAAAGAGTCACTAAACCGCTCTAACTAAACAGCAACAATTTCTTTTCTTCGTGAAAGCTTAAATCTGCTCAAAAGAATTTTCTCATAATCCTTCCAATTTGTATAACTGAATAAGAAATCAAAGAGAATTTCAATATATATGTAGATCATTTGGGGAAGATAATAAGACATTTTTTTTTCTCTAATGTTTGAGGCAGTTACATGGTGTGGAAAATATAGGCAAGCTTCCTGGAATAAGACCAGAAACCCTATTTTTTTCATTTTCTACAACCTTAGGGGATCAAAACATGTCTGTATCAAAATCTATCTCCCATGCATGCTAGAAGAAATGATCAATAAATAATTCCTCAGAAGAAAAGAAGTGCTAGAATTCAAAGGCTATACTAATCAGATCAGAAATAGCGTACGTGTAGCAGATTCTTATTAATGACCCACCCACAAGTCTCACATGTAACCAGATCAGTACACACAGGCCTGTCTTCAAACTGCCAGTACCTACATTTCTTCGAGAGCTTTTGGTTGTTGATAGAGTTTGTGTTGCTACCCAAGTCGAAAAATGGAAGTATCAGAGAATTATCACTACCAAGAGTACATGCAATCAATAATTAATGGGGGAACTGGTGTAAAATTATCCCTGCTCCTGAGGTTTGTATTTTACAATGGCTCCTCAAATTCTACCCAGCAATACTAAGCTCTAGTCTTCCACAATAGTAAGTTGCTTGATAATATACTCTTCATTGGTTGCCATATATATATATATATATATATATATATATCCTCAGCTTCTTAGTGAGGCCCTTTGCAACTTAGTGAGATCCTGTTTCAAAATAAACAATAAAAAATAGGGCTGGGGGTGTAACTCAGAGGTAGAATGCCCCTGGGTTCCATCCCCACTATTACAAAAAAAAAAAAAACAAACTATACTTTGGAGGCTGACAGGAGTACAGAAAGTTCAAGTTCAACATCAGCAGTGTGGATAGACTCTCAGCAGTCTAGTGAGATGCTGTTTCAAAACAAAACATAAAAAGAGGAAGACCATCCCTGAGTTCAATCTCCAATATCACAAAAATATTAAAAATCAGTAATCTCATTATGAATTTGTTGATTGCCTAAATAATTTTTTGAGGAAAAGTAAAAATGAAAAGTCAAATATATATTTAAAACAACAATAGTAATGGAAGTGGCTAATATAAGTGCTTGCCAAAATCCAAAATAAACTATATTCCTTCACAACTAATTTCCTAATCAAAGTGAAGAAAAATGTTTTTTTTCCTATCAGCACTGTGAAAGAAAAATAGAAAGCATACAGTAACAATGTAATCAAAGTTTTTAAGGTAAATATAATGCATTTTATTAATAAATTTCTAAATTTTAAGAAATATTTAGTATTTTAATAAATCATTACTTTTCTGTGCCCATGTTTTGGCATATTTTATTCATCCATTGATCAAACTTTCATGCAGGTTCTAATATGTTCAAGACACATTTTGTGGCAGGTTGGTATTAAATAGTCAGAGGAAGGAGAGGAAATGACACCAGGTAATGGTAAAGCAACTCTAGAAGGAAAGAAATAGAAACAGTGGTCCCTTGGGATCACAGGGGATTGGTTCCAGGATCATAGACACCAAAATCCCTAAATACACAAGTCCTTGAATAAATGACATAGCATTTACATATAACCTACACACACACATCCTTCCATATACTTTAAATCAACTCTAGATGAGTTATGATACTTAACACAATTAAATGCTATGCAAATAGTTATTATACTGTGTTACTTAGGGGAAAATGTCAAGAGGAAAAAAGTCTGTTCAATATAGATGCAATTTTTTTCCTAATATTTTTGATCCTTGGTTGGTTGAATGTATGGATATAGAACCCATAAGTATAGAGGTTCAACTGTGTATATAGAAAGTTCAGAAGTCAGCGTTGATGGCACACACTTGTAATTCCAGTACTTGGGAAGTTGAGACGAGAGAACAGCAGTTCAAGGCCAGCCTCTGCTACTTAGTGAGGCCCTCTGCAACTTAGTGAGACTCTGTTTTAAAAAAGAGAATAAAAAATAGGGCTCGGTGTGTAGCTCAGAGGTAGAATGCCCCTGGGTTTAACCTCTAGTAACCATCCCCACCTTGCCACACACACACATACACAGAAATTTCAGACTGTCAACTTTAATTTTTTTATATCTATAGAACTGCATGTACAAATTCAGAAATATTTATCCACTCATTCAATACTAAACAACCACTAAACAGAAGACAAGCCTAGGAGGTGATTGTACAACAACAGAAAGAACAGTGTTTTTTAATTGCTTAAAACTAAAATAAAAAAAAATTGAATTGCTTAAAATTAAGTTGAGATCAACCTTTATATGTCATGTTTGATCTTATAATCTTAAGTTGAGAAGTCTTCATATTCAGTAGAGACAATGAAAATTTAACGTATTTAAAAACTTAGATATAGCCAGGCCTGGTGGTGCATGCCTGTAATTCCAGCATTCGGAAGGCGGAGACCGGATGATCGTGGTTTGCTGACAGCCTCAGCTACTTAGGGAGGCCCTTCACAACTCAGTGAGACCCTGTTTCAAAAACTAAAAAGACTTAAAATTTAGGGCTGGGGGTGTAGCTAGGAGGTACAATGCTCCTGGGTTTCATCCCTATTACCTCAAAAAACCCCACACAAACACAATTTAATCTCTAATGTGTGTGATATAGATATAAGAAATGAAGAAATGTTGACTAGATTATGAATAGTAGCAAAAACAAAGTCTAAACAGTTATCAACTCGGTGAAATTAGAGAATTCAAGTTATGTAAATTTAGAATTATTAATTATATATAATTTAGATCAGATGGGTTTGATTTTAGAAGAAGTTTATTTGGCTTCTGGAAATACGGATATGAGCCTTAAGAGTGAAGTCATAACATTAAAAAGGTGAATAATTGTTTTTTTGGTACTAGGCATTGAACTCAGGGGCAGTCTACGTTTTGGCTACACTCCCAGCCCTGTTTTTTTATTCTTTCTTTCTTTATATATTTATTTATTTATTTGCGGTGCTGGGGATGGAACCCAGGTACATTCTACCTCTGAGCTACACCCCCAGCTCTATTTTTTATTCTTTATTTTGAAACAGGATCTCACTGATTTGCAAAGGGCCTCACTAAGTAGCTGAGGCTGTCTATAAACTGAGATCCTTTTCTCTCAGCCTCCCAAATGGTGGGATTACAAGCATGCACCACCACACCCAGCTTTTATTCTTTATTTTGAAACAGGGTCTCACTAAGTTATGGAGGGCCTTACTAAGAAGCTGAGGCTGGCTGCAAACCGTGATTCTCCAGTCTCAGGCTCCCAAGTACCAGGATTACAAGTGTGCATCACTATGCCCATTCAAAAAGGCCAATAACTTGCTGGGTGTGGTGGTGCACTCTTGTAATCCCTGTGCTTAGGAGGCTGAGACAGGAGGGGGATCCCACAGGTTCAAAGCCAGCCTCAGCTACTTAGTGAGGCTCTCAGCAACTTAGTGAGACTCTGTTTCCAAATAAAATATAAAATAGGTCTGGGAGTATAGCCTGGAGGTAGAAAGCCCCTGGTTCCACTGCCAGTACCACACCAAAAAAAAAAAAAAAAAAAAAAAAAAAAAAAATCCAATAACTTAAAAGCTAGTATTCTTAAACTATTTTCTTAAAATGTATATCTAGAGTCCCTCTGACATCTCCAGTTGATTTTTTTAAAAAGATAATATAAAAAATAAATTTTCCAAACCAGGACCCAACTTTTTCCATGATACTTTATTTCAATTTTCCTCAAATATCTAGCAGAGTTGACAAGGAAAAAATGAGATTTAGATTTAGATTTAAGATTTAGATTAGATTTCCCAGTTTATGTATTTTACACAAATGTTTGAACTTCATATTCTCTCACTAAGCTCAAGGAGTTAATACACATCTTAAAATAAGAATTTTGATCAATTATAATTATATGCTTGGGATATAAGA
Source organism: Muscardinus avellanarius (assembly GCF_963383645.1). Taxonomy (NCBI): domain Eukaryota; kingdom Metazoa; phylum Chordata; class Mammalia; order Rodentia; family Gliridae; genus Muscardinus; species Muscardinus avellanarius. The sequence continues at coordinate 28,680,738 of NC_137787.1, read as the reverse complement.
AATTAACAAAAGTACTAAATGTGATTTCTACCCTTAATAGGACTGGGTTATTAAAATTAATGAACATAGTAGCAAACCATATAGGACAAAATATGAGTTAATGATAGACTGCAGAGTGGAGTAGATGCTATAAGAACAGTGGAAGAGCTGGGTGTGGTGGCACATGCCTGTAATCCCTTGGGAGGCTGAGATGAGGATTCTAGGTTTGCAGTCAGCCTTAGCAACTTAGTGAGGCTTGCCACAGCTTATGAGACCTTGTTTCAAAGTAAAAGAATAAAACAGTGCTAGGGGTGTAGCTCAGAGAAGGAATGCTCCTGAGTTTCATTCTCAGTAACTCAAAATATATATACACATAAACACAATAGTGGAAGAAAATAATAAAGATAACATCATAGGATGCAATTATTTAGGAAGGCATAATTTTCTTAATTCTACTTCTACCTTGAGGGAGAAAAATCTGCCATTAGCTCTTTGCAACAACAAAAAAGTAAATCTTTCATTTGTTGTCTGATATATATATTTTTTAGGTACTAGAGATAGAACCCAGGGGCATTCTACCTCTGAGCTACACCCCCAGCCTTATTTTTTTATTCTTTATTTTGAAACACGGTCTCATTGAGTTACAAAGGACCTCATTAAGTAGCTGAGGCTGACCATGAACAGTGATTCTCCCGTCTCAGCCTCCTGAATGCTGGGATTACAAGCGTGCACAAGCACACCCAGCTCAATTTTACTAAATTTTATTAAATTGTATTACTTCAGAAGGATTTTAAACATAAAATTGGTAAAGTTCTAGACATCTTTGATAACACATGTGCCTAATCATTCTAAGATAAGAATCAATGGTGTAACATTAAGGGAACAGTAGCATGGTACAAGCATGGGTTTACAGTCACATATATATATCGGCAAAATTCGGGCTCTTCCAACTTATATGGCCACAGGCAAATGTTGAGTCTGTTTCTTCTTAAGTGAAATAACAATAACAAATACCTCCCAGGTTGCTGAAAGAAGTAAGTAAAATATTATAGAGCTGGGTGTGGTGGCATACACCTGTAATACCAGTTCTTGGGAGCCTGAGACAGGAGGATTGCAGATTCAAGACTAGCCTGAGTAATCTAGTGAGACTTTAAGAAACCTAGTGGGACCCTATTTTTTAAAAAATTTAAAAAGGGTTAGGGGCTACTTCTGGGTTCAATCCCCAGTAAAACACACACACACACACACACACACACACACACACACACACACACACACTCTCTCTCTCTCTCTCTCTCTCTCTCGCTCTCTCTTTCTTTCTGGTTGGCACAATGCCAGCCAGAAAAATAATCTGTGCACAATAACTACTATCGCTCCCACATTCAAATCCAAACAAATTTCAATTACAGTAATAGCAAAATAGACTAAAAAACTCACTTTGCTTTATATTTTACTTCTCACTCTAAAAATTAATTTTCTGATCTTATACTAATAAAAATGTGTCTGGCTTCTAATTCTATGAGTCTCATTCATTTTTGAGAATCTGAAAGAGTAATGAACCTTTGCCACCCAAAATCCCACATATACACACACAGTAATTTATGTCAGTTTGGGAACATGAACAGATTCCCTGAAACCCAGACTAAAAACTATGTTCTATTTGGCTACTTAAATTAAAATTAAGTCCAATTAAATAATACTAAAAGTTCAGTTCCTCTGTGTCACTGACCAGATTTCAAGGGCTTAATACTGATACAAGGCAAGTGTCTTTTGGATAGCACAGATACACAACATTTCCATCATCTTAAAAACTTCTATTAGAGCTATTCTGGAATGTTACCTTGAAGTGACAATCAAAACTATTTCCCTTTCATTAAAATAAATATAGCTGGGCGAGGTGGCTCACACTTGTAATCCTAGCATTCAGGAAGCTGAGACCAGAGGATCATGGTTTGCAGACAGCCTCAGCTACTTAGTGAGGCTCTTCACAACTCAATGAGACCCTGTTTCAAAACTAAAAAGACTGAAAAATAGGGCTGGGTTCCATCCCTAGTACCGCAAAAAAAAAAAAAAAAAGGAAAGAAAGAGAAAAAAAATTTAGGTACCTTTGTCTAAAATTTTAGTGTCCAGCACATAAGCATTCAAAAGGTATCTTACGATTGACATTATAAAGTTTTTTGTTTTAGTTATATTAATCTAGCAAAAGCTGAGTTGGTACAGTCCAAAGCTGAACGCTATGAATGCAATGAATATATAAATAGCGCTTCATTGATATGAAGATTAACTATGTGCAGAATTTAAAATTTTTTAGTTTTAACTATTTATGCTGTCTAGATCACGTAAGCAAAGATTTAGGCATTTATTATATTCAAGAGCAAAAAAAAATGCTTACTTAAAACTAATTAATATTATTCCTATAGTTTTTCCTAGATAAAATAGTTGTACATTATAGCAACTATCTATGGAATTCACATTGTATTAGGTATTATATGTAATCCAGACATAATTTAAAGTATACAGGAGAGCCGGGCATGGTGGCGCTTGCTTGTAATTTCAGCATTCCGGAGGCAGAGACTGAAGGATCACGGTTCACCTACAGCCTCAGCTACTTAGGCCCTTTGCAACTCTGTGAGACTCTGTTTCAAAAATAATGAAAAAAAAAAGACTAAAAAATAGGGCTGGGGGTATAGCTCGGAGGTAGAATGCCCCTGGGTTCCATCCCTGGTACAAAAAAATATATATATATACACACACACACATACACACACACACACACAGAAATGGATTTGTACAGATGCAAACAGTATACTATTTTTATATAAAGTACTTGAACATCTCTGGATTATGGTACTTGCAGAAGGTCTTGAAATCCCTCCTCCACAGATCAGAAACATATATAATAGCTTAACAAATAAAACTTATTTATTTATTATTTATTTATGTACTAGGGATGGAACCCAGGGGCCTTCTACTCACAAACTACATCCCCAGACCTATTTTATATCTGGAAACAGGGTCTCATTAATTTGCAGAGAACCTCACTAAGTTGCAGAGGCTGGCCACAACCTTCAATCCTCCTGTTTCAGTCTTCCAAGTACTGGGGTTACAAGCATGCACTACCATGCCTGGCTCAAATGAAACATTTTAAAAATTCACCAAAATTTTCTAACTTAAACATTATGGCACTGAAATTTAGAAAACCTGTTTATTTTTAACATATCTTGAAACCAAGACAATCGCTGCTATGTCTATAAAGGTCTAATAATAATTTTGCACTTACACTGCCACATTTTTTCTAATGGAATATTCATCCAAATCGTCATCAGAGCTGCTATCAGTTGCATCAGAATCCAGACCCTCTTCCACATGAGATAACAGTCCCGTAGCAGACAATGCAAATCTTTGGATTTCTGCAGCTGTACACCGAGCAAAGCCATTCTTTGTATCATTCCATAATTTATTTTCTGTAGTCAATATGTTGACTTCTGGCTTAATTTCAGTGCATTTAGGTAAACTGTTATCCAAAACTGTGGGTTCATGAAAGATCTTCATTTTGGGCAGTTGATGTTTCATAGAAAATTTCATTTGCTCACCATAGTGTTTAACAACATGCTTTGCCAGGAGCATCTGCAAATGTTTCTGAGTTCTCCTAGCCTGGCTAAGTAAAATTTTCTGTTTGCTTACACAATGAAGTAAACGGGCATTCACTTCCTCCTCTTTTTCAGCAGCTGAGGAACTAAGAGGCACATCTGAGTGGCTAGGTTCAGTTTTCTTTTGAGCACAGTGCAATAGGCCCTTTTTAATCTCAGCGTCATTGACTTTTTCCAAAAGTACATTTTTTTGGTACCATTTACAGCTTTGTGGTTGTACTTTTTCTTTGTTAGTATCTTTGGTTAGATTTGAATCCAAAATAATTTGCATATCTTTCATGCACTGGCTTGTGGTATCTGAGAGAGGCTCCTTTTTGATGAATTCTTCAGAATGAGAATGGCACATTTTACTGAGCTGGATGTTGCTGCCATTACACAGTATGTTTTTCAGCTTATTGCAGTTGGGCTCCCCTGATTTCTTTTGCTTATAATCCTCATTGTATTTATTTAATGTAGAATTAGAACTCATTAAAAGAACTGTCTGATAATGTTTTGAAGACTGGGGGGAGCCAAAATGTTTTAAATTCACAAAATTAGTATTAAGAGTAGGTTCAGGAGTCGAAAATCCCAGCATCTGAGATAAAGTATCTCCCTTTAGCTTTTCATCTACAGTTCTTGGACTTTCCATGCATAGCATCTTGTCAGACTCCATGGCACTTGGCAAAGATGAAAAGCAGATACCCTTTGTTGTTGCCTCCCTCAGAGCTGGGGTCATGGCGATCCCTGCAGATAATTACTGGAAACCTAAAATAATGTAAAAATAAATGATCAAATATCTAGAAGAGTCTTATGCTATACTTTTTCCAAGGGCAACATTTTTGATATTTCTGATTATAATGTGAATTCAGCCAAACTCCTTTATCTCCCAACTTCCAACACCATCTCAGGAACTAAGCTATTATTCACTCTGTGAGTCTATATTTCCAAAACTTATCAGACTAAGAGTATAGCTCAGTTGTACAGCAGTTGTCTAGTATATATGAGGCTCTTGGTTCTACTTCTGGCACTGCAAAAAATAAAGTTTCACACTATCATAGTGTGTGTTCCACAAGCACTTGTGGATATACCTCAGAATCACATTTTGTTTACAATGTTTAGTGAGAGTCAAATGAAAAAATACAACTTGGAATCTTGTAATCATATTAGAAAATGTGACTGAATTCCATAATTTAAACAAAAAGTATCAATTTTTTATGAAATATGATAAAATACTCTAAACCTCCATTACTGAACTTAATCTTCACAGCCTGAATGGTAATAATAACAAGAACTAAAAACACTAATATGTTCATAAGAAGACCTAAGTAAACTGAATTAAGAATAAAAACATACACATTCTCAGCTATTAATGTGATAGAATTCATCTAATCTATAATATATACAATTTTTTCATGACAATGTACCTGAAATATTTTTTTAGCTTTTCACAAATGGAATTTGCCAGTTATCACTGATCTGTTATCATTGTATCACTAAATGTTAATCCTATAATTAACTTTCACATATTTTATCACAAAAGTGTTAAGATCATATGTTTTGAGTCACAGAAGAAAGTAATCCAGTTCCATTAAAAATTATGAAGTCTGTTAGTAAAAAAGTTTTACATTTATGTTTACATTTTTAACAATTATAAGTTTTTAAAGCTACCTAATACTTTGGAACTATGATACTCCAAAATGTGTTTCAACACAAATGATAGTTTATAGTGATTTAAATGGCCTATATACACTCCTATATTGTACGTTCCCAAGTTCTACATGTAACTGACCAAAATAAAAAAAGGCACAAAAATTTATATGTAAAAATATATATCACACATATAGATCTCATAAATATGTATCACTTATATTACATATCTCATATGTATTATATGTGTCACGTCATATATCACAGGCCCAAAGCAAGTAACAGATTGGGAGAAGATTTCTATAACATTTATAACAGACCTATATTAGTGCCTAACAATCATACATTTACAAATGGGTAAAGGATAGAGCAGTAAAGCACTTCACAAATTATGACATCCAAATGGTCATTAAATATTTTAAACATTTAATACAGGAATGTAGGAAATGTAGATTAGCAAAAAAAGAAAAAAGCCTAGTTTCCCAACCACCAAACTGACAATGTTTCAGGTCTGAAAATATCACTTATGATGAAGATGTAGGAAAACAAGATTTCTCAGGTATACTGAGATTATAAATTGATTCAATAATTTTTCCATAAAGTGGAAAGAGTATTTGCCACAGGTACACTAAGGTGCAATGTTTCTAACAAAACATTTCAAAACAATCTAGATGTTTTTAAAATGTTGGAGTACTTACTATATTGAAGTTAAAAAGGAATGACTCAGTATCAATATACAAAGTATCTCAAAAACAATGTTGAATTAAAATAAGAAGTGAGCAGGGCATGGTGCATACTCCTGTAATCCCAATACCAAGGAGGCAGAAACAGGAGGACTATATGTTTGAGGTCAGCCTCAGCAAGTAATGAGACTCTCATCAGCCTAGCATGACCCCATTTCAAAAATAAAAATCGAGCTGGAAGTATAGCTTGAAGGTAGAATGCCTCTGGGTTCAACACTGAGTACCTCCTCATATACAAAATAAGAACAGTGAAATATATATATATAGCATGACATCATATCATCATTTAATACAAACAAAAATCCTTATCATATATATGTATTTATAAGAATAAAAAGTATCCAGAAAACTATATATTGAACTTATAACAGTAGTTGCATAAAGTTCCATGAAATACAAATCAGAGTGATGGTTAAGAGAATTTGCATTTTAACCACCTAATTTTATTTACTTGGACAGAAAAGATTAAATACAAAATGAGCAAATGTTAATGGTTAATTCTGAATGATAAAAATATAGTTATTTACTAAATACACACACATATACCTTATATGTCCATATGTATAAATATATATGTGTATACTCATGTATACTTTATGTCTCAATATAAGGATTTATGCAGTCTTCCCCCAAATTATGTATATCTCAAAATTTGAGTCTATTTAAATTCCATATATAATAAAGTCCCATTTGTCCCAAATTCAAAAAGAACTCAGAAAACCAAAAATAACCATGTATTTATTTTGTACTTATTTCATACTCTATTTTTATGGAATTAGAAAAATAATAAAATGTCAAGGCATTTTTCCCTAAGATTCAAGTTATAATTTGGTCAACTCAATGACCTATACCTTACCATCTATCATCTATGGGTTGTGATATGGCAAGGCCTTCCAGAAAGAAGGTAGGTCCTTAAAGTTGTTATTCATGGCCAAATGTACTGGTCACCTTTTGCTATGTTAAAAAAAAAAAAAATCCCCACACTTAGTTCAAATGTTTATTCCACAGTTTCTGGGATCAGGATCTTAGGCCTGGCCTAGCTGGCTGCCTTGGGCTCAAGCTCTCTCACAAGGCCACAGGGAGGTGTGAGCAGGAGCAGCAGTGATCTCAAGGTTTGACTGGGGAAGCTCTGCTTCTCAGATCACTCCATGACTCCTGGCCGACCTCTGGTCCTTGCTGTCTGTTGGCTGGAGACATCACTGCCATGTGAGTCTTTCCAGCTCACAAAATGGCAGCTCATTTCCTTCCTGAGTGAGAGAAGTTAACGAGATGGAAGCCACAGTCTCGTGTGTGTGTGTGTGTGTGTGTGTGTGTGTGTGTGTGTGTAGGTGGGTGGGGTGGGGGAACAGGGCATTTGACCTCTGAGTATTGTCATAAAATAGTGAATAATAATTCTATAAATTCACCTCAAGATCATCTCCATTAGTTGTGTAAGCTGTTTTCCGTATGATCACAGTTCATTCATAGCAGCTCAATATGTCTCTAGTATTTCAGAAGCCAATATTTAAAAAGGCAGTGAGACTATATAGCTACAAACAAAGCCATCTGGTTTTCATTTGGGGCATAAGGACTATCCATACCACAACATATTATTTATAGAGATGTGCTTATAAATGACAGCTGAAAAGCTATTTCATCTTTATAAAATAAAATAAAAATGCACAAATCATGGAAATAAGCCAGTTTTCATTTCTGTATATAAGTATGTGTGTGTTTTAAAGGATTGAACACAGAGGCATTCTACCTCCAAGCTACACGCTCAGCCTTTATTTATTTATTTATTTTATTTTATTTTATTTTATTTTGGTGGTACTGGGGTTCCTGGAAACCCTTCTACCTCCAGGCTACCCTTCCAGACCTATTTTATATTTTTTAAAATTTGGAAACAGGGTCTCCTAAGCCAGCGAGGCTGGCTTCAAACCAGTGCGATACTCCCGTCTCCGCCTCCAAAGCATAGGGATTATGAGCGTGCGCCACCACGCCTGTCATTATTTTCTGCTTTGAAATAGGTTCTCACTAGGTTGCTGAGAGTTTCACTACTTGCTGGGGTTAATCCTCAAACCTGCAATCCTCCCGTTTCAGCCTCCCAGGCATTGGTATTACAAGTGTGCACCACCACACCTGGCTTTTGATTTTTATTTAATACCTTTTCAATCTAAAACTATTCATCATTCAGTTACTACATGTTTTTTGAGCAGCACATAACAGACATTATTTTTGGTACTAGAAACACAGCAGTAAACATAACAAAGTCTCTACTCTCCAAAGTTTAACATCCAAGCAAATGCTAGCCATGGAATGAGTAAGATACTACACCAAGTAAATTAGGGTTCCATATGTGTTTTATGAAAACTAAAAAAGTAGAGTATGATTACATTGGGTCATGGATAAATTTAGCCCCAGAGATAAAGGCAAGCCTCTCTCTTGATGACATCTACTCTAAGATCTGAAATAACAAGAATATGGGGTATGTACCTTCCATGTTAAAAGGTAATACAAAGCTTTAAGGCAGGAATAAATTTGGTATGTTTGTGGACCAAACAGAGTAAGTGTGTATATTACACAGAAAATGAGACAGACAGACAGAAAGAGAGAGAGAGAAAGAAGACCACAGAGGTAGATAAGAACCAACAATGAACATTTTATGTAAGTCAAAGAAAAACCACTATAGTTTAACTTGAGTTTAATAACTTGATGGAGATTATATTATTATCACTATTGTTGTTATTAGTTTTTGTACACAGGACTAAACTGAGAAGCATTCTATCTCTGAGCTACATCCTCAGACCTTTTAATTTTTTTTTTCAAACAGGGTCTTGCTAAATTGCTGATGCTGGCCTCCAACCCGCAATCCTCCTGGTCCAACCTCCCAAGTACTGGGGGTTATAGGCACATGCTACAATGCCCAGAAGGGCATTGGCCTGAGGTCTGTCTGAGGCCCGAGCATGATAACTAAGCAAGAAAAGTGATGGAGCAAGATTGGAAGCAGAGGGGCCACCTGGGCAGTTACTGAAATAATTCAATAAGAGATGTGACTAGTAGCTTCTATGAGTGAGGAAGTAGTAGAAATAAAGAAAAACAAATGAATTTAGGACATACTTCAAGGTGGAATTAACAAAGCTTGATGATTAAGATTTGTGCATGGCTTATGAGAAAAGAAAAGAATGAAAAATGACTCTTAGGTTTTTGACTTGAGCAACTAGGTGGTCAGTGGTGCTATTTTTCTGAAATGGGGAAACTTGGGGAAATAAGGTTGAGGGAGAAAAAATAAAGTTCTGTTTGAAAGTTATGTCTGAAGTGCCTATTAGCCACCCAAGTGGAAGGAGCTAGACAAACAAGTCTGAAGTTCAAGTGAGAGGTCATAATTAGAAATACTGGGGGTGGGGGGTGGATCACTGCATGTAAATAGTATTTAAAGCTAAGAGACTAAATGAATTTATCCAAGAAGAGGGTATAAGTAAAGGAGAGAAAGAAGCCTGGACCAAGTCTGGGGTTCACTCACATTTACTTGAACAAAAGAAAAGAACCTACAAGAATGGTCTCTAAAAGGAGAATGGAAACATCATCCATGAGTACAGGGAATCAAGACTCCAAGGAGTTTAAAAGTATGTAAAACACACAGGTCAGTTCTGTCAAATGCTATATAAGATAAAGAATTACACAATGACATTAGTTTTTAAGAAAACTAATAAAAAGCCTTGTTTACTTTTTAGTTAAATATAAATATATACCCAACTCCAGCTCACTCTTTTGCCATTAGAGATGAAGAATGCCCAACCCAGCTCCAACTATACCATCTTATCTAATAGGGGGGGGAAAACTGAGAAGTGTTTATGAAGCTCACAGCCCATAGGTACAGGATCACTAAAAGAACTAATCACTGGACTATATAACTTAGTATTACCTACCCTAACATCTTTTTTTTTTCTTTTGCAGTCTTGGGGATGGAATCCAGGAGAATCCTACCACCAAGTACACCCCAGTCCTATTTTTTACTCCTTATTTTGAAACAGGGCTTCACTGGGTTGCAAAGGACCTCACTAAGTAGTTGAGACTGGCTGCAAACCACAATCCTCCTGTCTCAGCCTCCCAAATGCTGGGATTACAAGCATGTGCCACCACACCCAGCTCCCCCAATATCTTATTAAATATAAATTCACTAGAATTCCTTTTTACTTAATATATAACGTGTCCACTTTTCAACCAAAAATTACAAGGCATACTAAAAGGCAAAAAATATAGTTTGAAGCCAGGCATGGTAGTACACACCTGCAATCCCAGTACTTGGGAGGCTGCAGCAAGAGAACTGCAGGTTCAAAGACAGCCTTATCAACAAAACAAGACTTGCTGCAACATAAAGAGACAGTTTCAGAACAAACAATCAAAAAGGTCTGGGAATATGGCATTGATACAGAAATGTCCCTGGATTCAGTGGCTAATACAACAAAGAGTGTGTGTGTGTGTGTGTGTGTGTGTGTGTGTGTGTGTGTGTATTTTTTGAAGAGATAGATGGCAACAATGTTGAATTGGGAATTGAAAACAAACATGATTAATATGTGCTCTAATGGAAAAAATTAGATGACATGCAGCAACAAATGATTAATGTAAGTTAACCCATGGAAATTATAATATGGAAATTCTAATAAAGAAATGATAGGAAAAAAACACTGAAATGAAGAATGAAATCAAGAATGTCTTTTTTTTTTTTTTTTTTTTTTTTTGGTACTGGGGTTCCTGGAAACCCTTCTACCTCCAGGCTACACTCCCAGACCTATTTTTGTATTTTTTATTTGGAAACAGGGTCTCTTAAGCCAGAAAGGCTGGCTTCGAACCAGCGTGATCATCCTGTCTCCGCCTCCCAAGTGCAGGGATTCCAAGCGTGAGCTGCCCCACCACGCCTGGCAAGAATATCTTTGATCAGCTTATTACTAGAGGGCCAAGGAAAGCATCTCTGACCTTAAAGATATATTAATGGAAACTTCCAAATCTGAAAATTAAAAAGAAACTTATAGACAAAAGACCCTCACCCAGAACAGAGTCTAAGAATTGTGGAACTAAAAAATGCATAATAGGAATACCAAAAGAAGTGAAAAAAGGACAAAAGGAATATGTGAAACAATAACTCAGAATTTCTCCAATTAATGCTAGACACCAAACCACAGATGCAGAAAATCAGAGACCAAGAAAGATAAATATCAAACAAAATTAAATATTACTTGATAAGTGAAGCATTGTACTGAAAAACTACCTGAAATTATATACAATTAGTGTATTTACAACTGATAATAATACATTTAACAGTTTGTACTAAAAATTCTTACCACATAGCTTTTCTAATAAAATAAAAAACCACATCAAGGCAGTTTTCATATCTTTTCATTCACTGCTGTAGCCTAGTATATTCATAATAAATATGTTTTGGAGCCAGACATGGTGACGCACCCTTGTAATCCCAGAATTTGGGAGGCTGAGACAGGAGGATCGCAGTTTGTAGACAGCCTCAGCTACTTAGTGAGGCCCTTTGCAACTCAGTGAGACCCTGTTTCAAAATAAAGAATAAATAATAGGGCTGGGGGTGTAGCTCAGAGGTAGAATACATCTGGGTTCCATCCCCAGTACCACACACACACACACAAAAAAGTTTTGAATGATATCCAAAAATGATTAAAATTCAAAATTTTAAGAAAGAACCTTCATGAGATATCTTATTGTTAGAAGAGTCTTCAGGCAAAAGAGTTAAGTATTATTGGTGCAACAAAAATATAGTATGAATTGCAGGTATAATTTTAAACTTGCTACTACACATACTTTAAAAAGTAAAAAGAAGTCGGGCATGGTGGTACATACCTATACTCCCCATATTTGGGAGGCTGAGACATGAGAATCATAGGTTCACAGCCAGCCTCACCAACTTAGTGAGACTCAACTTAGTGACACCATATCTCACACTTGTAAAAAATGATGATGATAAAATAGGGCTGGAGGTATAGCTGAGATGCATAATGTCCCTGGATCAATCCCCAAAATAAAATAAAATAAAATAGGGTGTGGTGGCACATGCCTGTAATTTCCAGTACTCAGGAGACTAAGATGCAAGTTTAAGGTCAAACTCAGCAACTTAGTGAGACTCTGTTTCAAAATAAAAAGAGCTAGGGTTGTAGCTTTTAGGTAGAATGTCCCTGGTTTCACTCCCCAGTACCTAAAACAAGTTAATTTTTTTTTAAAAAAAAAGAAGAAACAGGAAAAATAATTATATTTCACTTATCCCTATATATAAAATATCATGCCAAACATGTGATCAGTATAAAAATATGTTAAATGATATTATATATTCTTTGTGTACCAAGTCTTCAAAATCCAGTTTTTACCACAGTCTCAATGTAAGAATAATCACATTTCAAGAGCTCAGTAGTCACATGTGGAAGGAATTCCTATTAAAAAGGAATCAGTTGTTAACTACAATACTTGAGTTCCCAAAATTTTTAGTCAAATATATATTTTTCAGTTACCTGTAGCATTCCAGGAAATACAAGCAGAATAAAGAAAAGGCAAATTCCAAAATAAATGAGAAGTATCTTGATCTTTATTAATATTCAGTTTCTAATTATGCATGTAATCGTATGTGGGGGTGGTATTCAGATCCTAGCTAAATCTAAGAATGTCTCTCCAGCTACTATTCTACTCACTGGGCATGGTGGTGCACATCTGTACTCCCAATACTTGGAAGGCGGAAACAGGAGGATCCTAAGTTTGATCCCAGCCTTGGTAACTTAGAGGGACTCTGTTTCAAAATAAAAAAAATAAAAAGGGTGAGCTAGGAATGATGGTGCACACTTGTAATCTTGGTACTTGGGAGGCTGAGACATGAGGATCACAGGTTCATAGCCAGCCTCAGCAATTTAGTGAGGTCCTCTGAAGCTTAGTCACCCTGTTTCTGAATAAAAGAATAAAATAGTAAGTCCTTTTCTAAAAATGTTTAGTCAAATGGCAACAGAACTTCAAAGAATCTAGAATGGAGAAACTGGGGGGGGCTCCTTTTGATCACAGCATATAAAACTAAAGTATCAAAGTAATAAGATTAAAAAAGTAAAACTGCTAGTTAAAAAACTGCAAAGAATTATGGGTTCAAGTTTAGTCTCAGCAAATTAGTGAGGGCCTCAGCAACTTAGCAAGACCCTATTTCAAAATAAAAAATAAAAGGAGCTAGGGGCATAGCTCAGAGGTAGAATACCCCTGCATTCAATTCCCAGTACCACAAAAATTAAATAAATAAATAAATAAATAGAAACTATGTCAGTAGTCTTTGAAAGAAATGTTCCTTCAGCAGATAACCCCAGACCTATATTTTTCTTGATGTCTCAGGAAAAATACCAACCAGAAAAAGAATTTCAGTAAAACAGACCAAAGTTTATAAATAATAAATATTTATTACACTAAAAAGAATCAAAACATTCTACTGATTAAATATCATTAGTGTGATCAAATTAATCCAGTAAGAAAAATGAGTCAGGCATGGTGGTGCATGCTTGTAATCCCAGCATTTGGGAGGCTCAAACAAGAAGATCTGGGTTCATGGACAGCCTCAGCTACTGTTTAGTAAGGCCGTTTGCAACTCATTGAGACCCTGTTTCAAAATAAAGAAAAAACAGGGTTGGGGGTGTAGCTTGGAGGTAGAATATCCCTGGGTTCCATCCCCAGTACTGCAAAAGGAGGAGGAAGAGGAGGAGGAGGAGGAGGAGGAGGAGGAGGAGGAGGAGGAGGAGGAGGAGGAGGAGGAGGAGGAGGAGGAGGAGGAAAGAGGGGAAGGGAGAGGGGGAGGATGCCCCTGGGTTCCATCCATACTCCTCAGTACGGCAAAACACACACACACACACACACACACACACACACACACACACACGTATATGGAAACTCAAATCTTCTACCTTGTTATGCATAAAAAAATACAATTAATACAACAAAAAGAGAAAGAGTTCACATTGGTACAATTTTATTCCTCATAAATATAGGAACTAGTGGAGATTAGGAATACAAAATACAGTACTCTGTTTTCAAGATTTTTTTCTCCCTTTTTAGGGAAGTTCTCAATTTACAATAGAAAATTGAGAACTGCATGACCAGGGTACAGTTAGCTTAGTACTTTGCATTCAATTATGTTTATAAGCAAGAACTTCCACTTTTAAAACTATGCCTTAAAAGGAATTCTCTTTGAAGACTACTAAAGGAATTTAATTAAAGATAAAACCACTTGGGTGGCCACATAACACATCAAACAGATCATACTTCAAGCAGAATTATTACTATTCAATTACAGTTACATGACTCATTGAAATATAAATGAAATCATTTTCTTCTGTGTACCTCAATGTGGTTGCAGAAATTTACCTTTAAAAGTGCACTAAAACATTTGCCCAGTTTATACATTTTGAATACAATTTAACTTTATGTAGCTAAATATTGATTAATAACCTACTACCAAATACATTTATTTTCCTGTGGCACTGGGGATGGAACCCAGGGGCATTCTATATCCAAGCGACACCCATCCCAATTTTATTATATTTGGAAACAAGGTCTAAGTTGCAGAGGGCATCATTAAATTACTGAGGCTGGCTGCAAACCTGCAATCCTCCTATTTCAGCCTCCCAAGTACTGGGCTTACATTGTTAATTACTAAAAATAACATTTTTGAGAATTCTTTGTTTTATTGGGCTAAAAAGCCTCAACATTTCAAATAAGAAGTTCATAAACAATTTATTATTTTTGTTTTTGGTGGTACTGGGGGTACTGGAAACCCTTCTACCTCAGAGCTACACTCCCAGACCTATTTTATGTTTATATTTTTTATTTGGAAACAGGGTCTCTTAAGCCAGAGAGGCTGGTTTCCAACCTGCGCAATCCTCCTGTCTCTGCTTCCAAAGCACGGGGGATTATAAGTGCGCCCCACCATGCCCGGAAAAAAGTTCATAAACAATTTAAAAGCACTTAAGCTTCAAAAGTATAAATGAACTGTCATTACAATGTTTCTAAGGACCTATAATAACATGCTAAAAATTTCCATTGTCAATTGTCTTTAATTTTCATTATAAGTTGTCTACTGAAAAGCATATAATATAATGTTTATTAACATGTTCTGGGTGTTTGTTCAGCCTACATGATTAGGGGATAGGATCAAAATTCAGTGAAATACCCATTCAGGATAACATTTAAACAAGAGAGTAGAATTCTTTTGGAAATGATATACCTTCTTTGCCTTTCTAAATCTAACATACTAAAAATAATGTTGGATTGTACATATGACACAGGCTCATGTACAATATTCCATGATAGTACTATGAAGAAGTAATGACATTGAGAAAAGAGATAAAAGTGATAACATGTTAAAAGTCAGTAAACTGGTTACTAATTCCCTACGGGCTGTTTCTTGTGCTCTAAGCAGTCCATTCCTTGCTGTTTATAACTTGATAAACTCCAGCAGTAAACAATCCTAAATACAAGCCTAAACCTGAAGGAAGTAGCTTTCTGCTTTCTTCATCTAACACCTGATACTGTACATACAAATTTAAAGGACATAATCAAGAGGCAGCTGAACAAATACTTAAAAGACATCATGAGAACAAGGACTGCAAATCACTTATCGAGCTTATGTGTAAAGACTCAAAGGCAGTAATGGATGCTACAGGCAATAATAAGTGTGCTGTCAAGAACATTCTGAATAATAAAACTTAAGACTCTAGGTATTTATTTTTAAGCAAAAAGAGATCTGTAAGTAAAACTAGGATTCACAGAGGGACATCTTTTAAGGCAATTCCATAGAAGACAGATGAATGAGCAAATAAAGTGAAATAGTCTAAAATTTGATGAATGGCAGCAAGAATGGATGAAGCTCTTGAATACAGCAGCTGGACAAGGGAACTTACCAGACCTTTTAATAAGACAGCTGTGATGAGATCACTGGGGCACCTTGAAGAAACAGTGCTCAACTGAATCAGCCAGTATTATTATATTGCTAACAATGGTGGGGCGTGGTGGCCCACACTTGTAATCCCAGTGCTTGGGAGGCTGAGACAGGAGGATCACACAGGTTCGAGGCCAGCCTCAATTACTTAGTGAGGCTCTCAGCATCTTAGTGAGACCTGTTTCCAAATAAAACAAAATAGGTCTGGGAGTATAGCTCAGAGGTAGAAAGCCCCTGAGTTCCACTCCCACTACCACAAAAATAAGTAAGTAAGTACATTGCTAACAATATCCTACTTTATGGAGTAAGGCAAAAAGCAAAAGACAACTTCCTGACCTTTAATAAAGGTAAGCATTAATAGCCAATGTGGCAAGCATTTCTTGCATACACATTATGTGATTTGCAGCATGCCAAATATAAAACATTTTCTATCTCAATTATATTAATAAGTTTGGAAAGTAAATAGAATCCCCATAGATATGTGAAAAAAATAAGTGAAATTAAAACAAGGTTTTTCTTTTTAAAACTAATATTGGATGATAAACAAAGATTTAATAGGAGGCAGGCTCATACCACTATGAGTAGAAACCAATACAACATTCTGGAAAGGTAATTTGGTGATGTTGCAAGAGCCTTAAAAACAAAAGTCTTGTTGACCCAGTAAAAGCTATTCTCTGTAGAGAAATTTATATAAGCAAAACAACGGAAACATCCCAAATATCTGCCAGTAGGAAACTTAAAATATGGTAGTTACATAATGAAAAAGTAAGCAGAAACATAAAATTTTTTGCAAAGATATGGGAATGTTTCCAAGTTTAAATTAAAGTATTTTTACGATCCCAGTTTTAGAAAAAATAAACATATGCACTGAAAAATAGAGAAAAATGCAAATAATTCTTGTTTGTGCTTTTCTTTTTCTAATTTAATTTACACAATAAGATTATTGTTATTTGAAAAGGTATATATCACCAAACAAAATTAAAAAGTAAAATTTAATGTGAGCCTAGCATGGCAGCACATGGTAGTGCTTGGGAGACTGAAAACAAGAGGATTGCAGGTTTGAAGATAGCAATTTAGTGAGACCCTCAGCAACTCGATGAGGCCTTGTTTCAAAATAATAAAATAGGGCTGGGGTGTGGCTTCCAAGGTAGACTGCCTCTAGGTTAAATCCCAATACCCTCTCCCCCCCCCCAAAAAAAAAGCCCATGTCACCAAATTGGCCTGGATTAGGAAAGGTTTCACATAAAATTACTCTAGAATAAGTAATGAAGATTTATGAAGATAACTATGAGGAAATGGTGGCAGATGTTGACGCTGATGTAAGTGGAAACTGAGGAAGAATTAAAGGTAACAGTTACAACGGATTTTTAAGAAAATCAAATACATCCTATTTATGATTTGTTTATATTCCTCAAACATGCTGGTATCTTAAAACTAGCCAGCTCTTAAAAAGCTGACTTTTGTTATACCATTACTACTTGCCAATTTTTGTATTTGTAGTGTTGGTTAAGATTACAAAAAATTTTTACCAACACAAGGCATGGGATCATCACAACAATCTCTTACAGCACAGACCGTATTATGAAAAGATTTACAAAAGGAAACAGATTACAACTGAGAAAGGTTGTGTCTCGCCCAGGGAAGTGGCTAGTTAAGAACTGGGAACAGCAGAAAGGACAGACTACTAAGCCTTTCGCAAACAATCTGCATTCCTCAACGCCGGATTTTTCTCCAATATTTACTTTTAAAGCCATTTTTCGTTGTCAAAAACACTGGCTGTTTTGTCTGCAGTAGTCACAAGTATAGTTCACTTACTAACAAACTTGCCCCATCCAACCTTTATTTTAGAAAAACATTTCTGACCCAAACTCGGCGCGAAGTGAAGCAAAGTGGTTAAGGGAAGACGGAAAAAGCTGACTAGTCGTTATTAAACAGAGCCAGCACGTGACTCTTCATAAATTTGGAGACTCAAAAACAAAATGCGCTTCTTATAGTCAGAAAAAAGGTCTCCGCTCCAGCTCAGGGGGCAGAGCAGGCACAGAAGAACCGAACACGAATCCTCCCGGAGTCAGCTAGCTCCCAAAGAACATCTACCCAGCGCCTGCTCGCCTGGCTGTAAAGCCAGCCTCTTCCTTGCCTGTGGTTTCTGCGAACGACCATAAAACTTAAAGCCTTGTAATTTTTGCTAACAAACACCCACACAATCTCAATTTTTCCACCAAAACGGGTCCCCTTTCCTCAATTCAAGTAGTGAAACAAACTCGGAAGCACCACCCCTCGATAAGTCTTCAAGATTCCCCTCCATCCCAAATAACCCTAAAGGCCCAGTCACGGTAGGCCTAAAATAAAGGACAAAATTAACAAAGTGGGGAGCACATCCAATAAAAGCGGCCACGCCCCCAGGGCGCCCCAAAACAGCAGCGCCCGCCCCCGCACCGGGCGAGGCCCGGCCGCCAGAGCGAGGGGCGGGCCCGGGAGGTCACGTGCTCCGCCCTCTGCGCACGCGCCGGCCCAAACAAAAGGGAGGCCTGCCAAGCCCCGCCCCTGCCACGTGACCGCCCTGGGCCCGCCCCCACCCCGCCCTCCACCCCTTCCCTCCCTCCCTCCCTCTGCTGCTGCCCGGGCTGTTGGGTTTAGCCGTTTAAATTTGGCTGCGGTCCGACCCCTGCCCTAGAGCACGATCCGGTGCCAGGGCCCAGAGTCCAACAGCCCCGAGCATTCGCGGGACGAGGGGGCTGCGGGTCGGGTGGCCCGGCCCGCGAGTCCACCCAGCGGTCTTCTCCGCTCTGCCCTCCCCGCGCTGCCGCCGTCCCCGGCCGGGGAGACCCACCCCCGTCAGCCCGCCGCTGAGACGCCGGCCACTCGCCTGCTGGGGCGCCCTGGCTCCCCGCCGCCGCCGCACCTTCGGTCCGGCCGTGGTGGGGGCTGCCGAGGTGATCTCTAGCTGCCCGCCCGCCTCCCACCCCGGGGCGCCGCTGACTCGTCTCCAGAGCGCGCCCGCTCCCGCCCCGGCCGCCGCCGCGGTTTAACAGTCCGCCCGCTGCCCGCAGCTCCGGGCGGCTCGGGGGACGGAACCCTGGCGCGGCGGGGGGCGGGGGCGGAGCCCGGCGCCGGCCAATGGCAGCGGGGGAGGGGCCGCGCCATGCAAATGAGCGCGGGCGGCGGGGAAGCCCCGGCCGGGGGCGGGGCCTGCGAAGTGCTCGGAGCGTTCTGGAAGTGGCCGGGGCGCGACGTCCGAACCCGGCTGCGGAGGCGCCGCCGCTCCCGCTTCCTCCGCCTTCCCCTGGCCAGCTCGGAAAAGCAACCACGCAAATACGGCGGGGCCACTTCCCGCCTCTACGCTGCTATTTCTGTACCTCGGTGTCAGGAAAAACAAAGCGCTGGGGAAAGTCAGGCTGCTCCGCGCGGAGCCCGCCGCTCCCGGGCGAGTTTGAACCCAGCTTTCCCGCCGCGCCCGCTCGGTCCTCGGGGCGCCGTGGCCGGCACTGGGGCCCTGAGCTCAAATCCAGAAGTCGTAATTCTGCACGACCTCCGAGGGGCCCTGAAAGACTGACAGATGTGCTTGGATCGCGCGCGCCGGCGGCCGTCCGGGTAAGCGGCTTCCGAGCCTCCAGGACCCGACGCGGCTCTGCGGCCCGGGCGCCGGCCAGGAGGAGGAGAAGCCGCCGAGACCTGACCGTGCGGCCGCGCGCTCGGCGCTGCTTTCTTTAAACGCCAGCTGTAGCCCCTTAAATGACGGACTCCAGGCTTTCCTAAGCACCATTCGAAGTTTAGATCCAAAATGACAATTAATTATTAATTGTCCTTATTAATTGGATAAGATTGCGGGGGTGCAGGGAGGTTGGAGATTCAAGAAATTGGAGTTATGACAGAGTAATCCCTAACGTATTACTGGAATTGGAAAACGAACTAAGGGTTCCCGGACTTTCTAGTAGATTGTGTCATTACTTAAATAATGTTTAAGACAGTCTGCACGTAATGGGGATGAATACTTGTTAAAGGTACCAAAACTGTAATTGCACTTCAATGTGGGGCAAGGGAAGAGTTTCAGGAAATTAATTTACTTTCGTTTGGTTACACATTGTGAATTAATAGCATGTTGTGAAAGTAATTGACTATCTGCTAGGTATTTACCACTTTTAAAAGGCTGCCCTAGACCCTAGGGACTGAAATGCAAAGATGAGTAATGTATTACAAGTGGTTTTTAAGCAGTCAAAGAAGTCAAGTAAGCATGTGGCAAGATAGTTGAAAGATTTTGGATTTGAGCTGGTCATTTAAGACTTCAGGAAAAAAGAGAGGAAGAATCGATAGTCCAGGATATAGTATCTTGAGTGATTTCAGTGTATTGAGGTAGTAGGTATCATATTATTGGGGGTAGAAAAGAGCACATCATCTAGATTGGTTATATGTTGGATGACAGAAATTCAGATTTTCACCACAACTATTAAATTATTTGCTAGTACAGTTTTCTCTTGTGAAATATTCACTTCAAAATATATTTTTACCAAATGTTTCTTCAACACATACTTTGTGATAGGTAATGGAGATACATCAGTAAACAAAAGTCTCTGCTCTCCTGGTGCTTATAGTAGATGACACAAGTATTAATCCATAAAGCATTTTTACATATACTGTAATTTATTATCAAACACCCCAAGAGATAGCTTATTTTCAATATTTCAGGTTAATTGTGTCTTTTATCTTCTAGTCAAATCTTTACTCTGCCAAGTTTTGTAAACCTTAAATATTTTATCAAGCCAGTATGCCCTTCTATTTCTGTTTATTTAGTATATGACACTGTGTGTGTGTGGGGGGGGGTACTGGGGTTCCTGGAAACCCTTCTAGCTCCGGGCTACACTCCAGGACCTATTTTTATACTTTTTTTTTTTTTTTTGAAACAGGGTCTCTTAAGCCAGTGCTGGCTTTGAACCTGTGTGATCCTCCTGCCTCCGCCTCCCAAGCCCAGGGATTACAAGCATGCTCCACCACGCCCAGCTAGTATATGACACTTTAATGAATGGGATGATTAGTAAAATAATATGCCTTTGATGAAAAATATGTTGAAAAACATAAAAAATCACAGTCATCTGTAAGTCCTGCTGTGAGATTATATATATATGAGATAGTACTGCTACTGTTTTTATTTTACACCACTTAACTACACATTAAGCACATTATCCCTTGACGTTGAATTTTAATATGTGTAGTATATGCATGCTAGTTCTCCAGACATTACAGAATATCAAACCCCCTTATTATAAAAATTAATATATTAAATCATTTGTCAAATTGTTTTCTACATTACTCATTCAGCAAGAGCCTGAGAAAATGTGGGTACTTTTTTTTTAAAATCAAGGACATATTATTATTTAAAAGGTATATGAAAAGAATTTGGATTTCCAAGAAAAAAAATACATGATAAGAATAGGATACTCAAAGATGCAGCAGAACAAGGAGAATGGAAGGGCATTATTCCTGCTGACATAATTGTTACCTGTCTGGAAGCATGTAAAAGTGTCCAGGTAAGCAGTATTACAGTGATTTCATGAGATAAACTTCTCCCCTCAACACTGGTCTTTATTCAGCCATTCCTTTCATTCAGGAAACACTGGCACAGCTCTTAAGATCCAGCTGACGCTGTGATAAATGCTAGAGATACAGAAAAAAGATCAATTCCTAAGTCTCAGCAAAGAAGGGATTATAAACACAACCATTTCTATCTTTCTCTGTTTTTCTCTGTAACACTTATCACCATCTAACATAACCTGGATTTTGATTTGTACTTGTTTTGTCCCTAGTCAAGAATGTAAATAAGCCCCATGAGGTCAGGCCCTTTTTCTGTTTCCCCAGGGCTTAGGACAGGGTTCTCAACAAATGTGTCGAATAGATGAATCCCTGTATTTCTTACATTTAACAGTGTTATATTCATTTTCCAGGTGGAAAAAAAAAGTGAAGTTCTGTGACGTTAGTGTACACAGATACTTACACTAATAAATGGCCAATCTTGGGATTGAAGACAGACCTGACTGGCTCCAAAACAAGAGTTCTGTTACCACTACTTCTCATAGAATAGAAATCGACTTTGGGAACATGTACTATTTATTCCTCTATATTTCTGGACCAAGGACAACTCTCTTCTGTCATATTTTAATATATTACTTTTTATAATCATGTCTAGAGAATGGAATAGGAGAAGCAGAAGAGCTAAAAGTAGTAATTCCTACTTGGAATAGAATTCCCAGCTTTAACTAAATAGTATTTATAGACAGACAAAGGTAGGGGTAGGTAGTGAGAATTTTAGAGGATTCCTAGAACTAGGGCTGAATACACTAGACAAAGCTGGTCCTGTGGCTACAGGGAAACATAAGTGACTCCCTGTGCATACAAACATCCACAGAACCCTTATTTACAATAGAATCAAGCTGGAAACAACTCTAAGATCATCACCTGTGAGAGTAAATTGTGGAATATCTGTACATTCCAATTTGGAATAGTACTCAGAAAAAGAAACTACTGATACAAAACAACGTGGATGAGTCTTACACAGTATGTTGAGTGAAAGAAACCAGACACAAAAGAAAGTCAATATTGTCTGATCCCATTTATATAAGGCCCTAGAAAGATCTAAACTGTAATGACAAAAAAACAGATCAGCAGGGCTTAGAGTGGCTAAGGAGAATTGGCTGGGTTTGATATGAAGGATGATGAAAATATTTTTCACCTTGACAATGGTCAAAGTCAGATGGGTGCATGCATTTGTCAAAACACATCCAAACACATTTTGTACATGTTATATGGGTATTCTATATCACTAAGGCTGATTTTTTAGAATAAGGACTTGATAAAAGTAGACTCAGAAACCTCAAGGAATTTCTAGTCCAACATATAGATGGGAAAATTAAAATCCAGTCTATTAGGATAAAGGTAGGTTGTATCTACAAAAATATTCTGTCTGGACAGTAAATCTGCAGCTCATTTTGAAGGGAATTGCCATCTCTGTTGAGTCTTTCAGTCCACAAATAAGGTATATCTCAAATTATTCAGAGTCCCAGATGGCTACTAGAACTCCAGCTACCATATCCATTTCCCAAGCAAATGAGCAAGCAAGCAGAAAGAGGAGCAGAAGACAATAGGACCATTAAGGTGCCTCTTCTGAAGTCCTCAACATTTCTACACCTTTATTATACAAATATATCTAGTTTCAAGGGAGACTAGGAAATGCAGACAAAACCCAAATAACATAGGAAGTATTATTTTGGAAGAAAAGAATAGATCTTGGTTAGACAATGGTGTTTACAGGTTTTCCAAAGCAAATTGTCTAAAACTAGAATCTGCTAGTTGTAACAAGATTTGAGAGATAGGAAATCAAACAGAAAAACAGCTAAAAAGATATTTTGGGTACTACATTTTTTTTTTCAGGTACTGTGGCTATGCCTAGAGTGTTAAAAAAAAAAAGCTGAACATACTGATATAATTAAAAGAAAAACAGTCCAAAAATATATTTGGTGTAAAATATGAAAGGCTTTGATGCAAGATTAACTAAGGAACATAAAGTTTATATTTAGCACATAATAATGGAGCCATTGAAAATTTTTGCATAAGGAAATTTTTGCCCAATGTGGTAGTCCTCTAAAAGGCAGTTTTTATTCCACAATTTTCTACTGGGCTGGGCAAGACTCTCAAATACACTTCATGATTGGAGGCTTTGTTTGCCCAGCCCAATATACTCTTTTCCCTTTTTACCTTTTACAGGGGCTACTTCTCAATAAATCTCTTACTATTCTGTGTCTCAGCTTCTGATATGTGGCCAAAAGGACATAAAGACTAATCAAAAATTTGATTAAAATTATTCATGAAAATGAATAAATTTTAACAGAGTAAAAAAACTAGAAAAGCATTTTTTGCAACTCCTAATAACAGATACTATAAATAATTATTGATGGTTAGTAAAGCATGAGGTAAAATCTTTTTCTTTTTTTTTTTTTTTTTTGGTGGTATTGGGGGTGGAACCTAGGTGCTTCTACTTCTGGGCTACACTCCCAGACCTATTTTATACTTTTTTTTTTATTAGGAAACAGGGTCTCACTAAGTTGCTGATGAGAGCCTCACTAAGTAGCTGAGGCGGGCTTTGAACCTGCGCCATCCTCCTGTCTCAGCCTCCCAAGCGCAGGTTTACAAGCTTACGCCACCACACTCAGCAGGTAAAATCTTGATAGGAAATTTTATGGAGAATTTAGAATAATATCTGAATTAATTGCTCAGTTGGAGAAAAATGGAGATGTATCTCATAATGTGATACTGTATTCATAGTGGTGCTATTAAATTATATGGCCAATTATAAGTCTAAACTAATTCAGCTGCATTCAGATGTAACTATCAGTTTACAGGAAATGTGGAGAATAGAGCAATACATGAGGTCAGTATTGCCATGAAAAAGTCAAATACAGTGCATGAAAAAAATTATTGTGTAATAAAATTATAGCCCCATGCCCCTTATGAACACAGACACAAAAAATTTAATAACTATTATCAAATCAAACTAAATATGTAAAAAAATAATGACAAGTGAGGTTAATCTCAAAAATTCAAGGTTGGGTCAATATCCAAAATTCAATGAATGTCAGAATGTTATGGTTTTAATGCATTGTGCCCCAAAATTCATGTTAAAACTTGATCTTCATTGCAACAGTATTAAGAAGTGAGGCATCTCTGTGCCTGCATGTAACCATCACTATGAACTACACTATGATGTGAGACTATAATTAACCCAAAGTATAAAGAAATAAAGAAATGGACATTGAAAAAAAAGAGAAGCCTTTAAGAGTTGTGTCATATAGTTCTTCCCTGATAGTACCATTAATGTCCTTATGAAAGGGGCTCAAAGAAACTAGCTAGCCCCCTTTTGTCCTTTGTATTCATACCAGCCAAAAGACACAGTATTCAAACACCATCTTAAGAGCAAAATCTGAGCCTGTACCAGACACTGAAACTGCCAGCACCTTGATCTTCGACATCCTAACCTTCAGAACTAAGAAGAGTGAATTTCTGTTACTCAGTTTGTGATATTTGGCATACTGACAAAAACAGAATAAGACATCTAGTATATTAAAAAAACGAACAAACTACAACTCACATCACTGATTGAGAAAAAGTATTTGATGCAATCAATATCCACTAAAGATAAACTTCACATCAAATTAGGAATACAATAGAACCTCATCAACCTGATAAAGAACTATTACCCTCCAAAAAAATCTTTAAAAAATATATAATGTTAAAGCCTGATTACTTTCCCCTTAAGATAGGAAATAAAGATATCCATTCTTACCATTCCTATTCAGCATTGTAAAGGAGTCCTAATCGGTACAATAAAATCAAAATGGTGGTGGTTAAAGGATGAAAGATCTAATATGGATTAGAAAATAATAAAACTTTCTATTCATGGGTGATATTACTGTGTAGAAAATCCTAAGGAATCTAAAAAGTAACTGCTAGAATAAGTGAGTTTAGCAAACCACCGGATACAAGATCAACAACAATCACTTATCTTGGCAATGAATAATTATAAACCAGAATTAAACAATATAATTTACATTATCTTGATAAAATGAAATATTTAAGTGTAATTGTAACAAAACATGTGCAGTATTTTTAAATTAAAAACCAAAATATGTTGAAGAAATAAAGACCTAAATAAATTGAGATGTGCTTTGTGGAAAAACTCAGCAGAAATGGCAACTTGTCTTTATCTACAAAAATAATTCTGTTAGGGTTCTGATTGGAATGAGGTAAATCTGTAGATACAGACAAGTTGATTAAACATTGATATGGGATATAAATGAAATTCGAATAGCCAACATAATTAAAAAATTAATGAAGTTGCCGAGCATGGTGGTGCATGCTTGTAATCCCTGCGCTTGGGAGGCAGAGACAGGAGGATTGCGCAAGTTCAAAGCCAGCCTTACTGGTTTAAGAGACCCTGTTTCTAAATAAAAATATATAAAAAAAATAGATCTGAGAGTGTAGCTTGGAGGTAGAAGGGCTTCCAGGAATTGCAGTACCATAAATAAATAAATAAATAAATAAATAAATAAATAAATAAATAAAGTTGGAGGGATTCCATTATACAAATTTTTTTAAAAATTCTATTTTATTTAGGCTGAAATAAACTATACACATTGAGTTTCTTCACCAAAAATAATAGCAATATTTTCTGTGTCATTTCTACATAAGCCACAATTAGATTTTTTCCAAGTTTAGCTTATAAATCAAGATAAGGCAGTACACAGAGTCATAGAAAAAGCCAGAAGAGAACATATAAGTCAGCTGTCCATACAAATGGTGTTTGATTCTGCCTTGACAATAATGCAGAACTCTTCAACATTTACCTGCTTTAAGACTTGTTAAAAGCTATTACAAGCTGGATGCGGTGATGCACACCTATAACTCCAGTACTTGAGAGGCTGAGACAGAAGGGTCTCAGGTTCATGGCCAGCCTCAGCAACTTAGGCCCTGTTTCAAAACAAAAAAACAGGGTTATGGGTATGGCTCAGAGATAGAATGCCTCTGGGTTCAACCCTCAGTACCATGAGAAAACAACAACAAAACTCTTCTCAACAAGTGGTTGAACAGTTAGACATCCATATGTGAAAAACTTCAATGTGAAACCTCACACCTTATATGAAATTACTTTAAAGGAACATAGATTTACATAAATAAGCAATATAAAATATAAAACTCTAAGGAAAAAACATAGGAGAAATATTTTGTGACCTGGGTTTGGGTAAAAAGTCCTCAGACATAATCCCAAATGGTGATCCATGAAAGAAAAAAATAATGATAAAATTAAAATTTACCAAAACTTAATTTAGCTCTGTGAAACCAACTATTAAGAGACTAAAAAAGAGTAGCTCCTAATAAGAGGAAGATATTTATATATCGCATATCTGATATGGCTGATGTATAGGGTATCAGCACTGTGCCAGCACCAACAACCTCATGTCTTCTCATAGGACACATTGGCAAAGCTGAACGGCAGCTGGATGCCTCAGGATCCTCTAGAGCATAAAGACAGGCGGGGAGGTGCTGCTACAGAACCATTTCTTGCTGGCTTCCTCTGTCTCACTGTCTCGCCTGTTCTTAAGTACCTGGCTTTCTGCCACATCACCCTTAAAGGCACATCTACATCTATAAAACTGCTTAGCAACATCATGGAATGGGGCTTCTCACTGGAACCTTTAGCTACTTTTCTTTCTGCTCCATGTAAGCAACAAACGTGGTCTAAAAATGGCTGTGTGTGTGTGTGTGTGTGTGTGTGTGTGTGTGTGTTTTAGCTAGGTGAATCTGTCAGCATGGCTCTGCTTTGTACTTGATAGGATCCAGAATACAAGAACTCAAAACTCAATAAGCAATCCAACTTAAAAAAAAAAAATGGGTAAAAGACCTGAACAGAAAATTCATCAAAGCAAATAAGTGGAAGGCAAGTACATGAAAAGTTGCTCAACATCATTAGGCGTTAGGGAAATGCAAATTAAAACCACAAGACATCAGAATAGCTAAAATGGAAAGTACAAGTGCTGGAGAAAACTCAGGGCAAGTGGAACTCTTATAGTGATAGTGGGATGCAAAATAATACAGGCACACTGAAAAAGGAGCTTGGCAGTTTCATATGAAGTTAAACATATAACGTGACCCGACAGTTCCCCTTTTCAGTATTTAGGTGTTAAGATTTAACCTTAATCAAGATGTCATTAAGCCGATGAATGAATAAACAGACTGGTATATCTATACAGTGGAATACCACTCAGTACCAGAAAAGGAACAAGCTAGTGATTCATACAAAAGGGACACTTTTTTTTTTTTTTTTTTTTGGTGGTACTGGGGTTCCTAGAAGCCCTTCTACTTCCGGGCTATAATCCCAGACCCATTTCTATACTTTTTTAAAATTTGGAAACAGAGTCTCTTAAGCCAGCACAGCTGGCTTCGGACCTGCGCGATCCTCCTGTCTCCGCCTCCCAAGCGTGGGGATTACGTGCCACCACGCCCAACAAAAGGGACACATCTTAAATGCATCTTTCTAAGAGAAAGAAGACATTCTCAAAAGGTTACCTAACATAATTCCTTTTATATTACTGCCTCAAAACTCAAATGCCAATGACGGAGATGTTAGTGGCAGGAATTAAAGCTGCAAGAAAGTGTGACTATAAAGCCATGCAGGAGTTTTGGGGGGTTTGATAGAACTGTTCTGTACTCTAATTTTGGTTATAGTTATATGAGTTCATGCATGGAATTCTGAGAATCAAAAACAGCAATGTACCTGTACATATTCCAAAAAAGGGGAAAACATGTATTAATTTTTATAATTTAAAAAGAAAGAAGCTGGGTGTGGTGGCGCTCACTTGTAATCCTAATACTTGGGAATCTGAGAGAGGATTGCAGGTTTTCAGCCAGCCTCAGCAACTTAGTGAGGCCCTCCACAACTTAGTAAGATTCTGTTTTAAAAAAAAAAAAAAATATATATATATATATATATATATAGGGCTTGGGGTAGAGCTCGGAGGTATTCCTGGGTTCAATCCCCAGTACCACAATATATATGAATGAACCAATGAATGAATGAATGAATGAATGAATGAATGAATGAATGAATAAATAAATAAATAAATAAATAAATAGAAAAAAGAGAAAACTTATGAGACTTGGGAGACAATACAACCAGATGTAATTTATGGGTGGACCTTGTTTATATCCTGATTTGAATAATTTAACTACAAAGAATTTTTGATACAAAGAGAATTTAAAATGAACTTGAAATTGTAGGTTAAAGTTTTTGAAGTATGATGACTTTGTAGCTATGTTAAAATTTTTCACCAGTTAGATATGTATTCTGAAAAATGTGTGTCAAATAGCATTAAGTCTGATATTTACCTCAAAATTCTTGAGGAAAAAAGTGAGGGGGATATGTTAAAGTTGTTATGTTAAAGTTGGAGGTTCATTAATTATATTCTATCTTATTAGTGAGCTTGAAGCTCTCCATAACTTTTTCCCTCAAAATAAGATCTTTAAAAATAGAGAACTTCTTTCCAACATTTATTAAAAGCAGTAGACAAGACTGTTTCCAATCTTGATGTCAAATCTTTTCAATGACTCCAAATAAATAATGCTGCCTATGTCCAAAATAATATTGACATGAAAACATCTCCTAGGAATCTTATACTTTGAGCAATAAACAACTAAATTACTAGATTAGTAGAGATTGATGGTTAGATTTTTAAAATAACAAGTCAAAGCAGTTTCCAATGACACCATCAAAGAAATAAAGGGTAAAAGTCATTTTAAAGCAGTAATTATGATCCTAAAAATCTCAGCCAAAATAACATTAGTAGGCTTTTTAAATTCTCATTAATATTTACACAGTGTTGCTTTCTTGCTGTGTCAGTTCAGCCTGTTCTTTTGAGCATTATTACTATTTACTGTTTCTTGAACACTCAGCACTACGATACAGATGATAAATTCTCTCTCCAGGGGACAACAATCAAAGCCACAGAAGCAAAACACAAGGTTAGTTGCTTAAGAAATGAAAATCAAATGAAAGTCTAAATAAAAAGCATATTCTGAATTTCCTTTTCTGTATTGTTTTAAGCCCGTGACATAAATACATGCTTCTAAGACTGAATTAGTAAGATTAAAAAAAATCAATGATTTATAAGACAGGAAAATATCCTAATTAAGAAATCCTTTCATTTTGTGATAGGTAAGCATAGTCATTTCTAGCTCCACAGGACTATAAATAGAGGTATGTGTGTGACTGAGGTCTGCCTAGCAGACTCTTCTAGCCCTCTTTTGATAATTTCACCCTCTGCTTCAGGGACGGCTTCCTCTTTTCCAAATATTTCTGCATGGGTTGTCCACCATAGTGTACTTCCTCGGAAACTTATGACAACACTGTGCTGAAGAATATAAGAATGAAGCTGTCCAATGTCCCATAATGAAG
This sequence comes from Muscardinus avellanarius, assembly GCF_963383645.1. Classification (NCBI taxonomy): domain Eukaryota; kingdom Metazoa; phylum Chordata; class Mammalia; order Rodentia; family Gliridae; genus Muscardinus; species Muscardinus avellanarius. Next base: position 28,650,789 of record NC_137787.1, on the reverse strand, counting down.
TTCTTCTACAGTGTCCATTAGGTCCATTTGCAAAGAAAAAATAGGAATAAACAGAGACAAAATGCTGGTAGCTCTGGAATCAGGTCCTTGAGACCTGAGTCCCTGTAGCTCTCTGAATTGTATAAGCTATGCTGAAATCCTTTTTTTAAACAACACTCAAGTATTTTACTCTGGATTTTTTTTTTAATGGGTTTGGGGATGGAACCCAGGGGCATTAGACCTCCAAGCTACACCCCCTGCCCTATTTTTTATTCTTTTTTTTTTTGAAACAGGGTCTCACTGAGTTGCAGAGGGCCTCACTAAGTAGCTGAAGCTGTCTGCGAACCACGAACCTCCAGTCTCAGCCTCCTGAATGTTGGGATTACAAGCATGCACCACCACACCCAGCTTGCCATAGATGTTTGAACTGGGTTTCTTGCTGGGCATGGTGGTACATGCTTGTAATCCCAGTTCTTGGGAGACTGAAACAGGAGCACATGTTCCAGGCCAGTCTTAGCAACTTAGTGTGAGACTCTGCAACTTGGTGAGACTCTGCAACTTGGTGAGACTCTGCTTCAAAATAAAAATTAAATAGGGCTGAAGCTGTAACTCAGAGTAATAATGTCCCCAGTACAGGGAGAGAGGAGGAGTATGAGGGAAAGAGAGAGGGAGAGAAGGAGAGGGAGAGAGGGAGGGAGGTAGAGAGAAAATGAGAATGAATAAGAATGAGAATGAATGAATACCAAGAGCATTCTTTGGTTGGGGTTAGGCAAATGTTTAGGTGAGTTCTAGGATTCTCAAGGCAGAATGCAGAAGGTTTCCTGCTTTAACCAGAGCAGCTCCTTACTCATCAGTATTCAGAAACACTGCCTGGAAGCTTTTATTGTTAACGTTTTTATTGTAAATTGACACATAATAATTGTATATTTTATAGGGTACAATGTGATGATGTTTTGTTTGAAGAAAGGGTTCCATCCATTGCTTGAGAACAGGGGTTTGGTGGCAGCATGATAGAAACCATGGAGCAAAAGGGACTCTGGAGCAAAAGGTAGCTGAAATGACTTTACATCTAGGTCATATTTTATTTGTGCCTTTAAAAGTCCATGCACTGTAACAATTACTGTTTTTAGAATATAACAATATAAAAGTAGTACTGCCTCAAGTTTAAGGATGTAGATTACTTACGCTTTTTAGAATTTTAGAGATAAACAGAGTGAAATTAAGTCTTCCAGAGTCAGAAAAATCTTTGGCTTAAAAAAAAATAATTAGAAGTTAAACATTCTCACGGGAGGATTTTAGACTCTTTGAAGTCAAAGATTTCTCCTTCCACTGGGTTAATATTGTATTTATATTTTATTTCTATCTCTATAGAGAGCTCACATAAAAACATGTTTAGCTTTTCTTCCCTTTCCAGGTTACATTTTATCTTGAGTAGATTTAAAACCAGATTAGCTGTAATAGGATTCCAGGATGTGGGCAGATGTCCTATTCACTGACGATCTGTCTTGCAATCAGCTCCCGCATTATTTCATTGGTACCACCATAGATTGGCTGAACTCGAGCATCCACATAAGCTCTGGATAAATTAGAAATGATTGAATTCATATAAATAAAGATATTAAAATTTTAAATTTCATTTTGCCAGGTAAATATTAACTAAAGTATTCACTTAATGGAATTCAAGCAGTAAAAGTTCTTCATAAATTATTTTTCCAGTATAGTATTCTTCCTAGATGAGTACATGTAAAAAAATCTAACAAGATATTTGTAATTTATCTAGCTTGGTTTTAGTTTGCTTAAATACACTACAAATTCAAAATAACATTTCAATCATATTTTGTCCAATTTAATTTCATAAAATTTACAATATAAATAGCATTCAAAACAGTCTGTTCAATTTAGGAATGCATGAAATTTCTTAATTTATCGTTATCTAATCTAAAATGTTTCCCCAGGAAGTTGAAATCCACTGGTTTAAGAAAAAAACAATAGAGAAACTTCTTATTTTTCAGTATCTCTTTAGATCTTACCACCAACAGGGTACAAATTGATGCTTTAGAAAGATAACAAGTGCCGGGCGTGGTGGCGCACGCTTGTAATCCCCCGCGCTTGGGAGGCAGAGACAGGAGGATCGCGCAGGTTCGAAGCCAGCCGCGCATGCTGGCTTAGGAGACCCTGTTTCCAAATAAAAGAGTATAAGAAATAGGTCTGGGAGTGTAGCCCGGAGGTAGAAGGGCTCCCAGGAACCCCAGTACCACCAAAAAAAAAAAAAAAGAAAGATAACAAGTAATTTTTTTTGGAAATTTGTGTCCTAGTGACACAAGGAATTAAAATACCAAGTAGCTCCGTCCACAGTGCCAAGCATGTATATACACACACCATCAGGAGTCCACGGGTTTTTTTTTATCTGGCACTGGAGATGAACCCAGGGGCATTCTACCTCTAAGCTACACTCCCAGCCCTATTCCTTATTCTCTATCTTGAAACAGGGCCTTATTACGTTGCTGAGGGTCTCACTACGTTGCTGAGACTGGCCACCAACTTGGATCCTGTCTCAGCCTCTCAAGATTACAAACCTGCGTCACCACACCTGGCTCACTTTTATTTTTTTAACATATTTTTAACAGTTTTATTGAGGTATAAGTGAAATAAACAATTTCATAAGTGCTGACATATGAACACTCATGACACCACCACCATACACAGAAACTTTGACAGCCATGATACCAACGACACCACTGTGCAGTTTTTTGTCTTTTTGTTTTACTTTTTCTAATCTGTTTAACCTCTCAGTTCTGAGATCAAGAAGATAAATACTGTTTTACAGGTAAAATAACTGAGATTCAAAGAAGTTAATATATTTACTAATTAATGGTGACCATTTAGTGGTCACAGAAAACTGGCAAGACAGGAATAAGAATGTAGATATCCTGTTTCTTTGGCAAGTATCTTTTTTGTTGTTATTATAATACTTTCATTGGCCCAAGCATCTGGGGCAAGTTACTGAGCTTTGGATTTCCTTAGCACACAAATTCAAAGGCGTATTTTTCCTCAAGTATAACATCTGTTTTAAAATTTATTTAAAGTTGTTTTTGAGACAAATGAACAGTGCCAACGCTCTAGGAACACAACCAAGTCTGGACTAATGCTTGGCACATTCATCAGGTTACCCTGCAAACAGGTAGGCAATCAGTAAATGTTCACTGCTGTGGGTTTTTTATTACTACTTTCTAAAGGAAATTTTAGACTCTTAGTACTTCCTTATTAACGTTCTAAGATCTAAAAATGTTTGTTTTCTAATATACCTTTTTCTGGACAGATTTTGTTGTTCTCTACAAAAGAACAAGCACCTGTATTTCAAGGACCTTCCTGGCATTTTGGCCCGCTTCAATAATCTTAGCTCTTTTAGACATTTTTGGACTGGGTTGGGCATTTTTTTTTTTTCCAACAGAGAAGTTGAAAACAGAGTTCCAACGGAGTCTGGAACAACAGAGACCAGGAAACCTTTCATAGGTTACTAATTAAATATAGTCATCAACTAAAATTAACAGAGAAAGGCAGCAGAAGAAATGTTTAACTACAGTGCAGTGAAGCTCTCCCTCTCAGGCTGTTCTTCCTAGCAAGGCAAAGAAGTCTGCAAAAGCCAAGTTTAAGGCTCACTTTTCATTGCATACAGTCTACTAACCAAGACTGAAATGAGCCACAAGCTGAAGAATAGTTATTAAAACAAGGACACAAAAAAGGAAAACACAAAAAAGGAAAACCTCTTTTCCCTGTAAAATCAAGACCCAGCAACATACATACATGTGTATATACATATACATCTATAAATATTAGCTTAAACTGAGGGACAAAGAAACACAAGTAAAGGGATTTTATTCTCTTATATTGAGGCCTGTACACTATATCAACATATTGCATAATGAATCTAATTGAATTTTTTAAATATTAGTTGATATTAAGATTCCCTATGTCTTCGGGCAGGAAAATAGCAGTCTAGATAAGGAGTTAAAGAATCTTTGAACTAATAAGTTGGCCAAAAAAGATAATTATTATTTCTTAAAGGAGATATAAATCTCTCAAACTAAAAGCAGAGATTTTAAATAAATCATCAAACTATAATTTTTCTTGCTGCTAATCTGAACAAATAAACTGTAAGAAAACAGAGACCATGGCTTATGTTACACTATAATCATCTTTTTTTTTTTTTGGCAGTACTGGGGATTGAAGCCATGGCCTCATACATGCTAGGTAAGAAGTCTATAACTGTACTAGATCCCCAGCCTTTTCATTTTATTTTGAGAGGGGGTCTCCTTAATTGCCCAGGCTGGCCTTGAATTTGTGATCCTCTAGCCTTAGCCTCCCAAGTAATTGGGATTACAGGCCCATGCCACTAAACATGGCTTACACACTCTAATCTGTTTTTTTCCCCAGTGTGGAACACTTCATGAATTTGCATGTCATCCTTGTGCAGAGGCCATGCTAATCCTCTCTGTATCATTCCAATTTTAGAATGTGTGCTCCGGAAACGAGCACACACACTCTAATTTTAACCTATGTAAATGGCTGACTCGCCTCCACCTGGTATGACTTTCTTAGAACCTGAACCAACTACATAAATACTAAACCACTCCATGCCCACATTCCCAGCAGCAGTAATAACAACACAGATAAGCAAAATCCATTATTGTTTGTTTTTTAAGCATCCTGAATATTTTTAATAAAATGGATGAATACTGTAAATAAAATATAAAAATGCACAGGAAAAATTCCACTGATAATTAAATTAGTGCTAGCACAACTCAAAGCTTCTGACTTCATGACTACACAATTTTTTAAATCTGCTTTTGATTGAGGCCCATTTGATGTAGTTCCAAAAATTTATACTGAGTTTCAAGTAAAATGATTGATTTAAAGAAGATTAGGTGTGGTGGCACACAGCTGTCACCTCAGTAACTGGGAGGCTAAGACAGGCTTGTGGCCAGCCTCAGAAATTTGGTAAGCTTTCAGAAACTTAGCAAGACCCTGTTACCAAATTTAAAAAAAAAAAAAAAAGCTGGGCATGGAGGCACACACTTGTAATCTCATACTTGGTAGGCTGAAACAGGAGGATCACAGGTTTGAAGCCAGCCTCAGCAACTTAGTGAGGCCCTCAGACCCTGTTTCAAAATAAAAAATTAAATACGGCTAGGGGTGTAGATTAGAGGTAGAATGCCTCTGGGTTTAATCCCCAGTGCCCTCCCTTCCCCAAATCCTAGTGATGAGTCAGTAAAATAAAGCTGTTTTCATGTTAATGAAAACACTTCATGATCAAATGAAGATTTCATACTTTCTTCTCTCCCAAGTTGATGTACAAAGTGCAGTAGAGAAAGTTTCTTTCATATACATAATTAAGAAGAGTATAATAGCTGGTCATGGTGCCACATGCTTATAATTCTAGGCTAGTTGAAGGCTGAGATAGGAAAACCTTAGGCTCAAGGCCAGTCTCAACAATTCAAAGAGGCTCTCAGCAACCTAGTACAACACTTTTTCCAAAATAATTAAATAAATAAAATGGGCTGCTAGTGTAGCTTGGAGGTAGAGAACTCCTGGTTTCAATCTATAGCAACACACACACCACACACACACACAAAGAGAAGAGTGTAATAGAACCACCTCACTTACTTTGCAATTGGGTACTCCCACATGTATCCCCAGCCTCCGTGGAGCTGTACACATGCATATGCCACACTGTTTTGTAAATCAGATGCCCTAGATGGTCAAAATAAAAAGCAAAAAAGGAATGTTTGAAATGGATTGCCATGAGGTGCTTTGTAATCCCAATACAAATCATTTATGATTTTAAAATGCACATGCTTATTCAAGCAATTCACACAGGCATATTAGGCAACCAGAAAAGATAATAAAAATTACAGAAGAAATAAATTTCATGATAATTTTCTCATAAAGAATACTTTCTATATCAATTTTGTTTCTGACTGGGTTCTTAAGGCTAGAAACAAAATGAAGAAAACTGGCTGCTAGATTTGGGCTAGTTTTGGCTTGAAAGAATACCATGACTTACACTAGGTCTAATTCATATAAGTTCTTTATATTATATATACTCTTTATGATCCAAATTATTAAGCAATCTAATTCTTATAGTCTTTAAAAACTCTTTTTTTACTCCAAAGATGTCACTTTCTATCTGATGATCATAATTATGAATTTCAAAAACTGAAGAAAATATTTTTTCAGGATTCTGACTTTTCAGAAGAAAAACTAGAGATAAAAGTGAAATAATATTGATATTTTTATTAAGTTGGTGTAAAGCCTAAGAGGGTAAACTATTGAACACACCATCATGTAGGAAATTTTAGAAAATTATTTGGAAATTATTATTCCTTAAGGGAGGGAGAGGAGGGAACAGAGGGGAAGGGAGAGAAAGAAGATGAGGAATTTGGGGAGAAATCTCTTCTGTTCTCATCACAATTTGTTCTGCAGTGTTGGGCTGGAACCCACGGCTTCAAGCATGCTAAGTGGCAGTAGCTACTAATGAGCATACCCAACAGCAATTGTAACTATCACTAAAATTCATCTGATAACTGATAGGATTTTACAAACCTTAACATAAAAAAGGTAAGTTAGATGGCCAGGTGTGGTGGTGCACACTTGTAATCCCAGCATTCGGAGGCTGAGACAGGAGGATTGTGGTTCATGAATAGCCTCAGCTACTTATGAGGCCCTCTGCAACTTAGTGAGACCCTGTTTCAAAATAAAGAATAAGAAATAGGGCTGGAGGTGTAGCTTGGAAGTCAAATGCCCCTGGGTTCCATCCCCAGACCCACAAAAAAAAAAAAAAAGTAAATTGATGTAGCCTGGAGGTAGAGTATCTCTGGGTTTAATTCCCAGTACAAGGAAGAAGGGAAGGAAAGAAGGGAAGGAAAGGAGGGAAGGAGGGAAGGAGGGAGGGAGGGAGGGGTAAATTCAGTAAAATGCTCACTATAATCAGTGATTTTAGAAAGATGTGATATAGGTACTTGTTCATGTTCAGGGAACAAAAGATATTCATTTCTGAGAATAAAATCATATGTTACCAATCCTCCCCTCCTGCACTGGGGATGAACCCAGAGGCAATTTACCAGCTCTATTTTACTTTTTATTTGGAAAAAGGGTGTCACTAATTTGCTGACAGCCTCGCTAAGTTGTTGAGGCTTTGAACCTGCACTCCTCCTATCTCCAACCTCCCAAGTACTGGGATTACAAGTATGTGCCACCATACTCGGCTTAGAGTTATGTAATGGAAGAATTTGGACTCCATTCCAAGACTTCTAAGTCCAAGCCTCACTCTTCTTCAGATAATTTGAAATTAACTAAATATTACTTGAATGAACTAACAAGTTATCCTACTTGAATTTTAATATTTTATTTTGCTTGCTCGCTCGCTCGCTTTATTTTTTATTTATTTATTATTATTTTGCAGTACTAGGGATGGAATCCAGGGGCATTCTACCTCCAAGCTATACCCCCAGCCTTATTTTTTATTCTTTATTTTGAAACAGGGTCTCACTGAGTTGCAAAGGGCATAAGTAGCCGAGGCTGGCTGCAAACCCCGATCCTCCTGTCTCCGCCTCCCAAATGTTGGGATTATAAGCATGCACCATCTAGGCCGGCTTTTGATATTTTATTTTTAATAGCAAGATACCTGAGTTAAATACAACTTAATTTTTAGCACATTATAAAGAGGCCTAATGGAACTTTTCAGCTTTTTTTCTTTTTTTTTTGCGGATCTGGGGATGGAACCCAGAGGCATTTGACCTCCGAGCTACACCCCCTGCCCAAGTTTTTATTCTTTATTTTGAAACCGGGTCTGAGTTGCAGAGCCTCACTAAGTAGCTGAGGCTGTCCGCGAACCGCGATCCTCTGGTCTCAGCCTCCCGAATGCTAGGGTTACATGTGTGCGCCACCACGCCCGGCTCATCTTTTCAGCATGTTTTAAAAAGTTGATTCCTATTGCTATTCTTCATATCTATAGCCTTCTTCTTTAATACCCTTAAGTCTGATTTTAATGTGGTAGAATTCTGTAGCGGCCTAAGCAAGCCCCACATTTTAATTACTGTAGCATGCATACCAATATTTCGCCATAGAAGCAGAGGCAGAGTCCAGGTGTTTTGTTTCATGTAGTTGTAGACAGTTGTCCACAAAAGCTCTGGTCACACATATGTGTGTTTTCAATTCTGCTAGCTTATGCTGCACTGTCTTGATTTAAAAAAAAAAAAGAAGAAAATGAGCATGGTAAAAGCATACATTTTCAATCAACATATCAAAAGTTAAATAATAAAATAATAGAAGACCCTTAGAGCAAAATAAAACTGGAATTGTTTTATCCTCCAAATAAACAAAAAATATGTATCAGCTTAAATTAAAAATCCAGTATATTTTAGTGCTAAGGAAACCATATGTAAATTATTTCTCATGTTATTTAATTATTCATTATTGTTTTTTTGATACTAGGGATTGAATCCAGGTCATTCTACCTCCAACCTACACACTCAGCCCTACTTTTTTGAAGCAGGGTCTTCTCTAAGTTGCAGGGATAGCACAAAGTAGTCGAGATTGGCTTTGAACCTGCAATCTTGTTTCAGCCTCCCAGGCACTAAGATTACAGGCAAAAGCCACCATGCCTGCCCAGCTTTGGCACCTGTTTTAGACCCTTGACTTTAATGTGTGAGCACCATCTTGTGGTATGATCTTGTAGGTACAGCTGCTGTAAACTCCCTCCAGAGACTAAATTCTTGAAGATTTATTCTCTACTAATGAAATTAAGTATACATATTTCCCTATTCTGCTTATCTTGAAGCCAAACAATAAAGTAACAATTTTTAGGGACAAGGGGTTCTATAGATTCATAAATATACATTAAAATATTTATATTAATAATTATGATATTAGTAATGGAATCAGAACACTCAAGAAAGCAGAGTTCAGTACCCAGTAACATCTTCTGTCCCTCCTTCTCCCTCCAACCCCTCTTAGGAGTGTGTCAGGCATAGCCTTTACCTTGAACCAAATGATCTGGAATTGTCATTGTTAATAAATGATGTCCCATCTCCGGCTGGCCACAACCAAAAATACTGTATACCAAAACCACTGTATTTCGACCATTCCCAATTGTTCCTGACTGTTCTCCCTTTAATCCAAAGTTTTACATAATTCTTGACTCTTGGTTCTTCCCATACCTTGAACTTTGAGTTTGCATCTGTTCTCTTTGGCACTAACTCTTGAACCTCCTTCAGGAAAATGGTTTAGACTTGAAATACAGGGGCAGCCTACTTCAGGTAGCCTCCAAAAGTACACCCTATTTTAGCTGACTTCTTAGGTCTGAGGCCTCACTGTAGTCAGCTGGTTCTAGCCTACTTATGAAAGTTTACATAGAAAAAGTTCTGATCATTCTGCTGTGGAATTTCTGAGACATTCACTGTAGCTAACAGAAGGCATGCACATGGAATTTAGTTATAAAAGTGAGACAAGGAAACTCAAATTAGAAGAAATTAAATACATCCCACCTCTATACTACCCTAAGTCCAAAGGCACAACTGAAGGTTTGTTTTTTTGGTTGGTTGTTTGGTTTTTTTTGGCACTGGTGATTGAACCCAAAGGCATTCTACCTCTGAGTTATACCCCTACCTCGATTTTATTTATTTTGAAACAGAGTCTAAGTTGTGCAGGGCCTCAATGAGTTGCTGAGGCTGGTTTTGAGCCTGGGACCATCCTGTCTCAGCCTCCTACACATGCCCAACCATGCCCGGCATGACTGAGTTCTTAAAGGAAGGTTACGGGGCTAGATTCTCAGAGGATATGAGGCCTGCCTTTACTCTGCTGGCTATAGCAGTTCTCAAACCACCAAATGAAATCTTCCATTGTCACTGGTGAAGGCAGTTTTGGCATTTTTCATTTCTGGAAAAATAAAAAAATAGGAACATAATCGTGAGCCAGGACCAGACAAGACCTGGGTCAGGTGGCTCTGAGGAACAGCTTCCTTGTAGATGAACCTATTGTGCTGATGAAAATCCACCTGAACTGGGCATGGTGGCACATGCCTATAACCCCGGTACTTGGGAGGCTGAGATAGGAGGATTGCAAGTTTGAGGCCAGCCTTAGCAACTTTCCAAGACTCTGCTTCAAAATAAAAAATAAAATAGGATTGAGAGTGTGGTTCAGAGGTAGAATGCCCCTGGGCTCAATATCCAGTACCACCAAGAAAAAAAGAAAAGAAGAAAAGAATATTCAACTGTCAGTCTTTTTGGTTTTACCTCACCATGTGCTAGAAACAGAGATGTAACATCTAATTATTCCAAAACCAAGCAATGGGAGGGAAGGCCGGCATCCCATAATGTCCATCTCTTTATCCTGGCGTCTAATTCTAAACATGCTATCCTACCTCACAATTTTCTTCCCCTTTTACTCCTTTCCTTACTTTTTGTCCCCATTTCTATTAATTATGTTTAATTAGGCCGAATCTCTACTCTTTCATCAACACAAGGTTCCCACTCCCTGCTCACATTCAAATTTACGCATAGAAAAGTCTAAAGATTGAGCAAGAAATGAAGAGTAGAGAAGTAATCTTTACGGAAAACAAAAGACTGAATAACCCATGAAAAACTCTGGAACTGAATTCTGAGCCCTCTCCTAGCTTGGTTCAATAACATCACCTGTGATAGTTGACTGGGAAAACAAAGGGGAATTTTGAGACAGAAGGATCACACAGGTTCAAATCCAGCCTCAGCTACTGAGTGAGGCTCTCAGCAACTTAGTAAGACCCTGTTTCCAAATAAAATATAAAATAGGTCTGGGAGTATAGCCCGGAGGTAGGAAGCCTCTGGGTTCCACCCCCAGTACCACAAAATAAATAAATAAATAAATAAATAAATAAATAAATAAATAAGTCTGAGAGTATAGCCCAGAAAAGCCCCTGGGTCCCACTCCCAGTACCACAAAAATAAATAAATAAATAAATAAATAAATAAATAAAACACTTGCATCAGCACATTCACTAAGGACCAGAGTTCTGAAAAAATTAATGCCTCTAAGTACATAACCTATGCTTTGCAGATACAGAGATTAAACATTTATGTATTCTTGGCACTGAATTAGGTATTACCAAATAGAACTGACCTTTGCTCTTCACTGTAGACACGACATCATGCTTTCTGAAGTCATTCTATAATGAACGGCAGCTAACAATTGCACCATACATTATTAGCCCAGTGCTTTTTGTAAATGATCAACATACTCATGGCCGTATCTTCAACAGTCATTAACTTATTCTAACAGGTAGTTCTGTAGCTGGCATTTTAAGAATATCTTAAGTTACTAATGGACTGTGTAGAATCTCTTTCAGAGTCCTAAATGACATAAATCTTTGAATTTTAGAATTGGAAGAGACCCTGGAGAAGAAGTCTAGCCCAGTAGTCATTTAAACAACACTATTACTTGTATGATCATATATTATGATTTAGATGTAAAAAATAACAAATTATGTTTACTAACTAACTTTATAGTTAATTTATCCAAGGTTTTAGAAACTAGATATTCTTTTCAGAGGGAGGCATGGATGGAACAAGTATATTTCCCCTCTCTTACTTCTCTCCCTAATAATTTGTGCCCTTAAAATCAACAGCACATACCACACAGGAGATGACTAAGAGCTCTCACTAGAAAAGATCATTCCATTTTTACTTCATTACCCACTGGGTGAAGGAAATAGGGAACTTGAAAAGGGCTATCACTTTAAACTTCTGGGCCTAAAAGCAGTACATAATTAAGACTGCAGGTTCCAGAATTAGGATAGCTGTAAAAATATTGGGCAAGTTATTTGACCTCTTTCTGACTCAACTTCTTTACCTATAAAATGAAGAAGGTGTGAAGGCAAAACTGGGACAATTCATTCAGCACAGTGTCTGGCACAGCCATTATTATTATTTCACATCTGAATTTTATTGTTATATTGTTTATTACAGGGAAAATCATGAGCTATGATATCTTCCTTATGGAATACAGGTTTTAAAAAATAAAATCCTATAATAATTGCTACTTCAATAGGGTAGCTCTTTATTCTAAAAAGAAATTTTGTGACATGTATTCATCAAATGGTCAAAAAGGCCTAACATGTTCAAAATTCAAGAATAAAGAGAAAGGAAAATGGATAATTATATGGTCATAAAATGACATTTGGCCATGTATACTGAAACATACAAATGGCTAGTTCAGTTGAATAACTAGGAGTACAGTGTACTCAGCTCTAGAGAGAGGCTTAGACATGAATTATTTATTCATCTCCTCTGCATATATTCCTACTTTGAAATAGGAAAATACTGTTTAAAAATCTTTATATAAAATAGATTAGAATAGCTTAGAAATCTCAGAACATTCCCACTCATTAGGGTATCAATAATGAATCTGTGGAAGCAGACTCCAACTGCCACCTACTGGAAATTCAATGAACTACCTCTGCAGGAAGGTAACCAATGACCCTTGGAGAAACAGGATTAAAACAGTTTCTAGCCCTTTTGCTACAGAAGTACAATAAACAAATACAATCACATATGTTTCGCTTAACAATGGGGATGCATTCTGAGAAGGCCACGAGGCAATTCCATCCTTGTGCAAACATCATAGGATGTGCTCACACATATCTAGATGGTACAGGTCAATGGCCTGACATGGCTTCATGATGCAATCAAGAGATGCAGTAAAACCAAGCTATGTTAGGCTGCTGCTGGCATAACATGGTATACTGTTTTACAGTAAATATTTTTTAAAAGTAGAAGGAATATACTCTAAAATAATAAAAAAGTATACTAAAATAAACATAAATGAGTACTATAGTTGTATATTATCAAATATCATATACTGTATATAATTGTATATATATTTTATGTGATTGATGGTTTGTTTACACTAGTATCTCCACAAACACACAAATAATATATTGAGCAACAAAGTTACAATGGCCACATCACTAGGTTATATATGCAGTTTTTGTTATGCAAAATAGTGTTATGCAACACATGGCTACTTTAAAAGAAATTTTTTTCCTTTGGGGAATATAGTATAGATCAAATTTCTAGTATCATCATGGTTAAATGTCCAATCACATTCCTTCTGCATCATTCAGGCCATCTGGGTAATAAAGTCGTGTGTATGTGTGTGTGTGTTTTGCTGGGGATCAAACTCAGAGCCTTGCACATGCTAGGCATGTGCTCTGCCATCAAGCTACACCCCAACCCTTTTTGTAAATTTTATTTTGAGGCAGGGTCTTGCTAATTTTCACAGGCTGGCTCACCTCAAACTCAAGAACTCAAGAACTTTCTGCCTCAAGTCTCCGGAGTATATGGTAGTATCTGTATAGGTGTATGCCACCACACCCAGCTGTAGCCATCTTTGTTTAATGGAATATGAAGTCTACAAAGTCTACAAACACAGGAAATATTTCCAAAGGGATAGAAATTATGTCTACTTGGTTCAAATTTTATAGTAACCAGAATAAGTATATAGGCCTTATTCTGTGGAGATGTGTGTGTGTGTGTGTGTGTGTGTGTGTGTGTGTGGTACTGGGGTTCCTGGAAACCCTTCTACCTCCAGGCTACACTCCCAGACCTATTTTACACTTTTTAAAATTTGGAAACAGGGTCTCTTAAGCCAGTGCAGCTGGCTTCGAACCTGCGCGATCCTCCTGTCTCTGCCTCCCAAGCGCGGGGATTAGAAGCATTAGCCACCACGCCCAGCTTATATGTTTTATTAAACCTTTTTTTATTGTGAAATTGGTGGAATGTGAATTTTAGAGGCAAATAATACTGATTTTACTTTGGGTATAGTTGAGAACATTGCAGAGTGATACCAGGTGGTACAACTTCCTTCATAATGCCAGGAGTCTTTAGTGTGTATTTCCAGAGACATATCAAATTACATTTGAATAAGACCTTAGAAGGGGATCAATAAATACATGCTCAGTGAAACATAAATAAATCATGTATGTCAGTATTTCTCAAGAAGCAAGTACTAGTACTGTGAGTAAGAAAATAAGTCACAAAACAAAGCTATCTCTGAATTACAGGATTCACAATACTGTCCTCCAAGACATTAAACATAAATTACACCTCCTGTCAATGTGAACCCCCCCATCCTTGACACCTCTGAATGACTACGGAAAGAGAGCAGTCATAAAGAATCACTGATATGTGCAAATCGGGTATCAACCAATAAACGGAATATACAGTACAGCTTCCTTGCTTCTAAGAGAAACCAGGAGAGTCGCACTGTGTTTTTAAGTTGTATTTTTCATTTACTGTGTGCCTTATTTTTATAGATTGGAACAACTGTATTAGGCTTGTCATTTTAACAAGATAGAATGTAATGACATTATTTTAGTACAGAAAAAAAGTTAACTTGATGACTATCAGGTAGCAAAGTTTCCAAAAAGACAGAAGGTCCAAGTAAAGAGCAAGAGTAAGAAACTGATAAAAAGAGCCTCAATAGCAACAGTTAACATTAATTAGGGATTTTTCTGCCAGGCAATAGTCTAAGCACTTTATAAGTATTATCCCGTTGAATCCTCACAGCATCCCTATGAGGTAGCTACGGATATTATTCGTAAATAAGAAAATGTTACTAATTGTGAATAAACTTTAAAAATCATAAATTTTAAGATTTTACAACTGCAAGATCCTACAATTTTATGCATTTTACACATCTTACAAACAGAAATGCGTTTCTGAGCAAGGACACAACCTGGTTTTACTGTGGAGATCTCAAGAGCCCGGCCAGGGCTCAAGGCACACTTGAGCACCATCGCAATAATGCTCATCTTGAAAGCGCCACCACGGGGCTCCACCTCCACCTTTCCCTTCACAACACTTTGAGCCAGAGTCATTTTTTTTTTTTTTGGGGGGGGTGGTGGTGGTACTGGGGTTCCTAGAAACCCTTCTACCTCCAGGCTACACTCCCAGACCTATTTTTATACTTTTTCATTTGGAAACAGGGTCTCTTAAGCCAGCACAGCTGACTTCAAACCTGCGCAATCCTCCTGTCTCCGCCTCCCAAGCGCGGGGATTACAAGCCAGCGCACCCAGTGAGCCAGAGTCATTCTACTTAAATATTTTACAGTACAATTCCAGATCAAGGTTTTTTGCAAGGCAGCGATTGATGACAAGGTTTGTGAACCATTTTTTCATTCAAGAAGAAACTAGACCTGTATTTCTAGTACTTGGGAGGTTGAAATGAGGATTACAGGTTTGCTGCTGGCCTCGGCAACTTAGAGAAACTCTATTTCAAAATTAAAATTAAGGACAGGTGTGGTGGCGCATGCTTGTAATTCCAGCATTTGGGGAAGCTGAGACAGGAGGATCGTGGTTCAAGGAGAACCTCATCTACTTAGTGAGGCCCTTTGCAATTCAGTGAGACCGTGTTTCAAAATAAAGAATAAAAATTAGGGCTATAGGTGTAGCTGGGAAGTAGAGTGCCCCTGGGTTCCAAACCCAGTACCACCAAAAAGAAAAATTAAAAATAGGGCCAGGTGTTGTGGCACATGCTTGTTATCCCAGTACTTAGGAGGTTGAGATGGGAGTATTGTAGGTTCAAAGTCAGCCTCAGCAAATTAGTGAGGCTGGTAGTAAGACCCTATTTCCAAATTAAAAATAAGATAGGAATGGGGTAGCAGCTTGGAGGTAGGATGTCCCTGGGGTTCAATCCCTAGAACTATAATAAAATATAAAAAATAAAATAATAAAATAAAAAAGGGCTGGAGTTGTAGCTTGGAGGAAGAATGCCCTGGATTCACTCCCCAGCACCAAAAAAGAAAAAAAAGAAAAAAGAAAAACCTGAGGGTCCAAAATTTGACTGGCATATTTGGTGACTGTGATCACTATACACTGAGTTCTTTTGCAAATACCTTAAACTTCCTGGCAAAACCCAACCTTAAATAAACACAATCATCTATTTAACTTCTCTGTGTTTGCCCAGGGACAGGGCAGTTAAGCTTTTCCAGTAAAGCTGGTTCACAAAAACACTGAAGATACCACTATAAATTCATGACTACTAACCTCACAGGGCTCTCCCACAGTTGATTATCCCCTCCAGATTCACAAGCTTCCCCTCACTAAATCCTTTCTTTAGGTATTAAAATGTGTTTCAGTATCTCAGTACCAACTGTAAGAAAAAAATTAACCCTACTATTTTGCTCTCAGGTCTCCTCCACTCTCCCTTCCTCTCCTCCATCACCATCTTCCTTCTCAACTATCATTCATGACCAAACTCAAGAAAGTGTTGCTTGCCATCATCATTTTTACTTTCTCATTTCCATTCCCCAGCCTCATCCTACTCTGGTAAGTCACCCCTCCTCCAGTCACTACCATGAATAGGTTAATAACCTCCCTATCACCACATCCAATGTGCACTCTTTGACCTTCGTCTACAAAGCCTTCGTTCCTGCTCCCTCTACTTGAAATCCTCTTTCCTCTTGGCTTCTGTGGCAACACTCTCTTGACTCATTTGTCCTTTCCAGTTTTGTTCTCAGTCATTTTTGCAGGCTCTTCCTTTCTTATTCCACCTTTGAATTGTATGGTTTTCCTCAGGCTTCAATTTTGGGAACTCTTCTTGTCTTATTTTTTATTCTATCTCTTAGGGATCTTGTCAAATAACATCTTATGTCAGAATGAATCCGAACTTATGCTTACCCTACACTCATTTCAGATAAGTAAACTGACCTCACTCAATGCAAAACCGTAATAAGAAGCTTACCTGGATGTGTGCAACTGTTTTTCCAAAAGCTTTCCGTTGTTTAACATAATTCCTGGTTTCTTCAAACATGAATTCACAGGCTGAAATTGCCAACTCAGCAATTAGCAACCTTTCCTATAACCCAAAAATTAAGCATTAAACAATATTCTAATTATACAAATGATTATCACAAAATTTCAATTATAATAAACCCTAAAAATAATTGTCATAAATTGAGAATGATTAATTTATTTAATCTTTTATTTTAAAAAACTCCCAAAGAGATCTGAGATTATTTAATGCATCCTCAAGAATAATTCTTTAAAGCAAATTCCTTACTTACATAAGGAATACCTTTATTATACATAAAAACTTACATGTAAAATAAATAAATATGTAATTTACTTAACTTCCTCTTCTTTACTCGTATGTCCTAAAGAAATTCCATAGTTGATTTTCTGTATTGATTTCTGTGCATAAAGCCTATTTGTGGAAATCAACACCTTAGAGTAAATAGGTTAAATTCTATCGATTAGTGAAAAAGTAGCCTCGGCTCACTCAAGTTCATCGTGCTGGTGATTTTCATATTCTATTTAAGTGCCAGTGTTCTTTGCTCTTTATCCCCATTTCAAATTTAGCCCCTACTCTGCAGTCGCCAGGCAAATGTAACACCTTCTGCTGGCATGTGAGGCTCATTGGTCACTAGGCAATCACATCCCAAAACACAGATGTGGAGACTGACTGTATAGGGCTAAAACTTTTTAGACCTTTTCCCTTTGATTCTCAGTTATTTAAAAACTGCCAAATGTTTTCAGTGACATTTCCTTATAAGAGCTAAATGTTCTTGACTTGTAGTTAAGGAGCTGAGATCATTTTAAGGCAGCACTGCAGAACTGAAATACCTGTTTTCCCTCTATAAAAGTTTTAATTGGATATATCTGATATCATTTATTTATCTAGCTTATAATATACTTTATTTTTCACAACTTTATGTGCAAATGATTGATCACATATTAAGCTTTGCATGCATCTTTTTATAAATGTATATTATTATTTTTTTTTGGCTCTTTGAACCTGGGATCGAACCTGGAGCACTGCACCTGCAAGGCAGGCGCTATGCCACTGAGCTACATCCCAGCCCCTATAATTGCATACTATTCTATTCCAGCCTATTATCTAATAAGAACATGGAATTTGTAGACATTACTGACCTGTGGAAGCTCTTGCATGAGGTAATAGAAGCCTTTATTCTCCTCTCCAAGTAAGGCACTAGCTGGCAATCGGACATCTTCAAAGAATAATTCTGCGGTATCCTAAGAGACCATATAATTAAGTAGAGGATGAGCTCATTTAAGTTCCCAATATCCCAATGAGGTGACTTTTATTATTTCTATTCAAGAAAAGCAAACAAAAAATGCCATGTGTTGTAGTAGTTAGTGAACACAAATAGTAAGTAGTAATCCAAGGATTCAAATCTGGGTTCATGTGATTCCAAAACCTGTGGCTTTCCCAATACAATACAATGTAATTCAAGCTTTAATACTGTCCAGTTTTCCAGGCATTGGGAAGGATTTCTAATATGTATTTAAGTGAAACATATTTTTGTTTAATGTACAGAAAAAAGGTTTTTTTCTTCCTTCATGATTTTCTTCACTGAATTTCATATGTATGTGGCATATTAAATCATGCAGCTAATCTTTCCTTTCTTTTTCTCTTTATGGTACTGGTGATTGAACCCAGGACTTCATGCATGCTAAGCAAGTCCTCTACTACTGAGCTAGTAACCAGCCCCAATCCCATTTTTTGAGGTGGGGTATTGCCAAGTTGCCCAGGCTGTCATTCAACTTGCAATCCTCCAGTCTTGTCCTCCCAAGTAGCTGGGATTCTGAGTGTAACACCATGCCTAGCTATTTTTCCATATCTAAAGCAAATATTCAAAATAACCTGATTCAGAGATACAGTGGCATTACTGAGAATAAATCTCCACTATTATTTCAGAAAAATCTATTTTAGGAATTCAAGATAAAAATTTTAATTGTACCATATGTAATTCTCTATATATCTTCTTTTTGATTAGCAATAAATTTGATTATTACCTGAATATGATTTATATTATGACTCACCTGGGCTTTCAATCCCATCTTATGTAGCTTCCGTCCTTTGATAAATCCTTTCATCCCATCTTCTACTAGAAAAAGGCTAATGCCATGGGCAGGGGAGCGAGCTTCACGATTCGTGACCGCGACGACAATCACAACATTGCTTAGCCACCCATTAGTGATGAACACCTGTGAAACCCCAAGCACACTGTGATGCTCTGCCATACTGAGGGCCATGTCCAAGTAATGATGGGGGAGAGTATAAGACAGGCAAAATATGTTTTATACTCTTTCTGTAGCCTACCCAAGTACATGCAGTATTTATTGTTCATACATGATGTTATTAAAGAGCAGAAGAGCCAGGCATGGTGGCAGACGCTTGTAATCCCCACGCTTGGGAGGTGGAGACAGGAGGATTACGCAGGTTTGAAGCCAGCCGTGCTGGCTTAAGAGACCCTGTTTCCAAATAAAAAGTATAAAAATAGTCCTGGAAGTGTAGCCCTGAGGTAGAAGGGTTTCCAGGAACCCCAGTACCACCAAAAAAAAAAAAAAAAAAAAAAAAAAAGCGCAGAATAAAAATCACCTAATGCTTCAAAAAATGAAGCATATACATTTTTCTACAATAAATGCTAATAGTAATAGTAATAAGTGGAGATTATGTTTTCAAAAATAAAACTAAATTTTCTATTTAAATGGTAAAATAAATTTTAAAGGAAAGCTACAGATAACAAAAAGGAATCTGCTCTAAGTGGCACTATACTACTAAAGTGCTTGTGTCTTCGCATTTATCACGTCTGGAAAAAGCTTGGTTTTTATTTTATTTTTTAATAGATTGCCTACTTCTTTTTTTTTCCTTTTTGTACTGGGGATGGAACCCAGAGGCATTTTACCTCCAAGTTATACCCCTAACCCAATTTTATTTCTTATTTTTGAAACAGGGTCTCATTAAGTTGAAGAGGGCCTAAGTTGCCAAGGCTGACTTCGAACCTGTGATCGTCTTGTCTCAGCTTCCCAGGAACTGGGAGTATAAGTGTGTGCCATTATGCCCAGCTATGTAGATTACCTATTTCTTTCAAAATGACCTAAATAAGAAAGACTATGATAGAAGCAAAAAAGTAATTACATAGTAGGGATTATCAGATGATATTGATTCAGAAAATAAAATATGCCCAGAGTGATTATTAAGAATTATCTCCTCATTCTGCATCTTTCCTGAGTCATCTCACTCATCTTCATGGCTTTTGTCATCCTCTCTATGCTGATGACTCCAGATATTTATCTAAGCCACATTTCTTGACTTGATCTCTACCTGTACAGCGACGTGCTTCTGGGAAGCTCACCTGATGCCTTCACATGCCTATTCCTCTCCAATCTTGAGTGTTGACTTATTTCCTGACCTTGATGAATCCTTGATGAATGTTTCAATAAAACAGCTACCATTCTGCTCACTCAATTCAGCATCCAGTTCTTTCTGATCAATTTTAATGCTTTTAGAATATATTCACTTTCTTTTCCTTCTATTGCCACTACTTTTTTCCCTAGCCTTCATTATTTTGCATTCCTACAATGGATCTCTCTGCAGCTATATTATCCATCATGATACCAAAAGTGTCTTTCTAAAAAGTAATCTGATTCTATCGCCCTCACACACAAAGATCTTTGAATAGCTCCTAACAGGCTTTAGGATAAATCCTAAACTGTTAGCAAGGCATATACAACTCATCACAAACAGATACTATATCCTCCTTTGTCCCCACTCCCAGTCCAGGTCAGCTGATTACGTGTTGTTCCATAAATTCCAAAGTCTTTCTGACCTATCGTTCTTTGAAAGTCTTGTTTCTTCTATATGGGAAACCTTCCCTACTCTGCTAGGATGAAGCCTGCTCATCTTAGACTAGGTGCAGGTATCTACCTTCTCCGGGTTGGGTTTAGTACTCCCAAAGTACCATCAATTTATCATCATCTTAGCATTTAGCATCTATATTAGTATTTAAATGATCTGCTTTTTTTTTTTTTGCAGTACTGGGGATGGAACTCAGAGGCATTCTACCTCTGAGCTACACCCCCAGCCCTAGTTTTTATTCTTTATTTGGAAACAGGGTCTCACTGAATTGCAGAGGGCAGTAGCTGAGGCTGTCCACGAACAACAATCCTCCTGTCTTAGCCTCCCAAATGCTGGGATTACAAGCATGAGCCACCACGCCTGGCTCAAATGATCTGCTTTTATTTCTCTCCCTTTCAAATAGTAGAAGTATTAAATGGTGATGGTTACTCTCATAACCTGACATACATGCCTTTAAAAAAGATCTGTGCTCTAAAATGTAGTGCTAATACCTATAAATAATGAGAAATGGGCAAATGATGGTGCTCTCTACAAGACAGTAAGTGAAAGCAGAGTTGGTGTGGGTACTGGTAACATAATACTAGATGCTCAGGCTTCCTATCCAGGAGGGCTCCTCATCATTTCCTATTCACCTATCTATTCTCAGTGCTTAGGATAGTTTTTGACATATAAAAGGTATTCAAAGTTAATATATATATATATATATATATATATATATATTTTTTTTTTTTTTTTTTTGGTGGTACTGGGATTCCTGGAAGCCCTTCTAGCTTTGGGCTACACTCTCAGACCTATTTTTACATTTTTATTTGGAAACAGGGTCTCCTAAGCCAGCGCACACGGCTGGCTTCGAACCTGCGCGATCCTCCTGTCTCTGCCTCCCAAGCGCGGGGATTTTACAAGCGCGCGCCACCACGCCCGGCCTGTCTTAATATATTTTGAGAAATATATTCTTAAAACAAATTTATGTCATTTGTAGGAAAATGAATGGAATTTGAGAGCACTGTTAGAATAAGCCAGACTCAGAAACTCAAGGGTCATATGTTTTCTCATATGTGGAAGCTAGAGACAAAAAAGAACAGAAGCAGGGGTGGATGACATGAAAATAGAAGGGAAATCAGGAGAGTCGAGAAAGGGAACTTAGGGAGAGGGAGGAGAGAGGAAAAGGAGAGCTACTGGAGGATGAAATTCACCAATTATTATGTGGGCAAATGAATACATCACCATGAATTTTACTATTATGTATAACTAAAATGTACCAATAAAAATTTTTAAGTTATATATTAATTGTCTCCAAATCACTTAAACAATTCCTACATGCATCCTTAGATCTATTAGAATAGATAATGTGTAGTATATGAACATCAATACTCATGGCATGCTTCTAAAGAGAAGAGCAAAGACCCCCATACACACCTTGCTTCCGTTGAGAATCCAATCACTTCCATCCTTTTTGGCATTTGTTCTAACTCCCTGCAAGTCACTGTAATTAAAAGGAAAGATAAAAAAATTCATCAATTGCTAAAAGTCAAATTATATAAATGCTATCATATAAGTATATGTAATGAGATCATTCAAACTGATACATCATTATAAAAATCCCAATAATAGTAATGTTCACGCAGTTGCACTAGAAAACTATGTCTGATATATTTTAAAGTTCTAGCCAGCTTGCGCGGCCGGGCTCAGCGGACACCAGGACTCCAAGATGGCGTCAGTCATACCACTGAAAGAGAAGAAATTCATGGATGTCAAACTAGCGAAGCTGCCAAGCTGGATACTGATGTGAGATTTCACCCCTTCAGGCATTACTGGAGCATTTCAGTGAGGTTACCACTGGTACTACAACAAGTACGTCAATGTGAAGAAAGGGAGCATCGCCGGGCTTACCATGTTACCATGGTGCTGGTGGCTTATGTGCTTTTCAGCTATTGCCTGTCTTACAAGGAACTCAAGCATGAGTAGCACTGCAAGTACCACTGAAGAGGGGCCACCCTGGAGGGCACACTCTACTGCTGATTGTGACCACTTTGCCCAGTTCCCTTCCATGTGTGAAAACCTCAAATTATGGCAGAATCCTTTTCTATCCTGAGAATGAACACCCAATAAAAAGTGACTGGTTAAAAAAAATAATAATAAAGTCCTAGCCAGGCACAGTGGTGCACACTTAATAATCCCAGTACTTGGGTACTAACAAAAGAGGATCACAGGTTCACAGACAGCCTTAGAAACTTAGTGAGATCCTGTTTTAAGATAAAAGAATAAAATATGGTTGAGAGTATAGCTCAGAGGCAGATGCCCCTGGGTTCTATGCCCAGTACCCCAAAAGTAGAGATATAAATAAAGTCCTTACCTACATAAGCAAATTATTAAGATTAAAGAAATTGGGCCTGGGGATGTGGCTCAGTGGTAGGGCCCTAGGCCCAAGGCCCTAGATTCAATTCCCAGTACAAGAAAAAAGAAAAAAGAAAAAGGAAAAAAAAAAAGGAAAGATTAAACGAATTAGACATATTTGAGTACACAGATGCCCAAATAACATTTAAGACCCTCAAATTGGGCTAAGATGACATTTCAAGGCTCACCATATTCTTGAAATTATATGTCACCATGTACTCTCTATACCTACTCTTATAGACCTTGGTTCCTTCTCTTACCTCTATTCATCAAAAGTTAACGTTCTTTAAAAGGCTATGTCTCAAGGAATGGGAAGGAACCTACCATATGATCCAGCCATACCACTTCTGGGTATCTACCCAAAAGAATAAAAACCAAGCTAACAAAGTAATGCACGCATATCTATGTTCAGAGCTGCATAATTCATAAGTACCAAACTACAGAACCAGCCAAGATGTCCATTAACAGATGAATGGATTATAAAACTATGGGATATGCACACAATGGAATCTTACTCAGCCACAAAGAACAAAATTATGTCATTTGCAGGAAAATGGATGGAATTGGAGAACATTATGCTAAGTGAGATTAGTCAGTCACACAAAGTAAAAAATCAGATGTTTTCCCTAATATGCAGAAGCTAGGGAGATAAAGGATCATAGGAGGAACTCAAGACAGTGAGCAAATAAGGCAATCTAATTGAGGGGGATGGAAGGGAGGAAGAGAGAAATTCCCTGATGTACAAGATGTAATTCATAAACATAACAAAGCCAATCACTGAGCCAAGCATGAGAAGGAGGAAGAGGGAGGGAATGGAGTGGGAATTGGGGAAGGGCTAAATGAGTGATGTGTGCATGTTTGCCTCTACCATCTTGTAGCCCATTAAGATGTATGGCTACAATGCACCAACTAAAAAAAAAAAAAAAAGGAAGAAAAAGGCTATGTCTCACCAAGCATGGTGGTGCATATCTGTAATCCAAGCAATGCCGAAGGCTGAAGCAGGAGGATCACAAGTTTGAGGCCAGTGTGGGCAACTCAATAAGGCCCTGTCTCAAAATTTTAAAAAGGAGCCAGGAGTGATGGTACATGCTTGTAATCCCAACATTTGGGAGGCAGAGACAGGAAGGATCGCAGTTTGTGGACAGCCTCAACTACTACTTAGTGAGGTCCTTTGCAACTCAGTGAGATCCGTTTCAAAATAAAGAAAAAAAATAGGACTGGGGTTGTTGCTCAGAGGTAGAATGTTCCTGGGTTCCATCCCCAATACTTCAAAAAATTAAAAAACAAAATTTTTTTTTTTTTTGCAGTACCAGGGATGGAACCCGGGGCATTCTACCTCCAAATGACACCCCCAGCCCTATTTTTTTAGTCCTTTTTTATTTTTGAAACAGGGTCTCACTGAATTGCTAAGAGTCTTGCTAAGTAGTTGAGGCTGTCCACAAACCACGATCCTCCAATCTCCGCCTCCTGAATGCTGGGATTACAAGCGTGAGCCACCACACCCAGCAAAAGAAAAAAAAATTTTTTAAAAAAGGTCTGGTTTGGTGGTGCATGCCTATAATGCCAGTACTTAAGAGGCTGAGACAGGAGGATCATAGGTTAAAGGACAACTTCTGCAACACACGATATTCTCAGCAACCTACCAAAACACTCTTTCAAATAAAAAAATAAATTTTAAAAAAGCTGAGGGTATAGCTCAGAGGTACATGCCCCTGAGTTCAATCCCCAGTAACCCCACATCACACACACACACACACACACGCGCGCGCTCTGAATATGTACTGCTCAGTGATAGAGTGCTTAGCTAGCATGCATGAGACTCTGGGTTCAATTCCCAGGACTGCCGCCCAAAAAAGATTCTATAAAATGCTATTTCTTCTAACCTGCAAATCTGCTCTAAAAGTAGAATATTCTTATAAGTATAAATAAGTGTGAACTATAAGATATAGAGGAACAGACAAAGGTTAAACTTCTCACTCGCTTCACAGTTTAGAGTGGGAACACCAGATAACTGCCCTGCAACACCAGGAATTTCTTAGAGAAGAAAGGCAGTGTGAACTTAACTAAAGTGGAGGCTGCACTGCCTGCAAGCTGGTAGCTGGAAAGAGCTACAAGTTTGCAACTTAAGAGTTGAGCCCAGAGCTGCATAAATGACAGTAAGTTAGATCCAGGCATGGTGGGAACACAGGAGATCTGAGAAATATTGCCCAAACATTGTTATGACCAGAGTCTACCTAATGACCTGGGATTCACCCATCAGAATGTGTTACAAACACAGAGACAATGCCTCCCAAGTGGTCTGAGTTGGAGACAGGAAGAGACTGCAGAGGAAAGCATAGCTTATGATTCTCTGAATCCGGCTATCCCCAATTCCAGCCAAGGTGAGCCAGAAAACTGAACAGGCTGGTATGTTTACACTTGGGGGCAGAGTCTTGGAGGGCTCTTTACACGGGGCAGGGGAGTGAGCACAGATCCACAGTGACCCCTCTATCTGGTTGCCCCACACTGTGAGTAGAATCCTAGGGGGATCCGTGAGCCCAAGAAGCTCAGTCCAGCCTCTAATCAGACCCACCCTCCCAAGTATGGTCAACTAATCCCTCCATAGCAGATACCAGCAAACAAAATTCCAAAGTTACAATAAACCTAGACCCTAGCTACCAGAACTTCCTGTTTAGAATCATGCACCAACCCTAACCTGAGTACATGGATCTATCCTGCCTGGACAAAACTCCAGTAGATAATACCTCCCATCCCAACCTACCCCATGCTAGTGAACAGGGAAACTGAAGAACCACTGCTGCTAGCTTCACCTCCAGGACTCTCCAGTCAAATGCTCAGCAAGCAGCACAAAGAGAGGAAGGGCTCACTGTCCCCCAGCACTTGCTCTCTCCAAGGAAGCCATAACCCAAGAAGAAATAAAAAGGACTGACTGGTATAAAGTGAGCCTATCCACCCTTACCCACAGATTTGCCCATCTCAGTGAAAAAAAGATTTCATTTTTCATTAAGTAATTTTTTTTTGCTCTTGTAAATGCTAATTGGCTCATTCACATATTTCTATAGACATATGGTTCCTCTCCTTTTTATCGTCAATACTTTATTTATTTATTTATTTATTTATTTATTTATTTATTTATTTGTTGTTATTTGGCTTTGTTTTTGCCTCTGAGGATTTGTGGTCTGTTGGATTTGTTTCCATAGTTACTTTCTTTTCTGTGTGTGTGTGTGGGGGGTGTTGGTTCTGGGGCTTGAACACAGGGGCATTCTACTCTGAGCTATATCCTCAGCCCTTTTTATTTTTTGTTTTGAAACAAGGTATTACTAGATTGCTGAGCATCTCAGTAAGTGCTGAAGTTGGCTTCCGTCTGTGATCCTTCTACCTCAGCCTCCCAAGTCCTGGGATTACAGGTGCGGATGCCAGCACACAGGGTACCACGTTACTCTATCCTCTCCTTTTCTACTAATTGTCAAACTCTCTTGGCCTTGCTTTCTTACTCTCTATTTTGTTCTTAATCTATTTTTTCCTTCTTTATGACCTATACTTGCTATTTCTCTGTTGTTTCCTCTTTTTTTCCCTTGAATATTCTAAACTTTCTTTTCCTTCTTAACCCTATGATCCTCTGTTTTAATGACCCATATTGTCACTATTCTTTGGAACAATTTGGTTGATGCAATTTCTGCCTCTACCATGCATGTTGCTGTGGTTGTTAGAACAATCTACTAGATGATGCCTGGTGTTCAACACTATATGAAGTTTATAGATGTTTATTTTATCTTCTGTTGACTGCATAATTCTTGTATTGGAGGTTATTGACATAATATAATTCTTATACTGGAGGTTACTAGCATAGTAAAAGCCATAACAGGTACCTAGTATATATTTTAATACTGTATAATATTTACTGCTACAGTAGTTGTTATTTGCCTTCCCCTTTTCTGTGAGACACTGGACTCTATGGTGACAATACAAGTTCATGAGGAAGACTCTTTATCGCTGAGCTACATCCCCAACTTAGTAGGACATATTGCGCCTTGCTACATTAATCAGCACCTAGGAATTGGATAGCAAACTGTACTACAAAAAGAGGTACAGATCAAAGAGCCCTGATGACGTGAGAAAAAAGGCCAACAAAACTAACAACAACCAAAACCCAACAATGATTTGAATATATAGAAATAGAGGTATAAAAAAATATCAGAGCTTAGAAGACTATGCATTTAAATTAGAACATGTAGTCAATAATAAAGAAAAGGCAATAAAAGATCACAAGCAGGCTGTGTGTGAAAAGATCACAAGCAGGCTGTGTGTGGTGGCCCACTCTTATAATCCCTGTACTTGGGAAGCTGAGACAGGAGGATCACAAGTTTGAAGCCAGCCTCAGCAACTTCATGAGGCTCTCAGTAACTTAGGGATATTCACAGGATAAAGGTGAAAGGATGTAAAAAGATATTCCATACAAATAAAGACCAAAAGCAAGTAGGAATAGTTACACTCATACCGTTTTGTTTTAGTATTGGGAATGGAACCCAAGGGCATTCTACCTCCAAGTTACATCCCCAGCCCTATTTTTTATTCTTTATTTTCAAACAGGGTCTCACTGAGTTGCAAAAGTCCTCACTAAGTAGCTGAGGCCAGCTTCAAACCTGTGCGATCCTCTTATCTCATCCTCCCAAATGCTGGGATTACTAGTGTGTGCCACCATGCCTGGCTTACACTCATATCTTACAAAGTGCCAAAACTTATCAAAAGAGACAAAAAGGACCACTTCTTACTAATTAAGGGAACAATCCAACAAGAAGATATAATGATACATTTATGCCCCAAACTTCTACATACCTACTTACATAAAATGAACACTACTTGCTTGACATTAAGACTTAGAATAACCTCAATGCAATGATACTGGGAGATTTCAACACATTTTTATCAACATTAGGTAGGTCTTCCATACAAAAAACAGTCAGGACCCTATAGACCTAAAAATATTATAAATCAAATGGATATAACAAACATTTACAAAATATTTCACTGAACAACAGCTGAATTCAAACCTTCTTAGCTTCTCATGGAATAGAAATATTCCATGAGAATATTTATGAGAAAAATAGACCATATTCTAGGACACGAAGCACATAATAACAAATTTTAAAAAAAGATATAATACTTGGCATCTTCTCTAATCACAGTGGGCCAAAATAGAAATCAACAATCAATAACAAGAAAATATAGAGGAATTATAAAACTACATGGAGATTGAACAATATACTTTTTTTCCCCAGTACTGGGAATTGAACCCAGGGGCATTTTACCTCTAAGCTACACTCCAAGTCCTACTTTTTATTCTTAATTTTGAAACAGGGTCTCACTAAATTGTGAAGGCCTTACTAAGTAGCTGAGGCTGGCTGCAGACCTGCGATCTTCCTGTCTCAACCTCCCAAATACTAGGGATTACAAGCGTGTGCCACCACACCTGGCTCAAACAATATGCTTTTTTTTTGTTTTGTTTTAGTGTTTTTTTGGTGGTACTGGGGATCCTGGAAACCCTTCTACCACTGGGCTACACTCCCAGACCAATTGTTTTTATACTTTTTTATTTGGAAACAGGGTCTTTTAAGCCAGAGTGGCTGACTTCAAACTTGCACAACCCTCCTGTCTCCGCCTCCCAAGAGTGAGGATTAAAAGCCTGCGCCACCACACCCAGCTCAAACAATACACTTTTAATGAGAACCAGATCATGGGTCAAATAGGGAAGAAATTTAAAAATTCCTAAAATGAAATGAAAAAGGAGAAGCCAGGCATGGTGGTACACACATGTAATCCCAGTACTTGAGAGGCTGAGACAGGAGGACTGCAGGTTCATGGTCAGCTTCAGCAACTTAGTGAAGCCCTCTAAAACTTAGTGAGACCCTGTTAAAAAATTAAAAAATAGAGTTGGGCTAAAATAGAGTTGGGCATGTAGCGTAGAGGTAGAATGCCCCTGGTTTCCATACCTAGTACCACAGTAAATAAATAAGTAAATAAATAAACAAATATATACATACATACGTATATAAAAAAAACTTTAATTTACCAAAATCTCTGGATCTCTGAGACACTAGAATAGTATTGTTTTGTGGTACTGGGGATTGAACTTAGAAGTATTCTACCTCCAAGCTACAATCCTGCCCCATTTTATTTTTTATTTTGAAAAAGGCTCTTGCTAGGTTACTGGAAGTCTTTTGGTACATTACTGAGGCTGTTCTTGAACTTGTGATCCTCCTGTCTCAGCCTCCCAAGTACTGGGATTACAGGAGTGCATCACCACACCCAGCTGAAGGCAGTTGGAAGAAAAAGTAGCTTGAATGCCTACATTAAAAAAATATTTCAAGCCGGACATAGTGGTGCACACTTATAATCCTCACGCTTGGGAGGCTGAGACAGGAGGATCGCACAGGTTCAAAGACAGCCTCAGCAACTTAGTGAATCCCTGATTCCAAATAAAATATAAAATAGGTCTGGGACTATAGCCCGAAGGTAGAAAGCCTCTGGGTTCTATCCCCGGTACCACCACCAAAAAAAAAAAAAAAAAAAAAAAAAAAATAGATTTCAAATAAATGACCTAAGGATGCATCTCAAAGCCCTAGAAAAGCGGTCAAACTAACCTCCAAACCAGATGAAGAAAGGAAATAATTAAAATCAAAACAGAATTAGTCTAATAGAGAATAAAAGAAACAATACAAAGGATCAATCAAATGAAAAATTGATTTTTTTGAGAAGACCCTCAAAGTTTAGGAAATAAAACTGAGAAGATATAAATGGAATGGCATCAAACTAAAAGCGAAGAGAGAGCCTACAGAATGAAAGAAAATCTTTGCCAGCTATTCTCCTGATAGAGGATTATTATCTAGAAAATATATTGAAGAACTCAAAAATATAACACTACAAAAAATTTAAAAATGGATGAATAGACATTTCTCAAAAGATTAATACAACTGACCATCAATAGCAATTAGATCTGACAATCAGTAGCAATTAGAAAAATGCAAATCAAACTACATTAAAATTCCAGGCAACTCCAGTTAGAATGATAATTATTAAGAATATAAACAATACTAAATGCTCGCATGGATGTAAGGAAACAGAAACTCTTATATGCTATTGTTAAGATTGTAACTTAGTACATTTATTAGAGATTAGTATGGAGGTTCCCCAAAAGACTAGGAATGAAATTACCAAATGAACCACCCACACAACTCAGTATTTTCCCAAAAGAATTAGTTAGAATACTACAATGATACATTTCTACCCATGCTGAAAGGAGCACAATTCACAACAGACAAATTATAGAACCATCCCAGGCGTCTGTCAACAGATGAATGGATAAAGAAAATGTGGTATATACATACAATACTCAGCCATAAAGAGCAAAATTGCAAAATTATGTTATTTGCATAAAAATGGATGGAATTAGAAAATACTATGCTGGGGGGATTCAAAATGGTGCCTGTGGGATGCAGCACATCTCTGTAGCTGAAGCAAATAAAGCTCAACTACAGAGAAGTCAGCATCTTGACAACATAAATACAGCTCACAAACCAGAACAGAACCAGGAACTACCGTGGAAGGAATCCAGTACTCTGAACTGCTATATTCACTGCAAAAAGCCCGAGTGTGTGACAGACATGCTGCTGAGGCGGCCCAGATGCCAGCACCATCGTGGGTCACGGGCTCAAACCACGAGTCCCAGCTCTGGTCAGCACAGGTACAACAGCCCCAAGAAATCCACAAAAATAATCCAAGAGCTTGAAAGCAGCCACAGAGCTCCAACATCTTAAGTGGCAAGCAGCATCTGGCATCATGCTTCAGTGACACAGAAGACCCAAAAGCCTGTGTGCTCACAAGAAGCAGTACCCGCAACTGTGCAGCAAGCCCTCAGAGACCTGGAGCAGGGCAGGCCAGGTAACCTCTTGCATTACTTGGTACTCGGCAGAAGACTGCCCAGAGAAGCCGCGGGACCTGGCAGGCTAGTATAATTAGAACCTTCAGAGACACAAGAAAGATGCTCAAGGAGTGGTATCTGCACAGGATCACAGGGGGTCACTCCAAGACTACACTGGATGCCCTCTGCCCCTGTGTGGGTAGGGAAGGGCAGGCGCAGTGTGGGTAGGAGAGCACAGGCCTGAGGCTGGGGTGGAGAGTGCAGAGGCCCAAGGCTCAGACCACAGGCTGGAAAATTACAGAATACTGGACTTACACGGAACTCATTAAAAGTGACACCCAACTCCCTGACACCTAAACACAAAGCTGTCAGAGGCAAGAGAGGGGCACAAACACCCAGAGAGTGGATTCAATAGCTGACAATATGGTACAGAGCAAATGAAAGCCATTGGAATATACTCCAGAATCTACCACATTGACCAGACATACAGATATTATAGGAGCCCAGTCCTAAACTCATAAATTAGTAGGACTGTTGTTTTTTTCTTTCTTTTATTTGGGTTTTTTTGTTTGTTTTGCTTTGTTGTCTCACACAGTCACTAAGTCTTTTTATTTCATATTTGTCCTTTATTTTCTCTCTTTATGCTTTTTTTTGGTTGTTTTTTTTTTGTATTTGATGTATAATTGTTAGCATTTGTATCATGTTTTGTTACTTTATTCATGTTTGTTTGCTCCTTCCCCTAATTCCTTTTACAAATTTCCTCATTGTAGCCTAACTCCCTTCTCTCAAGACTTCTTTTTCCCTTACTGTATCTCCTTGAGTAATATTCAAGGTATTTCATACCTCCATACTTAAATACTCTACTAACTACAAGAGTCCTACTATCTAACCTTCTCCCATTCTCAGCCAGATACTACTTTATTATACTCAAATTCTTACTCAACCTAATCATATCCTCTACCTTACCCAACTCCTGTACCCATCACCGCAGCTCCTCCCCCATTATCCAACCATTGCTATTGGAAAAAGCACTGCTTACCTGCTGACAAATCGAAATTCCTACTACTAAGATTGGATTAGACATAATATCCACAAAAGATTCCAAAACATCAGAAAAACAAGCCTGACAACCTTGAAAATACAAGAACTACCAACAGTGAAGAAAAAACAGAAAACACGAATATGGACCTACAAGAAATGCAAGGAGAATTCTGAATCCTGATCTACAATATGATGAAAGGCCTTAAGAGTAAGTGTACAGAAAATGAAAGAGGAAATGGAGACACTAAGAAAGAATCAGAAAGAGGTCTGGAATGAAATGAAAGAGTCAAAAAATGAAATGAAGACAGAAATAGA
Organism: Muscardinus avellanarius; assembly: GCF_963383645.1. Classification (NCBI taxonomy): domain Eukaryota; kingdom Metazoa; phylum Chordata; class Mammalia; order Rodentia; family Gliridae; genus Muscardinus; species Muscardinus avellanarius. The sequence continues at coordinate 28,618,445 of NC_137787.1, read as the reverse complement.
AAGAAATTCTGGAAGATTAGATGAAATGGAAAATAGAATATCATGAAGACAGTCTAATCTATTAGAAGACAGTCTAATCCCAAAGCTAGTAGAAAAAAAATTATTCAAATCAGAGCACAAATAATTGAAATAGAGAACAAAAAACAATTCAAAGAATCAATAATCAAAAAGCTCTTCTTTGAAAAGATTAATAAGATTGACAAACCCCTAGCCAACCTTACCAAAAGAAAGAGAATCAACTCAAATGATTAAAATTAGAAATGAAAAGGAGATATCACCACATACAGTGGGGAAATTAAAAAAAAATTACTAGAAACTATTTTGAAAACTTATAAACTCCAATAGATTGGAAAACATGGAAGAAATCAATACATTTCAAAGCACATATAACCTACCTAAACTGAACCAAGAGGACATAGCAAGCCTAAACCAAACAATAACAAGCAAATAAATAGAAACAGCAGTAAAAATTCTGCCATCAAAAAAAAGCCCAGGTCCTGATGGGTTTCCAGTTGAATTCTACAAAGCCTTCAGTGAAGAACTAGTCCCAATACTTCACAACTTGTTCTGGAAAATTGAAAAAGATGAAATTCTCCAAAATTCCTTCTATGAGGCCAGTATCACATTAATCCGAAAACCAAATAAAGATACCTCAAGAAAAGAAAATTACAGGAAGATGGCGACCGAGAAAAGCGGGGCTTAAGAGTCCCGCTAACAAACAATCTCCATTACCACAAAAAGAGCGCCTTTCATAGCCAGAAAACACCATCACCAGAAAAACAAAAAAAACCACCAGGCTCCAGAGAGAAAGCGGACTGAGAACAGAGCACAGGGCCACAGAGGAGACACACGAGCCCGAGGACGCGGCAGCAGCGCCATACTGCCGGCGGCAGTGGCGAACTCAACGGACGGCTACAGCAAGCCAGGTGAGCAGCTGCGGAACAGCCAGGCGGGATCTTTCGGCGCAGACAGCATTTAAAGCTCCCAGTGGCTGAGCTCAGCACACGCTGCAGGGATTCAGAGTGGAAATCAAAACCAGAGAAGAAAAAATACGCCAGCCTCATGGCCGAGGGCATGGCAGAGGCGCCATATTGCCACCGGCGGCGGCAGCAGCAGTGAATTCAATGAGTCCAGTACAGCTACATCTGCGTACTCAAGAACAGTGAGTCAAATTGCGGGCCACAGAGGAGAAATCGCAGTATTGGGCCTCCTGAGACTTGACCCAGTGAGGGAGTGGTGGTGGCAGAGATATCACACCATAGGAGAACGTGCAACCTGGCACCCCCCATAGTTTAAAGCAGCCTCTATCGACTCCCTGGGTCGGAGACTCTGTGATACAACCCAGTAAAGGAGTAGTGGGGTCTGAGATAATACAGACTCGAGATCCAGAGCACCTTAAGTGAAGCCATAGTGACCCAAGGGAAGAAACCAGAGAAGGCACAAACCTCCGAAATCATGGGAAAGAGGAATAACACTGGAGTAATGAATGTGCACAACATCAGAACCTGATAAAAAAGAAAATCAGAGATTTCTAGAAGATCAAATCAGGAAAATAACTGTAGAAATAATAGAGGTGCTTCGAAAAGAACTCAGAGAGAGCCAAAAAGAGATAAAGGATGCAATTAATGAAGTAAAGGCCTCAATTCAAAGCACAAACAACCGATTAGACCACATGGAGAACAGAATCTCGCTCTTAGAAGATGAGCAATCCAAAAATGAATGCATAGTTTCTAATCTAGAAAAAAATATCCAACAGCAGGAATCTGACATTGAAGAAATATGGGCCCATCTTAAGAGAGCTAACCTAAGAATAATTGGAATAGAGGAGGGAAAAGAAAGTGATACCAAAGGGATCAACAATCTCTTCAAGGAAGTAATAGCAGAAAATTTTCCAAATATAGAGCAAGAGGTTGATACACAGATCCAGGAAACTTATAGAACTCCCTTTAGACAGGATCGGAGAAGAGGATCCCCACGCCATATAATTGTCAAAATGACCAATGTGGAAGCCAAGCAGAGAATCTTAAAGGCAACAAAAACAAAGGGCCAACTGACATTCAGAGGCAAACCAATTAGAATCACTCCAGACTTCCCAAACCAAGTCATGAGAGCCAGAAGGGCTTGGAGTAACATATTCCAAACTCTGAAAGAAAACAACTTCCAGCCAAAAATTTCCTATCCAGCAAAACTTTCTATCAAATTAGATGGAGAAATAAGAAGCTTCCATGACAAACAGAAACTGAAGGAATTTATGTCTTCAAAACCAGCGCTAGAGAAAATACTCAAAGAGATTAACTACAAAGAAGAAATAGGTAACACTCACCAGAACCAGAGAAACAAGAGTTTCCATCCAACAGACAACTAAGATTGGTTATCTGTGGAGATTCATTATTTATGTTAGTCTTTTACCTATCTCTAAGTTGTATTGTTTGCCTTTATTGTTGTTAATTTTTAGGATTTCTAGCTGGAATATTAATATACCTTCAGATATAGCATTTGGAAATATTTTATCCAATTCTATTAGTAACTTTTAACTCTGTTTACATTGTCTTTGGATATACAATATTTTTTTTTATTTCTTAGGGAGTTTGTATACTCTTCTGTTGCCTGTGCCATTGAAATCATAACCAAGAAATCACTGCCAATTTCAATGTTGTGAGGTTTTATGACCCAGATTTTCTCCTAAAAGTTTATAGTCTTAAGATTTATATTTAGGTCTTTTATCTATTTTGAGTTAATACTTGTATATGGGATTAGGTAAAGGTCCAATTTTATTCTTTTCCATGTAATTATTATTTTTCAACAATATTTAGTTAAAAGATTATTATTTCCACCACCAAATGTTCGTGGAAACCTTGTCAAAAATAACTTGACAATATAGGGAAGAATTTAGCTCTAGGCTTGTATTTAACTCCAATGGTCTATATATCTGCCTTTAGAACAGTACTACACTGTTTCAATTATTGTAGCTTTATATGGTTTGAAATCAGAAAATATATATCTGCTAGCTTTGTTCTTTTTCAAGATCGTTTTGGGTATCTAGAATTCATATTCCATATTAGGATAGATTTCTTTCTGAAAAATAAATATATAAATATATGATAGTTTCACCTAAAAAAAACCAGAAAAAAATATGCTCTAGTAAGAAAGAAAGCAAAAAGAAATACTGAAATGCTATCTTTAAATCATCAAACACTTGGTATCAGACAAATGAAACTGTTATGTGAGATTATCATTTTTAATTTTGGATAAATTGCTATAATACTAGATGTCAACCACTAAGCCAAGCATGGGAAGGAGGGATGGGGAGAGAATGGGGTGGGGATCGGGTGGGGGCTGACTGGGCGATGTGTGCATGTATGTCTACAAAAGTTTGTATCCCACTATGATGTATGAATACAGTGCACCAATAAAATAAAATTAAAAAAAATTACATACTAATATCCTTGATGAACATAGATGCAAAAATTCTACACAAAATACTAGCTATACACATTCACAACCATATCAAGAGAATTGTACACCATGATCAAGTTGGTTTCATCCCAGAAAAGAAAGGCTGGTTCAACATATGTAAATGAATACATGTTATTCACCAAATAAATAGAACTGAGAACAAAAACTACATGATCATATCAATATATGCTGAAAAAGCATTTGACAAAATCCAACAACCATGCATGTTAAAAAAACACTGCAGAAAACTGGAATAGAAGGAACGTATTTCAACATCATTAAGGCAATATACAATAAACCCAAAGCCAACATTATATAGAATAGAGAAAAACTGCAAGAATTTCTCCTAAAATCAAGAATAAAAAAGGACACCCACTATCACCACTCCTTTTCAATATACTCCTCGAGACTCTTGCCACAGCAATAAGACAAGACAATGAAATCAAAGAAATTCAAATAGAAAAAGAGGAATCCTTATTTGCAGATGAAATGATCCTTTACCTAGAAGACTCAAAGAACTCAACCAAAAGACTACTTGAGCTGATTAACTAATTTAGCAAAGTTGTAGCATACAAAATCAATCTAAAGAAATCAGTGGCTTTTCTTTTTGACAAAAATCCACAATGAAAGAAATAAAGAAAACAATTCCATTCACTATAACCTCAAAACCAATAAAATACCTAGGAATAAACCTAATCAAAGATGTAAAAGACCTTTACAAAAAAAACTATAAAACATTAAAGAAATTGATGAAGACTTTGGAAGATGGAATAAAGATCTTCCTTGCTCATGAAAAGGCAGAATAAATATCATCAAAATGGCCATTCTGCCAAAAGTGATCTATAGATTCAATGCAATTCCTATTAAAATACCAACAACATTCTTCATAAGACCTAGAAAAATCAGTCATTAATTTTATATGGAAAAAGAAAAGACCCAGAATACCCAAAGCAATTCTCAGCAATAAGAACCATGAGGAGGCATCACAATTCCAGACTTCAAATTATACTACAGAGCAATAGTGGTAAAAACAGCATGGTATTGGCACAACAACAGGCATACTGACCAGTGGAACAGAATAGAAGATACAGAAACAAACCCACATACCTATAGTCAATTGATCTTTGACAAAGGGGCCAAACTTGTACACTGAAAAACAGACAGCCTTTTCAACAAATGGTGCTAGGAGAACTGGCTATCCATTTGTAGAAAGATGGAACTAAATCCTTACCTCTCACCATGCATAAAAATCAACTCAAGATGGATCAAAGACTTAGAAATTAGACCAGAGACTGTGAAGTTATTAGAGGAAGGCATAGGATCAACACTACAACATATAGGCACAGGCAGTATCTTTCTCAAAAAGACCTCCAAATCGCAGGAAATTAAAGCAATGATTAACAAGTGAGATGGCATCAAACTAAAAAGTTTCTTCTCATCAAAGAAAACCACCTAAAGAGAAAGCCTACAGAATGGGAGATCTTTACCAGCCACCACTCTGATAGAGGGCTAATATCCTGATTATACAAAAAGCTCAACAAATAACCCAATCAAGAAATGGGCACCTGAATTGAATACACACTTCACAAAAAAAGAGATACAAATGGCCAATAGATACATGAAAAGATGTTCAACATCATTAGCCAAGAGGAAGATGCAATCCATCTAGATGAGATTCCATCTAACCCCAATCAGAGTGGTAAGCAAAAAGAAATCAAATAACAAATGTTGACAAGGATGTGGGGAAAGAGGAACTCTTTCACATTGTTGGTGGGAGTGCAAACTAGTTCAGCTGCTATGGAGATCAGTGTGGAGATTCCTTAGAAAGCTGGGAATAGATCCACCATATGATCCGGTTATACCACTCCTGAATATTTGTTCAAAGGGACTGAAAATCAGAGAACTACAGTAACATATACATACCCATGCTCATAGCAGCACAATTTGTAATAGACAAAATATGGAACCAAGCTAGGTCTCTGTCAACAGATGAATGGATTGCAAAATTATGGGAAATATACACAATGGAATTCTACTCAGCTATAAAGAAGAACAAAATCATTTGTTATTCGCAAGAAGTTGGAAAGACCTGGAGAACATTATGCTAAGTGAGATCAGCCAGGCACAGAAAGAGAAGGGTCATATGTTTCCTCTAATATGCTCAAACTAGGGAGTATTAGGAATACCAGAGGGACTCCAGATAATGGAGGGAAATCCTCAGCAAAGCTAGAATGGAAGGATAGGAGAGGAAGAAGGCTGAGGTTGATTAATGGAGGAGCTACATCCGAATATGTGTAAAAGTATGAATATAGAATGGTTAACCTGGACACTCACTGTTGGGAGTGGGGGAAGGGGAAGTGGTAGGGGGAGAGGGCACCAAGCACAGTCTGAATGTATACCATTTTTAATATGTTCCACATAAAAATAAAAAAGGAAATAAAAAATTAAAAAATAAAAAACAAAATATAGAATAAAAAATAGGGCAGGGGTTAACTCAGAGGTTGAATGCCCCTGGGTTCCATCCCCAGTCTGCAGGGGGGCGGGGGGGATAGATATATGAAATTATTTCCAATTTGTTGAGAGTTTTTTTTGTCAAAAATGAGTATTAGATTTTGTCAAAGACATTTTCTGCCTTTATTATTATGATTAGATAGTTTCTTTAGTTTGTTGACTGATTTTCAAATGTTCAGATAGTTATGGATCACTTGAATAAATCTCACCTGCTCATGATGTAGTTTTTAAATATTGTTGTATTTAGCCTGCCAATATTTTATTGAAGACTTTTACATCTATGTTTTATGAAATATTGGTTTATAATTTTTCTTTCTTATAATATATTTTCCTAATTTTGATATTAGGGTAATGCTGCCCAAAGAATGAGCTGAGACATATTCCTCTATTTTTATTTTCTGAAAGAGTTTATAGAGAATTGGTATATTTTCTGCATTAAGTGTTTGATAGAATTCACCAGTGAACCTATACAGATCAGGTACTCTATGTTTTGGATGGTTATTAATTATTAAAGCACTATCCTTTAAACAAAAAAAGAAAATAATATGCTAAGTGAGATCAGGCAGTCTCTGAAAGTCAAGGGTTTATCTTTTCTCTCATGGGGGCTAGAGAGAAAATAGGAAACATAGGGATTCAGGAAATTTTCAGTATACATGCAATTGTTTTGTTCTGAACATTGTTAACCTGAGGTTGTGTGAACTCACCAATGCAGAACCCATAGAGACAAAGCTGAATATACTGAGAATGTTTGCTCTTAGGGCACTGTTTCCAACAATTCAAAAGCAACTGAATGCTGACTTACCTTCCAGCCCCAGGCTCTGTCATTGCTATGGCACCAATACACTTGCCCGCAGTCATATCAGGGATGAAGCGCTTAATCTGTTCTGCAGAGCCATAGTTTGCAATATACGGCATAACGATGTCTGAATGAAGACTAAAACCTGGGCCTGTACAATTTGAATATGCTCTTAGGAAAAAAAGAAGAAAAAATTTAAGACATAAAATAGTTAATTTGTTCTTCTTGTGTTTCTTTAATTTTCAAATGACTCATATAATAACAAAGTATTAAATTTTATCATAGTGTGTAATAATAGCCTAATTTTGTGTATAATAACAAAGTATTAAGTTTTATCATAGTAGTGTGTAATAATAGCCATGCAAACCTTTGAATGACCTTCCTAAATGGTTTTACTAATCTTTTAGTTGCTGTTCTAACATAACAGTACTCTAATAGCTCAATAAATACTTATTTAATGACTCGAGAAACAAAATACTGACTACCTACAATTATTACAATTACCCCAACACATAACAATTTGTTTTATGGAAAACTACCTTTCTATATTCTAATATTTAAATATATATTACATATATATATTATATATTCTAACATTAGAATATATATGCAAACTGAATGTTATATTTTGCTATTTTCTTAAATTATATGACACAACAAAATTTGTCTTTTTCACATAGGTTTTATAATTATAATCTTAAGAAGCTGGAAAATATTCCAGGTTGTTTATGTCTCATAATTTTCTGGGCATTTAGATTGTTTCAAAATTGGGGAAATATGATCTAACATGACAGTGATTTTTAATATAGTTTCTATTTTTTCTTATTACATTATTTTCTTAACATAAATTCTCCCAAATAACAATAATAATTAATAATTAAAGAGCAAGAACCTTTTTATTTTTCACATAGTTTCCTTTTAAATACCCCAATTGTTTATTTTTCTAGATTTAAGTCACCAATAGTGTATGAATATGCCACTTTTACTACAACCTTGTCAACACTGAATATTCCTACTTGTCATTTTCACTAATCTTATAAGTATGCAAAATGGTACCTCCTGTTCAACTTAATTTAAATTTGGTTGTTAGTAAGGATTAACATTTTCATTTTTAAAAAGTCTAAATGCCTTTCTTTCTTTCTTTCTTCCTTTCCTTTCCTTCTTTTATTTTTTATTTTTGTGCTACTGGGGATTGAACCCAGGGACATTCTACCTCAGAGCTACACTCTCAGCCTTATTTTATTTTTATTTAAAATAGGGTCTCACTATGTTGTGGAGGCCTAAGTTGCTGAGCCTGGCCATGAGCCTGTGCTCCTCCTGTCTCAGCCTCCCAAGTACTGGGATTATTGGCCTGCACTGCAACACCTGGCTGCATTTTTTTTTTTTTAATGAGCTGTTGCTTCAGATCTCTTGCCCATTTTAGTGGAAATCTTTATTTGCTCTTACACATTCAACTTTTATAGTTGATGATAATATTTTTTCATTTTGCTGTTCTCTTTCAAATCTTTTTCTTATAAAGGGGGGGGGGGCAACCATATAAGCCAACAGAAGTGAAGTTGTCTCTTTAACTTTCAATAGCACTTATTTCAATGACTTAAGAAGATTTTTCTGGATATGGGGACAAATGCCTGCAAGTCTAGTATTTGGGAGACTGAGACAGGAGGATCACAGGTTCAAGGTCAGCCTCGGCAACTCAGTGAGGCTCTAGACAACTCACTAAGACCCTGTTTAAAACTAAAAAATAAAATGTGGCTAGAGTGTAGCTCAGAGATAGAGGGCTCCTGGGTTCAATCTCCAATACCCACCCACCCACCCACACAAGGATTTTACCATCCCACATTCAAAAACTGCACCAAAGTATATAAGTGGTATTATCTTTCAAATTTGACACTAAATTTTCACTTTTCTAAGAAGATTAGAAAACACTTTATCATTTCAGAAAGATGAGCTCTCAAAGCAAGACTGAACTTCAGACACCTCCATACTTACTGCTCTTCCCAGACAACAGCGGTGGAGTACAAATCACCACCAATACCGCCATGCTCCTCTGCAATATTGACGCCAAGCAGTCCTTGTCTTCCAGCTTTCTCCCAAAGCTCTCTACTCACTTCTCCAGCTTTTTCCCACCTGCAGATGCATATTTTAAAATCAGACAAACTTCTTTTAAATCATTTAAATGGCTTCGCTTTGAATTTACATGTGATTTTGTTCAGAAATGCATCCTTAATGTAAAGTAACTGCAGACACTAGCCATATTCTTCTATTTGCATCTGTCTCTTCTATCATTTGTCCTTCTTTTCTCTTATTTCGTATCTGCCACCTTCTGACCCCTCCTGGACTAGTTACTAGACCTAAAGTTACACCCACTGAGAGTTTCGCTCAGTTGGTGCTGGTAGGTGCAAGCTCAGTGTGACATGCAGTCAGGGGAATTTGCCCAACCTGTCTGTCTGGTAAAGATGATTCTCCTCTGCAGACTTCCTCAAATGCTGAGCTTATGAGAAAAGCATATCAAAGATGACAAGACTAAACAACCCCATCACATTTAAATAGGGAAAACAGGAAAGCAGAGAAGCACCTTGCAGCAAAGACCTGTCAAACCAAATGAATTTCTGTAAAGAAGATGGTGCTCTGGGCCCTCAGCACCCCCTCCACCATTGAACCCAGGTTAGTGCTCCAAATGCTGCACAGCCCTAGCCCAGCTTCGCTTCATGAAAACTGGAAACACCGCTATGAGGAAAAAGGTGGCTAAAGATAGTGAAAGAATCAGAAAATGCCTGGGTGTTTTGTTTTGTTTTAAATGACAGACACAGAAAGATGTTAAAGGTAGATAACAGACACCATGAGAAATGTAGAAGAGTTTAATTATCATGTGTGCTTTGATGTAGTTACTGCCTAACATAGATTTGGGGATATTTTTATTTTTGGATCAAAATCTGTTGAGTTCTATTATTTTTACTATGAGGTCTCAATAACTCTGAAACAAAATTCAAAACAATGAAGAAATAAAGAAGATTCTCCCTTAACAAAATAAACTACATCTCTCTCTCTCCCTCTCTTTCTCTCTCTCTCTCCTTTCTTTCCCTTCCTTCCTTTCTTACTTTCTTTTTTTGTTTGGTACTAGGGATGGAATCCAGAGGCATTCTACCTTCAGGCTACATCCCAGCCCTGTTTTATTTTTTTGTTTGGAAACAGTGTCTCACTAGGTTGATGAGAGTCTCACTACTTGCTGAAGCTGTACTCAAACCTGCAATCCTCCTGTCTCAGCCTCTCAAGTATTATGATTACAAGCATGTGCCACCATGCCCGGCTTACATTTCTCCTGTCTTTAAAAAGTTGGTTGCTTTTCACACACACACACACACACACACACACACACACACACACACACACACGTCACAGCATCACAGTTCACACACACACACACACACACACGTCACAGCATCACAGTTAAACTAATTTTGGTCATTCTAACCAAGTATTCAAAAAAACTTGATGAAAACTCTTTTAAATATAATAAAATCATACAAAAGTAGTCAAGTATTGGCAATATAAGTGAATTTTAAAAACATAACAAATTCCTATTTTAACAAAAATGATATTTTTTGTCAATAAGGTAACCAGTAATTAATCAAGAAATATCCATTAGTAAAAATACTTAGAGATGGCCAATCACCTACACCAGGCGTGGTGGCGCACACTTGTAATCCCCACGCTTGGGAGGCTGAGACAGGAGGATTGCACAGGTTCGAAACCAGCCTCAGATACTTAGTGAGGCTCTCAGCAACTTAGTGAGACCCTGTTTCCAAATAAAATATAAAAAAGATCTGGGAGTATAGCCCAGAAGTAGAAAGCCTCTGGGTTCTACCTCCAGTACCACCAAAAAAAAAGAGATGGCCAATCACCTACTAGCATTTGTGTTACACTGGTCTTTTAAGCGTTTCCATATTTCCATTCACAAAACAGAAAAAGAATATGAAATAGAGTAGTTTATTTAACCATAGTTTAAAAAATACTTTTTAGGGTAAATACTTAAACTACAAAGTTTTTTTTTTTGTGTGTGTGTGTGTGTGTGTGTGTGGTACTTGGGGTGGAACCCAGAGGCATCCTACCTCCAGGATACACTCCCAGACCTATTTTTATACTTTATTTAGAAACAGGGTCTCACTAAGTTGCTGAGAGTTTCACTAAGTAGCTGAGGCTGGCTTTGAACCTGTTTGATCCTCTCTGTCTCAGCCTCCCAAACGCTGGGATTACAAGCGCATGCCACCATGCCTGACTTAAACTACAAAATTTTAAATGTTCTCATTCTTGAATTGTACATTTTAAAATTCATTTAAGAAAGTCATGTCTGATGATCCATGCCGGTTGTCCCAGCTATTCAGGAGGCTGAGGAATAAGGATGGTTTGAGCCCAGCAGCTGGAGACCAACCTGGGAATCACAATAAGACCCTACCTCAAAACAAACTAGTTGTTTTAAGAATTTATGAACAAACTTAAAATCCTAGGATCTTACAGTACTATAGCAATGAACTTACAGTAAGGATATTAATAAAACACCAAACACTATTTTTCTGTAATATATATATATATATATATATGTATAAGAAATGGTGCTTTTTGTATATTACATTGAAGGATAAAAAGATTTGTGCTTACTCTGCATGATAAGGAACCACTTCTTCTTGAAAAAACTTCCTTACACTTTCCCGGAAAATGTCATGGTCTGAAGAAAAGATTCTTCTGATTCCTATATCTGTTAATTTTTTAGCAGAAGGAGGTTCCAGACGTTTTTCCCCTCCAGAATGAGAACATCTTTAAAAAAAAAGATGCATTAAGAAAATTAAGTGAATTGTTAATATTTCATATCCAAATAAATGCTATGGAACAACAAGGAACCCCGATATCTTCCCAACAGACAGTTTAGAGCATCACCACATTTGCGAGGCTGTCTCTCACCACACTGGGACTCAGAAGTACCTTATCATTATTCAACTCAGTCTCCACTTCCAATCCCCAAGGAGGATTATACCCCCAGTCCTATTTTATTCTTGTATTTGGAAACAGTGATGCAAGCCTCGCTGAGTTGCTGAAGCTGACTTTAAACCTGCGATCCTAATATTTTAAGCCAAGCACTGAGATTACAAGCGTGTGCCACCACACCAGGCTATTGATAACTTTTCACATCATATATAATGTTTATAATAATGTAAACTCTAAAAAATTAGTCTTTTCATAGAATCACATAATTTCAAATGGCAAGTGTATAGGATATGGACTATGTGAAAGTGACGCCGTACTGCAGAGTCAACCTAAATACAAATCAAAATGCCCACCAACCTACATTGCATGAAATTATTTAAGACCTTCAAGAATTGACGGTCTTAAATTCTTCTCTCCTCCTCCCACCCATATTCTTCCCATTCTACCCATGACACAAGCTTAAACTCTGCAATTCCTTTAGTTCAGTGGTTTTCAGTTCCCCCCACCGTAAGTTCTCCTGAATGCTGAAATTCTATGCATTTATTGTATATTTTCCAGATCACATCTAAAAAACATTTGATCATATATCTAAATATTGCCCATATATATTTTTCTATTTTCAATGAAATTCTAATTTAGGTTTCTCCTTTTTTTATAGTTTCTTTTTCCCCAAGTCTTTGTCTAGAAAGGACCTACTTTGTATAAATTAGACTTAAAGCCCCCCCACCCGAGAGCTTTAAACTAAACATTAAAATGTTTCTATCTCACCTAACATCTTTTTTAAAAATGTTTGGTACTGGCGATTGAACCCAGGTATAGTAAGTTTTCAAGCTACACCCCAACCCTATTTTTTATTTTTGTTTCTCACTAGGTTTGACAAGAGTTACTATTTGTTGAGGCTCAAACCTTCGATCCTTCTGTCTCAGCCTCCTAAATACTGGGACAAGTGTGTACCACCATACCCAGCTTCCACTTATCATCTTTAAAGATAAATCAGTTGGGCATGGTGGTGAAACCTGAAATCCCAGTACTTAGGAGGCTGAGACAGGAGGATCTCAGGTTTGAGGCTATCCTCAGTAATTTAGAAAGACTTGTTTCAAAATAAATCATTATTAAAAAGAGCTAGGGGCGTAGTTAGGAGGTAGAATGACCCTGGGTTCAACCCTTAGTACCATATACACACAAAAAAGTCACAGTTAATCAGCTTAATATACTACTTATTAATTAGTCTTGTTGGCATTTATTTCAATCCCCATGTATCCTTTTGTTCTAGTTCCATTTTTGCTTCTCTACTTAATGCTATGAACTAAATGTGCCCCCCTTAAATTCATAAGTTAAAGCCCTATACCCCAATGTGACTGGATATGGAGACAGGGCTTTAGGAGGTAATTAGGGTTAGATGAGATCAGAAAGGTGGGTTCTTTAAGCTCCTAAGACTGGTGTTCTCATAAAAGAGGAAGGAAGTCTTTCCTTCCCCCAAGGAAAGGGCGCCCTCACCAGGAACTGAATCAGGTGGTACCTTGATGTTCCATGTCTCAGCCTCTAGGAAGATGAAAAATTTATTCTTTTAAGCTACTAAATACAAAATATTTTATTGTGGCAGCCCAAGCTGACTCATGGATATAATATCCACTTAGTGTCATTTTGCTCTGTTTATTGTTTAGAAGGGGTGTGTGTGTGTGTGTGTGTGTGTGTGTATTTGGGGGATCTTCACACATGCTTGGCAAGCACTCTAGCACTGAGCTACATGCCTAGCCTCCAAGATGCTTTTTAGACAATAACCATTAGCTGTGAACATATAATATTAGGTTTTATACTTGGTTTGTCTTTTATTTATTTTACTGGCTAAAACTGTCACCTAAATCATCATTTTAAATAACCTATTTTTTCATTTAGTTAACAAATTCTGAGGGCTTACTCTGCCAGGCCCTGATCTTAGGATATACGGATAGAACTTAAGATCCATTCTAGCAAAAGGAGATCAAGTAATAATGATAACAAACATAGTAGATCAAATCTATATAATATGCTAGAAAGTGAAAAGTGCCATGAAGAGTCAAGAAGGACTCAGAGGCCTGTGTCTTGGGCAAGACTGGGCAGAGGCTGTGGTACCAAACCATGCAGTCAGGTAGGTTAAACTAGAGAGGTGAGATCTAGGGCGATCCTCCAAGGTCAGAGTTTGCCAAGCAGAACAAAAGAATTTAGGACAGAAGAACCAAAGCAAAGGCCGTAAGTCTGGACGGTGTCTGGTATGTTCTAGAAACAGGAAGTAGGCTGTCACTGGATTGGGATCAGTGAGACCAGTATTGACCAGGTCAGAATGAAGAATACCAGGATATGCAGGGGGACATCTAGACCATTGGCTCTTGTATCAAATCAACTTGAATTTACTTTATCTCTGTATTTTAAAAGATTCGTTCCAATTTCCTGCTGGAAGAAATAAAACGATAAACAATGCATCTTTCCATATAGATTTTCCATACTTGTTGTTATTGTGTGTGTGTGTGTGTGTGTGTGTTTACTGGGGACTGAACTATCCAAGGACCTTTTACCCATGAACTACAATCTTCAATCCTATTTTAAAATTTATGTATGTAGGTATGTATGTATTTATGTGGTGCTGGGGATTGAATCCAGGGGCATCCTACCTCTGAACTATACCCCAGCCCTATTTTATTTTATTTTATTTATATATTTATTTATTTTGTGTGTGTGTGTGTGTGTGTGTGTGTGTGTGTGTGTGTGTGTGTGTTACCAGGAATGGAACCCAGGGGCTTTCTACCTCCGGGCTATACTCCCAGACCTTTTTTATATTTTATTTGGAAATAAGGTCTCACTGAGTTGCTAAAAGCCTCACTAAGTAGCTGAGGCTGGTTTCGAACCTGTGCGATCCTCCTGTCTCAGCCTCCCATGCGCTGGGATTACAAGTGTGTGCCACCACGCCTGGCTTCTATTTTATTTTTTATTTGGAAACAAAATCTCACTAAGTTGTGAAGGGCCTCACTTTAAGTTGCTAAGACTGGCTGCAAACCTGAGATCCTCCTGTCTCAGCCTCCCAAGTATTGGAATTACAGGTATACACCAGCACACCTGGCTATTAATTTTGAAATAGGGTCTCGCTAAATTAATGAGGTTGACCTCAAACCTGCAATCCTCATGTCTTAGCCTCCCACGTAATAGTACTGGTATTATAGGCATGTACCATCTTGCCTAGTCATAATTAGGATTTTTCCTGGGGGGAAAAATCCTAATGTTGAGACTGTGAAAGAGGGGCACTATGACATTGATTCACTTGTCAATATAGTGAGTAAATAATAGAACCAGAGTTTACAGGCAAATCGGCCTAGATCTTAAGTTTTTAATCTCATATATTAAATAAATCTTTTTTATTTAATTTTTTTTCAGTGCTGGGGATTAAACCCAGGTGCATTCTATACATCTCAACCCTAGTTTTTATTCTTTATATTGAAACAGGGTTTCACTAAGTTGGGAAAGACCTCACTAAGTGGCTGAGGCTGGCCACAAACCAGCTATTCTCCTGTCTCAAAGTAATGGGATTTCAAGTGTGTGCCACCACACCCAGCTTTAAATAAATCTTTAAAATATTTACAAGTAAAATACATTAAAACACAGGAAAGCAAAAGAAATACAAAAATAAATAAAATTTTAAAAAAAGACTTTGAGGTCTGTCAGAGGTAGTCAAGAGAGAATACATACAGAGAAAAGAATCAAAACTCTAGGAAGTTGTGGTGTTGGTGGCTCAAATCCCAGTACTTGAGAGACTGAGACAGGAATATTAAAGGTTTGAAGCCAGCCCCAGCAACTTAATGAGACCCTGTTTCCAAATAAGAGAATCAGTCTAGGGGTGTAGCTCAAAGGTAGAATCCCCAGGTTCAATCTCCAGTACCCCAAAAAGAAAAACTTATAGGCGGCAAGCTGGCAGGAACATAACCATTTCTGTAAAGACCAAGAAACTACACTGAACAAACTGGCCTTTACCCACACCCACAGAAACCTGGGCAAGAGTTTTAGTGCTAGTTGCACTCCAGAAAAACTCAGGGATACAGGTTGGGGAGGAAAACAGGTTTATTTGAAGCCAACTTTGAGGAAGATTAAAGGAGACCTTTTTCTTTCTCCAATCTCTATCTCTGGGGATTGGGACTCCCCCCCCCAAAAAAAAAAAAACAGCTTCTATAAGAGGCACAGTGGGACCAAAGGTAAAAAATACACGCATGTACATTTAACTAACTAGGCTGTGTTAACTGCAGCGGTCAGTCTCACTCCTGCTGGGGCCAGGGGCAGGCCCTCAACCTCCATTCTCAGCAATAGGAAGGAGCAGCTAAGGGCAGCTACCCGGTCGGTCCTTTCATTTCAAGGGGGAGGGGGCGGCTCTGCACTGTGGCAATTAACTCCTAAACTGCCAGGGTAGGCTCTCATGGATATTTTAATGCCTCATTTACATTCTAAAAAGGAGATAAATGCACATTCCTCAATGACTGGGAGGTGGTTATAAAAACACAATCCTAGGCCTCACTCCAGACTCTTTAACAAGCTCTTGGAGTGATTCATATGCACATGAAACTGAAAGAAGCCTATTGTAATAAAAGTGATTGCTTCTGACCCACTCAAAGGACTCCTCGAGTTTTCCCTTCTCCAATATTCCTTTTTGTGAGTGCAGACATTCATCCCATATTTCAACCCAAATAACTAACTGGGTCTTTTTTTTTTTTCGGGGGGGGGTCCTCTCGTTTTAGGAGCATAAAGAAGTCCTGAAACCAAAAAAAAAAGTTTAAGGATCACTGTCTTAGGACTTCTGGAGAAGAACTTAGAAGAAGAAAAAAAAAAGTACAAGTGTCCTAAAGTCACCTCCTGGTGAAGCCTTCCCAAACCTCTCCTGAAAAACAAGCAGCACGAGGAGGCCTCACCTGAGGACTCCATAACAAAGTGGTAATTAATCAGCGTGTTCATCTGTCAGGTCACCCTCATTAAGTGTGTTTACCAATGAATGGATTTTACGCGTCAGATGGCTATCTGCAACTGCTGATCTCTTCCAGCACCACTTTTGCCGTCGCTTTAGACGCTCGCGTCTCTAATCCCTCGGCAGCACGCGGCCAAAGGATTTGCTAGGAGCTTAAGGCCGACTCCCGGGCCGGCGGGGTCGGGCGGGCCGGCTCGCTCGGCCTCCTCTCCCGCCGGGCGCCGAGTTCACGGTCAGGTGGCCGCGCGGCGGCGCCCACTGGGGCAAAGGTCGCGGAGCTCGGGCGCCCCGGGGCGCTGGGCCCGGGTTCGAGTCCCGGGGCCGCGCCGGGCGGAGCGCGCCTCGGGGCCCTGGCTTTGGGGGACGGCGCCGGCCCCCGGCCCCCTCCTCCGCGCCCCGCGGGCCGGTCCCCGGCTCGGCGGGGAAGCCGCGCCCGCCCCGAGGGAGGCCCGGGCCGGCGGCCGCACTCACCTGGCGGCGGGCGGGGGCGCGCGGCGGGCGGCCAGGAGGCGCAGGGACCCGCGGAGCAGGCGCGCGGCCATGGCGGCGGCAGGGCGGCAGGGCGACTCCGGCTCGGACGCGGCTCCGACTCAGCCCGGGCGGGCGGGCGGCGACCGGAGAGGGCGGACCCTCGGCGGCGGCCAACCGCGAGCGGGCGGAGGCCGAGAACGCCCCGGGCGCCCCATAAAGGTCGCGCTTCCGGGCCGCGCCTGCGCCGGGGCCCCCGCGCCCGAGCCCTGCTCACCCGGGCCCTGCTCACCCCCGGGTCCCGCTCGCCCCCGGGCCCTGCTCACCCGAGCCCTGCTCACCCCGGGCCCTGCTCACCCTCACCCCCGGGTCCCGCTCGCCCCCGGGCCCTGCTCACCCCGGGCCCTGCTCACCCCGGGCCCTGCTCACCCTCACCCCCGGGCCCTGCTCGCCCCCGGCCCCGCTCGCCCCGGAACCTCCGCTGCCTCCGCCCGGGCCCTCGCGCCCCGGGCTCTAAAGTTCCCTGCCGCCCCCAACCGCCCGTGCACCCCAACGCGCCACCACCCAAAGGTGCGGGGAACTTGATGACATTAGAAATTGACTTCCAGGCGGGCGTGGTCCACGGTGCACGCTGGTAATCCCAGCATTTGGGAGTCTGAAACCGGAGGATCGTGGTTCCCGGACAGCCTCAGCTGACACTTAGGGAGGCCCTTTGCAACTCTGTGAAAACCGGTTTCAAAATAAAGGATGATAATTATTACATGGTAAAACTGTTATGCTGCCCCCGTTGGGCTCTGAAACTGTAACGGGTTCTTGTTCTTAGCTATCTTGGAAAATAATAGCCAGAACTAACTAACTCTCTGTCTGTCTGTCTCTGTCTCTCTCGCTGTAATGAATAGCCAAAACTTTTTTTTTTTTTTTGCTATAAACTTAAGCAATTTTGTTATTACAAAGGCAGAAAAATAGGACAGTTATAGCACTGTATTAAAGGAATAAATGCAGTGGAGCAACTTGAAAATAAGTTATTGAAGTTTTTGGATACAGAACAGTTTTTATAAAGATACATGATCTTTTATCTTGCTCAACCAATAATCTTCTGACCCGACTAGACTCCGGGGCAAGTATTTTGATGTAGGGATTGGCTTTCTTACATCCTTTCTGACCAAAAGTCTTCTTCCTATAGGTGTAAACTCAAATATTTAAGACCTCCAAGATGTGGGGGTATGGCAGGTATCTCTTGAAGGCTGTGCCCTCCTTCCACATCCTGGGGGAGTTTTAGCTTTGCCTACTAGAGGTTATTTACTATGCAAACTTGTCTTTAAAATGCAAAATGCCCTGGGCTCCCACTAGTTTCTTGCTAATCACCCTTGCTACCAGGAACTCTCCAGGGTCCCTTCCCTGTCTGAGTGCCTCCCACACCCAAGCTCTGGCTTTCTAATACCAAAGCTACTTTCAAATACATTTTGAAGCCATTCCCTAATACTGGCACATTAATAACAAAGCTATTTTCAAATACATTTTGAAGCCCTTTCCCAATACTGGTACAATAATGGTAAATGCACCGGTTCTATCCCCAGTGCTGCAAAAGGAAACAAGAAAAGAAAAAAAGAAAGAAAAGTTAACTTCTTTACAGGGTAGACACTAGGCAAGTACCGTTTTCAAGGACTTGGACCCTTAAGGCTTTCCATATAGAAGTGTCTTTATGCAAGAGTTAAAAGCAATTCAATATGCCAATAAAACGAAAGTGCAATTCACCAATAGTTGGGTTTTAGGTTGGGTTTGGTAGTGGGGATCGAACCCAGGGGCGCCCTGCTGAGGAGGTAGAAGAGAAGTAGGCAGGTAGGGAAGAGGCCTCAGTAAAGAAACTTAATTTCCTGAGGGGTAATGAATACTAATTAACTTCCAAGGCTCCTAAAAAGACACCAGCTCTTCCAAGGTTCAGAGATAAGAATGACCAAAACTTCACAAAACCATCTGTTTACTAATCAGCAAACCCAGGAGACATCCCTGAAGCAAGCCTGACACCTCTACTGAAAGGAGACCCCTCGTCAGGCTGGTGCGGGGGCCAGCGAGGCCGGGATCGAAGCCTGCTGTGAGGCAAGGCTGGTGCTGGGGCCTCTGAGGCCAGGATAAGTGTCTGCCAATGGGTTAGGCCAGTGCAAGGACCAGCAAGGCCAGGATCTGAGCCTGCTGTGAGGCAAGGCCAGTGCTGGGGCCTCCGAGGCCGGGATCCGAGCCTGCCGAGGGGTTAGGCCGATGCTGAGGCCAGCAGTCGGCATCGGAGCCTGCCTTGAGGCAAGGCCACTACTGAGGCCTCCGAGGCCAGGATCAGAGCCTGCCGTGAGGTACGGCCGGTGCTGGGGCCTCCGAGGCCAAGATCCGAGCCTGCCAAAGGTTAGGCTGGTGCTGGGTCCAGCGGCCGGCATCGGAGCCTGCCTTGAGCTGAGGCCACTACTGAGGCCTCTGAGGCCGGGATCAGAGCCTGCTGAAGGGTTAGGCTGGTGCTGGGGCCAGCGAGGCCAGGATTGGAGCCTGATGGGGGTAGGCTGGTGCCGGGGCCAGAGGCTGGCATCAGAGCCTGCCTTGAGGCAAGGCTGCTACTGAGGCCTCCGAGGCCGGGATTGGAGCCTGCCGAGGGATTAGGCCAGTGCCGGGGCCAGTGAGACCAGGATCGGAGCCTGCCGTGAGGCAAGGCCGGTGCTGGGGCCTCTGAGGCCAGGATAGGAGACTGTCAAGGGGTTAGGCCGGTGCCAGGGTCAGCGAGGCTGGGACAGAGCCTGCCTTTAGGCAAGGCCGATGTTGGGACCACCGAAGCCGGGATTGGAGCCAGCTGAGGGGTTAGGCTGGTGCGGGGGGCCAGCGAGGCCAGAATCAGGGCCTCCCATGATGCAAGGCTGCTGCTTGAGCCAGCGAGGTCTGGGTCAGTCCACCAGGTAGCCAGGCCACTACTGGGGCCATCAAGAGTGGGATCAGTACTTGCAATGCGGCATGCACAGAGAAATATTGCAGAAAATAAAAACCAGATGCTTCCCCTAATCAGCAATAACTAGGAGGAAAGGGGTAACAGGAAGAGGTCGAGTTATAGAAAGGGCCCTATAGCGAAGCAATTAAGGTGACCAATCAGAGGGTATGGGATAGGGGAGGATGGAGCCTCTTTAAAACTCAGGAGGTATGTAAACAAATGTATCAAAGTTAATCACCAAACAAGCATGGGATCGAGGGAAGGGGAGGGAATGGGATGGGGATTGGATGAGGGTTTATTGGATGATGTGTGCTTGTATATCCTCTCAAATCTTGTATTCCAATGTGATGTATGATTACAATGCACCAATAAAAATAAATTAAAAAAAATAACAAAAAAAGAAAGGAGACCCCTCAAGGACATGCAAATACCCTATGCAAATTTTAAGAACTGCCTCCCAGACTCCAAGTAACAGAGGACTTACAGAGATATATAAACCCCTAGACCAGTAACCAGGATGGTTACCCACTCTGGGAACCCCTCCTCGTTGGGGAGCTTTTCTCTCTCTCGCAGGTCGCGTTGGCTTTGAGAAAATGTGGGGTGCAATTGAAGGCACTTGGCCCGGGCTACACTCGGGTAGTGACCTGAAGGCCTCCACTGGACATCAAGGCCGACCAGGGCCCCTAGGGGTGACCTGCACTTCTTTTCTGGCAGATCACGTGGACTTTGGGAGAAAGCAGCTTGCGACTGAAGGCATTTGGCTTGGGCTACCCTCAAGTATTGTCCTGAAGGCAGCTGCTGGGCACCAGAGTCCCGACAGCCCTTAGTGGTGTTCTGCCACTTTTCCCTATTCCCTGCTGCTTTCAATAAACCTCATGCTCCCCTTCCTGCTATCTGCGGGTGTCATTCTTTGCTCGCCGCAGACAAGAATCCGGTAAGGATACGCCATGTTTCTTCTCAAGAAACCCCATTTCACTGCCACTGTGCTGTGTCCCCAGACCTTTCTGGGTTTTTTGTTTTTTGATTTTTGTTGTTGTTGTTGTTGTTTTTGTTTTTTTGTTTTTGTTTTTAAGACGGGATCTCACTGAATTGCCCAAACTGGCCACCCGCTTGCAATCCTCCTGACTCTCCTCCTGAGCCCCTGGGACTAGAGACATGTAGCACCATGCCCCACTCTCCAGTAGCTCCTGACTTGAATTTCTGTCTCGCCATTTCCTGTCCACTTAAGTCATCAATCGTGTTCAATAGTCTGCATTTCATTTCAATACAGTCTCAGTTATTGAGTTTGTGTTTTGCTTATTTATCATGAAAAATATCTGAAGGCCACTGGTGTGTGTGTGTGGGGGGGGTAGTATCAGTTGACAGGAGTGGCACTGAACTCCATCACTCTTTCTAGAATTCTAGACTTGCCTTCCATCCCTACCTCCACCCTGTAGTCTGTGCCAGGGCATTTAGAAGCTTCATAGGACCAAAGTCTGTCTTTCAAAGTGACAGCTGAGCGAGTAAACTGCTCAGATGGGGCAAAAAAGGATCTGCAAGGATAAAATATAATTCTCTTCGCTCTCTACTCAGGCTTAACACACTCTGCCACATTTCTGGTCACAAATATAGCAGATACAAGTTAATTCTGTTCTGACACTACCTGGAGATAACATCAAATCCCACAGGTTGACTCAGTTCTGTAAGATGGCCTCTATTTCAGAAGCTAATTACAAGTCCCAGGTTGTGTCCTGTAGTGTGTGTATGGGTGGAAGGTTACTAGGGATTTGAACCCAGCCCCATTTTTTTTTTGTTTGTTTAGTGTGTGTGATACTTGGGATTGAACCCAGTGATATTCTGCCTCCGACCTACACCCCCAGCCCTTTTTATATTTTGTCTTGAAACAGAATGTCACCAGGTTCCTGAGAGTGTCACTATATGACCAAATCCATCCTTGAACCTGCAATCTTTCTGTCTCAGCCTCCCAAGTATAAAGATTACAGGTATGAGCCACCAAGTCTGGTGTGTGTGTGTGTGTGTGTGTGTGTGTGTGTGTGTGTGTTGCTGGGGATCAAACCCATGGCATTCTACCTCTGAGCTACACCCGCAGTCCTATTTTATTTCTTACTTTGAAACAGGATCTCACGAAGTTGCTGACAGCCTCACTAAAATTTTGAGGCTTTTTTTTTTTTTTTTTTTTTGGTGGTACTGGGGTTCCTGGAAACCCTTCTACCTCTGGGCTACACTCCCAGACCTATTTTTATACTTTTTTATTTGGATACAGGGTCTCTTAAGCCAGCGCAGCTGGCTTCGAACCTGTGCGATCCCCCTGTTTCTGCCTCCTGAGCACGGGGATTACAAGCGTGAGCCACCACGCTCGGCTTGAGGCTGGTTTTGAACCTGCGATCCTCCTACCTTAGCTTCCCAAATTCTGGGATTATAGGTGTGTACCACTATGCCTGACTGTAGCTTGTTTTTAATTTTTTAACTTGAAACAGGATCTCATTGGGTTGCGGAGAGTCTCACTAAGTTGCTGAGGCTGTTCTTGAACCTGTAATCCTCCTGTCTCAGCCATGTGCCACCATGTCCAGCTGTGTACTGTAGCCAGCTATAAATCAGGACTACACACACACACACACACACACACACACACACACACACGTTCTTTAAGTTTCTAGGGTGGCTCAGAGATCCAGAAAAACACCATTGTTGACCAATTGTTTTGTAAAAAACATCACTAAAGGTATGGGGGTACACACTGCTTCATACCCTCTCTGACCCACTTTCTTGTCAGAACTTCCACAGTAAAGTCAGTTAGGTCATCAAATCCTGTTTTATAGCACTACCTCTCCAGTTCACAGAACTCTAGTTTCCCAGAGACTGGTGCACAGAGCTGAAAGTTCAGATTCTTTAATCCTCTAATCACTTGGAATTCATGGTGATCAGCTATCTAGGCCCGGCTCAGTTACCTCATTGGATTAATCAAGGTACTATGACAGGGATTCACCTTGTCATGCAGGAAATTCTAAGCATTTTAGGAGTTCTCTGACAGAAATCTGAGACAAAAATCAAATATAGTTCATATTATACCATAGCATCCTCTGTTCAATGTCTTCCTAAGCCTTGAAAAACAGGGATAGTAACAGAAACAGCCTCCGAGTTGTCTGAGGATAACTGCCAGCAGCAGCACTTTGTTGATCAGGATAGCTGATGAGGAGGAGGAACAGGATTCTGGGCAGTTAACAAGCCTCACTAATAATTGATTAGGGTTTTTTTGGTGTTGGTGATTGACCCCAGGGGTTCAATCTAACTTCTGAACCACACTCCCCTATCCCTTTTATTGTTTATTTTGAAACAAGGCCTCACCAAGTTGCTGAGGTTGGCCTCAAACCTGAAATCCTCCTGTCTCAAACTCCCAAGTACTGGGATTACAGGTGTGTGCTACCAAGCCCAAAAAGTGTGTCAACCACCAAACCCACCTAGATAAGTAAGGAGATATTTCACATAAAGTACATAGTACAATACTCAGCATAAAATACAATGTTAACTGTTTTAATTCTCTTCATAAGCCTGTGCCCTTTCAGGGGAATGGTCACTTTTAACAATGACCTTTTTAAATTAAATAGACAAAAATTTAATCCCAGTACTTGGGTGGCTAAAACAGGAGGCTCTCAGGTTTGAGGCCAGCCTTGGCAATTTAGGGAAACCTTATTGTGAATAAAAAATAAAATTAAATAGGGCTAGGGTGCCTCAGGGTTCAATCCAGAGTAACACACACACACACACACACACACACACACACACACACACACACACAAATATATATAAACCTCTTTCTTTCTTTCTTTCTTTCCTTTTTTTGTAGTACTGGGGATTGAACCCAGAAGCATTCTACCTTTGAGCTATACCCCCAACTCTATTTTTTAGTCTTTGTTTTGAAACAGGGTCTCACTAAACTGCGGAGGACCCCACCAAGTAGCTCCGCTGGCCACAAACATGCAATCCTCCTGTCTCAGCCTCCTAAGTACTGGGATTACAATTGTGTGCCACCATGCTTGGCTTGTAAACCTTTTTGCAATGTCAATACACAGAACAATTGGTTTGAATATTTACCACATCCCTTTGAATCGTAAGCTTTTAATATTGTTTTTGATATATAATCTTGTTTATTTTGCACCTTTATCTCTTCTTAAATATACTTTAGTCTTTTTCTCTTTTCAAAATTAAATTTTTAGCCAGGCAGGGTGGCGCACGCTTGTAATCCCAGCACTTGGGAGGCTGAGACAGGAGGATCAGGATATGAAGCCAGCCTCAGCTACTTAATGAGTCCCTCCAAAAATCAGTGAGACCCTGTTTCAAAATAAATAACAAAAAATGGGGCCGGGCGTGGTGGTGCACACTTGTAATTCCAGCATTTTGGAGGCTGAGACAGGAGGATTGTGGTTCGTGGACAGTCTCAACTACTACCTAGTGAGGCCCTTGCAACTCAGCAAGACCCTGTTTCAAAATAAAGAATTAAAAAAAAAAATAGGGCTGTGGGTGGGGGGGGGTGTAGCTTGGAGGTAGAACCTCTGGGTTCTATCCCCAATACTGCAATTAATTAATTAACTAATTAATTAATTAATAGTTTTGAGCACTTTAGCCTCAACCTAACATTATTTTACCAACGTTATTTTAACTTATTATTTAGACATTATTTCAACTGTAGAGAAAATTCACAAATATAGTCCAATTAACTCCCATTTGCCCTTTACTCTCAGATTCTCAATTATTAGCATTTTGCCCCATATACATACTTCTTTTAGAACCATTTGAGAATAAGTTGGACCTATCATTCCCCCTTTCCCCTAATATTTGTTGCATAAGAAAAAAAGAATTCTCTTAACCACATAAGAGGTATCAAATAGAGAGAGACATTTACTGAGACAGGAGAATCTTAAGCTCACCCCCAGCCTCAGGTACTTAGTGAGGCCCTGTTTCAAAATAAAGAATAAAACAAGGGTAGGGATGTAGCTTGAAGGTAGAATACTCCTGGGTTCAATCCCTAGTACTGAAAAAAAGAGACATTTAGCACAAATGTAATATTTTAAAATAATTTAGCTCGTATTCCAGTTTCAATAAGTGTCCAAGTATCCCAATAATATTCTTTCATTACAATGAAATCCAATCTAGAATCCCATTCAGGGTGTGTGTGTGTGTGTGTGTGTGTGTGTGTGTGTGTGTGGTGTTGGGAATGGAACCCATAGGCGTTGGCATGCTGGACGAGCACCCTAACACTGAGCAGCATACCAGCACCCCAGAATATTTTATCTTGTCCCTATAAAGTCCTTTAACTTGGAGAGTTCCTTTTACCTTTTTTATTTAATTCTTATTTTTTAATTCTTTTTTCTTTTTGCTTTTATGACTTAGGATTTGTAGTTTCAAACCGGGTATTTTGTAGTATTTATTTATTTTTGGGTTTCTTAGGGGTGGAGTTAGTGCACAAAAGTGGTATCCGCTTTAGCATATCAGAATTTTCAAGATTTGGCAGGCTGGGCATGGTGGCACACACTTGTAATCCCGGCGCTTGGGAGGCGGAGACAGGAGGATTGAGCAGGTTCGAAGCCAGCCTCTCTGGCTTAAGAGACCCTGTTTCCAAATTTAAAAAGACAAAATAAGTCTGGGAGTGTAGCCTGGAGGTAGAAAGGTTTCCAGAAACCCCAGTACCACACACACACAAAAGAATTTTCCAGATTTGGTGTTTTCCATTGTTGGCAAGGTTAATTTGAAGCACATTTGTGTGTGTGTGTGTGCTATAATTTTATTGTTTTCTTTTGCTTGTTTGTTTCTTTGTTTGCTTGTTTTGTAATACTGGGGATTGAATCCAGGGGTATTTTACCTCTTAGCTACATCCTTGGCCCTATTTTATTTTTTATTTTGACACAGAGTCTTACAAGTTGCTGAGGGCCTCACTAAATTGCTGAGGCTGGCCTTGAACCTATGATCCCTAGGACCTCTGATCTCAGCTTCCCAAGTACTGGGAAGAGCCACCATACCTGGCTCTTCTCCTATGAAATAAGAAAATATAAGCTAATTTATTTCTGAATGCAGAATCAGCTGTGCTAAAATGATGTGAAAAGTTAAGCAAACTATCCAGATAGTTTAGACAAAACACCCAGGATTTCACGAACTCTTTATGTCATTTTATCTTCCTTGCAGGATCATGGCACATCTTTACTATAGAGTTTTGCAAGTGCGTCTTTCTGTGGGGACAAGTTTTCATCATGTTGCCCAGGCTGGCCTTCTCCTATTGGGCTCAAGTGATCCCATTGCCCCAGCATCCTTAGTAGCTGGGACTTCAGGCATCTGCCACCATACCAGGCCAAGGCATGCTTTTATTAATTGAAATGCCAATGGTGGCCAGAGTTAATCAGTCAATGGATGTAACTTAACTTGAACCTTTAAGAATTAACAGGAAGCTGGGCATGGTGGCACATACCCATAATCTCAGTACTTGGGAGGCTAAGACAGTAGGATCCCGCAGGTTTGAGGCCAGCCTCAGCAAATAATGAGACTCTCATTAACCTAGTGAGACCTTGTTTCAAAATAAAGAATAAAATAAGGCTAGGGTATAGCTTAGAGGGAGAACGCCCCTGGGATCAATCCCTAATAACACACACACACACACACACACACACACACACACACACACAGTGAGAGAATTAACAGGAGGGAAAAACTGAGAGTTGTACAAGTAATGTGTAACAAAATTAGGAAGGCTTCTGAGGAAGAACTAAGGATGGGAGGGCAGTGGACAGTCAGGAAGCCAGTGTAACTGGAAGGAGTACATTAGAAGCGGGGAATCCAGTTTGGTACCTACGTGTGTTAGTCAGCTTTCTGTTCACTTTGACAAAATGCCTGTATAAACAACTTGATGGAAAGATTTGTTTGGCTCAAAGTTTCGGAGGTTTTGGTTCACGCTCGGCTGAATCAGTTCTCTTAGGCCTGTGGCTGAAGTGTCCTGGAGGGAAGTGGCTCATTTCATGACAGCTGGGAAGAAAAGAAAGAGGGAGTGAGGGGCTGGAGATAAGATAGACCCATTCAGCCAAGCATGGTGGCAGGCTTGTAATCCCAGCATTTGGGAGGCTGAGGAGGATCTCGGTTCAAGGACAGCCTCAGCTACATAGTGAGGCCCTTGTAACTTAGTAAGAAGCTGCTTCAAAACAGAGAATAAAAAAATAGGGCTAGGGGGTGTTGCTTAGAGGTTGAATGCCCCTGGGTTCCATCCCCAGTACTAAAAAAAAAAAAAAAAAAAAAAAAAGATAGACCCTTTAAGGGCCTGATCCTGGAGACCCTCCTCCCCCAGGTAGGCCTCTCCCCTCCCCCACAGTTTATCTTACCTCCCAGTGGTCCATTCAATTATGAACCCATTAGTGTGTTCATCAGTTGATGAGATCAAAGCCCTCAGGGTTTAATTAATCCTCCAAAGCCCTACCTTTGAACATGCTACACGGAGAACCAAGCTTTCCACACTTATGCCTCTGGA
The DNA here is from genome assembly GCF_963383645.1 of Muscardinus avellanarius. NCBI lineage: Eukaryota > Metazoa > Chordata > Mammalia > Rodentia > Gliridae > Muscardinus > Muscardinus avellanarius. The sequence continues at coordinate 28,590,790 of NC_137787.1, read as the reverse complement.
GGACATCCCACGTTCAAACTATAGCAATGGTTAACCCCTGGATGAAGGCATGGAACAGAATTTAGTGCAGAGATTTCGGTAGGAGATCACTGGGGTTTGACTCCTGACTCTGTTTCTTATCAGTTTTCAGTTGTCACTGTGGATATTTCAGTAGGTGGCCTTCTTGATTGATTACTTTTCTCCACTTTATTTTTGTAGCACAGTGAAAAACAAAAGACAAGGGATATAGCATTCAGAAGACAGAGCTCAAGGTTGAAGACCTCTCCCGGAGTTTCTTAATCTCTCCATGTCTCTGTGTCCTTATTTGTAACATGGAGATATTAATAGTATCTCCTTCACAGGGTTGTTGTGAGGCTAAAACAAGACAAAATATGCGAAGCATCCCAGACTGGCAGCAGTAGGAGCCCAGAACAGAGTCACATCATGACTGTATTTCATACCCCACGTTTAAAGAGAGATCATGCTCTGCCCAAGTTGCCAGGGGAACAAATAAAGCCCAGAGAACCTGACTCTTCCTTCTGACTGAGCCCACTATCATTCATCTGAAAAGTGTGTGTGGCAGCTGCTTCTTCTCCTCTCCAAAGATTTAGCTCAAAATCTTTATAGGACAATTAGATAGTCCTTGTGTAGTTTCCAGAGCCCAGGGTGAGCAGGGGTCACCAGTGTTCACTTTAAGTATCTTGGCTCTTCATTTCTTTCAGTAGTTGTTCCTCCTTTTTTAGAAAAAAAGCAAGAGAGTAAATGTCAAGCCCCCTTTATTGCCACTTAATAAAATGCTCTCCTTAGTGTCCTTTGACCCAGCATTCCTTAGCAACACAAGGGATTTTTTAAAGCCGGTACTGAAGTAGGTTAAAGTACAAAAGAATTTTACTTGTCCCAATTCTAAAACCGAGTGACAATTCTGACTTAATGTTTGGGTCTGGTAGAAGCCACTGCTGACAAGGTTAGACTTTAACCTTTTTGACCTTTGGAGGAATCAAGCATTCCTACTTCAAGAGAGAGCAGAAAACCCTAGACCATGAAGGGAGAGAGAGAGGGGTTGTCGAAACACTTGAAAGCTTTAAAGATCACTTGGCTATGAAAATGTGTAAGACGGTGTCACAGAATGACATGTCTGTAGGATATTTCAGAAGTGTGAAGCTCTAGATTGGGACAAAGTTAAGAGATGATCCCATAATTAAAACAGAAGTGGGGAAGGTTGGTCAAGGGCAGGGCTCAGCTAAAATTTTCAGCTCTCTATAGGTTGTTTTGTATACAGGCTGACTGAAACAAGCCAGTTACTAGGAGGCATAGACTTGGTAGGTATAGCATACATTATCTAAACCTGTTCACTCCACTGTAAGTGAAAAATTACAGTATATCTATATCTATCTATCTATCTATCTATCTATCTATCTATCTACATAATACAGTTGTTGGGAGGATTTTTCCAGTAGTAGATGTCAAAATGGCATAATTACAGTAAGCACTAAATAAATGGTAATTAATATTGTCATCTATGAGAAATACCCCTATTTGGGAGTTAAAAAGACAATATAAGGGGGTGGAGGCATTACTTTAAAAACCTTCCAAGTTGCCAGGTGTGGTGGTATATACTTGTAATTTCAGTACTGAGGAGGCTGAAAAAGGAGGATCACAGGTTGGAGGATAGTCTCAGCAACATAATAAGACTCTTAGCAACCTAGCAAGACCTTGTTTCAATACAAAACATAAATCAAAAAAAAAAGGGCTGGGGGGTCTATCCTTGAGTTCAATCCCCAGTACCACAAAATGAAAAATATTTTATTAAATGAAAAAAAATCCTTAATTTGCAGAGCATGAAGGAATAAAATAAACCCAGCTCAATCTCATGTAGCTTTCTCTGACTTTTATAGCACTTACTTGAAACTATACAAAGACACACACACTGTCTTGCACATCTAAAGTCTATCTTGTGATAATCTAATGCATCCTTCAATTAACAGGATATCTGAGCAAAGAGACTGTTTATATTTTCACTCTGGAACCTGTAGAATATATCACGGTTTACATGGTTCTGTCCCAACCCCATTCCAACCCCAGTTTCTATTTTTTTTTTCTTTTTCTTTTGGTGGTACTGGGGTTCCTAGAAACCCTTCTACCTCCGGGATACACTCCCAGACCTATTTTTTATATTTTTATTTGGAAACAGGGTCTCTTAAGCCAGCAAGGCTGGCTTCAAACCTGCGCGGTCCTCCTGTCTCCACCTCCCAAGTGCGGGGATTACGAGCGTGTGCCACCACGCCCGGCCTCCAACCCCAGTTTCTTAACCCTAGTCATCACATATAAAATGCATAAAAACTGAATGATTAGGAACTATTACTATTATTATATTTGATTTGAAGAATATATTAATGACACTGAGAACCTGAAACTGGCCCTTGTTTTTCTAAATTTATCTGAGAAAGTTTTTTTCTTACTGAGAACAATAGTTTCAAAACTTGTTATGTTTATGTTTTTAGATATTTTATATAAAAAATAATAAAGCCAGGAGTGGTAGCAGATGCTTGTAATCCTAGTACTTGGGAGACTGAGACAGGAGGATAGCAGGTGAACAGCCAGCCTCAGCAACTTGTGAGGCCCTGCACAACTTAGTGAAACCCTGTTTCAAAATAAAGAATAAAATAGAGCTGGGGTGTAGCTTGAAGATAGAATGCTTCTGAGTTAGATCAACAGCACTTCAAATATAAATAAATAAATGAGAAATTTAAATATATTTAGTCTTATTTTTTTGTACTGGAGGCGGAGCCCAGGGGCATTTTTTCCTCTGAGCTATACCCCCAGGTTTATTTCAAAACAGTGTCCTGCTAAGTTGCTGAGGCTGGCCTTGAATCTGTAGTTCTCCTGTCCTAGCTTCCCAAGTACTAGAATTACAGGCATGTTCCACCACTACTCCTGGCCCCAAATATATATATAATTTTGTGTGTGTGCGTGGTACTGGGGATGAAACCCAAGGGCATTGTACCTCAAAGCTATACCCTCAGCCCTATTTTTTTAGTCTTTTGTAATTTTGAAACAGGGTTTCACTGAGTTGCAAATGCTCTTGCTAAGTAGCTGAGGCTGTCCATGAACAGTGATCATCTGGTATCAGCTTCCTGAATGCTGAAATCACAAGCATGCGCCACCATGCCTGACTCCAAATATGTTTTAAAGTAAATCTAATTCTCAGGATTAAGAAAGGATTTATTCAAACCTCAACTTTCAAAACCTGATCTACTTCTAAATTGTTTCCTTCCATGGCACACTAATAACAGGACGAGAATATCAGTCATACACATTTTTGACAAAAACTATTGTTCAAAAGTAAAAGGATTATAATATTTGTGTTCCAGAGCTTCTTTGTCTTTCATATTCATTTTATGTAGATATCATTAGAAAAAATATCTATGTTCTCTCATGCAAAGCAAAGCTGGTTTAGAAGTTTTGTGAAAGTTTTAGTGTATTACAGTCTTAGAATAAAAAAATAAAAATCTAAGCATCTGTAATTTTGTTATATTGGTCCTGGTCAGAAGGAAGGTTGCTAGGCCATTACATTTGCGTAATACACAATTAGACCTCTGCACGGCTGATTTATACTCAGGTAAGATAAGCTGTCATGGCGACACTTCTCAATGAATACGTGTCCTTTGCCATACTAACTGTCTGGACTCAGTTTGACAATCATTTTAGATTTATTTGAGTAAATAAACTTGATATAATTCCCATACAAACCTTAATGTATTTGTGAAAGCCTCATTCTCCACTGGGAGGGTCTCTCCTTGGGTGATAGGCATCTTAGTCAAAGACAAAATATTTATTCAGATTAATTTATAATTGAAAGGTAATGTTGAGTGTCAGCTTATGAGCCAAAACTATGTAGATTATGAATTATTTCTTTTTGTACTTGAGACTTTTTGTTTTGTTTTGTGGGTGGTACTGGGATTGAACCCATGGGTATTCTACCTCTGAGCCCTATTTTATTGTTTGTTTTTTTGAAATATGATCTTGCCAAGTTGCGGAGGGCCTTGTGTTGCTGAGGCTGACCATGAATTTGCAATCCTCTTGTCTCAGCCTCCAGGGTACTAGGATTACAAGCATGTGCTACCATGCCACACCATTTTTGAAACAGGATCTCACTAAATTGCTAAGGTCTCGCTAAGTTGTCCAGGCTCTCTCTTGAACATGCAATCTTCCTGTCTCAACCTCCCAAGTACTGGATTACAGGCATACTCCATCATTTTCAGCTTACATTTTACTTTATACTTTTTTGTGGTGCTGGGGATGGAACCCAGGGGCATTCTACCTCCACGCTATACCTCCAGCCCTTTTTTTAATTCTTTATTTTGAAATAAGGTTTCACTAACTTGAGGAGGGACTCACTAAGTAGCTGAGGCTGGTTGAGAACCCAGATCCTCCTGTCTCAGCCTCCCAAGTACTGGGATTACAAGTGTGTGCCACCGTGACAGGATTATCTTACATTCTAGATTCAAGAACATTATTCATTTATTTAAAAAAAAATTAGCCATCATATGACTATCTTCATCTGTTACGAACGTCTTCAACTTCTCTCCTTCGTCAGATTTTTCTGCATACTTTTACATTCTTCATTCACTGATCAAGGACAAGAGGTACCTGTTCTTCTGTTTAAACAACTAGCACTTTGCTTATGTGATGAAACCTTCCTTACTCCAAGTACACATAAACACACATTTCCAACAAAAGTGTAATAGTATTTTACTAATTGGCAAAAAAAAAAATGCAGCTATTTATGGGAATAGATAGGGGTTCCCTACTCTGTGAGCAAAGAAAATTTCTCCCATGATTATTTATTTTTGGTTGTCCTGTAAACTGAACCCAGGGGTACTCTACCTTTGAGCTACATCCCTAGCCCTTTTTTGTTTGTTTTGAAACAAGGTTGTGGGGAGCCATTAAGGCTTTCTCCTAAAAGAGTATTTCTGACTCAGCTGACTGTCCTTTGCCCAGAGTCAACAAGGTTTGGGGTCATGGGAAGTTCAGAGTAAAAGATCTGGGACAAGATCAGATGGTGATGGCACGAGGGTACTGATTAACCTATCTGTAATATATGTGCTTTGGATTGGTCTTTATTGTATCCTGGTGGTGGTAGCACGAGGATATTGATTGACCTGTAACTGTACAAATACCTCTGGAAAAACAAACCCACCATCAGCCCAATACAGAATACTGACCCAGGAGTAGTTATCGACCAGTAGAGATATTGACCCAGGAGCAGGGGTCACCCAGTAGAGATAGGAGGCTGGAGGCCCCCCCCCCCGTGTTAGAATAAATTAAATATTCTGAGAATCAAATTCTTAGCGTTGAATTCTTCATCCTCACGTTTCTCTTCAGAACCCGTACTTTTGCCGGTTGGCTCCGGCACAAGGCCTTGCTAGGTTTCTGAGAGTCTTGCTGCACTGCTGAGGCTGTCCTCAATTGTGAGATCCTCCTGTTTCAATTTCCCAAGTACTGGGAATACAGGCATACACCACCATACCTGGCTTCTCCCATGACTTTTTATATTAGAAGTGTTGTAGATTCATTATTATATAGATGTTTAATCTCTGAAACTTATTTTAACATAATGATACTTTCCATTTTCCTTCCAGGGCCATTTATTAAATAATTGTCTTAGTTTTAAAATGAAATACTATAGACCAGGAAGCTTATTAACAACAGATATACAGTTCTGCAGGCTGGGAAGTTCAAGGTCAAGACACCAGCAGAGTTAGTGTCTGGTGCAGGCCCATTGTGGAAATAAGTCTTTTTTCTAAACCTCAAATAAGTGAAGGGGTAAGAAATCTTTCTGGTGTGTGTGTGTGTGTGTGTGTGTGTGCGCGCGCGCGTGTGTGTGTGTGTGTGTGTGTGTGTGTGTGTGTGTGTTTTACTGGGGACTGGACCCAGGGGAATTCTACCTCTGAGTTATACCCCAGCCCTATTATTTATTTATTTATTTATTTATTTATTTATTTATTTATTTATTGTTACTGGGAATTGAACCCAGGGGCATTCTACCTCTGAGAGAACCCCCCCACACCAGCTCTTTTTTTTTTTTTTTTTAAACAGGGTCTTTCTGGGTTCCTGAGAACCTCACTAAGTTTCTGAGGCTTGCCATGAACCTGTGATCCTCCTGTTTCAGCCTCCCAAGTACTGAGATTATAGGTGTATGCCCCTATATCCAGCTTTTCTTAAATCTTTTATGATACTAATCCTGTTCATTAAGATTCTTCTCTTATAACTTAATTAATTCTCAAAGGAATTAATTTGAAGGCTAGAATTTCATAATCCATAAATGTTGGGGGTATATAAATCTTCATTCATCATTTATACTGATTTGATCCTTAGCCCTATGGAGTTTGTTTATGGAAGCAGGCAAGAACAAATCAATTTAGAGCAGTTGCTACTGATGTAATGAAGATAAGCCCTACATATATCCATAAGTGAATCACTCAGTGTTTGCACTTTGATCTTGAAAAGGGGAGTGTAGGTGGGGAAGCAGGAAGAGAGGAAGGAGGTGAAAGGGGAGGGGAAAGAGAGAGAGAGAGAGAGAGAGAGAGAGAGAGAGAGAGAGAGTGTGTGTGTGTGTGTGTGTAGTACAGAAACACTATAGTAGAGTTAATGGGTTCTATTTACTCTACCAAATAATATCAAGAAAACACTGGGCTCATTGCTTAATCCAGATTTCAGATTTTGCAGCATGAGATGGGGATATGATAAGGGATTATTGTGAATATAAATGCTATGCCAGCTCATGGTAAATGCTATTATCCTTAAAACCTTTTTTTCTTGACCCTCTAAATTTGGGTTAGGTAAAGCTTCTTACCTCTTAACTTCCTCTTTTTCAAAATGGAATTTTCAGACTATATATATAATCTGAGTTTGGGTTTGGGATTTGAGAGTGTTGAATGGGTGAGGAAGACTTCACAACTCTGAAAAACTGGTGATAAAATAGCCCATCTCTGCCTGAATATCCAAGTCTAGGAGACGTCAATGCTGAGTACTAAAATAAGGAGAGAAGGTGGATAAAGAGTATCTCTCGGGAGCTGCTGCTGTGATGTAAGTGGTAAGCCTTGTTGTTCCAAGGCTCATAGAGTAAGAACAGCCCTAAAGCTGGGGGAAGCCAAAAGAGGCAGTGTGTACTTGCTGACCATGCAAGGTCATGCCAACTTCTAGAATCTGGCTGGCTGCCCAAGGTCTGTATGCAGGACTTATTTCAATCAATGCTTCAGGCTAGGTCCAGTCTACAAGTTAAAAGTGAATCTCTTTGTTCCTTTCAATATACCTACAGGGCGGAAAATAACACCAAGAAATCCTAGGGATTTTCTTTGATTATTCAGAGGAAGAAAGATCTAGTTCAGATTTTGAATAGAAATATTCACATATAACTAATGAGATATCTTGGGGATGAGATCCAAGTCTAAATATCAAATTCACTTATGTTTCATATACAACTTATACATATAGCTGAAGGTAATTTAATATAATTCTTATGGTTATATTAATTTATATGTATATTTATGGTTATATTAATTATAAATTAATGTAAATATTATGAAATATAAGTATCGTTACATTATGAATATTAATTTGTTCATTTATACTGCACCTGCATTTTTACTCTGACCTGTCACATGAGACCGGATGTGGAATGTTCCACTTGTGGGATCATGGTGACACCCAAGATGTTTTGAATTTTAGAGCATTTCAAATGTTTAGATTAGGGATGCTCAACCTGTAGTAGTTTTCTTTTAATAGCCAAAGAAAGATAGGCATTAAATAATATTTGCATTGTGAATTTTTGCTCAGCCACTTCTGCATAAAATTCCAGGTGAAATTTCATGAAATTTATGCTATAGTATGTCACCTCTGCAGCTAAAGAAAATTCTAGTACAATGTTACCTTCCTAGATAGATGGTCAAAGAGTTGATAAACCATGTCTCCTTTTCTTAATTTAAAACTATTTATCTTCTAGGATATTTAACAAGATATCTTTATAATCTTTAAAACTAAGTATAAATTTGAAGTAGCTGTGTTTGGAGATTTACTCGAACAATAATAATACAGTCTTCTGTGAATCTTCATTTCACTGAACAAGTAATACACACACACACACACACACACACACACGAGAGAGAGAGAGAGAGAGAGAGAGAGAGAGAGAGAGAGAGAGAGAGAGAGAGAGAGAGAGAACTTGATCTACTCTAGTGAGGTGTGGACTTGCTTTAGAAATCACCTTTCTCCCCGTGCACCGTTGCAAAATTAGAGCTCTATTAGAAACATACTTGGCCTTCAATAATTGAATTGCAATGAGGAAAAATACAGTTCATGGCTTTTTTTTAAATACCTCTGAACTTTTTTCCTACTACAGAAGCAACTTCTTGGTCTCCAGGGACAGTGGTCAAGCCCTCATTATTCCATTAAGCTCATGTCCTATTCTTACGAGGCCAGATTCTAGAATTTAAATAAGAATGGAGGGAAGGGATGAACTCAGGTATCTTCATTATTTACTTAGCTCTCAAAAAAAAAATTTTTATGCTATTTGTTAAACCACACTTTGTTCACAAGTAATGTCATTGCTGGCAAGTACAGAACTTTAATACAAGAGCAGCAAATAATTGGCTCTCTCTATAAAACTAGTGTTAGTTGAGAGTTCTAAACATGGTCTCTCACACTCAAATTTATAGAACAAGTATTCTTTATTTCAAACAAGCATTTTACTGAAGGTAACCAGAATAAACCTTACTCTATTTGGACACACACTTGCATACAGATTCTCTTTGGCAGATAACAGAAACTGGGGAAAAGTTTACTATGGGCGGGGTGTACATTTCCTAACACTTTAAGGAAGGTCATGATAAAAGCAGGCTTCAGATCAAACTCTGTCACTTATGCAGACATTTACTAAGCATCTATTTGTAATTGCTCACAAAACAGTTTGTACGATGTGATAAAAATTCCTCTCCTTTTTTTAAACTTTTAATTTAATTTAATTTTCTTAGTGCTGGTGATTGAACCCAAGTATATTCTATCAAGATATACCCCCAGTCCTATTTTATTTATTTATTTATTTATTTTATTTATTTATTTTTTTTTAAATTTTATTTTATTGGTGCACTGTATTCATACATCATAGTGGGATACAAACTTTTGTAGACATAAATGCACACATCGCCCAGTCAGCCCCCACCCGATCCCCACCCCATTCTCTCCCCATCCCTCCTTCCCATGCTTGGCTTAGTGGTTGACATCTAGTATTATAGCAATTTATCCAAAATTAAAAATGATAATCTCACATAACAGTTTCATTTGTCTGATACCAAGCTTTTGATGATTTAAAGATAACATTTCAATATTTCTTTTTGCTTTCTTTCTTACCAGAGCATATTTTTTTCTGTTTTTTTTTTAGGTGAAACTATCATATATTTATATATTTATTTTTCAGAAAAAAATCTATCCTAATATGGAATATGAATTCTAGATACCCAAAACGATCTTGAAAAAAAACAAAGCTAGAAGATATATATTTTCTGATTTCAAACCATATAAAGCTACAATAATTGAAACAGTGTAGTACTGTTCTAAAGGCAGATATATAAACCATTGGAGTTAAATACAAGCCTAGAGCTAAATTCTTCCCTATATTGTCAAGTTATTTTTGACAAGGTTTCCACGAACATTTGGTGGTGGAAGTAATAATCTTTTAACTAAATATTGTTGAAAAATAATAATTACATGGAAAAGAATAAAATTGGACCCTTACCTAATCCCACATACAAGTATTAACTCAAAATAGATAAAAGACCTAAATATAAATCTTAAGACTATAAACTTTTAGAAGAAAATCTGGGTCATAAAACCTCACAACATTGAAATTGGCAGTGATTTCTTGGATATGATTTCAATGGCACAGGCAACAAAAGAATATACAAACTCCCTAAAAAATAAAAAAAAAATATTGTATATCCAAAGACAATGTAAACAGAGTTAAAAGTTACTAACAGAATTGGATAAAATATTTCCAAATGCTATATCTGAAGGTATATTAATATTCCAACTAGAAATCCTAAAAATTAACAACAATAAAGGCAAACAATACAATTTGGAGATAGGTAAAAGACTAACATAAATAATGAATCTCCACAGATAACCAATTTTAGTTGTCTGTTGGATGGAAAATCTTGTTTCTCTGGTTCTGGTGAGTGTTACCTATTTCTTCTTTGTAGTTAATCTGTTTGAGTATTTTCCCTAGTGCTGGTTTTGAAGACATAAATTCCTTCAGTTTCTGTTTGTCATGGAAGCTTCTTATTTTTCCATCTAATTTGATAGAAAGTTTTGCTGGGTAGGACATTTTTGGCTGGAAGTTGTTTTCTTTCAGAGTTTGGAATATGTTACTCCAAGCCCTTCTGGCTCTCATGACTTGGTTTGGGAAGTTGGAGTGATTCTAATTGGTTTGCCTCTGAATGTCACTTGGCCCTTTGTTTTTGTTGCCTTTAAGATTCTCTGCTTGGCTTCCACATTGGTCATTTTGACAATTATGTGGCGTGGGGATCCTCTTCTCCGATCCTGTCTAAAGGGAGTTCTATAAGTTTCCTGGATCTGTGTATCAACCTCTTGCTCTATATTTGGAAAATTTTCTGCTATTACTTCCTTGAAGAGATTGTTGATCCCTTTGGTTTCACTTTCTTTTCCCTCCTCTATTCCAATTATTCTTAGGTTAGCTCTCTTAAGAAGGGCCCATATTTCTTCAATGTCAGATTCCTGCTGTCGGATATTTTTTTCTAGATTAGAAACTATGCGTTCATTTTTGGATTGCTCATCTTCTAAGAGCGAGATTCTGTTCTCCATGTGGTCTAATCGGTTGTTTGTGCTTTGAATTGAGGCCTTTACTTCATTAATTGCATCCTTTATCTCTTTTTGGCTCTCTCTGAGTTCTTTTCGAAGCACCTCTATTATTTCTACAGTTATTTTCCTGATTTGATCTTCTAGAAATCTCTGATTTTCTGTTTTATCGGGTTCTGATGTTGTGGGGTTGTGCATATTCATTACTCCAGTGTTATTCCTCTTTCCCATGATTTCGGAAGTTTGGGCCTTCTCTGGGTTCTTCCCTTGGGTCACTATGGCTTCACTTAAGGCGCTCTGGATCTCGAGTCTGTATTATCTCAGACCCCACTACTTCTTTACTGGGTTGTATCACAGAGTCTCCGACCCAGGGAGTCGATAGAGGCTGCTTTAAACTATGGGGGGTGCCAGGTTGCACGTTCTCCTATGGTGTGATATCTCTGCCACCACCACTCCCTCACTGGGTCAAGTCCCAGGAGGTACAGTACTGGGATTTCTCCTCTGTGGCCCGCAATTTGACTCACTGTTCTTGAGTACGCAGATGTAGCTGTACTGGACTCATTGAATTCACTGCTGCTGCCGCCGCCGGTAACAATATGGCGCCGCTGCTACGCCCTCGGCCGTGAGGCTGGCGTATTTTTTCTTCTCTGGTTTTGATTTCCACTCTGAATCCCTGCAGCGTGTGCTGAGCTCGATCACTGGGAGCTTTAAATGCTCTCTGCGCCGAAAGATCCCGCCTGGCTGTTCCGCAGCGGCTCACCTCAGCTTGCTGTAGCCGTCTGTTGAGTTCGCCACTGCCGCCGGCAGTATGGCGCTGCTGCCGCGTCCTCGGGCGCGTGTGTCTCCTCTGTGGCCCTGAGCTCTGTTCTCAGTCCGCTTTCTCTCTGGAGCCTGGTGGTTTTTTTGTTTTTCTGGTGATGGTGTTTTCTGGCTATGAAAGGCACTGGTTTTGTGGTAATGGAGACTGGTTGTTAGCGGGGCTCTTAAGCCCCGCTTTTCTCGGTCGCCATCTTCCCAGAAGTCCCCCCTATTTTATTTTTTATTTGGAAATAAGTTCTCACTAAATTGCTAAGAGCCTTGCTAAGTTGCTGAGGCTGGCCTAGAACCTGCGATTCTCCTGTCTCAGCTTCCCAAGTACTGGGGGTCACAGGTGTGTACCACCTTTGCCTAAAAATCCACTTGCAGCTAACCCAGCAGTACTCCATAGTCAGGATTCTATTACTCCTATAGCTGTCATTAGCAATGCAATGGATGGACACTGAACGTCTGAGGGTCAAGCTTTAGGTGCCAAGTGTGAAAATCATTTCTGAAATAGCTCAGCTACTCCTGATTTCACTGATTGTTCCTTTATTGGATCAGGGGATTGAACCCAGTCTGGTCCTTGCTAACCACATACACTTCCCCAATCTTGTTCCTGGTATCATGCCCTAATCTTGTATCTTGAAGGCCTCAGAATAACTCAGTGATATCTGATTCATTATGATAAACAAGTCATTAGTTTTACCAGTTAAGAACATATTTCTGATATGTACTTTGCTATTGAGTAAGGCATATGGATTTGTTTACATACCCATTGAAATATGGAAGCCAGAGGCACTGGATGAAACTGGGCACAGAAGGATGCAGTAATTTTCCCTTCAGCTACAAAACTAGTTCTTTTTTTGTGTGTGGTACTAGGGATTGAATTTAGGGGCATTCTGCCTCTGAGCAATCCTCAGCCCTGTTTTATTTTTTATTTTGAATCAAGGTCTCACTAAGTTGCAGAGGGCCTCACTAAATCACTGTCTGGCCATGAACCTGCAATGCTCCTGCCTCACCCTCCCACATACTAGGATTACAAGCATGTGCCACCACGCCCAGGTTCATACAGCTAGTTCATGGCCCAGCTGGTTTGATTACTCATTGCACAGTGATCAGCCTGTGTCTTTCCTCTTGTATTGGTATGTTCACTAGGAACAACTTCACTGAACTTTGGGTAGAATTAAAAGAGGTAGGCTGTAATTGAACTATAGATGAGAAAAAAAGAAAATCTGTGCAGTAAGAAACTGCTCAGAGTCCTAACAGCAGAATGCAGGAAGCTGTTCATAACTAAAGGCATCTACTTTTAGAAAGGTAATGTTAAATCATCACTTATCAATGGATTAATCCATTGATAGCTGAAAGGACTACTGGAAGAGAGTAGAAACTAGACAGGGGGGTAGATGGAAGAAGTAGGTCACTGGGGGTGTGTCTTGGAAAGATATTTCTTGTCCCAGCCCCTCTCTCTTTTTCTCTGCTTCCTGGATGCTATAATTTGAACAATTTTACGCCTCCTTGCCCTTCTGCCTTGATGTTCTGCTTCATCTCAGGCCCAAAGAAACAAAGCCAGTGGACCATGGATCAAAACCCCTGAAACCGTGAGCCAAAACAAATGTTTTCACTGGACACACTTTTACACACCAGTAATCCTAGCAACTACGGAGGCTGAGGCAGGAGGATAGCAAATTTAATGCCAGTATTGGCAACTTAGCAAAACCCTGTCTCAAAATAAAAGAAAAAAGGTCTGGGGATATAGCTCAGTGGTAGAGAGCCCCTGGTTTCAATCCTCAATTCCACTAAATAAATGAGTAAAATCTTTTTTCCCCCTGTAAGTTTTTTTTTGTTGTTGTTGTTATTTGCCACCAAGATGAAAAGCTAACACAGATATCAGTACTGCAAAAACAAAAACAAAAACAAAAAATAAATAAAGAAAGAAAGATTAAGTGACAGTTTAGAATGTAAAATGCTGAAAAGCATTAAAAAATATTGGCAAATTGCCTCCATCTCTAATCTATTTCTTGGTAAATCAACTGAGGTAAACACCTCTTGAAACATTTTATCTTCCTGTGTTAGTTTCCTGTCGCTGCCCTAACAAATTGCTATGAATTTGGTGGCTTAACACAAGACAAGTTTATTGTCTTTAACTTCTGGAAGTCAGAAGTCTGAAATCAATTAAATTGGATCTTCTAGGGAAGGAAGCATCTCCATTCCCTTGTATTTTCAAATTCTTGAAGTGGCTTACACTTCTCGGCTCATGACTTCCCCTCTGTTTCTGTCTCCACACTTGCTACTAACCCTAATCTTCCTACCAGCCTCTTAAAAGGATTCGTGTGATTACCTTGAGTCCACCTGAAATCCAGGATAAGCTCACCACCTCATGACCCTTAACTCAATAACATTTGCAAAGTACTATTTTACCATGTAAATGAACACATTCACAAATGCTAGAGGTGCACACATGGACATGTTTAGGGAATCGTTATTCAGCCTACCACATTTCCTTCATATACAGTTTTAAGAATACAAGACTCCAATTCCTGAGGAGCAAGTAAGAATCTATGTGAAGGAAGCATTTAACACAGGGTCTGATACAATCAGTAGCAATGACATGCTAGCTATGGTGTGTGTGTGTGTGTGTGTGTGTGTGTGTGTGTGTGTGTGTGTTTAACTAGGGTTTTAACCCAAGGGCATTCTACCTCCCAGCTACACTCCTAGGCCTCTTTTTTATTTTTTATTTTTTAAACAGCATCTCACAAAGTTGCTGAAACTGTCCTTGTACCTGCCATCTTCCTGTCTCAGATTCTCAAGTACTAGGTTTGCAGGCATGTGCCACCATGCCTGGCTTAGCTATATTTTTTAATTTGTGAATTTATGTATTGAATAAATTCAATAAACAGCTAAGCAATAACAGGCAAATACAAACATTATAGGGATTTTAGATTTTTCAAAAAAGTAAATGCTTATTAATTAAGGATAAAATACATTGTATTTTATCCTTTTCCAAAATACGGAACTTTTCCAAAATATGGACTGGATTCCAACAAAATAATTTAATAAATAAGGCACAACGTTTAATGAGGCAAAATTCACATAGTTAATGTAAAGTTACATTCTTATGTGTGTCCTGGGGGAAAAAGGGAGGTACTAGAATGGAAATAGATTAAATATTCTTTCTAGAAAGTAACATAAATATGATATAATAAGCTGTATCTCATCCTGAGAATACAGTTTACTGCTAAGTCATGTTACTGAATTACACTTATTTTACAGTCGTTTTAGCTACCTATATATTTATAAAGATATTCCTAATTCATAAGATTCCTGGAAGCCCTTCTACCTCCGGGCTACACTCCCAGACCTATTTTATATTTTATTTGGAAACAGGGTCTCTTAAGCCAGCATGGCTGGCTTCGAACCTGCACGATCCTCCTGTTTCTGCCTCCCAAGCGTGGGGATTACAAGCGTGCACCACCACGCCAGGCATCTTTGTTGATATTTAAAAGTCTCAAACTTATAAAAAGTTAAAATACTGATTATTCTAAACTTTTCTCCCATTATGTTTTTGCTTCTTATTAATACAAAACGGCCAACAAACCTCAACAGAAGTCTACAGGATTGTAAAAAAGACTACTGAAATTAATATTCTTCCTCAGTAATAAACCAATTTTTTTTTTTTTTTTTTTTTTTTTGGTGGTGGTACTGGGGTTCCTGGAAGCCCTTCTACCTCCGGGATACACTCCCACGGGCTACACTCCCAGACCTATTTTTTTTAACATTTTTATGTGGAAACAGAGTCTCTTAAGCCAGCGAGGCTGGCTTCGAACCAGCGCGATCCTCCTGTCTCAGCCTCCCAAGCGCGGGGATTACAAGCGTGCGCCACCACGCCCGGCTTTTTTTTTTTTTTTTTTTTTGGTGGTACTGGGGGTGGAACCCAGGGGCTTTTCTACCTCTGAGCTATACTCCCAGACCTATTTTATACTTTATTTGGAAACAGGGGATTACTAAATTGCTGAAAGCCTCACTAAGTAGCTGAGGCTGGCTTCTAACCTGTATGATCCTCCTGTCTTAGTCTCCCACACACAGAGATGACAAGTGTGCGCCACCATGCCCGGCTTAACAAACCAATTTTAACCATTTAAATTAGTGAAAGGATCCTCTTAAATACCAATTGTAAGCAGAATATAATCCTAATACTTGGGAGGCAGAGGCAGGAGGATCCTCGCTCCGTCCAAGGCCAGTATAGGTAGTGAGATCATGTTTTAAAATAAAAAAGGTTGGGGATATAGATTGGATATCAAATGCCCCTGGGTTAAATCCCCAATACTACATAAAGAAAAGGAAAAAAAAGTAAAATTGTATCTGGTACCATCAAAGGCTAATAATTTAGTTCCTAGCCAACTTCCTGTTTATAGCATTATATGAAGATAATATTATTATGAGGCCTAGCATATTTTGCCACTGTTTTTTTTTGTAATATGAGTTAAAGGGTGATGTGTTTTAGTGTTTTTGATGTAAATACCTCTGTTCCCTGTTTTTCTTGATCCATTTTTACTAAGAATTAATATGAAGATAGCAATTTAGTAACAGCCATTACACATTATTGAACACTCACAGGCTAATACTGATTTGAGTGCTGCTAGACTCGTACTAACTTTCGTTAATTCTCAATAATCCATGTAAGGGACAGTATTTAATCTAGTATACATATTAAAAAGTCCATTAACTTAGTGAAGCTTATTTATATACTGTCATAGCAGAAGGCCACAGCAGAAAGACTGTCTGCATTCCCCAGAACTTATTTTCTTCCTTTGGCTGTGAATGAATTGTATAAAACTGTTTTATTAAAAATTCTAGCTAGTGAAAAAAAAGATAAGATTGGCATTGGTATTGTAAAAAAACATGCTAAATTGGTTAATATTCAGCTATGATATTTTTAAAGATTTATCTTTTATAAAACAGATTTTTTTGAGGTACTAGGGATGGAACCCAGGGGCATTCTACCTCCGAGCTCCACCCCTAGCCCTATTTTTTATCCTTTATTTATTTTATATTTATAATAATAATAATAATAATAATTATTATTATTATTATTATTATTATTTTGGTGGTACTGGGGTTCCTGGAAGCCCTTCTACTTCCGGGCTACACTCCCAGTACCTATTTTTATACTTTATTATTTGGAAACAGGGTGTCTTAAGCCAGCGTGGCTGCCTTCGAACCTACGCGATCCTCCTGTCTCCGCCTCCCAAGCGAGGGGATTACAAGCTTGCGCCACCACGCCCGGCATCCTTTATTTATTTTTATTTATTTATTTATTTATTTATTTATTTATTTATTTATTTATTTATTTTTGGTGGGTCTGAGGATGGAACCCAGAGGCATTCTACCTCCGACCTACACCCCCTGCCCTATTAAAAAAAAAAATATCCGTTATTTTTTTGAAACAGGGTCTTACTGAGTTGCAAAGGGCCTCACTAAGTAGGTAAGGCTGTCTTTGAATTGTGATCCTCCTGTCTCAGCCTCCCAAATGCTGAGGTGACAAGGGTGTGGCACCACGCCTGGCTTCTAATAGGTTTTTGATAAGTCAACATCATCTTGTTTTGTTCATTGCCACATTTGTCTTCCTGTGGCAGTGTTCAATGAATACTTACTGCCTGAGTGACTTAATACCGAATGTTTATAGTCGGTGCATATTATTTTTTCCTATATTTTACCCTTTTCTGTTTTATGTAGGTGTCATTTCAGTTAATAACCTGTAATAGCCAGAAATCCTGCTATTTTGTTTATATTATATTAAGCATTTTCTGAAGTCCCCTACACCTACCAGAAGGTTAAATACGTAGAAGTTCCTTCTTAAATGATTATCACTTATTACAAAATCATCTTTAGGTTATAAATAAAATAACCTTATAAAATGGTCTAATAAATATATTATTTATTTTTTTCCTTGATGCCTTTGGCAAGTCTTACAGTTCCATATAGGAGGAATACTCAGCATGTAGTACAAAAAATAGCATATTCAGAAAAACCACTTTAAAAAGAAGGCCTGCTTCCCAGATGACTCTCCGAAGGATATTGCCTTAACGTATTTTCTACAAAACAGAAACTGATCTTTTGCCTTCAGAATCCTTAAATCTCATTTGATCAGTATTGCATGTGGATCTATTTGCAAGTGATAGGATCATATTAGTCAAGTTTGTAGAAATGATGTACAAAATTAGCATGCCAAATTATAAATTCACAAAGAGAAATAGAATTGTCACAAAGGTAAAATAATTTGGATAGCATAATCAGCACATTCTGTTTTTAGGCAGATCTTCTGGGAAGCCAAATTGTGATCATAAGGTTGCCTACGGAGCATGAATTCTGAAAAGGAGTTGTTATATAACTTGAATATTGTATGGCTTCAGGTTACAACACTCTTGGTAGGGCTAGACTTACAGAGAGAACCATTACTCAGACAGTTCATTGGCCAACTTCCTACTTCTCTGTACTCTGACATGATGGGCACTCCACTCCAATTCTGACTTTCTTTTTTGTGTGCTTTTACTGCTGGCCAGTTCTTTCCTTTTAAATAATGCAGTATTTTGAATAATGCAAGTTGGATGAAAGTGGAATTATAAAAATAATTTTATAACAGAAAATAGGCCTCCAAATTATCCTTAGCTTTTGAAAAATAATAAGCTTTGCTTATATGCATCTCCTATACAAAAAGGAGCAGAAAGAGAATGGCTGCTTTGGTGTGGAAGTTTTCCAAAGAGAAAGTCACATCATTCCTATAAATAGTCTTCTGCTGTAGGACATCTTGGCAGAGCCAATACATCTAAAGTCTAACTAAGATAGGTGGCTCTCATGGAGAGAGAAAAAGAGATCTTTAGTAGACACTAGAGACCCAGATCAGCAAGTATGACTAATCATGCTTGTCCCTTTATTTAGAGGAACAAAACTTATATGTTTGTAACAGATCCATTGAAATAAGGATAAGAGAAATAAAATAGTCCTAGTACTTGGGAGTCTGACATAAAGAATCACAGGTTCTTTGCCATCCTCAGCAACTTAGAGAGACTCTGTTTCAAAATAAAAAATCAAAAGGGTTGAGGTATAGCTCAGAGGTATAATGGCCTTGTGTTCAACCCCCAGTTATCCCCTCAAATAAAATAAAGAGGTAGAAAGGAGACATAAGGGAGAACAAGAAAAATGTTACTTTAATATGGAAGCCTGTGAAAAGGTCTGTTGACCCTAAAGTCCCCGAGTAATATCTAAGTGACCCTGAGTAGTGGGGACTTTCTTTAGGGAAGTGTCTGTTTATCAGACAACAGGTCATAGAAAAGAGAAATCTCCTTGGGTTCTACTCAAGAGTACAATCTCCTCAGGCAACGTTAGCTGTCCTTGAACAATTTATACAAAATGGACACTTATTCAGACCTGGACAAGGACAGGAACATCCTAAATCACCTTGTGACTAAAGGACTGAGATCATCCTCATATGCCTCCTTCTGCCACCCTCCATGAAAGTCCCGTATAAAGAAGAGCACAGTACTCCCGAGTGGCTTCTCTCACTTTGAGGTGACCCACAATCTTCCTTGAATGTGTATTTCCAACTTTCCTAAGTAAATTTCTGTCTATGTCTCAGACTGGTGCGTGCTGCAATTCTTTTCTGTCACATAAGCCAAGGACCTTGTTGATACCCAGTTGGGGAATCACTTCTTCACCCGTGACAGAAGGAAAACAAAATCAATTTAAATGATCTAAAGACTAACTCAGTATACTCATAACTGATTTATGACTAGACTGCTTAACCAAAAAGAAATGTTCTGAACCCTAAGTATCAAACGAGTGTTATAGGACTTGATTTTCAAAGAAGTCTGCCTCAGAACTTTCACATTTCTTCTCAGGAAAATTATACGTACATATGATTTGAAAATCATGAATATATATTCAGAGAAACCAACCACTTGTCTTCTTGTCTCTGAGAGGCAAGGGCATTCACTCTCTGCCTTTGCGTGTGCATACCTTTTTTGTCATTAAGTAAATATTTGCTTATGCCTTCCTTTTCATGCACCCTAGAATTCTTTTCAGCAGCAAAAGTAAAAAAATCCCCCCAGGTCCAGCTGAAGTCTCATTCTTGTCTTTGGAAGGACCTTCTTAAATCCTGCTTGGTGACATTCCTTTGACAACCCAGATGGCACTATGAATTGGAGCAAGATTACAACTTTACTGAGTGCCTGTAATCTTCGACCTATGGATATTCCCTATTTGTTTTTCAGCACTGGAGAGATATTTTGTGAGGGTTAGCAAAAAGTCAAAAGATCAGGATTGAGAACTTTAGAGATAGAGGTTGGCATGCTCAGCAGACGTCAGGTTTGACAAGATATTATTACTTATGGGCATACATTTGGGGGCCAGAATAATAAGAGGTTAAGCACTAATTGCTTCTCCTTAAGTCTTACCATCCCCGACCCATGGATTTACTTGTAATGAACAGTTTGGAGTATATTTTTGAGTTTTCCATGCATTGATTCTATTGTTTATGACTTTTTTTTGTGTGTGGTACTGGGAATTTAACCAAGGGGCATTCTACCTCTGAGTTATACCCTCAAGCCCTATTTTACCTTTTTATTTGGAAAAAGGATCTCACAAAGTTGATGTAAGCCTCACTGGATTGCTGAGGCTTGCTTTAAACCTCCGATTCTCTTGTCTCAACCTCCTAAGTACCAGGATTACAGGTACACACCACCATGCCTGTCTTTATTAAACCTTTTAAAAGGTTGAATATTTGGATATCAAATAAGGTTTCTCCCCCAGACTAGTCAAAATTTCTCTTTCTGACAAAGAAGCAGTGTTACTGGCAGGTAGGCCAGGAATCCTGGCTGGATCCTGACTGACCAGGTTCAGCTGCCTGCTCACATAAGCAGTAGATAAATATTGGAAAAATGAAAAAAAATATGCAATTTGATCAAACTGGGGAAAAGCAGCTAGATTGCTTTCTACCAGTTCCACAGAAGCAGTTACAATTGATAGAAACAAAAACTCTGGTGATATACATAGGTACAGTTAGCTAGACGATGCTAGCCAGAGAACATGCCAGTGGTACCCAGATGGCCAGGGGACAGTTTTTATTCTCAGCATGAGGTAGTTCAGGAACTCCCTGTTTTGGTGGAACATGCGAAGAGTACCAGGAAATCTTGAGGAAAAATAACCACCTTTCCAAATCTACAAGCTAAAGAAATTGTACATCTTTTGGTCCCAGGAATTCTGTCAATACCAGTCATAACACAAGTCTCAACAGAAAGGGGTCCTGGAGGTTCAACCAAGGAAAATAATTTAGTCATTGTGTCCAAGAGAAAAATTAATAAACTTACCTGCTATGTTAAGAATTACCTGAGGCTCCTCAATATTTTTCCCCCCACCAGCAGTCTGAAGAAGTCCTCCTGGAAAGGCCTCAGGTATCTTTAGTCCTCAAGACGAACCATCTCTGTAATTGATGGCCCCTCCTTCCTTCAGAGGGGACATTCTCACCCCTAATCATTTCCTCCTTTGCAGAGTGAGCAAAGTCCTGGTGGTTTAGGGCAAAGCATAGGCCAGGCAACATTTGCGTGATCTATTAACTCTTTTTTTGTATGTGTGGTACTGGGAATTGAACCTAGGGACATTCTATCTCTGAGCTATACTCCCAGGCCCTGTTATTTATTTTTTATTTTGAAACAGAGTCTCACTAAGTTGCAGAGGGCCTCAGTAAGTTGCTAAGGCTAACCTTGAACCTGTGATCCTCCTGTTTCAGCCTCCCAAGTACTGGGATTATAGGCATGTGTCACTATGCCGACTCTATTAACTTTTTTTGTGGTACTAGAGATGAAACGCAGGGGCATTCTAACTCTTAGTTACACCCCCAGCCCTACTTTTTATTTTTTATTTTGAAACAGGGTCTCACTGAGTAGCAAAGGACCTCACTAAGTAGCCGAGGCTGTCTACGAATTGTGATCCCCCGGTCTCCGCCTCCTGAATGCTGGGATTACAAGCATGTGCCACCACGTCTGGTTTTTATTAACTCTTAAGGATGTCAAATTGTTAGGGCTACTGACAAGTGGAACAGGAGACGGTTTTTAAGGTACTAGTAATTAAATTGTAATCTAGAAAGCTGGAATTTTACAACATCCAGTTAATATAGTTGAGGGCAGATGCAATATTTTGTTGCTTTTTTCAGTCCAGAACAGCCAGGGATGAAAGGGAAAGGGACGCATGAATGAACTTTTTTTTTTTTTTTTTTTTTTTTTTGGTATGTGGGTCTGGGATGAAACCCAGGAGCATTCAATCCCCGAACTACACCCCCTGCCCTATTTTTTGAATGAATGAACATTCTTGAATGACTAATTCTTGGTTTATAATCTTCAGGTTGTCAAAGACACAGTCCATAGATAGCAATCAGAAGCTCTGAGAGAAAGGGTAGTCAAAATAACTACCTTTGAAATCTATAATAAATAGATTTCAAAACATTGCAAATAGAATGGAGATTTGAATGGGTAAATGGGAAAATGGCCTTTTGTTATTTTTGTAACAACTTACTAAACAGGAAGAATTAACTAAGCTTCTGAAAGACTTGGTTCCAACTGCTTTCCCCAAAAGTGGATCATCAAGAAGTGTAACCAGCATGGTGGTGCACGCTTGTAATCCCCGTGCTTGGGAGGCGGAGACAGGAGGATTATTCAGGTTCGAAGTCAGCCGCGCTAGCTTAAGAGACCCTGTTTCCAAATAAAAATATAATAAAATAGGTCTGGGAGTGTATCCTGGAGGTAGAAGGGTTTCCAGGAACTCCAGTAAAACACACACACACACACACACACACACACACACACACACACACACACAGTACCAATATGTTCTATTAAGGATGGTTAAGCAGGTTAATTATTTTTCAGATTTCTGTTTCTTAGAAAGTGTTATAATTTCTGTTGTTGTAAGCAAATACAGGCTGAGGTCTTTCAAATTACTGAGCCAGAGTGGTAAATTAGGAAAACACAGAATACAGGAATTCTCTAACTCTCTGTTGAAAAAGTAATGTCTAGATATCAATACTAAATACACCAAGTGACACAATATCCTCACTGGCCAGTTCAATGTGGAAGAGATCCTCTTTTATGCCCCTCACAAATGAAGAATGGACCACACATGTGGACTTCCTGTAGTAAAGTGCTCCCAAGGTGATATAAGAGCATTGGAAGGCTGGTCACTGATGTTTAGTACGGGATCAGTTCATGAGATTGATGGGATTACTATCATGCATTAAGAGCTTGACCGAGGCAATCTCCCAATACTTCTTCCTTTTGGAATGGAGGATGTTGATGGGCAATCATACGGCTTTGAGTATGGGTGGATCTACCTGTTGGGCCCTCTGGAGTTCATTTGGAGAGTGCCAATGCCTGTCATAGTCCTTACATCTTGGACAAAGGTAGCTTCTTCAGCCTCAAAGAAGTCGGGGTCATTTGGCAGCCACTGAAACTCTTTGACATCGTCTCTAAGTCCATTGCAGTTGCCTGCACACACACACACACACACACACACACACACACACACACACACTTACTTTTATTGGTGAATTGTAGTCTCAGTTCTGAGTGATAGGAACACACATGCACACAGCACTTGGTGAACCTCCCCCAGCTCTCTCCCTCCTCCCTCCCTTTTCACATACATGACACTAAAATTTGAAATTGGCAGTGGTAATTTCACATACGTACCTAATGTGAATGGAAGTGTTTCCTTCATTCTTACAATTCTTACCCTCCCCGAGGCCCTTTCCATTGCTCCACTGGGGTTAGCATTTTCTAGCAAGAAGACATCAGTAGCCTTACTGAAGCTGCCTAGTAGCTATCTACTCGGATCTCAGCTCCAGGTCACTGACTGTTGCTCTGGTTTGCCAGAAGAGAGTGTCATTTACATAGAATACAGTGGCACTGTGCAAGGGGAGAGGTGGTTGAGAGTACTGGCCAGAGCATCTTATTGTTATGTTTATAATTTTACAAATTAACCCAAAACTTAGGGTAAGCTCCTGTGTGCAAGGCCCAGGGTTCAGTCCTAAGCATGAAAAAAATTTCAAACATGGAACTAGGTATTTTGAGAAAGTAATTATATTCTAATCTTTTCTTAAATTAATTTATTTTTTAAATTGGTGCATTGTAGTCATATATCAATCACATTGGAGTACAAGACTTGAGAGGATATACAAGCACACATCATCCAATTAGCCCTCCTCCAGCCCCCATCCCATTCCCTCCCCCTCCCTCCATCCCATGCTTCTTTGGTGATTTACTTTGATACATTTGTTTATGTACCTCCTGCGTTTTAAAGAGGCTCCGTCCTCCAGTATTACATACCCTCTGATTGGTCACATTAGTTGCTTCACTATAGGGCCCTTTCTATAGCTCAACCTCTTCCTGTTGCCCTTTTCCTCCTACTTATTGCTGATTAAGAGAAGCGTCTGATTTATATTTTCTGCGATATTTCTCTGTGCATGCTGCGTTGCAAGTACCGATCCCACTCTTGATGGTCCCAGTAGTGGCCTGGCTACTCAGTGGACTGATCCAGACCTCGCTGGCTCAAGCAGCGGCCTTGCCTCATGGGAGGCCCCAGTTCTGGTCTCGCTGGCCCCTGCACCGGTCTAACCCCTAAGCTGGCTTTGGTCCCGGCCTTGGAGGCCGCAGGAGTGAACTTGCCTCACGCCAGGCTCCGATGCTGGCCATTGGCCCCTGCACCGGTCTAACCCCTTGGCAGGATTCCAATCCCGGCCTCGGAAGCCCCAGCACTGGCCTAGCCTCACGGCAGGCTCCAAAGCCAGCCTCGTTGGCCCCAGCACCAGCCTAACCCCTCGGCAGGTTCCGTTCCCGGGTTAGGAGGCCCCAGCACCGGCCATGTCTCACGGCAGGCTCCAATGCTGGCCTCGCCTCACGGCAGGCTCCGATGCCGGCCTTGCTGGCCCCAGCACCGGTCTAGCCCTTCGGCAGGTTGTTATCCTGGCCTCGGAGGCCCCAGTACCGGCCTTGCCTCACGGCAGGCTCCGATGCCGGCCTCACTGGCCCCAGCACCGGCCTAACCCCTCGGCAGGCTCTTATCCTGGCCTCGGAGGCCCCAGTACCGGCCTTGCCTCAAGGCAGGCTCTGATGGCAGCCTCGCTGGCCCCAGCACCGGCCTAACCCCCCAGCAGGCTCCGGTCCCGTCCTCGGAGGCCCCAGCACTGGCCTTGCCTCACGGCAGACTCCGATGCCGGCCTCGCTGACCCCAGCACCGGCCTAACCCCTCAGCAGGTTCCGGACCCGACCTCGGACGCCCCAGCACAAGCCTTGCCTCATGGCAGGCTCCAATGCCGGCCTCGCTGGCCCCAGCATTGGTCTAACCCCTCGGCAGGTTCCAATCCCGGCCACGGAGGCCTCAGTAGTGGCCTTGCCTCACAGCAAGCTCTGATGTCGGCCACTCGCCCCGGCGCCCGCCTAACCCCTCAGCAGGTTCCGATCACTGTCTCTGTGGTTATTATTTCAAAGGTTCCAGGTGTAATGTATCAGATCTCTGCCTCCCCTGAGTATTGGCCACTGGCACTGCCACTGCCTCCACCGTTTCAAATCCTTCCCAGGCTCTTTTTCCACTCTGAATGTTGTCCAGTGTTCCTAAGCATGCGTGATGGTAGCATTCGACATTTGGTGTAATTTCTCCAAAAAAATAAAGTTAGTAAGATCCGGTTTCTGCTTCTCCTGAATACAAGTCTCCACCACCATCGCAGAGAACTCTTTCAACACCGCATTTCTCCTTGGTCTCCGCTATACTCTCTCCTTACAGGTGATGTCTGAGATTCTTAACAATATAGAGAAATAGCAGTCCTCTTTCACGGCGAATTTTTCCATAAGTTCCAGTGCATTTAGATAAGTTTTGTCTGCATCTCCAGTGTCCTGGCATCCATAACGGCTTTCTTACCTCCTCTCCGATATTTTTCTTTATCTTTTTCTGTTCTGGGCCTGGTTTCTCCAGGGGTCTGGCGTGCTACTCGCAGTTCGGCCGGGGCCCAGAGTCCCGCGACCCGGGCCCCAGCTGGCGTGCCCCACGCGCGACCCCCGCCCAGAACCCAGCGTCTTACTGGGCCCGATTTCTCCAGGGGTCTGGCGTGCTAAGCGCAGTTCGGCCTGGGGCCCAGAGTCCCGCGACCTGGGCCCCATCTGGAGTGCCCCATGCGCGACCCCCGCCCCTATTCTAATCTTAATGAAGGGTTGTTTCCAAGAGTGCTTTAAAGTTGAGTCTGAGCTGCGTGTGGTGCCTCATGCCTGTAATCCCAGTTCTTGGGAGGCGGAGACAGGATTGCAGGTTCAAGGACAGACTCAGCAAATAGTGAGGCTCTCTGCAACTTAAGGAAACCCAGTTTTAAAAATAAAAAACAAGAGGGCTGGAGGTAGAATGCCCGTGGGTTCTATCTCTAGTACCTGCCCCCACAAACACACAAAGAAAAAGTTGAGTCTGGGTATAGTAAATTCATGGTTACAGTATCATGGATCATTTCATATATACAAAAAAGTGGATTCTGCCTACTTATACTAAAAATTCAGAATTTTGTTGGACTGGTGATACTCGCTTTACTTAACAGTCAGTTGGGATCTAATAATGTGCTGCCCAAAGCGTGTACAGGCTGAGTGTCCTCTCTTATTTCATACTCCCAACTTGCATGGTCTTTTTTGATTTTAATCAGGAGCTAAATAGCAGTTAGATTTGTAGAAAGCAAATAATGTGGATTTTGTTTCTGAATACAGAGGCAGAGACTCCTTCTTTTGAAATCTTTTGGGCTTATAAATATCTAATAATTAGGGTCAAGTAATTCAATTCCCTGAAACCTATTTCAAGAAGGGGATGTGCATTTTTTAGGGGGGGGGGAAAGAAATCCATATATGCCTCATTCAGTTTTCTTCTTCCATTTAGAATCACTGTAATTATGCTAGTGGTCTAATTTTTCCCATTGTTCTAGGAGTAGGAAAGTTACATCAAATAGGACAACTCTAAAATGTCTAAATTTGCAAAAGAGGGAGCAGAATCATGGACTCAGTGGCACTTTTTTCCAAAGAGATGCTCTTTGTTGTACATGGCTCTTCAGTCTCTAACAAAAGAGGAACGAGAGGCTGGAAGGATGGGGGTTTATTCTTTCTTGTCTTTCCTAAGAAATACTAAATACATGTTAGGATTCTGTGATATAGCCAGGCACGGTGGTCCATGCATGTAATCCCAGTACTGGAAGCCTGAGTTTGGAGGATCACAGGTTCACGGACGGCCTCAGGTACTTAGTGAGGTTCTCTGCAACTAAGTAAGATCCTGTTTCAAAAATAAAGAATAAAAAAATAGGGCTGGGGGGGTATAGCTAAGAGGTAGCATGCCCCTGGATTCAATTGCCAGTACCTCAAAAAATGCAGCCAAACAAATAGCCCCCCAAAACAAAACAAAAAACAAAACCAAATAATAATAACAACAAACCGAAAACAACATAAACCCCCCAAAAACAAAAAGAGAAGCTTCAAACAGATATTTCTCCCAAATCCCTCAGAAATAGCTAACTTGTTGATACTGTCAGTTTAGACTTCAAAGCTCCAGACTGTGAGACAAAATAATTTGTTTTTTTTAAGTCACCAAGTTTGTGTTGTTATGGAAGCTCTCGTAAACTAATATACTTAATTTGCTAATTTGTGTATCACATGCCAAAGGAGTATTATCCAATTTCAAAAATAAAAACAAAATAGGGCTGGATGTGTAGATTGGAGATAGGATATTCCCAGGTTCAATCCCCGGTATCACAAAACGAAAAAAAAAAAAATTGTTTTTTCTATTTTGAAACAGAGCCTTGCTAAGTAGCTGAGGCTGATCTTGAATCTGTGATCCTCCTGTCTCAGCCTCCTAAGTACTAATATCACAAGAGTGTCCATTTGTGCCTGGCTATGAATTTATTTGATCGCAGCTGCTCCAAGCTTCTGTTAATTCTTTCTTGATTTCTTTAGATTTTAAAGATTGGGAAACACCCACTGTCTGTCCATCTGTTTGTCCCCTAGGAATGTTCTGTTCTATTGTCTGTCTCCACAGGTCTCTGCAGGTCAGGTCTCCCTGGTTAATCATCCCACCTTGCTTCTCATTATAGTACGTATGCCTGTCTTGCTCTTTGTGTTAATTATTCCCATATGGCCACTATTAATGTAAAAGCATATGCTCTCTATTGTTATGAAGGATCATGGCTCTGTAATGGAATCTCTTGTTATCAATCCTGGCCTCCAGTAGATGCATGCCAATGAACTTCTTAATGACTCCAATTCCCCTCTGAAAGTCATTCTTTATCATTTTCATGAGCTGATCATCCTTCAGTACTCCTGCGTTGCTTTTCTAGCCTTACAGAACATGTCCATTTTAGCAGACCAGTTGCTGAGACCTGTTGATGCCTCTTCCCACTGTCTGCTTTGTCGGTTCTGGCTTTTCTTTCTCACTCAGTGTGGCCAACTGCTTCCTCCAAGCCACCTGAAAATATCCTAGCAGCATATTATTACCATTTCCTGAGATCTTTTGTAGGGCATTAAACATTGTATTGTGGGAGAAGGCTCTCACGCTGATACTCTCTCCCCATTTAATTTTGGGTTCCATTACTCTTGATTCATCACTAGGGCCCCAACCCATCTATAGTCTCGTGCTTTCTGTCAGCATGTGTTGGCTGGGTCTTACAGTTCCTCTGGGTGCAGTTCCATTCATGTATTAGTAGGCTTAGTATTTCCTCCACCAGATTATTTTGTGACTTAATCCTAGTTTTTGTTCTTATGGCCAGGAGAAGGTGTAGGGGTATAAGTGGACTAAGAAAGGAACAGGGTATATTTAGGAATAAAACATGAGGAATAGGACCAGAGGGGTTGGGGGTAGAGCCCAGGAGAGTCAAAAGCCCACCTCCTTACAGACTTGGAGCTTTTTACAGGGCAGGGAAAAGGGAGGATATACAAGAGTAGTCGTGTAAGCCGTGGGCGGGTTGGTGAGCTAGTGGCCAGGTCATCTGGGGGCAGGGCAAAGGTCAGGGGCTATTTCTCTTTCTTTGTTTTTTGTTCTCATTCTTCCTCCAGCATGACTTCATGGCCAGACCTCCCAGTGCCTGCAGGAGGGAACAGGAGAAGGTGCATATTGTCTTTCAAGACAGAGGCCTCTTCATCTGAGAATCATGCGACCACTAGCCTTTAAATAGGGAGGAGTGGGCCACTTCTGTGGACAGGATTCAGGGGACACTAAGACATTTTTGTTGTTATTGTTGTGCTTGGGATTGAACCCAGGGGATTCTACCTCTGAGCTACATCTCCAGTCCTGTTTTAGTTTTTTTTTTTTAAGTTTTGAAACAGGGTTTTACTAAATTTCTGAGGCTGGCTTCGAATCTGCCATCCTCTTGTCCCACCCATCCAAGTACTGGGATTACAGGTGTATGCCACGATACCAGGCAGATTCAAGACTTTTGAGTGTGTGAAACTAAAGTTCTCACCTCATACTCCAGGGTCTCAATTTTTTCCAATCAGTGGCCCCTCAGACTTGCCAGGATTGAGAATATTATCTCTGGAGCTCTGATACCTTTGTAATTAGGTCCTGGGCATGATCTTCAGTCATTCCTCGATCTGGATATAGGAAACAAGATTCTCTTATATCCTGTTGCCAAGAATACCCTGGGGCTCCTACATTTATCCTTTAATTGAGACTTCATCACCTTCGTCCTCTCATTATGTTTTCCAATGCATGAATTCCTCACCTCTGTTATGAGATAAACTGTGTTCCCCAATTCATATGTGAAATTGTGAATCCCATAACATCAAAATGTAACTATATTTAGGAATAGAACAACTGCAGCTATAATTAATTAAGATGAGGTTATTAGGTTTGGCCTCAAGTCAGTACCTCATAAAAAAGAGACATTAGGACACAAATTCTTTCTTTGAAGATGAAAGCTGAGGCCTAGCTTGTGCTTCTGCAAGCCAAAGGATGCCAAAGATTGCCAACAACCCACCAGAAGCTAAGTATTAAATATAGGACAGGTACTCTTTCATAGCTCTCAGATGGAAACAACCCCTATCAGCTTGGTCTTGAACTTTTAGCCATCAGAGCTGAGACAGCAAATTATTGTTGTTTGCTTGTTATAGTTAGGTATAAAATGTACCCTAAAGAATTCATTTATTAGTGTTTAGGGTTGTCTGGGCATGGTGGTGCATGCTTGTAATTCCAGTACTTGGGAGGCTGAGACAGGAGGGTCACAAATTCGTGGCCAGTCTCAGCTACCTGTGAGGCCTTCCACAACTGAGACCCTGTTTCAAAAATAAAGAATAAAAAATAGGGCTGAGGGTATAGCTCTGAGGTAGAATGTCCCTGGGTTCCATCCCTACTACTGCAAAAAGAAAAAAAAATCAGTTTTGATATAGTACAGTCATGAAGTTTGTAATTCCAGTAGTGATGGATTTATCTCAGTGGTGGCCTGAGCCAGTAGGGTGTGGCTGGAAGAGGTGGTTTCTGGGGGTGAAGCTTTGGACTACATATGGTTCCTCCTCCCCTGATCTCTCTTGCTTCTGGCCTCCATGATATGAGGAGCCCAACCCACACACTCTCCCTCTGTGCCCTAAGATCCACAGTCCCCAGCCTCACATGGACTGAGTCCAAAAGCCTAAGAGAATGAATGTTCTTTCCTCTAATCTACATGGGCAGGTCTTTAGATTTGGCTGCAAGAGTGCTGACCGCAACAGTGGTACTTTGATAAACCAGTCTTTACGGCTAATATATCCCTCAAAGCTATCTAATACTACTTTCTATGAATTTATCAATGCCACAGATATCTTTCAGTGCACTCCCTTTACTTATTTATTTATGTATTTTTACGGTACTGGGGATGGAACCCAGGGGCATTCTACCTCCAAGCTACACTCCCAGTCCTATTTTCTATTCTTTATTTTGAAACAGTGAGGTTCTTTGCAACTCAGTGAGACCCTAAGTAGCAGAGGCTGTCCGCAGACCACGATCCTCCTGTCTCAGCTTCCAGAATGCTGGGATTTTACTTATTTATTTTTGTAGTACTGGGGATTGAATCCCGGATGTTCTACCTCCAAGCTACACCCCAGACCTATTTTTTATGCTTTATTTTGAAACATCTCACAAAGTTGTAGAGGGCCTAAGTTGCTGAGGCTGGACCTGCAATCCTCCTGATTCAGCCTCCCAAGTACTGGGATTACAAGCCTTCGCCACCATCCCTGGCTCAGTGCAGTTTCCTTACTCAATAAACCATTTCACCATCCATAAAAGTTTAGCAATGGCACTAGTACAGCAAGCCAGGGGACAATTGTGTTCTTCCTATCATCAGTGATGGGATCCTCATTGCCAGTTGATAGCATGTGATTCAGCCTCCAAAGCTCATTTTAGACTTGGCTTCTTTAGCCCATATCTAGAAGCACTTTGAAATGAAGATTTTCAGGTAGGGAATTTATTGAGGGGATGCTCTTGGGATCGATATGTGTAAGGAATAAAGGAAGTAAAATTGGCTAGAGGTAGAAATAAAACTGTAGAAAGAGATAGAAATTGCAACAAAGGTTCAGCCAATCCCATAGGTAGCCATGGAATTGAGATAACTCTTCAGAGTTGTTCTGAATTCAGAAAAGTGTGCCAGGCCTTTATAGACCAACACTGACTTGATATTAGAAATAGACTGCTACTGGTTATGGGGCTGAAAGCTGCCAGCTCCCTGATACTTCTAGCATCTGTGGATGAGTGCCTCCTTTGTAAAGGGGAGAATCTAGCCAGCATACATATGCTCTTTCATTATAAAGCACATAGGGATAGTAGAAACGGATAATGAGCATCCTTTGCATTTAGAGTGAGACTGTTGGCATGTACCTGGCTATGAGTCAGTATTTTTTTTTTTTTATTGGTGCACTGTATTCATACATCATAGTAGGATACATACTTTTGTAGACATACATGCACACTTTCCCCAGTCAGCCCCCACCCAATCCCCACCCCATTCTCTCCCTATCCCTCCCTCCCATGCTTGGCTTAGTAGTTGACATCTAGTATTATGGCAATTTATCTAAAATTAAAAATGATAATCTCACATAACAGTTTCATTTGTCTGATACCAAGCTTTTGATGACTTAAAGATAACATTTCAATATTTCTTTTTGCTTTCTTCCTTACCAGAGAATATTTTTTTTCTATTTTTTAGGTGAAACTATCCTATATTTATATATTTATTTTTCAGAAAAAAATCTATCCTAATATGGAATATGGACTCTAGGTACCCAAAACTATCTTGAAAAAGAACAAAGCTAGAAGATATATATTTTCTGATTTCAAACCATATAAAGCTACAATAATTGAAACAGTGTAGTACTATTCTAAAGGCAGATATATAAACCATTGGAGTTAAATAAAAGCCTAGAGCTAAATTCTTCCCTATATTGTCAAGTTATTTTTGACAAGGTTTCCACGAACATTTGGTGGTGGAAATATTAATCTTTTAACTAAATATTGTTAAAAAATAATAATACATGGAAAAGATTAAAATTGGACCCTTACCTAATCCCATATACAAATATTAACTCAAAATAGATAATAGACCTAAATATAAATCTTAAGACTATAAACTTTTAGGAGAAAATCTGGGTCATTAAACCTCACAACAATGAAATTGGCAGTAATTTCTTGGTTATGATTTCAATGGCACAGGCAACAGAAGAGTATACAAACTCCCTAAAAAATAAAAAAAAAATATTGTATATCCAAAGACAATGTAAACAGAGTTAACAGTTAGTAATAGAATGGGATAAAATATTTCCAATTGCTATATCTGAAGGTATATTAATATTCCAACTAGAAATCCTAAAGATTAACAACAATAAAGGAAAACAATACCCTTTAGAGATAGGTAAAAGATTAATATAAATAATGAATCTCCACAGATAACCAATCTTAGTTGTCTGTTGGATGGAAAATCTTGTTTCTCTAGTTCTGGAGTGTGTTACCTATTTCTTCTTTGTAGTTAATCTCTTTGAGTATTTTCTCTAGTGTTGGTTTTGAAGACATAAATTCCTTCAGTTTCTGTTTGTCATGAAAGCTTCTTATTTCTCCATCTAATTTGATAGAAAGTTTTGCTGGGTAGGAAATTTTTGGCTGGAAGTTGTTTTCTTTCAGAATTGGGAATATGTTACTCCAAGCCCTTCTGGCTCTCATAACTTGGTTTGGGAAGTCTGGAGTGATTTTAATTGGCTTGCCTCTGAATGTCACTTGGCCCTTTGCTTTTGTTGCCTTTAAGATTCTCTGCTTGGCTTCCACATTGGTCATTTTGACAATTATGTGGCGTGGGGATCCTCTTCTCTGATCCTGTCTAAAGGGAGTTCTATAAGTTTCCTGGACCTGTGTATCAACCTCTTGCTCTATGTCTGGAAAATTTTCTGCTATTACTTCCTTGAAGAGATTGTTGATCCCTTTGGTTTCACTTTCTTTTCCCTCCTCTATTCCAATTATTCTTAGGTTAGCTCTCTTAAAATGGGCCCATATTTCTTCAATATCAGATGCCTGCTGTCGGATATTTTTTCCTAGATTAGAAACTATGCGTTCATTTTTGGATTGCTCATCTTCTAAGAGCGAGATTCTGTTCTCCATGCGTTCTAATTGGTTGTTTTTGCTTTGAATTGAGGCCTTTACTTCATTAATTGCATCCTTTATCTCTTTTTGGCTCTCTCTGAGTTCTTTTCGAAGCACCTCTATTATTTCTACAGTTATTTTCCTGATTTGATCTTCTAGAAATCTCTGATTTTCTGTTTTATCGGGTTCTGATGTTGTGGAGTTGTGGGCATTTATTGCTCCAGTATTATTCCTCTTTCCCATGATTTCGGATGTTTGTGCCTTCTCTGGGTTCTTCCCTTGGGTCACTATGACTTCACTTAAGGTGTTCTGGATCTCGAGTCAGTAGTATCTCAGACCCCACTACTCCTTTACTGGGTTTTATCACAGAGTCTCCGACCCAGAGAGTCGATAGAGGCTGCTTTAGACTGTGGGGGGGTGCCAGGTTGCATGTTCTCCTATGGTGTGATATCTCTGCCACCGCCCCTCCCCCACTGGGTCAAGTCCCAGTGAGTACAGTACTGGGATTTCTCCTCTGTGGCCCGCAATTTGACTCACTGTTCTTGAGTACGCAGATGTAGCTGTACTGGCCTCGTTGAATTCGCTGCTGCTGCCGCCGGTGGCAATATGGCGCCGCTGCTATGCCCTCGGCTGTGGGGCTGGCGTTTTTCTTCTTGGTTTTTATTTCCACTCTGAATCCCTGCAGCTTGTGCTGAGCTCGGCCACTGGGAGCTTTAGATGCTCTCTGCGCGGAGAAATCCCGCCTGGCTGTTCCGCAGTGGCTCACCTCGGCTTGCTGTAGCCGTCCCGTGATTTCGCCAGTGCCGCCGGCAGTATGGTGCTGCTGCCACGTCTGCCGCGTCCTCGGGCGTGAGGCCGGTGTATCTCCTCTGTGGCTCTGTTCTCAGTCCGCTTTCTCTCTGGAGCCTGGTGAGTTTTTGTTTCACTGGTGATGGTGTTTTCTGGCTATGAAAGGCGCTGATTTTGTGGTAATGGAGATTTGTTGTTAGCGGGGCTCTTAAGCCCCGCTTTTCTCGGTCGCCATCTTCCCGAAGTCGTATTTTTTTTTTTTCTATTCATGAACAACCACAAAAAAGCAACAAAGATAGCAATTTACAAACTCCATTTCCTGCTAATTTAGGATACGAGAATGTTTTACAAAGCTTAACATAAATGCAGTCTTTTAAGCCTGTGTGATCAATAGAAACCTCAAAGGAAGAGGTGAAGAAAAGTTCAAAGAGCTGTGAGAAGCCCACTATTGACGGATTTAAGGAAGTGTTTTGCAGAAATACACTTCCAAATGGGAGGCTTACCTGAAATGCAAAATAAACTAGCTACCAGGTGCAGGATGTGATTGGGAAAAAGCCACAAAAATATGCTTTCTAAAAGTAATGGGATTAAAGCTGGGTGCAGTAGTGTATCTCTGTAATCCCAGTGCTTGGAAGACTCAGACAGGAGGGACAGGAGGATCACAAGTTCAAGGGTGAGGCAGCCTGAGCAACTTAGTTAGATCATGTGTCCAAAAAAAACCCCTCCAAACCAGCCAAACAAAAACCATAGTTGGCAGCAGATTTCAGAGACTGTGAGGAAATAATACACTTTCTAACGGTGAGGGGTTTATTTTGATTACAAAGGCAATATTTCTTATTTACAAAAATGGGTTGGGAGCTGAGCTGCTGACAGAAGGTCAGCATATAAGGCTTTTTTCTTTTTTTCCTTTTTTATAAATTACTATTTGGGGTAGTTTTAGACTTATAGCAAAACCTAGCAGAAAATACAGAGAATTTCTAATCCCCCCCAAAAAAAAACCTCATCCTCCCCACTATCAGTAAAAAAGTACCAGACTGATATATTTGTTACAATTAATGAATCTTCACCATTATTATTCAAAGTCCATAGTTTATATAGATTCACGTTTGGTGCTTATACATTCTACAGACTTTGCAAAAGGTATAATGACATGCAGTGACAATTGTGGTATTATTCATAACATAAATAAATAATGGGATAATTTTTTCTATTATTCACTTATTCATTCCTTTCTCCTTGTAAATCCCTGACAACCACTGATTTTTTTACTGCATCCATAGTTTTGCCTTTTCTAGAATGTCTTGTAGCTGGAACCACACATTATACAACCTTTATAGACTGGAATAATTTATCCTTAAGGAGACATCACCATAGACAGTGGGGAAATCCAGAGGATCATGAGAACTGATTTTGAAAATTTATATTAAAAAAAAAAGCTGGAGCCGGATGTGGTGGTGCACGCTTGTAATCCCTGTGTTTGGGAGGCTGAGACAGGATGATCGCACAGGTTCGAAGCCAGCCTCAGCTACTGAGTGAGGCTCTCACAACTTAGTGAGACCCTGTTTCCAAATAAAATATAAAAAATAGGTCTGGGAGTATAGCCTGGAGGTAGAAAAGCCCCTGGGTTCCACCCCCAGTACCATCCAAAAAAAAAAAAAAGCTGGAAAATATGGAAGAAATCGATAGGTTTCTAGACAATACAAGCTACCTAAATTGAACCAAGAAGATATAGAAAACCTAAATGATGAATGAATAGCAAACAAACAGAAACATCAGTAAAAAGCCTGCCATCAAGCCGGGCATGGGGGAACATGCTTGTAATCCCAGCATTTGGGAGGCTAAGACAGGAGGATCCAGGTTCGCAGACAGGCTCAAATACTTAGTGAGGCCCTTTGCAACTCAGTGAGACCTTGTTTCAAAATAAAAAATAAAAAACCTGGGCTGTGGTATAGCTTGGAGGTAGAAGGCTCCTAGGTTCCATCCCCAGTACTGGGGTTGGGGGAAGCCTGCAATCAAAGAAAAGCCCAGGTCTGGAAATTCCAGGATTTCTGGCTGAATTCTATAAAACTTTTTCTAAAAAACTTAACCCAGTACTTCACAAGTTATTTCACGAAATTGAAAGAGATGAAACTCGTCTTCCAAACTCCTTCTATGAGGCCAGTATCACATTTAAGACCAAAACCAAAATAAAGATACCTCAAGAAAATCAATTGGCTCTAAGTATGTGCATTTATTTCTGTATCTTCTCATTTGTTCCATTGGTCTGTGTCTTTTTTTGTGCCAATACCATGCTGTTTTTATTATATAGCTCTGTAGTATAATTTGAAGTCGGGAATTGTGATACCTCCTTCATGATTCTTATTGCTGAGAATTGTTTTGGCTATTCTGGGTCTTTTGTTTCTCTATATGAAATTTGGGACTGATTTTTCTAGGTCTGTGAAGAATGACATTGGTATTTTGATAGGGATTGCATTGTCTCTGTAGATCACTTTTGGTAGAATGGCAATTTTTTTAATTAAAAAAATTTTTTTAGTCTTTTTATTTTTTGAAACAGGGTCTCAACTGAGTTGTGAAGGCAGTCTGCCAAGTAGCTGAGGGAGTCTGTGAACCATGATCCTCCAGTCTCCACCTCCTGAATGCTGGGATTATAAGTGTGTGCCACCATGCCTGGACTAAAATGGCAATTTTGTGTATATTTATTTTGCCTATTCAAGAGCAAGGGACATCTTTCCATCTTCTAAGATCTTTAATTTTTTTCTTTACTGTTTTTTAAGTTTCATTGTAGAAATCTTCTACCTCCTTGGTTAGTTTTATTCCTAGGTGTTTTGTTGGTTTTGAGGTCATTATGAGTACAATTGTTTCCTAGATTTCTTTCTCAGTGGATTCATGGTTAGCATATATAAAAGCTACTATTTTTTTAGGTTGATTTTGTATATCACTACTTTGCTGAATTTGTTAATCAGCTCTAGAACTCTTGGCTGAGTTTTTGGGGCCTTCTAAATATAGGATCATGTCATCTATAAATAGAGATAATTTCAATTCTTCTTTTCCTTTTTGAATTACTTTGATATCCTTCTCTTATTGCTTTGACAAGAGTCTCAAGGACTATATTGAAAAGGAATGGTGATAGTGGGCATCCTTGTCTGTTTTCTAATTTTAAAGGGAATTCTTGCATTTTCCCCCTGTTCAGTATAATGTTGGCTTTGAGTTTATTGTATATTGCCTTAATAATGTTGAAGTATGTTTCTTCTATTAGTTTTCTGCAGTGTTTTTAACATGAATGGTGTTAGATTTTGTCAAATGCTTTTTCAATATATATTATATAATCATAGATTAGTTCTATTTTTGTGGTGAATAACATGTATTGATTTGCATATATTGAACAAGCCTTGCTTTTCTGGGATGAAACCAACTTTGTCATGGTGTACACGTTTCTTGATGTGGTTTTGAATGTGCATGACTAATATTTTGTTTAGAATTTTTACATCTATGTTCATCAATGGTATTGGTCTGCAATTTTATCTTCTTGAGATATCTTTATTTGGTTTTGCTGTTAATGTGATACTAGCCTCATAGGAGTTTGAAAGCATTTCATCATTGCCAATGCTGTTTATGGTGGTGCACGCCTGTAATCGCAGTATTTGGGAAGCTGAGATAGGAGGGTTGTAGGTTTGAGGCCAGCCTCAGCAATGTGGCTAGGCCCTCAGCAGCTTAGTGAGACCCTGTTTCAAAATAATAATAATAATAAAAAAAAATAGGGCTTAGGGTACAGCCCAGAGGCAGAATGCCCCTAGGTTCAATCCCCAGTACCCAAAGTACTTTTTTTTCCTAGTGACTATCTTTGAAGTTATTGAAAAACTATGGACACAAAAGAATCTAAGTATGTGGGTATAGTGGCACATACTTGTAATTACTGTATTTGTCAGGCTGAAACAGATGAGTCACAGGTTCTTGGTCAGCTTCAGTAACTTAATGAGGCCCTTTTTATCTTAGTGAGATCATATTTCAAAATAAAATAATAAAATAAAGCTGGAGGTGTACTCAGATATAGAATGCCCCTGGGTTCGATCCTTAGTAACACACACACACACACACACACACACACACACACACACACACACACAGAATATAAATAGGCTAAATTTCTAAATTTCAATATATGGTCACTGTATTGACCCAGACTGTTACTGCTGCATTTACTCCAGAAAAGTAACTATTTCATCCCCTAAAATATTTTATAGTTAATAAAGTCTCCATCAAAACAAAATACTTACTATATATGAGCTAGCAAAAGTTCAAGAAATATTAGGACAGTTCTGAGGAAGGATAAGTTGGAGGGAGGGGCTTATAAAGCTACATTCATTAAGAAAGGAAATTATTAATGCAGAGGTAGACAAATAGACCAGTGGAACATATTTAGAGGCTCAGAACATACTTCACAGTTACGGAAACTTAATATATGACTGACGGGCCATTAAAAAGTAGTGTGAGTGCTGGGCATGGAGACACACACCTGTGATCCCAGTATATGGGAGGCTGAGGCAGGAGGCCAAAGATTCATAGTCAGCCTCAGCAATTTAGTGAGACACTATTTCAAAATTAAAAGTAAAGGGACTGGGGTGTAGCTCAGAGGTAGAGTTCCCCTGGGTTCAATCCCTAGTACCAAAACAACCACCACAGTAGTGTGAGAGTGGGCTGCAGTGGTATACACCTATTGTCCCAGCTACTCAGGAGGCTGAGGCAGGAGAATCACTTTAACCTCCGAGTCCAGGCCAGACTGGTCTAGAATTCGCTACACAGCAGAGTCCTTGTGGAGCCCACAGCCTAATGGAGCTAACTCCCCAAATGTTTTCCATAATGTTATTTGCACTCATTTGCTTGCCTTGTGCACCTGCTCTCTTACACACATCTGGAAAACCTCTGGCTCTCTGTGATGAATGGATTGCAAAACTCTGGGAAATACACACAATGGAATTCTACTCAGCCATAAAGAAGAACAAAATAATATTTGCAAGAAGATGTAAAGTCCTGGAGAGCTTTATGTTAAGTGAGATCAGCCAAGCACAGAAGAAGGTATATATGTTCCCTCTAATATGCCCAAACTAGGGAACGTAGAGGATACCAGTGGTACTCCAGGTAATGGAGGGGAAATACCAGCAAAGCTTGAATGGAAAGATAGGGGAGGAGGAAGACTGAACTTGATTAATGAGGGTCTACATCCGAATATGTGTAAAATTATGAATATGGCATGGTTACCCTGGACAATCATTGGTGGGAGTGGGGAAGGGAAAACAGGGGCGGGAGAGAGGGGGCACCAAGTATAGTTTAAATGTATACCATTTATGTTCAATAAAAAAAGAAAATTTTAATAAAAATAAAAAAATCAAAATAAAGAATAAAAAATAGGGCAGGGGGTATAGCTCAGAGGTTGAATGCCCCTGGGTTCCATCCCCACACCTGCAAAAAAAAAAAAAAAAAAAAAAGAAAAAAGAAACCAAAGAGCAGAAAGGAGAGGCACGCATATTATTTTGTATGGCTTTTGCTTTTCTTAGGTCTTACATGTCTTGCCTTTGGAAGTGGTTCAGTTCTAATACAGGTATGAAGATTTAGGGTCCTTAGTGATAAAGCATATACTATAATTTATTTAAAAAGTAAGAAAGAAGCTGGGCATGGTGGTGCACGCTTGTAATCCCAGCTTTTGGGAGGCTGAGACCAGAGGATCATGGTTTTCTGAGGCCCTTTGCAACTCAGTGAGACCCTGTCTCAAAATAAAGAATAAAATATAGGGATTGGGGTGTAGCTTGGAGTTCGAATGCCCCTGGGTTCCGTCCCCATTACCGCAAAAATAAAAAATAAGAAAGAAAAACACCCTCCAGTTTTGCTAAGCCCAGACCGTGTGATGAGAGGCTGTGTTTCTGTATTACAACAAATGTTCAGGCTTTGTGTTCCTGATCAAGGTCCTCAGTATATTGAAGTTCTCCGTAGGTTCTTTTCCCCTCTTTGACTGGCAGGTAACACATACTTTTAAAGGTTACTTAGGGGTTTTTTCTTAGCATCTTGATTCTGGTATATTCCTGCTGCATAAGTGATCCCTGTAATGTTGCATCTATTATCTTAGAAAAAACAAATGTCTTCTCTGCATGAGCTGCTTAACCCCAAAAAGCACCCTGATCCTTATTCTAGTAACCTCATTGTTCCTAATCATTTTATTTCCTCTCCCACTAGTACCCTACCCTTCCTCCGATAAAAATGGTGTCCACCCTCATTTAATGATGACTGCAATCTATACCTGCAAATGGTGCTTCGAGTATGGTGTCCACTGATCCACCTTTGAGCTTGGACTGCCATGAAAAACTAACTCAATTGCCAAGATAATTGTGAGTTCATTGTGACTCCTCTGTGCTAGTTGGCCATCTTGACTTAATGTTGGGGTTCACTATCAGAAGATTTTTTGATGATGATCTGTTTGAAATGAATTCTGAAGGAAAAATCGCTCACTTCTGTCTAAGAGCATACCCTTTCAAACTTCTTTAGACTTAACGGCTTCTAGAATTCAAACCCCAAAGTGTAAAGAGTATCTGGAAATTGCCCCTGACAAGCTATTATACATCTCTGATAAATCCTGCTGAATATAAAGGATATTCAGGATTTTCATACCTCATGATGATGTTATTTAAGCCATGACCAGATTTAAACTTTAAGACACTCCACTCCATTCATACTAGAAAGAATCAAATACAAAGGACATTTCCAGCCAAGAGTGACACATTTGCACTTTAGTCTGTAGTCATGTCTGTGCTTTGGGTGAATATCATCTGATGTCTATTGTTATTGATGGAGCAGCCACTGCAAAACTAAATCAACTCCCATGTATTCTCTTAATTTTTCTAACGCTGCTTTGTGCTGAGAGAACATTTTAGTTTATTGCACTTGACTTGTAAAAGACTTTGATTGTTTGTAATTTTAGGGATAAATTAGGCAGTTAATTTAAGGAACTTTCAATGTTGCCTTTGTATCACTTTAAAATATAACTTTTTTTTCAGAAGAATAATATAAGCACTGATAGTAAAAGTCTTGTTTTTAGCTTTAAAAAAACCTGATGTACAATGTTAGATTTTAAAGACTAGCAAATATTATACGTATAACAATATCAAATATTGAGCAAAATAAGATCTCAAAAACTGATGGTGAGATTATCAATTACTCTATTATCTTTAGAAGACTTATGTAGCAATAGTTAATCAATTTGAAGGTACATTCATCTTGTAGGTGAGCCATGATTACATTTTTGGTATAGATACTAAAACACTGGTGTCTTCCTCTTTTTTCTTCTTTTGTAGTCCTGAGGATTGAACCTGGGTGCATTATACTGCTGAGCTATACCTTCAGGTTTATTTTATTTTAAAACAGTGTCTAACTAAACTGCTTAGGGTCTACCTAAGTTGCTGAGGCTGGCCTCAAACCTATGAATATCCTCCTATCTCAGTCTCCTAAATACTGGGATTACAGGTGTGTGCCACCACACTCGCCAAAGTACTGGCTCATAATCCCCAGACCAGTAGAATCAGTGTCACCTGGGAACTATTAGAAATTCAAATTCTAGATCCCCAACCTTGACCTACTGAATTAGAAAAACAGGAGTTGGGGCTCACCAACCTGTTTTTTTTTTTAAATGGTTTTTTTGTGGTACTGAGAATTGAACTCAGGAGTATTCTACCACTGAGTTGTATCCTCAGCATTTTGTTTTTTTTTAATATTCTATTTTGAGACAGGATCTCACTACATTGCCCAGGTTGTCCTTGAACTTTCACTCCTCCTGCTTCAACCTCCAGAGTGACAGATCACAGGCGTGTGTCACCATGCCCGATACCAATCTGTTTTCAATCAGCCATTTAGAAGATTCTGATGAACACTAAATGAGATCTACCACTTAGAGGAAACTCGCATGTGCTCAAAAGAGACATCATAAGAATGTTTATTGTAGTTACTTGTAGTAGTATAGAAGTTTGAAATATCCTAAATATTCATTAGTACAATGTATAAATAAATTCTGTCCTATACAGACTACTATATCAAAATTAAAATAGGCAAACTAGAATATATATATATATATATATATATATATATATATATTTGATAAATCTACAAAATGTTAAGTTTAAAAATGAGTACGGAAGCTACCTATTGAAGATAATGTTATACCATTTTTAAAAAAGGTGTGTTTCGCTTATGAATATTTACTTTTGTTATAAAAGTATAAAATATGCATGTGAATAATAGGAAATAAATTAAAATAGTGGTTACTTCTTGCTGGGAGGACAAAAATAGGGACAGGGAGCATTACATGGGATACTTCGTGTCTATTTGTAAACTTATATATACGTATATATATATATATATATATTTTTTTTTTGGTGGTACTGGGGTTCCTGGAAACCCTTCTATCTCCACGCTACACTCCCAGACACCTATTTTTTATATTTTTATTTGGAAACAGGGTCTGTTAAACCAGCAAGGCTGGCTTCAAACCTGCGCGATCTTCCTGTCTCCACCTCTCACGTGCGGGAATTACAAGCTTGCGCCACCACGCCTGGCTGTAAACATATTTCATAAGCTTTGTGGTGATTACTCAGGTGATTGCTACATTATTCTATAACATTTCTATGCTTGAAGAATTCTCTTAGAGAGAGGATAGTTTTCCTATAAAAACGAGTCAAATGGAGACATGTGGTGTGGACCAAGGTGAACAGAATCCAGACTCCATCCACAGAGGCCTCTTCTCAGCACCAGCCTACTGCCACCACGCTCAGTCCTCTCCCAATGGTGGGTGTCCCAATTTTTCAAGTGCTATCAATAATTAGCATTGTTATAAGAAATGCTCTAACATTTGAATAGTTACTAGTAATTAAAGAAGAATCCCTTATGAAGATCTAACAAAGTGGGATTAAAGTTAGCTTTATCTAGTGGGCAACCAGTTTGCTTCCTCTTACCCCAACTCTAAGCCATTCAAATTTTAGGATAATTGTGATTTCAGTTTTGTCTTGTTCTATAGATACACTTGGTATTATAGGATTACATCATAATTATAGACTTTTTTGTACTAGCTATGAACCCAGGGGAATTCTACTCCCAGCCCTACTTAATTTAATTTATTTTGTCAAACAGCATCTTGCTCAGTTGCTGAGGGCTTCAACTGAGTTTCTGAGGTTGGCATTAAACCTGCAGTTCTGCTGTCTGGTTACAGACTTTTAATTATAATAATGACTGATGTTCTCTGGCTTGTGGGCAGCTGATTACAAAATCTCTGATAAAGCTGGACATTAAGTTCAAAGAGAACAATGGTGGGGTGTACACAAGGCCTAGATATTGTTTCCTTGTATTACTTTATATGAATGTTTAGTGATAATTAAATACTTTATATAACACTAAAGTATACATATAATCGTGTAATGATAAATCCTGGGTGCCATATATCTGTGGACTATCTGGGTGACTTTGGGTAAGTCTTTTAGTTCCTTAAGGCTCTAGCTTTTCCTAATACAATGAGCCATGTCTTAGCTCTATCAGAGGCACTGGGCTCTGTGTCAGATTCATTAGTGTTTGTTTAATTAATAAATAAGTTAACAACGTTGGATGCAGTGGTATGTGTTTGCAATCTCAGCTACTTAGGAGAGTAAGGCAGGAGGATCTCTTGAGCCCAGGAGTTGAAGGCCAGGCTGAGCAACACAGCACGATTGTCTCAAAAATAAGTGAATAAATGAATAAATAAATAACCAATAAGTATACTAATATATAGAATGAAGAGCTTGGGGCTGGAGAGGGATGTATCTTAGTGGTAGAACACTTGCTACCATGTTTGAGGCCTTGAGTTTGACCCCCAGCATGGCAAATAATTTTAAAAAATTAAAAAAAAAAGAAAACAAGAAGATCAGTCTGAAGCAATGGTGTCTGTTGCAATTTTTGGCGTTCATGTTCTGTGATATATGCTTTGAAAATATTTCTCACCTATGTGTACACCCAGCTTGACATATATAACATGTATTTTATTTTCAAACCAGAAGATGGCAATAGAGTAGCATAAATATAAATACTAGAGGCACTTTCTGGAGTTTTCTGTAGCATTTATTTTTCAATATAAATCTACAAAGGAGTTCTCCAACCTTTTGTTTCCCAATTCCTGGAAATACCTTCTTAAGCAAGTGGGCAGAACCATACACTTTCCTTAAGAAGAGAAAAGGAAAAGGCCAATAACAAAACTCCACATAGCATAAGGATTCTCTTGCTGTTAGCAGTAGAATATTCAGTAACCTGACTCAGTTAAGCAAGCTCTTATTTCA
Source organism: Muscardinus avellanarius (assembly GCF_963383645.1). Taxonomy (NCBI): domain Eukaryota; kingdom Metazoa; phylum Chordata; class Mammalia; order Rodentia; family Gliridae; genus Muscardinus; species Muscardinus avellanarius. Next base: position 28,546,367 of record NC_137787.1, on the reverse strand, counting down.
AGAATTTTATGAGAACACAAAGAAGTCGACTATCCAGAGACAATGAAGCACTATATAAATAATCAAGAAACTTGCATGTCATTGCTCTCAGCTCTAATTTCCAATGTGTACTAACAATAACACAATGATTAAGTGCTCAGGCCAAAAAATAAAAAATAAAAACAAACTTGGGTTCAATTCTGATTTTACTGTTTTATGGATTTCATGATCATAGGGAAGTTTTTCTTTCTGACAATTTCCTCTTTTGTAAAATAAGAGTAATAATAATAATAATAGCTGTTATCTTGTGATATAAGATGAAATGATACATTTAACTTTGTCTGACATGTAGTAGGAAATTTAAAAATGCTAGCAATTACTCTTGCCATTCAATTTGGATGGAAGAAACTTGCTGTGTATTAGTATTGAAACCATTGGATGGCAACAGAATATTTTTAATGCTTAAAGATGTGATTGAAACAAAATAAAGTGAAGTAAAATTCCCACAAGCAGATTGCTAGTTTCTGTTTACAGTGAATATATTAATAACCATCGCTTTTTACAAAATCAGAGCTAAGGAATACTGCCATTTTATTTATCCTCCCTTTCTTTGCTGCAGATGTGTTATCATTAACACTCTGTTTTCAACCTCCCTTAATCAATTTATTGAATTAGTAGAGGCCCGCCCATTTCCACTCATTGATGATGTAATTAAATATTTGTAGAGCAGAACTATGTGAAATGATCTTACTTGTGACTATAGTAGTAGTAAAATAGTAATAAATCAAGATCTTCCCATTGCTCAACCTGAGTAGGTACTCAAGTAGGAACATGAGTGATACACATGTAAAAAAGGGTATGATGGTGTGAGTAGGTGGCTGAGACAGGATGATCAAAATAGAGGAGGCCACATTACTGTGAGATCAGAATGTTGAAAGGATCATTTACAAAGGTATTTTATTTGTTTGTTTGTTTGTTTATTTATTTATGATTGTGGTACTGGGGATTAAACCCAGGGCATTCTATATCTGAGCTACATCCCCAGCCTTTTTAATTTTTTGTTTTGAAACAGCGTCTCACGGGGTTGCTGAGATTCTCACTATTTGTGGATTCTGTCCTCAAACCTACTATCCTCCTGTTTCAGCCTCCCAAATACTGGGATTACAGGTGTGTGCCACCATGCCTGGCAATATTTGGTCCTTAATAATTGATTATTAAAGAGAGGATGATTAACTTGGGGATCTATAGATAATTGCAGCAGCTACTATTGCATATCTGCCAGAGCTTCAAAGCTGGGGTGTTCTAGATTGGAGGGAGAAAGAGCATTCTGGCAGTGATTCACTTCATATCCACACCTACCGTATGTATTTGTGTGGAGAGAAAACAGGTCCCACTGGCAGAAAAAAACAGAGTTCTTCAGGGAAAGCCAAGTGTTGATTAGAGTAAGAAGATGAAGGAAACTTAAAAGAGGAGATGGAGGATACACTTTCTTTCTCTCGTATATGTTTGTGTGTTTACTGTTCAGTGCATTCTACTTTAAGAGATTAACAACTGCCCATTTGTTAGAAAGTCATTTAGGAATATTGCTATCCATCACTACTATATTTACTGGAGATGAAATATCAGGAAGTAATCTCCATTTTCCTTATGACAGAATTATGGTAACAGAAAGTTCAGTAGCACACTCTCATAAAGTATAACCCAAGACATATTAGACCAATTAATCTAGAAGGCTGATGTATGAATGACTCTTTGCAGCTAGTCAGATGTTCTGAACATAATGATCTGATTAAAAGAATGGTATTACTTACAACCAGACAGAAACAGTAGGATATCCTACTGAAGTGTCTCACCTAAAAGGAAGTCAGATGTTCTTTCCTACCAAATGAGGATGGACATTTAGAATTGCATGGATTGACTATCACATAAAGCAGCTGATGAATAATGACTTCATTTGGATTTAACAGCCCAGGTCGATACACACAGCTTGGATGATCTTCAAGGGAATTACTCTGGGTGGGGGTAGAGGAAATGCCAATTCTGTATGATTCTGTTTTTATTACATTCTTGAAATAAAATGATAGATATGGAGAAGAAATTATAGTTTATAGATTTAGAGGAAAGGATGGGTGTGACCATAAGGGGTAGCAAGAGAGAATCTGAAGTCGTTTTTATTTTGATTGTGGTGGCAGTTACATGAAACAACATGTTATAAGATTACATAGAATGACACCCCCCACACTATCTAACTGGTGAGATCTGTGGACTGTTACTAATATCAACTTCCTGGTTCTATTATTGCACAACAGTTATGCAAGATGTAATATTGAAGGAGACAGGATGAAAGATTCATGGGATTTCTTTGCATAGTCACGTGTAACTTTCATGAATCTATAAAATAAAACATCTCAAAATTTCCCACTAGCTATCCCCAGAAATAAGAACAAATAAAAAATCATAGAAATTAAGGAATGTATAATTTAAAAATGAAATGGCTAATTGTTGGGGAAGAATGAAATGAAATTTAGAGGTTAAAGAACCTTTCCAATTTTCATGCCCTGTTTACAATTGACTGGCACTTCAATTGACTTTCCAACTTTTTTTTAAAATTTTTTTGTGGTACTGGGGTTCCTGGAAGCCCTTCTACCTCCGGGCTACACTCCCAGACCTATTTTATTTATTTGGAAACAGGGTCTCCTAAGCCAGCGCGCGCAGCTGGCTTCGAACCAGCGCGATCCTCCTGTCTCCACCTCCCAAGCGCGGGGATTACAAGCGTGCGCCACCACGCCTGGCGCGACTTTCCAACTTTTAACAGATTAGGAAATTACCTTTATTACTTTCTACATATTTGTCTTATCAGTTCATCATTATTTTTTGGGGTATACTCTTGAAATTATTTCCCTCAGAAATGGGTTTCATAAACTATACATGTTTATGCAAAAAGACTGTTAATGCTTCTTTTTAGAAGACAGAGATGGTGATATAGATCATTGTTTCTATGTTTGTTTATTCTGATGCATCTTAAATTCCCCAAAGATTTACCTACAAGAGCTAAAAGAATTATTTTCATACATTGAGAGATAAAAAGATCCAGAGGAAGCTCACCAAGTGCTGTGTGCATGTATTTCCCTATCACTCTGAACTTTATTATGATGTATAATTACAGTGTGCCAATAAAACTATATCAGAATAGTATATATATTTATGAGCATTTGTCCCTTTGGTTGGTTGTGTTTCTTCTGTGGCCCTCTCTATTACTGATTTTCAGTAACCTTCTTGTGAACAATCTAACACACATTTGACTTCAGTCAGCTTACTTTTTTTCTCAGAGCAGCCTGTCTCTGCTCAGTCATCTCCCAACTACTAAAGTATCTCTTTAATAGAGCATTTTCTGCCTCTTTCATTTTATAACCACTTATAGGGGGCATAGAAAAAGATAGCTACAACAGATCATAGGAAAGAAAACAGGTTTTCTTCAGTAAACATATGGCTGTAACTGCTGGCAGGACTATGCCTGTGTTGTTTCTCATAACATTTACATTCTCGCAATTGTAAGATCCAGAAGGGGAGACTTGAAGATTGGATGGCCCTGCTCGAATTCATATAGCTGATTATAGATGGGTCCAGGCCCTCTGTGGTCAACACTCATTACTCTTCCCACATATATTATGAGGTTGGGAGGTAAGCTGTGCATGTAAGTTGTTGACATTAGCAGGCTGTATAGCAATATCTAGTGAAAAAATATAGTTTGAAATTTAATTGATAATAAAGTTTTTGAGTGGGCTAAAATAAAGAGGATTATGCACGTGTTTCCATTTGTATTTTTTTTTAAGATAAACCATTCACTAAACATGGTATCTGAAGAAGTTTTCATTATAAAATTTTTTTGTTTTGTACTGGGGATGGAACCCAAGGGCATTCTACCTCTGAGCTACACACCCAGCCCTATTTTTAATTCTTTATTTTGAAACAGGGTCTCACCGAGTTTCAAAGGGCCTCACTGAGTAGCTGAGACTGTCCATGAACCATAATCCCTTGGTCTCAGCCTCCCCAATGCTGGGATTTCAAGCGTGTGCCACCATGTCCGGCTTATAAAATGTTTCCTAGGTCCTTGTGGATAGCAGGTGATAATGATGACTTACATTTTCAGTGCTTTTATAGATTATTAAACACTCTCAATTTATATTCACAACAATTGTGTGAAATAGGCAGAATTGGTTTTGCTACCATTTTGTGGCTTAGAAAATTAGACTATAACCAGAACCAGTGGCAATAATAGAATTAGAATACAAGTCTTCTGATGTTGAATTGAATGCTTGATGAAGTCAATATGTCTCTCAAGTCATCCAAGTCTGCTTAAAGACCTGTGCCAAAATAGGCTCTTATCTCTGTGCTTGCTTCTCTCCCTCCATTGAGACTGACGTCTGTTAAGGGTAGAATGAAGCAGCCCACATTGAATGTGGGCCCTGGGAGCCTAGTTAATATCTTGCAATGTTTATTTCTTACTCTTCCGCTTATGCAACAAGGTGTTATCCAAAATAGAAAATATTTTCATATAAATTATTTCATGAAAAATTATATTAAACATTCAGATACAAGCTATAGGACAACAGAATTCTAAGTTAGTCTAAGGATACTAACTTGTATGTAATCATTTATGCTAAATTAGGTGAGAGAGCATTCCAGAAGCCTCTTTGCATGAGGACCCAGATGTCTTCTGGGAGAATTCACTGAAGGAAAGATGGAGTTGTGCACAATGCATTTGATTAAGAGAATTTTGGTTCTTGAAGAGATGGAAAGAAAACTTTGAGTTCAACAGAGTACTGGTTACTTGGTTGGGTTCTTCACTCCAGCTTTACTAAATAAATATATGTACCCTTAGCCTGTTGTTACCCCTGCAGCATTATTGTGCAAACTAGAAAAAGATTTCTCCTTTGGGCATATGTATCCCTAGAAGTACAGGGCTCAGTGGCTCAACAAAATGAGGCAGACTTTGTGGGGAAAAAAGTATACAATTTTCTGGCAAGATGATAAAACCTCTCACCAGTGGCTTGGCCAGCAGTACCTTGAAAAACAGCCCCAGTGATCTCTTCATTGGGACACACATACACAGGGTCCTATTTGGGCAGGGTACAAAATAATACTTTAACTAAAATTAATTTTATTTAAACTGTAAAATATTTGTGGCACTGCAGATAGACCCTTTATCTCTCTTCTACCTAGGATATTGTATGGTTTTGACAACTTAAGAGCCTTCAATGATTCAATACAGGCAGAATACAGTGGTGCCCAGCTGACATGACCAAATATAGTAGCTGCATGTTTCAAACTGTGGGTGCAGCAGACATTCTTGTGCTCAAAGGATGCCCATGGAAAATAGCAAGTACTCAGTAGATCTGAGGGTGCCCAGTAGGTACTTCCAAGCAAAGGCTCATGGTGGTTCATCCTAAGTTCTCATGAATGCAGCAGCAATTTTTGGTAGGAAGGATATAAATGAACATAGGTGAAACTGCCCCACATACCCCTAGAAACACCTGCGGATGGCAGAGCAAGGGTATCATCCTCTGTAGATGGCTGGAAGTCTTGTTTCAACAAGGTGGGAGGTGGAGGAGCAAGCATTAGCAAAATATGTTTTTTTTTCTATTTTCATCCCATCTGTTCCTACAACTGGGTGAAACCTGAATTGACTCAGGTGACACAAATAAAACCTTAGATCTGAGGCAGATGTCATGACACATGCCTATAATCTCAGGATTTGGGAGGCTGAGACAGAAGGATTGCAGGTTTGAGGCCAGGCTCAGCAATTTAGTGAGATCTTTAGCAACTTAGCAAGACTCTGTTTCAAAACAAAAAATAAAAAGGGCTGAGGTTGTAGATATGAGGTAGACTGCTTCTGGGTTCAATCTCTAGAACCACCACCATCACCACCACCACCACCAACACCACCTTGAATATATACTACTTACTGCAGCTCATCCTCAATATTTTGTTTGATGTCAAACCCTAAAAGGATTTTTAAAAGAAAAAAATGTAGTCTGATGTCCTTCCTCACTGGAATGTCATACTATTTTATGGGAAAGAAAATTTGATAGGTTTTCCCTACTTTTGTACAAGCCACATTCAAATCATCCTACAATAAATTCTTCATATAAGAAGGAAGCGTCCTCCACACCCCATAAATAACATTAATAAAACCAAGCTAGCTGAACAGGTGCAAATTGACAAGGAGGTGATGGGGTGGGGGTCATCACATAGATGATATACAGATAATATATTTTAGAATTTGACTGGTCAAGTCCAATGAATAAGAAAATGACTTTTGGGGAGGTGAGAAAATCACTTGAAAAAGTTCTTTGGCTATTTGATTTAGTAATTAATTTTGCAAAGAGAAGGCCTGAAACAGCACAAAGGCAGTGTACAGCAGCACAGCTACCATTGCCTTTATGTGAAAAAGGCAAAATAACAGGGAATTGTATTCTAAAAATAACTACTTTTGAGTGGTCTGGACTTGATGGAGTAGAAGTAGGAAAATAGTTTTTAATTTAGCTTTACCATTCTCCTTTAGTATCTTCCTGTTGCCTATCTTCCTTTCTGGGTAAAATCCTCCATCACTTACAAACAATTTTTTAGTCACTGTTAAACGATAATAGTTTAAAAAACTTATTAATTCCAGCAGAAAGAAAAAAAAACATTATTTTAGCATTTATTTATTGTAAAGATCTGCAACATGGTGCAAATGCTTCCTCTGTCGCTAACTCATTCTTGGACACATGGGGTGAGAAATGGCCTCAGCCTTTTCTCTCTTCTCACTCCCCTCTGACCTTCCTAGCAGGTTTCCCTGACCCTTGATGGTCAGGCCCTGAGGAGTCGAGAAGAGAGAGAGAATTTGAAAAATAGGAAAACAATTTTCAGTGGCTGGTGTGGTGTGGTGGGTCCTGGATTCCCCTGGATGTGCGGAATGGCATGTGATGCCTTTGACTGATACTTCTTCTGGCTCCTGTGTCTGAGCTCCCAGCTCTGACCTCCTACATCCACTCTGCACAGGAGCTCAGATCCCCTGTAGGCCATCACAGTGACCCCGGATGACTTCCTCTGCGAGTCCTCCTGGCCTCTTGCCTTGTAGAGATAGCTGGACCATTTCCTTTTCTCTTCCTTTTTCTTTTCCTTTTGCAGTCTCAGGAGTACCTCTAGGCAGGGCCTTTTAAATACTCAGGTTTAGCCGGGCGTGGTGGCCCACGCCTGTAATCCCCGGGCTTGGGAGGCGGAGACAGGAGGATCATGCAGGTTCTAAGCCAGCCACGCTGGCTTAAGAGACCTTATTTCCAAATCAAAAAAGTATAAAAAATAGGTCTGGGAATGTAGCCCAGAAGTAGAAGTGTTTCCAGGAACCCCAGTACCACCAAAAAGCAAAACAAAACCAAACAAACAAAAACTCTCGGGCTTTTCCAGAAAGTCAGAAGAGAAAACCTTAGGGGTCCCTGATCTCAGAAGCTGTGCCAAGTTTGTTGAGGGTCCCTCTTGCCAATCTTCTTACTTGGCTTGATTTAAGGAATCCAGGGGTGCCTGGCCTAACAGCTTCCCCTGCACTCTCCACCATAGACTCACTTATATTGGGAGGCAGAGGAGTGCTATTGCTGGCTAAATTCTTTTCACAATTGCTTAGCAAGTTCTGCAGATGTGTCAGAATGCCACAGACCAGCCTCAACAATTTAGTGAGGCTCTCAGCCACTTAGCGAGGCCCCGTTTCCAAATAAAAAATAAAATAGAGCTGGGGTGTAGCCTGGAGGTAGAGTTTCTGGGGTACTGTTCATGCTGTGCACAACAAGTTAAGGTTTAGGGAGGCTTCTACAGACTGCATCTGTGTTAACAATAGATGTCATAAGAAAGGGTGATGAGGATCATGATGTTAAGTCATCAAGAAAACACTGTGTTTAGTGCATTCTATGAACAAAGTTAGTCTGTGTGTGCCGCTCCAAGTCCATGGACGAGGGTTATAACTTGAAGGTAAAGCACTTCTGGGTTCCATCCTCAGTACCAAAAACAAACAAAAAACAAACCAGTTGTTTGATCAAAATCACTATTGTAACTGATGCTGAAAAGGCATTTTTAGATGGGATCATTGTTTATACTCAGTTTCATTAGAGCAGATTAACCTCCAGGGTGTGGGTGGACATTATCTAATCAGTTGGAGGTTTTAATTTCCAAGACTGAAGTTTTCCAAAGTAAAAGGAATTTCCTCACAGACTGCAATATAGAAACTCTGTTTGGACCCAAGGCTTCAAATATACATATTTTTTTTCTTTGGAGAACTATGAGTAATACACCATCTTTACTTCTTACCTGGGCCATCTGAGGGACACAGTGGGGGAAGACCTAGGATCCCTGTGACTTACATGGTAGGAGAGGAGAAGGCAACTCAACAGAGTTCATACAGTGGAGTGGAGGCAATTTCTCAAAGAGTACTAGAGTGTGGTTAAGAAGGGGGAGCAGATACTAGAAAACCAAAATGATCTGTGTCTTTTATGGACATAATCTGTACTTTACAAGAATTTACATCTTAGCTGAAATAGCATATTATTAACCTAGTCACATGATAGGGTCTCAACAATTGCTCTAATATAACAGACACTGAAGGCAACCCTAAACAAAGTAAAAATGTATACATTTTAATTCTTACTTTGCTTTAGCAAACTTGGGTAAGCCTCTTAACCCTTCCTCCCCGTCCATCTAAAATAGAAGATGAATTAGGTATGCTCTAGCATTTTATAACTGCATTTTTTTTTGGCATTTTCCACATAAGAAGCAATATCCAGGAGAATTCTTCCCATTCTAAAATTTTTAAGCAACTGAAACATTGTCATCATTATTGTTATCTTTGTTTTTTTGATATTTGTTTTTTGTAGTATTGGGGATTGAACCCAGGGGCATTCTACTTCTGAGTTATACTTCCAGCCTATTTTATTCTTTATTTTGAAACAGGATCTGACTAGGTTGTAGAGGGCCTCACAAATTGCTGAGGTTGGCCTTGAAATTGGGAACCTCCTGTCTCATCCTCCCAAGTATGGGGATTACAAACATGTGCCATCATGCTTGGCTCCAAATTCTATTTTTAAACTTTTTATTTGGATTATAGATGTGGGCCACCATGCCTGGCTTCATCCTTGTATTTTAGTTCAGAAAACTAGAGTTGAATTTAAGTTAACTAACTTACCCAAGTGCATAGATCTAGTAAAGAGTAGAATTTGGATATGAAATCAATAGACATGAGAATCCATTTGTAACCAATGGAACCAATCAGTGTAGATTCTAATGGTGATGTATTAAAATAATTTAAGACTTGTGTGTGTTATCATTACAAATAGGGTAAGTCAATTGCAAGCATAACAGGAACCCAGGGGCTTTCTAGCTCAGGGCTATGCACCCAGACCTATTTTTACATTTTATCTTGTAACAGGGTCTCACCAAGCTGCTAAGAGCCTCACTAAGTAGCTGAGGCCGGCTTCGAATCTGAGTGATCCTCCTGTCTCAGCCTCCCAAGTACTGGGATTTCAAGCATTCGCCACCACATCCAGCTTTTAATATCTTCTTTTGACATCCTAAAATAATCCAGTTTTGCTAAACATGGGCAAGTCATTTAAAAACTTCTGAAGAATAAAGAAAGCAAGAATAGGTTCTATATTATTTATCATATAGCAAATTTGCTTTAAAATTACCTTCAGATTGATGCTCCTCAAAAGTCCCCTTTGCCTATAAACTCTATTTTTCTATGATGTATTTCTATTATTTGAACCATATTCGCATGCCCCCCTTACCTTTGTGCTAATCAAAATAAACAAGAAAATAAAAAGCCCTGACATTAATTAAACCTACTGTTCTTCGAAGATAGTTAAGCAAATTTGGGGTTGAATTCTGTTTTAAAAGCAGCATGTTAAAGCATGTCTTAAAAGCATATACAGTATTTTTCTCAAGAAAAGCTCTATTACATTTTAAATTTCTTTATCTCACCACATAAAATATTTATGGTAAAGTTAAACGAATAAGGAGATTGAAAGTTGTGAAATATTACCCTTTCATTGGTTGGTTTTTCTGCTGTCTGATAGAATGTGCATTGGATTTAGAGGATTCTTCTTGTCAGAGACCATCTCCAGTTATAAATTATTTAATGGTTGTCCTGTTCCAAAATAGCACTATTAAAAGAGAACTACCAGTGCGTTTGCTTCACATAATTAGAACTTGCAAGGTGAGATAATAATTGTCAGTAATTAAACTAAATTGGGACTTTTTCCTTGGAGGAGGAGAGCTTTTATCCTACTTTTTGAAACATGTTAATCCCACTTCCACTTTACCCCACTTCAAAGGCTTGAGTCCTTGCTATGACATTCAGTGAGAGAGAGGGAGAGAGGGAGAGGAGGGAGGGCATGCTCTCTCTAGCCAGTGCACTGGCTGCCAGTGGCCTGTCTATAAGCTCAACTCTCTATTGCTAAGCCACAGGGAGTCGCTAGAGACCAACTTGCATTCTTCTTGTCTTTTAAGTTGACTGTTTTTATGGTTTTCTAGGTATTTGTAGGAGAACAATTTATATATTTTCTTTTCCAAAACTATTTTATCCCTGTTAATATAGCATCATGCATTTTTAGGATGACAGCCAGCCAGGTAACTCTCTACTCTTGGTAAATAATTTATAAGAATGAAAGCTTACAACAGTTCACACCTTAATTTTATCTCTATTGAATTCCAAACAGTCTGTAGAGATAATTTGCCAAAATATGTAATATGTAAGTCCTTTATTTAAAAAGGAAAATTAGTCAGGAAAAGCAGGAATGTTTGCTGTGACTATTCATATATTTTTATTCATATATTATTCACATATTATATATATATATATATAATCATACAAGGTGCATGGATGGTACATACAGATGGTCTTGTGTTTATGATGGTATGAAAGTGTTTAAACCATTATCCTGGGTTAACAATATACTGTACCATTCTCTCTCACAGTACTGGGTAGATATATGTATATATATATGCCATGAAAGGAAACAATCAATACTTACAGTATACTTTGCAGCTATGCTATGACTTCTGGTATTTTCAACTTAATATGGATTTATCTGTACCACATTACAACCTCATCATAAGTCAAGAAGCATCTGTATATATGTATATACATGCATTTTAGCTAAAGCCAAACTTAAAATATGGAGTAATAAGTTACACATGGTCATCAGAATAGTAGCTAGCACTTAAAGAGTAACTACTATTTATAAAAAATGTAGGCTAGTTTACTCAATGCACAAGGCCATCTGGTCCCCACCATGGTTAGGAAGGGTATATCATTCTTGTTTTTAAGTTGTTTTTGAACAACTTCCATGGTTCAAAAAGGATAAAGAAGTTTATCAAAACAAACAGGGTAAACTCAGCAAGCCATAAAAGAGAAAAAAACTAGGCATAGGGAAAGTAAAAGCAAAATAAGTGAATCAAGGGGGATAAAGTTACTATACTATAGTGTGAAAAAGATGTATTGTAGAATTGACCCTCCTTTTCTTTTATTTACCACATAATTATATAAACTTACAGAGTTTCTTTCTTTTTTTTTTTGCAGGTCTGGGGATGGAACTCAGGGATATTTGAAATCTGAGCTACACCCTCTGTTCTATTTTTTATTCTATTTTTTTTGAAACAGGCCCTCACTAAGTAGCTGAGGCTGTCCGTGAACTGCGATCCTCCTGCTCAGCCTTCTGAATGCTGGGATTACAAGCGTGAGCCACCACAACCTGCAATTTACAGGGTTTCACATGTTTTGTTCTTTTACTCACAATTAAACATCTTTCTAGTTAACCAACATGTTAGTATAATATGAAGGATGATTTGCTGTTTTGATGTTGTTAATAATTTTCATCTTGACCTATTTGTATTAAATTTACCATAAGCAGTTTTGATTTTGAACTGATTTTTATGAAACATATACAAAATGCAATGAAAATATTAAATAATCCCAGAAAAATAATAGCAGAGGCAACCCTCTGCACAAATTCCAATTTTTTCTTAGTCAAAGATGAGCTAGTAGTTGGTAATAATGACTCCAAAAGATAGGTGGAAATAGTCATCTGACCAGAGACTAAGATACCTGAAAAGAGCAGCCTAGAGGAGAAAAGGTCTATTTGGCTCACAACTGCAGAAGTTCAATCTCTGGTTGGCCAGCTCAATGAATCGCAGAATCATCAGGATGGCAGGCATGGTGGAGAAAAAGCTACTCAACTCATGGCAGCCCAGAAGAGAAAGGAGAGAGAGAGAGAGAGAGAGAGAGAGAGAGAGAGAGAGAGAGAGAGAGAGAGAGAGAGAGAGAATGAGAATTCAGGGACTGAGAGAGTAGAAGGCCATGTCCCATGTCTCTTTCCTCCAGCCACACCCCTACCTCCTTATAGTTAGAACCCAGTAAATCCATTCAAATAAGTAATCAGTTTGAGGTTAGAGCTCTCATGATCCAATTATTTCACCTTTGAACACTGCTGTATTGCCTGAAGTTTTGGGGGATATTTTAATTTCAAACTATACCAGGCTGAAATACTAAAAATAAATAAATAAATGTCTAAAAGACAGTGTAAAGAATGTCCTTGAATAGTGTTCAAAAGAGTAATCTACAGAAGTTGAACCTCAAATACTCATGTGCAGAAATTCATGTTCCAGAGTCCTACACAGATGCTAGAGGTGGGTCACAAACAGATCACAGTAAAGATAAACAAATGAATATTTTCAAGTTCATGAAATTGGGAGAAAAAATCCATTGTTCAGAACAACTTTTTCTGATTCTGAAGAGATGTTCTCAAAGGGAAACTATGTGATATGAATCCTTAATTTCACCTTTCTTTAAAAATCAAGGGGTTGCTGTTTGAGGAAAATGCCTTCAGTGTGTACAGTTATTTCTCTGTTCTCCACAACCTGCCTAATAAAGTTGGTAGAGAAATTCATCAAATGACAAGAATGAATTCTATATCTGTTGGAAATACTGGGAACAAGCTTGTATTAAGTACAGAGTTTTTATTTAAACATGGTATAGTTCAACAGAAATGATTTGATGGTGTCTCAATCATGGGAAAAATGAAGTGGGATTTTAATTTAAATTCTGGTTCCATAAAGGGTGCTATAAAAGGGCACACTAATGCCAGTTTGGTCTCCGAAGTAAGAAAACCCGTGATAAAAATGCATCTTATCTCCTGGTATGGTGGCACACCCTTGTAATCCCAGTACTCGGGAGGCTGGTGCAGGAGGATCGCTCAGGTTCAGAATCAGCCTTGGCTACTTAGTGAGGCTCTCAGCAGCATAGTGAGACCTTGTTTCCAAATAAAATGTAAAATAGGTCTGGGAGTGTAGCCCAGAGGCAGAAGGCCCCTGAGTTCCATCCCCAGTAGGACACACACACACAAAAAAATTATCTTATCATTATTACTACCTCTTGGACGCCTTCTTATTTTCTATTATACTATTGTGACGCTTCCCAATTTTGATTTTTTTAAATTGTTAAGAAAAAAATTTAGAGTTTTAGTGGTTTAGAAAACTTGTAGCTAATTTTCTTTTTATCTGGATTTAATAAGTGTACAAAACTCTCAATCTAAGGCCATGTGAATTTCAAGGGAAATTAAATCTGTTTCTGATTTATTTATACATTACTCATTGAAATATTATTTGGTAGAAAATCTTGATGTCCAGAAACCTTATGATCCATTTTATTATCTATTTTTATTTGATCCAGGAAGTTGATTTTCATGGACTGTAAATAAAGTTTATATCCAGAAAGATGAAGCCATGAAGTCTATCAGTATGCTTATTATAATTTATGCCACTATTATTTCCAAATGGATTTGATATGGTTTACAGCAAAAGCACCTCGAAAAAAGGAGGTAAAAATAAAGATAAAAACTGAGATTAAAAAAGATGTAAAAGAAAGTTCATACCTGTAATCCCAGTTACTGGGGAGGCTGAAACCAGAGGGTCAGTTTTGTGGCTAGCCTTCACAACTTAGCAAGGCTTTCTGTGACTTATTCAGATCCTATTAAAAAAAAAAACAGAGCTAGGGGTATAGCTCAGAGGTAGAATGCTTCAGGTTTTAATCTCCAGTAATATTAATAATAATAATAATAATAATAATAATAATTAGAAGAGAGAGAAAACATGTAGCAGCATTTATTTTAAAGTATATTGAATTTGCTCTGAACTCTCTGACTGCCCAAATGGTTTTGCTTGGAAGCAAAGTCTGACACTTTACCATCATCATGGATAGGGCACACATAATGCTATAAAAACAAAAGCCAAGCAAAGAAACCAGGAATACCCTACCTAGCAATAGTTCCCCAAATAAATGAAAACGTAAGCCTTCTTGCAAAGTCCTTTCTAACATGAAGAGCTTCAACTCTTTCTTTTGAAATTATGTGAGAAGACTGCAACTCTTTCTCTACTGTGAACATATAAATGAAAACTTAGATAATTTTAGTGACTGTGATATTTTTCACTAAATACTTACTTAATTTTTATTTGGATGTACATTTTTAAAAACTTAAACTTACAACAATAGAAGAGCAAATAAGGCAACTTAACTGAGGCGGATAGGAGGGGGGAAGAGAAAAATGTCCTAATGTTCATGATGTACATTCACAAACATATCAAAATCAATCACTAAACCAAACATGAGAAGGAGGGAGGGGAGAGGGAATGGGTGGGAACTGGGGAAGGGCTAAATGAGTGGTGTGTGTGCATGTTTGCCTCCACTATCTTGTATGACATTAAGATGCATGACCACAATGCACCTATTAAAAAATAAAAAACCCTTAAACTTACCTGCAATCTTTTTTAGTTCTTAGCAAGTAAATTACCTCTCTCTCTCTCTCTCTCTCTCTCTCTCTCTCTCTCTCTCTCTCTCTCTCTCTCTCTGTTACTGGGGCATTTTACTTCTGAGCTACACCTTCAACCCATCTTATTTTTATTTTTTATTTTGAAACAGAATCTCACTAAGTTGCAGAGGGCCTCAGTAAGCCGCGGAGGCTGGTCTTGAATCTGTGGTCCTCTTCCCAGTCTCCCAAGTACTGGGATTATAGGCAGGCCACCATGCCCAGTAGGTACTTCTCTTTAAAAAATGTTGCCTTCAGCTACTACCACTCCTGAATATCTTTCCAAATGGAATGAAATCAGAAAATCATAGTAACATATACATATTCTTGGTTATAGCAGCACAATTCACTATTGAAAAATTATGAAACCAACCTAGGTGTCCATCTACAGAAGAATGGATTATGAAATTATGGAATATCTACCAATGGAATAATGTCACTTGCAGGAAAATAGACTTGGAGAACAAATAAGATTAGCCAGTCACAGAAAGTGAAGGGTCATAAGCTTTCTCTCATAGGTGGAAGTAGGGAGTAATCAGGATACCAAGGGACTTCAGATAATGGAAGAGAAACTCCAGTGGAGTCAGGGAGGTGGTCTAGGGGAGAGGAGAGAGGAGGGAGGAGAGAGGGAGGAAGATGAATGAAGAAATCACTTCCATTGATATTACGTGCATATAAGAATGCCAATATCAACCTCAATTACCTGTGTGAGGAAGAGGGTAGAATGGGGAGGAGGTTGAAAGCCCACCCGGTGCTGTGTGCATGTCGTCACTGTCTTTAGGAACTACATTATGATGTGAGACTAATGTGTCAATGAAAGTATAAAAAATTTTAAAAATGTTACTGTCATTGAGCTTTCCTTTGACCCTAGTTTTAGTGCCACACAGATTTTTAAAAATTAAAGCAACTTTCATTTTGCATTTTATCGCTAATTACAAAACGAATAATCTCGTTGTGGAAAAGTCAAGAACACCCACATGAAGTAAACATGCAAACAAATAGAAATCTCAAAATCGTACTTGCTTGGAGAAAGGTATTAATAGTATTTTGGTATTTTTCTCAACTTTTGTGAGTGAGTGTGTGTGTGTGTTCTGTAGCATAAAATTTTATTGTATTTTATTTGCTAAAACTAATGTAACATCCATTTGGATTATTGAGATAAAAATCAACTGCAGAGATTCACTAACTTTACTGAATTAAATGCTGATAGATTTTATTTGCTATGTGATGTTCTGGACTACAGCCAAAGGGATTTGTCAGATAAGCTCTAAACTCATATATTGCTAAGAAGAAATCAATCAGTGATTGAGATTACTTGTCTACAGAGAAGAAAGAAGAAAACAGTCTCTGGAATTAAAAACATGTGAAAGAATCGGTAGCCTATCTTAACTTTTTCTCAACTTTTTCTGGTGATCCTCACTGGCATTCCTTTCTCTAGCCTTCCCGTCCTCTGCACTCCTTATTCTCCTCCCCCACTTGAGATTTACTGACAGTATTATCGTCTCTAACTTGCTATATAATTTATTTGTTATTTTTGATTATTTTTTTGTTATATAATTTACTCATTTAGATTATCTTTTTTCCACCATGAGAAATAAATCCATGAGAACTCCTGTTTTCTAATATCTTATTCACTGATATATGTAGATAGAGCAGGGCTCAAATAAATAATTTCAAATGGTAGAGCAGTTCAATACAGTCCTCCTGATAGCAGATGTTATTGGACTAGATTGATAGATGAGAATTCCCTAGGCTCTCAGCTGCAGCAATTTTATGGCATGTATTCTATTATTCCCCTTCCCACCTTATGTCAAACATCACAATATTCACAACAGTTTCTTCAATTAAAATCGGTTACAAAATTCTTTCCTATTTACTACGGCATCATCACATAATCCCAGTTAAAAATAGTGTTCCAAACAAACACTGCCAATTTAAAAGGATTTGAATCCATTTGCCATCTGGCTCTGGAAGGTAGATACATGTTTCATGGTTATATCACTGGGAATTATAGCAATTTTCATTCATCAATACATTTGTATGTCCAATAATTCATTAAGCTTTTATTCAGTAGCTATTGGGTTTTATTACACTGCTAAACATTCAGCATAAAAATGTCAACATGACATGTTTTTTACCTTTAAGATAAAAACGGATGGAATGATCTGGGCATAGTGGCACATGCCTGTAATCCCAGTACTTGAAAGGTTAAGATGGGAGGATTACAGGTTTGAGGCTGGCTTCAGCAATTTTGCAAAGTCCTTTAGAAACTTCATGAGATTCTATTTTTTTTTTTTTTTGGTGGTACTGGGGTTCCTGGAAACCCTTCTACCTCCGGGCTACACTCCCAGACCCATTTTTATATTTTTATTTGGAAATAGGGTCTCTTAAGCCAGGGAGGCTAGATTCAAACCTGCACGATCCTCGATCCTCCTGTCTCCACCTCCCAAGTGCAGGGATTACAAGCGTGTGCCACCACACCTGCCTATGAGATTCTATTTTGAAATAAAAAATAAAATAGAGCTGGGGGTATAGGTCAGAATTAGAATGCCCTTGGGTTCAATATCCAGTAATACACAGACACACACACACACACACACACACACACACACACGCGCGCGCGCAGTGGAAGAAGTTAGAAATATCTTCATTCACACATTTACTGAGGCTCAAAATATTTATGTATCCAGGGGTGGAGATGCCTGCTGATAGCCCCAAATACTCAGGGAGCTGAGGTGGGAAGATTTCTCTAGTCCAGGAGTTAGAGACTAGCCTGGGCAACATAGTGAGATCCCCATCTCTAAAAAATTAGTGCTGACTGTGTGTCAGTACTGTTTTAGGTTCTGGGGATATAGACATGTAGGGATAGAAATTGTTATGCTATATTATAAATATGATAACAAACCCAAGGCTCTATAGGCATGCATGTATGAATGCTTGTGGGTGAAGTGAGACAAGGTCAGTAGATGAGTTGATATGTACAAGATGTGCAATCATTCTCTGAATAGGAACTTTTGTAACATTTCAAATGATTATGATCACAATAATTGCCATTTCACTTAGTCTTTACATTTTGGGCACTCTATCTATTTTGCTTCTTGTAATCCCCACAGCAGGGCTTGTAAGCATTCCATCTATGATATAATCCAAGTTACCACCGAGAATGTGACAGAATAGACTGAATCCAAATTTTGTGCTCTTATCCACCACACCATTGAGTATTTGGGAGGAACAGTAATTAGGAAGAAATACTAGGTTATAAAACTAAAATTGTTTCAGCCGGGCATGGTGGCACATGCTTGTAATCCCAGCATTCAGGAGGCTGAGACCGGAGGATCGCGGTTTGCGAACAGCCTCAGCTATTTAGTGAGGCCCTCTGCAACTAAGTGAGACCCGGTTTCCAAATAAAGAATAAAAAATAGGGCAAGGGGTGTAGCTCGGAGGTTGAATGCCCCTGGGTTCCATCCCCAGACCTGCAAAACAAAAACAAAAACAAAACAAAAAAACCCAAACAACAACAACAAACAAAACAAAAAACAAAAACCTAAAATCGTTTCTAAGTGGTCTTGTGTATTTTGATCTTTGAATTTTATCCTTTAGGCCATGAACAGTTATTAAAAATTCAAACCTGAGCTGAGTGTGGTGGTGCACACCATTACTTGAGAGGCTGAGACAGGAGGATCACAGGTTCAAGGCTAGCCTTAGCAACTTAGAAGATCTTATTTCAGAAAACAACAATAACAACAACAACCACCACTACCAACACCCCGGGTAAAGCTCAGAGGTACAATATTTCAGGGTTTAATTCTCACTACTACCAAAACAACAGGAACGACAAGACAAAATAAATAAAACCTATAATAATAGGTTATTATTAAATAATAAATAACTTATAAACAAAATAAATAATAACTAATTTATTAGATATTAAGAATATTTATTAGTAATTTATAAATAAATTACATAAGTAATAAAACCTATAACAATAACATGAAGAATTTTGGTAATTAGAAAGGTAAAATTGAAAAGATTAGATGTGAGGGTAGAAACTGGGAGATGAGTTAATAGGGTATTTCCACAATCTTGGAGCAAGAGGATGAAGGGAGGTCTCAGTGAAAGTGAAAAAAAAGAAGAAAAACCTACAGGAAGAATCTTCAGATTTTAGTGACTGAATTGCTGTGGAAAGAATAAATATATACTGAATATGATTCCTTAGTTTCTGGAGTGGGCACATAGATGGCTATAGGATAAGGTATACAAAAGAAAGAGGAAGAGGCTAAATTTTGGAGCTTCTGATTTCTTTGGTTCTGAGTGTTTGGAAACTGAGATGTGCACAGATGTGCAGGGGGCCTGCGTGACAGGTGGCGGCTGGGGGGCGTGCAGCACACAGGAGAGACGTCTGGGTGAAGACACAGAACCAGGTATTGCCAACATTGAGTGAGTTTGCAGTGTAAGAGAAATGGAAAGTGTAGACTGAGAAGAAAAGAGAGCTGAGGAAAATACATGTAAATAAAAGGAAGAAGAATAAATAGAGAAACAGAGAAGGAAGAACCAGAGGAATAGAGTCAGAAAACTTTCCCAGAGGCCAAAGAAGAAGAGAGTTTCAAGAGGTCAGACTTCTGAATGTTTCAGAGAGGATGAGCACTCTAAAGTTATTGTTGGGTTTGGTCACTACCTTTTTTTTTTTTTTTTTTTTTTTTTTACTAAGAAAGCAGTTTCATGGTCTGTTTAGTCAAATAAAAAAGCTTAAAACAGAGCCCGGCGTGGTGGCGCATGCTTTTAATCCCAGCATTTGGGAGGCTGAGACAGGAGGATTGTGGTTCGAGGACAGCCTCAGCTACTTAGTGAGGCCCTTTGAAACTCAGTGAAACTCTGTTTCAAAATAAAGAATACAAAATAGGACTGGGGTGTAGCTCGGAGGTAGAATGCACCCCCAAAAGAAGATTAAAACACATTTTCCCACTGCTGATTAATTGGAACATGAGAAATTAGATATAGCTACCATAGAATATTCTACTTGAGAGCTATCATAGTGAAGCAACATAATAGAAACTGGAGAAGCAGTTAATAAAACCCTGTGTATCTTTCAGGGTCTTATTCAATTCAGTCAAATCATAATTATATTCAATACTATATATTCATATTCAGTATCTAACAAGGGACATTGGTAATGAGAAGCACAGGCAGTTAAAACTTAAGCCAATACGTGCTATTTCGGGTTAGCACAGAATGTCTTGGGCGAATAGAGGAGATGTATGTAATTCAGTCTAAGCTAGAGGGTTTCTGAATTTAGCTGAGGCCAAAGGTGGAGCGGGAGTTAGACAGGCATTTGTGGAATGGGGATGCACTTTGAAGACAAGGAGCAGCATGTACTAGCTTCCAGAAGGGAGCAAGAGTGGGGCATATGAGCAGCTGACCGGAATTCAGTAAGGCTAACTCAGAGCTTGACAGCGGGGGTGGGGAGTAGTGGAGGACGGGGCTGGGAGAGGATGAAGACACGGTCACAAGTTTTGCAAGCCAGTTTGGGGGTGTTCTGGA
Source organism: Muscardinus avellanarius (assembly GCF_963383645.1). NCBI lineage: Eukaryota > Metazoa > Chordata > Mammalia > Rodentia > Gliridae > Muscardinus > Muscardinus avellanarius. The sequence goes on along the minus strand of NC_137787.1, from coordinate 28,525,965 downwards.
TCTTCTAGGGACCACAGGGCACATGATGTGTTCCAAGCAAGAGAATGATATTAGCAGATAAACATTTTAGAAAGATGACTTTGGTGGAATGTTGAGAATAGATGGGGATTGGGAGTAGTAAAATGAGAGTCCAAGAGAGCTATCTGTAAGCTGCAGACACCATCGAGAGAAGGGCCAGTGTTTATGTGCACAGAGGCAGTGATAAGGAATTCTAAAGACTTGGACCATTTAAAAACACACGAGGGAGATAGATTGTGGGTTGATAGACCATGAGGACCCACGATGAGGCAGAAGACAAAGTCAAATAGGACACCGCAAATACGTTGGGAAAAACAACTTCTGCTTTGGACATTTGATTTTGGGATGTCAGTGAGACATGTCTAGGAAACTGTTGGTTGCATATGCTTGAGGTACATATAAAAAAAAACCTTGCAAAATATAAAGACTTGGGATCCAGGAGTATATAGATTATAATTTAAGACATGGGAGGGGTTGAGGCCATCTAGGAAGAGTGTATATAGTAAGAAGAGAAAAGGGTCACAGGCAGAACCCTGGGCAGCAGTAAGAAGATTTAAAACATGAGCAGAAAAAGCAGACAGCACTAAGGAATAAGACTTAGGATAAAAAACAAAGGCCGAGTATCATAGGCACCCAAAAGCCGAGAAACAGCATTTTAAGCAGAGGAAGTATGTGGTAGAGAGATTGAATAAAGGGAAAGCTAAACAGAATTGCTAGTTACCAAGTGATTTTGACCAGGGTGTTGTGTATTCCTCTCTTTTACTTCTTGCCTAGTTTGAAGAAGTAGATCTCTTTATAGTTTGGACTTTGCATGAGTAATATGGAAATAAAATTAAACCAATATCATGACTCATTCATGTAAACCCAAATGACACTGCTAAAGAAACAGAGGGCAAAAGTGTTTGGGTGCTTGCCACATGCCTAGTAATTCACAGTCTTGGTTTGTTTAAATTCAGAAGATAAATGCCTTTAATTATGATTTTATAAAAGATGAACTTGAAAAGCTCAAGTAAATACTCCATGGTTGCATATAGTTCAGAAGTGGCAGCTAAGATTCATAGCTAAGCCTGACTCCAAGCACCTGTTCTTCAGTGAGTGCTTTGGTTCCTCTGATGAAAGACCAACAGATGAAGATATGAATTGCATTAGAAATAAGCACAGGCTTGCCATTGGGAAATTTTTGTTGAATTATAGTTTAAATGGAAGTTCAACACTGACCATCAGATGATTATAGCAAAGCAACTTCTGTATATATTGTAGCCTGAGGCTTCAGTGTGTTGTTATTATTATTATTATTATTATTATTATTATTATTATTATTATTATTGGTACTGGGAATTGAGCCCAGGGACTCTCTATCTCTGAGCTATTTTCCCAGCCCTATTTTGCTTTGAAGCAGGGTCTAAGTTGCAGAGGTCCTCATTATGTTTCTGAGGTTGTGATCCTTCTGTCTCAGCATCCCACATACTAAGATTACAAGTGTGTGCCACCACGACTAGCTCAATATATATATTTTGCAGATCTGGGGATGGAACCCAGGAGCATTCAACCTCTGAGCTACACTCCCTGCCCTATTTTTTATTCCTTATTTTGAAACAGGGTCTCACTAAGTTAAGGAGTGCCTCACTAAGTAGCTGAGGCTGTCCATGAACCGCAATCCTCCAGTCTCAGCCTCCTGAATGCTGGAATTACAAGCGTGCACGACCATGTCAGGCTCAATATATTATTTAAAAAGAAAAAAAAACCACTCCCATATATTTTTATTATAATATTAAATTTTTATATTTTTAAAAAATTTTATTAGTGCCTTGTAGTCATACATCTTAATAGGATAAAAGATGGTGGAGACAAACTCCCAAGCATTATTAACTGACTACTATACTAAATGCATGGATATTAGGAGGTGAGTGCTTTTTCTTTTTTACAGGTTGAAGGAAGTGAGTAGGAGAGGATGATCTTTTTTGTCTTTGCAAGGACAGAAAGAAAAACACAATCTACATGCTACTAAATTCTTCTCTAACAACTGCATGATTACTAAGCAAGGAATTTGCTATCATTTTATGAAAGTTTGAATGGACTAGGAATAGTTGGGCAACTTTAAGTCTCTTTCTGAAAACTCTGAGCTCTATCCCTTCTCAGAAGGCCACCTTCACATTTTTGGGCCCGGGGCCCGGGTATAAATAGAGGTCCTCTTACTGTAAGTTTAAATATTTAGGTATCAATCAAATCAACAAACTATTAAATAATAAATGTAACTTCACAATAACTTAGAAAGCCAGGACAGAATTCTTGGACTCTGCCCCAAAATGTGGGGCTCTCCTTCCTTCACATCCCACCTCCAGCTCCATCCTTTACTGCAGTAATCTTTTGGATGTCATCTTTAATTTATTCTTTTATTTATTTATTTATTTATTTTGCTACTAGGAACTAAATGCAGGGGCATTCTGCTTCCAAGCCCCACCTCTAGTCCTATTTTATTCTTTATTTTGAAACGGAATCTCACTGAGAAGCAAAGGGTCATTGTTAAATTGCTGAGATCCTTCTGTCTTTGTCTCCCAAGTGCTGGGATTAGAGACCTGCTGCACCTCCAAGGCTCACCACCCTTAATTTAAACAAAACAAAAGGGAATGGTGTTGGCCACCTCTTAGTCTTAGGGTTGCATATACAAATGGAGGTCTTCCCAGAAAAGGATAGATTTAGGAAAAATACCACCCAGGTCTTGGAAAAGAGCTTGGAACCATTAGAGAAGGGAAATTGAGGATTCCGGGTATCTGGAGTGGACTAGGAGTGGGGGCATAAGCTCCAGAGAGACGTGCTCAATTTCTGGCTAGACTCCTTGACTTCAGGAACATGTATCTGAAGGAGCGATGGAGTGGGGTCCTCTAGAGTGTGAGGTTCAGAACATGACCATATTTTCCCTGGTCTAGAGACACACTGCTTCTAGAGTTTGCATGGCCCTGGTAGAGGCAGAGTTGCTTTGGGTAGTTCACATTGCTGGTAAGATGAAATCCATGGAAATATGTAGCTAAAAATTCTTACTACCAAATACTAATAATTATTTAATCATTATTTATCATGGTATGAAGATTCTGGAAAGATTTCCAGCCAGTTTTTGGAACTCATCACCCTTCCTATGTATTGACTTTTATTTTATTTTATTTTATTTTATTTTATTTTAGTTTAGTTTAGTTTAGTTTAGTTTAGTTTTAGCTTGGAGATCACTCATCAACTGTAACACTGAGATTATTGCCAGAATTCTCTCTTCAGTTCATGCCTCCTTAGCTTCAGTTATGTCAATAACTCCAGAAAGTGGGGTTCTTTAGATTCCAGATACTTGCTATTTTAATCTCTCTTTTTTCTTTTGGGATTATAGTCTTGGTTTGCTGAATAGATCTATAGATTCATAATTTTTTTTCTAGGCTTAGTATTTGAAAGAAGGTAGTCTTTCTTCACTTTATTAAGTTTCTAGTTATATTTATTACTATGGGAAAAGACATGTAAATAGATTTAGACAAAGATATGAGCTAGTTCTTTTCTATTTGATGTTTCTTAAGAAATATTACTGAGAAATCTAAGAAAATGGATTAGATAAATTACAACAAATTAGATAAGTTAAGTTCTTGTGTGCTATTTAAGTTTCAAATACAATTGAGGCAAAAATTAACATATAATATTACATTTGGTCAGAAAAGATAGTTAAAAAAAACCTGAAAATATTTGCTTATGCAGACTAGGCTTTTCAGAAGTTATTTTTAAAGACTGAGGAATTAGGCACCTGTCGTTTCTGCCAGCTGGTGTGGATGTTAAAAATTACTGTCACTCTTCTGCCTGCTACTTTAGTTTACACCTGCTTCTACTTGAGTTATGGGCATCTCACACATGGTAATTTAATAAGGTTAGGTCCCATGATAGTATATGAGATGTTATTGTATCAGAGGTTAAAGCAGTTTTATAAGGTCTATAAGGTCTTGAAGGGAAAAGTATTATATAAAAATCTTGAGACTAATAACTTAGTACCTTGTGGATATTAAATTTTTTTAAATGAAAAATTTTCAAGAAATGTAGAAGATGGGACACTTATTCGAAAATAAAAGTTTGTAATTTATAATTAGACTATTTATACTAATTTCTTTATATTAACCTCTGTCATTTTTTTTTAAAAAAATGACTTCAATTTTGTACTTAACAACTGGAGATAACTATGTATTGAGGTATAGTGTTCAACATGGTAGTCATGAGCCTTATGTGACAACTTAAATTAAAATTTAAATAAATTAAAATGAAATCCAGTTAAAAATGATCTTCAGTTGCATTAGCCACTCGGTGCTCAGTGGACACATGTGGCTAATGATTGCCAAACAGGACAAAGCAGAGATAGATTTCTACTTTCCAGAAGGTTCTATTGTATGGTGCTGCAGTGTGACTGTTTCCAATTTCTGGTCTTACATAAACTTGGCCTTGTAGATCATGAGGTCACATTTCCTTTTCTTTAGAAGAATGATTGTAATGTCCCAACACCATCTTGGGCACCAAAGCAGAGGTTAAACTTGAAGTGTTAGCTACTGGAATCCAAATGACTTTTGCTAGACCTAGATCCAAGGAGTTTATTGACCTGAAACTCTCAACATCATGGAAAAGTTGTTCCAACTTCCAAAAATGCTTATGCAGGCAGGTGCTTTTCAGAGATTTTATAATCTCATATGTTACAATTATCTTTCAGAAAGTTTGGAAGAACATTATCAATCATTTCTAATTATTCAGTTATTAACTTTGAGATTCTATTCTAAAGAAACAGCCAGATGCTAAAGTAAATTTATTTTATAAACTTTTCCAATTAATCTTACTATGTTATATATATATATATATATATATATATATATATATATATATATATATATATATTAAGACTGAATCAAGATTCGGGGCATCCCAAAATAGGGGAGATCATAGGAGGGAATATATTAATAAATGGGATCTTGAGTTCTTGAAATAATTCTATTCCCAGAGAGAGTTTTTTTTTCTTTTTTAAAATTAACTATTGAAAGTTCACTTTGAATTTTATCCTTGAAGACAGTCAGGGAAAAAGAGCAATTACTTGTTAGTCTACTAGGCCAGATTGTTTCTAAAAGTGACAAATATCAAGCCGTAAACACAATAATTTCCAGAAATCTGAAGAACACTGATTCCACTTTACCTGTATAGTTTACAGTACAAATATCTGATTTTATCTGAATCTCTTCAGTTCTTTATTTTGTTTTTTTCTATAATATATGATTATCTGTATTATTCAACTTTTTATTGCTATGTTGACTATAATGATTTTTTAAAGTTTATAATTCACTAATATTCTGTCTACCTGGCAAAAAGCATTAATGTTTCAAAATTTCTTTTCATGAAGCAAGAAAATAAAAGCACAATGTAATTTGACCATTCCAGACTGACCAAAATTGTTTATTGATATCATACGTTAAAGATTTTTATTGACCCACAGCAGACAAAAAAGAGTGGTGCTTGGTTTTGAGATTGTACATGTTTTATTCTTGTTGTCTAGAGTGGTAGACACTTGATTAGTGTGGTATGAATACATTTCAGAAAAAAGCTATATAAAAATTCAGGCAGTCCCTCAGTCTAGCATGGTCCAGATAGTTTTGTTTTCCTGAAAGATGGTAAACAGATCTAGACAACAAGTCATGGATGTTATATAGGTAAGATTCCAGCCAATCTTCCCAAACAATGCTTGATCTGTAAAGAAAAATAGAAAACAACTTAGGTGTTGATGGCATTTTTTCAGGAAGAAAACTCATAAGGAAACAGCGTGAAATGCAGAAGAAAAAACACAAAATAGACCAGCACTGACAAAGTGAGCCCCTTTCTTTATATAAAAATCTGGCTATAAGTGCCTGGATTTGGACTGCTACAACACTGCTCTTTAGAGAACAACTGCTAAAAGCTAATTTAGTTATTCAAAGAATTTAAGGTGTATGTGTGTATTAGTTCTAAGGTTCCAACTAATTTAATTAAATAGTCTCTCGGTGGTTGAGTCTCCATTCCTTAATTCAAGCTCTTAAAAGAGGGTTTATAGATTGCAGCAGAAAAAAAAATTCTGGATGTACTCTCATACAAATAGGTTTCATTTTTAAATAAACCCATCTCAAGGAGTTGGTGTTTTCTGGTTAATATAAGTAACTCTTAATTAGGAACCAGAACTAATTATATCTACAGCATATAAAGCACTCATTTTAGGAAAAATACAATATCAAGAAAGCTTTATATATTAAAGAGGAAACATGAATATACCTTGAGAACTCCATTTAGATGGACATAATATGCTTGACAAAAGCTGTCGGGGTAAAACAGACAGTTTAGAGTTAGAACACAGCCAGGCATAATTGAAGGGAAGTTTAGATTTGACTTTATTTTCCAGATGACTATGCACTTGTCTAAACCATATTACTTAATGATTCTTCTGTGTAATGTATTTATAGAAATAGCCAAATGTAAAAACCTGTTTACAGGAAGGAAGTAAAATTTAACCAAGATTGTCAGTGAACACCTGTTTGGCTGTATACTTTCCTTTTCTCTTCTCTCCCTTCCTCTCCTCAAATCTTCCCCTTTGTTCTTTTTCCCTTTTCTTGTATGCTTGTCATTTTCCTTTTTTCTCAATCATGGATATTTGTGAGTTTTACTTTCTTTATTTAAAACATTTTTTAAAAGGAGTCGCTAAGTTGCTGCAGGCCTTCACTAGCCTCAATTCTCATGTCTCAGCCTCCTAAATGCCAGGATTACAGGAATGTCCGCCATGCCCAGCCAGTTTTACGTTCATTGTCAAAGGTATCAACATGGGTTTATGTGGACAGATTAGCCTTCTTTGGGGATAGACAAATTATTCAGTTTTGTTGGAAATTTTTAAATGTGCAAATCATATTATGCAGCTTGATTTTGTGTACGTTTGCCATTTTTATACCCTTTGGGTGAAGTTGCTGCAAATTAGTAGCAGAAAATAAATAATTGGCTACTATGAGATGACTTAATATATACAAACACACTAGACAAGAAACAGTGAATTTCATGCCAGTCCTGCCCAGTAATGATATGACCTGTCATTTACTAAGTAGCTAAATCTCAACTGAGTGTCATGGCACATACTTGTAAAACTAGTATTTGGGAGGCTGAGACAGGAGGATCATGGTTCGTGGACAGCCTCAGATAGTTAGTGAGGTTCTTTGCAACTCAGTGAGACCCTGTTTCAAAAATAAAAGATAAAAAACAGGACTGGAAGTGTAGCTGGAAGGTAGAATGCCCCTGGGTTCTATCCCTAGTACCACAAAAAGAAAAAAAAAAGTGGCTAAAGCTCTTTGGCCCCAAATTTTCTCATTTTCATAATTTCTTGGTATTAGTAAAAGACCTTAAAATCTCTCCAACTTAAATATACTATGAAATTAGATTTTGACATGAGTCCTGTTTACTTCACAAGGATAATGTGAAGATCTAGCAGGAAAATATATGTGAAAATAGGTTTAAGCTGTAAAACAGAAATGTATGATAGCGTCACCTAAAAAAAAAAAAAAAGAAAAGAAAAAAATATTCTCTGGTAAGAAAGAAAGCAAAAAGAAATATTGAACTGTTATCTTTTAGTCATCAAAAGCTTGGTATCAGACAAATGAAACTGTTTTGTGAGATTATCATCGTTAATATTGGATAAATTTCTACAAAACTAGATGTCAACCACTAAGCCAAGCATGGGAAGGAGGGATGGGGAGGGAAAGGGGTGGGGATCGGGTAGGGGCTAACTGGGCGATGTGTGCATGTATGTCTACAAAAGTATTTTCTTTATACCATTATGATATATGAATACAGTGCACCAATAAAAAATAAAATTAAAAAAAGAAGTAACCAGAAAAAAAAATCCTAGAGTAAACCTCATATATATACATATTCACAGGACACCTTCTTAGAGTTATGCAATTGAGTGCTAATAAGTAAATGTGTCAATAAAGAAGGAAGAGAAAAATAAGTTATTTTAAGCAATTCAAAAGGAGTCTATAAGCCGGGCGTGGTAGCGCAAGCTTGTAATCCCAGCACTTGGGAGGCTGAGACAGGCGGATCCAGGTTTGCGGCCAGCCTCAGCTACTTAGTGAGGCCCTTTACAACTCAGTGAGACCCTGTTTCAAAATAAAGAATAAAAAATAGGGCTTGGGGTACAGTTCGGAGGTTGAATGCCCCTGGGTTCCATCCCCAGAGGAGTCTATAGTCAGGAGTTATTTGTAACCTGATTGGTTAAGAATGGCTGATGGCTGAAACCACCAGTGCACATTGATTTTACCTTCATAGTTGATGCAGCCATTGGAGTCTTCCTGACCAGCCAGCAGAGCTTCTACTTCTTCCTCCTTCATTTTTTCACCTGATGAAACAAAGACCTTTTTTTTTTTAAAAGAAATATATATACACACACACACACACACACCGGGAATTGAACCCAGGGCATTCTACCTTCAAACTATACTCCCAGCCCTTCTAATTTTTTCTTGTTTTGAAACAGGTTCTCACTAAGTTGCTGAGGCTGGCCTTGAATCCACAATCAGACTGTCCCAGCCTCTCAAGTACTGGGATTTCAGGTGTGTGCCACCACCCCTGGCTTCCAGAGGATATTTTCAAATCTGCCTCAAGTGATCAGTCATGTGCTCTTAGAAACTATGAACTCTTGGAGGACATAAACAACTGCCTTCCTATTTCCCTGGCACTTACTGGGTTGTCAGTGAATTATTTTTGAATGAATGAATTAAATGCAAACTATCCCTTGCCATTCAGACTATATCCTATAAGAACTACAGTGCTTTTATTTCATGTATCGTTGCTGATATTTCAAGTCACCATTTCCCCAAAACAAATTCCCTGTCACTGAGGTCAGCGAAACAGTCATTGATTTTAGGCAATTTTTAAAATTTTCCTTCGTAGGCTTTATCCTTACCTATTTTGGTCACTACATGTCTCTCCTGTCAGGTTCTTTCCTATACCTTGTGTCCTCTGAAGCCTGCTGAAACCAATCCTCCTTACCCAGGGTCGCTAGAACGTGGCGCAGTTCAGCACCCATCACTGTGCCGTTGCCCTCCTTGTCGAAGACTCGCAGGCCCTCAACGAAGTCTTCATAGGTGCCCTGGTCCTTGTTGTTGGAAATAGCTTGCATCATGGGCAAGAACTGTTCGAATTCAATTTTCTTGGCATTCATTTCTGAAAGCAATCGCCGTTTGAAGAATTAGTAGATGCCATGAAATACCAGCTCTGAGTCACAAGTGAAACTTGGAAGTTCACACCAAATGAATGAAAAAAAGTCCCCAAACACTTCAAATTTCAGTCGGTAAGTTGCTAAAATGACAAAAATATGGTGATAGGTTCTGGAGTCCTATGAGCTTTGGATTCCCAGTGCTGAGCTTTGTTCCCAAACTGTCATTTACAACTATGTGACACTGGGCTACTTGGTCAAGCTCTATGTGCATCACATCGCAATTCACAAAGCCGAAATACCTTCTAGTGTTATTGTGAGAAATAAGATAATGTACATAAAGTTTATTAAAATACTTGGGACAGACTGAGTGCTTAATACATGTTACCTACTATTATATTAATATCATATTTATTAGTATTAGTGTTGTGCTAGTATTTTCATAAATACTAGGGAAGCAATGTAATATATTACACTGAGATGTTACAAACCCATTATCATATAAATATTATAAAACAACTGAACTTTATAACACATTATACATATGTCCTGAGCTTTTGCAGGGCCCTTAAATTTCTTTAAATTTTAAGTAATTTAAAAAGAAGTGTGTATGTCACATATATTGTGACTTCCTAACTACTTCACAATTTAGAGGCCTGGAAAGTATAGGATTTTCTCTCATTTATCTGGCAAAGGACATATCATTCACCATGACAGAATAACATAGGCTATTCTGACGTATGCAAATGAATACATTATAAAATCCCCAAACAAAATTCCCCTGTTCTTCTGTCATAGAAGTCCAATACATCGAGTAATATTAGAAAGATTGCATTGAGCACCGAACAAATGAGTGTTTATCTACTAACTCCATTAAAGTTGAACGTAGGTGAGTTAGACAATGACATTTAAAACTAAGGTATAGCTTGTTGCTCTTTCACTTTATCTCACACACATCTACTTTCTGCATGATTCAGCTGAATGCTTTTCCAAAAAATACAATATGAGAAAAATTCCAGCAGACTGATTTAGAGGCAATTTTTTAAATTAAAAATCAAAGTTCTTCTTCCTTTTTTGTTTTCAAACAAAGGAAAATCTCCAAAGCATTTATAGTTATCAAGGAGAACAAGATTATTTGCCTTCCCCCTACTTTTCCCCCCAATGTCACAGTTGAACAGCCTGACTACTTACTCGAGAAAACTCCTGTTTTGTATCCTGTCTGTTCTAGTTAGAGTCTTCCTTTCCAACAGACTGCTATACTTTGCTAGAAACCACTGGCATTAAAAACAATTTCATTGTCCCTGACTAATGATTTGATTTCTGTATCAAATGAATGACTTCTGCAAATTTTGCCACTGATTTTTGCTCCAGGATTTACCTTGAAGGAATGAATGCAGGTTTTGGCTTAGGGTTTTTAAGGTGTGTGTGTGTGTGTGTGTGTGTGTGTGTGTGTGTGTGTGTGTAATTTACTAGGAATAGAAAATACCCTTATAAGACATCAATCTATCTATTCATAATTAAGATAGCTGAGTTTCTTTTAAGATGGACACAGGAGCAGTCAACAGAGCATAAGACAAAGTCAACCGATATTTTTCAAGTACTTCAGAACATTGCTCTTTTACTTCCAGAGATTTTTATCAAAGAATAGATTTTTTCCCCCTAGAAGTATGCCACTGTGGTTTACTCAGAATCATATACAAAGCATATTGTGTTTTAGCCATTTCTAACATCTTTGTCAAAATATATATTTTTGCCTTGAAAGGTTTGAAATCTGAAAAAAAATCGTCAGTTTGGATGTTATTTTTGCTTCATTAGCTCTTAAAGTAGGAATATTAGATATGATGTAAGGATGATCTTATTAGCTATTATTTATTTTCATTAGCATAATATTTTATCATTCAGATTCTCAGAAGAAAGTTAACTTATTTTATGAGGGAAAAAGCAGAGCTTCTTGATGGCCAAGAGGCACACTTGGTACTGTCAGATCTTTTCTCTAAGCTAGCTCTCTCTCTCTCTCTCTCTCTCTCTCTCTCTCTCTCTCTCTCTCTCTCTCTCTCTCTCACACACACACACACACACACACACACACACACACACACACACACGTTTTAACTCTAGATCCATAGATCTTGGAAACATTAACGAGTTACCTTCATTGCTCGGGTTCCCCAGAACCTTCTTGACCTCTGCATTGGTGGGATTTGTGCCCAGGGCACGAAGGACATCACCGACCTGGCTTAAGGTGATCTTGGATTCTCCTGTTCTGTCAAACAGGAGAAATGCCTCCTTGAATTCTGCAAGAAGCAACAAGAAGCAAGTAGCATTAGGCTGCTCTCTCTTTTTTTATTTTCCTTGTTCAGAACAATGAATAAATCCTATTATTTTTAATTTATTATTAATGAACTCCTTCAAGGATTCAGCTCAACTCTTCTCCATTTTACAAGTTTCACTGACCACTCAAGTTATCTTGAAACTCCCTCTTTTTCTATTTCAGACAATCATTTGCAGATCTTTAGATATTTCTTTTTAGGATTGTTTTAAAGCAGCATTTCCAAGTTTAGGTTCTATATTCTTATTAATTGGGTCTATAAATTGGACCTCATCATATTTATTTATATTTTCTTCACCTGCCTGGGAAGCAGGACTGGGTAAAGATATTCTGAGGCCTTGAACAATCTCAGTAATCTTCATCTAGTCCTTCATATAATTAGCAAGGTTAATAAATTCAAAGAACAAATTTCCAATCAGGGTCGTGTTCTATAAGGTTAACCCAGGCGTTTCAAATTGTATAGGAAAACCTCCTCTTGAGGTTAAAATCTTCTAGGTTTTTCTCTCAAGTAGTTTTCTTCAGAAATAACTTCATTTTTAGAAAAAATTTAAAAGCAAGATAAACCTCTAAGTTCTACAATATCATTTAACCATTTCATTGCATAACTCTAGTAGGCTATAATTGATTCAGAAGAAGTATTTTTTGGATCAACTGCTGTAATAAGAAATGATTCAGAGATTTTGTTTTATTCTGCCTAGTATACTGTGCAAAACCACAGTATATTATTGCAACCAAGATATTCATATTGCTAGACTCCATTAATTTTATTCCTTTTTCTCCAGTTCACGTGTGTGTGTACCACATACTTTAACGAACTGTCTATTTTTATCACACTCACTCTATTAGTTGCTCTCCCTATATATTTTTTTTTCATGCTCTTTTCATAGAACTGGTTTTGCCTTTTGAAATACAATGACAAACAATTTAGAAATATTTAACAAAAAGACAGGAAGTGAGGCTACTATGGATTTAGGGACCAGTAAAGCCATTTTATCTGAAACTTCTAAATTTAGCCAAATAAACTTTTCTGGGAAACTCAGGAGCACTGATAGTGACTTACTGGAGTTACTCAGTGATACTCAGTGACACTCAGGAAGCCATTTATTAGTGAACTGGTAGAACTGAAAGCATTCTATTTTAGCCGTTAGTAGTTTACAATAAAATGATGCTGCCCACATACATTTCTCAGCCAAGTAGAACATCCTACTATCCCTCTATCTCCTAATCTAAAATTGCACCCGACACTATACCAGCAATTAGCAATATCATGCTACCATTCTTTGCTAAAATACTATACAATTGGGACTATAATGGATTATTTTTCTAATCTATAAAATATGCTGCAGGCCCTGTAGTGTCATTAGTCAAATATTATTTTTCGTATTTCTAAGGGACATGTGAAACTGAACTATTCTTGTTACTGGCTCAAGGCTTTAGGCTAAAAAAGCTCCCAGTTACCCTGGTAAGATGCTGATGTAGAAAGAGGATTTTATGGGCTGTAATGGAATCACTCTGACATTAACCCATTTGGTAATTTAAAGGCAGAGGACAGAGTAATACTGTTTTTAACCACAGATTTTTAATCCAAGGCTTATTCTCTTGCAGAGTCTAGAACATGAATTGGCAGACCACTTTTTTGGGCCTGCCTACATGTTTTGTGTGTGTGTGTGTGTGTGTGTGTGTGTGTGTGTGTTGCTGGGGATTACTACAGGCATTCAGCTTCTGAGCTATACCCCCAGTCCTATTTAATTCCTTGGAAACGGGGTCTTGCTAAGTTGCTGAGAGCCTTACTAAATTGCTAAGGTTGGCTTTGAACCTGTGATTCTCCCGTTCCAGCCTCCCAAGTACTAGGATTACAGGTGTGTGCCACCATGCCTGGCTCTCCCTGCCTGTTTTTATAAAGGCAGTTTGGTTGGGATAAAGCCATGCCCATTTGTCTGTGTATTGTCTGTGGCTGTTTTCACAACTTAGTGACAGGATGGAAGTTGTTTTAATAGAGACTATACTACCAGCAAGGCCTAACATAATTATATTTGGCCCTTTAAGAAAAATTTTCACCTCTGTTCTAACATAACACTGTTCTAGAACTTTCTGGTAATGATGTAATTGTTCTCTATCTGTCCTAAAAGGTACCTATTAGTCATGGCTCTTGAACATTTGTATGTGACTAGTGCAATTTAGGAAATGGTTATTAAAATTTATTAATTTGTAATAAGTTAAAACTTAAATAGCTATGTGCAGCTGTTGGCTACTCTATTAGCCAGCACAAGATTTAGACTTTTAGAGTGCTATAATTTTCTAGTTTCCTTTTCTTTCCTTCAATCCTATTTTTTTCCTTTAATTCAAATAGAACGGCATGAGAGGAATTCTTTGACCATTAAACAAGGAGACACATTAATCTTCATTCATTTCTAAAAGTATAGGATTTCTATTTGATTTTAAAGTTTACATTTGTTTTCCTCACACACAAGAAAACAAGTCTACCACACCAAAGTTTACCAACTTCTGTCTCAAACCTATTTCATGTGTGGAGGGTAATTGGTTTTCTGCTCTATAGGAAGTCGTTTAGTCCCTGCAGGGGTTTTGACATTTTTCATGGCTTGGTTCTACAATAGTTTGGCAGTCATGGTGACACTGTGCGGTAGCTACTTGAGAGCACTGGGATGTAATAGCTGATAATGTGGCAGAATCACTACTTAAAAGTATGTTAAAAATCCTACATATTATAGTAGATGCTACAACTGTTTTCAATAAAAAGTCCTTTGTCATATAATTTAAATGACACTAAGTTATGCGTCATTCAGTTTGTTTAAACGAGGCCACCAGCCACCATGTAGATGCCAGTGAATCTAGATATCTTTTTTTTTTTTTTTTTTTTGGTGGTACTGGGGTTCCTGGAAACCCTTCTACCTCCGGGCTACACTCCCAGACCTATTTTTATATCTTTTTTAAACTTGGAAACAGGGTCTCTTAAGCCAGTGTGGCTGGCTTCAAACCTGTGCGATCCTCCTGTCTCCACCTCCCAAGCACGGGGATTACAAGCGTGTGCCACCACGCCCGGCTAGATATCTTTTTTTTTTTTTTAAGTTGATGTCCAAATATAAAATATGACAAAAAAGACACTGAAAGAGATTAAAAAAATGTACAATTCTTTAGGTAGGAAATGATTTGAATAGGCTTTTATTAGTCATCAGAAGTATTGTATCTTCTATGTCATAATACATGTAATATATACAGACTTATGACTAATATTTTGATTTATATGATATAATTAAATTATTTTTATACCTTCTATAGGATTAGTTTTGTCTCACTTCATTCAGATATTGTGGCATGTTCACTCCATAAAACATTTCTTCCTACATTTCCCAATGAACAAAACCAAAATCTTGTGGCGTGTGGGAATCTGCTGGATCCAAAGGCCCAAAGGAAAGGATATGAAGTGTTAGGAAAACTATTTAGGTTTTTTTTTTTAAATCTTATGAGTTTGGGCTCTGTTCGCTAATAATTTTTATGAAAGAAATTTCTAATCAGTTTGAACTGATACCAGAGTCTGATCCTATCATTAATTCTTTGGGTCATAGAGTAAGACATACCACCTCTCTGCATATCTCTCCTGCATCTCTGAAGAAGGGCTGGACTAGGAAATGCCGAATATTTCTTCCACGGTTCTATATTATATTACTTCTTCTTTATCCCTGAATTCACGTTTATTCTACAACACACTAGAGTGCCCATTGAAATTACGTAGATTTGGTAATGGACAGTGTTAAAATTAACTTTATTTTCCAAACTGAACAATTTAGACTTGTCATATCCCTCTTTAGGGATTTGATTAGCAAACTAAATCGACATCTCTTTTTGAGTATATGGCATGTATAATATTACCTATCATATCAAATTGGTTTTATTTAGAAGTCAGTGAATAAAAGGCTTCAAGTTGCGGTATTTATCTCTTATTTGCCTAAATCTTTGATTACTGATTATAAGCAAGGACTTCAGGTTGTATGAATTTATATTTAGAGTGATTGAGAGCAATTTATATTTAGCGTGGCTATAGCGGTGTGGATAATTAGGAAGAGCTTAGCTCATCCCAAGGGAGTTGGTTTTCCCCCATGCCATTTTTCTGAGTGTGCACTTATTAACAGCTAGAGCTTTTAAACTTACCATCCTGCTGTTCCTTAGAGAACTCGATCTGTCAGGAAGAAATTAATCACAAAGAATATTTTAACCAAACAAAAATGTCCTGAGTTTTAAAGTGCATCCAGCTCATTCCCTGAATAATCTTCAAAGTGAGCTGCAGAAGGCAGCGGACTTTTCCGAGTTCAGGCATAGCATGGACACTAACATGTTGAGCCACAATGTAGCATGCCTTAGAGTTAAGTGATATTTCAGAAACCGGGCAGTGTCCTGCTTCCATCTGCAGCAGAGAAGCTCAAGTCACTTACCCGCAATCTGGTCAGCACTGAAGGACTGCAGAGGCGAAAGAGAGAAAGTAAGGAACAACTAATACTCTTTCAAATGCATTGACAGAAGAATGAGGGCTCTCTGCTCTGAGACTTTTAGGAAGCCAGGTAGGTGCCGCAGCATGACAAGCTTGCCTTAGGTACTTTTAAATCTAGGAACATAAAAAGCTATTGCAAAAGATACTTAGGGAACATTCTTTTGTATCTTTGTATCTTAATCAAGAATCAGTGATATAACAAATGCTAAATTAAATACTTCCTAGAATAACAACCCATGGTATATTTAAGATATGCCTAATAAAATACAGTATAATAAAATTAAGTTAACTGCATTTAAAAGACCACCTGCTTCTTTCTCCTCCTGTACTAGTACATTTTTATACTAGCATATAATACCCAAAACATTGGAAGCCGTTTACTTAATTTTAGCTATCAGTATTATTAAATTGTATCTTAAGGCATATTTTGCTATCACTGTAGGGTTTCTCCCCTAAATTTAGGTATAATAAACCTTATGTGATATAGCAAACATAGGTGAAGCATAAAGTATGCTTTAGGGAGTAAGATGTAATTTTGCAATTAGCTCCAATTAATCTATTTGGTCTTCAACATACCTCGTCAAAACCCAAAAGTTGATTCTAAAGATTTGTTTGGGTTATTCCTTCTCCTCAGTTCGCTTCCTTATCCGCCCTTCTTCTCAATAAGCTTCTCCCCACTATCTATAATCCTTCCATAAAGCTTTGTTCTAGGACCCACCATGATGGAGGTGCTGTGTTGCAAACAGCGGCGAGGCTGAAGGGAGGATGGCGGAGGGCTGCTGGAAGCCTGAGTGAACCTCCTTCCCCAGGCTTCCTTTTATTTCAGGGCAACCTGTGACCTCATAGCTAGCATCAGGTTTCAGAGGAAAGCTGCCACTCCCCTTGGAGAGTTCTTTAGCTTTCTTAGGGCAAAGAGAAAGAGGGATCCTCCGTACCCTGAGGGCTATTTTTAGGAAACCAGAATCCAGATGTAGACAGCCATAGTGAGACCGAAGCCTGTCAGTACTTTTATGGTCTTTATCTCCCAGATGTTCAAGTGTAAGAACCTTCTTCTTGGTTTAGGGCTGAGGAGCTCAGAATTTCTTGAATGACTCAGGCTGACCCCTTCTCTTGCTGAATTATGGACTTTGCAAGCTTTGAGTCAGCAAGTTTTGGTATCAGTGGAACTTTTTTTTGGATGAGAT
This sequence comes from Muscardinus avellanarius, assembly GCF_963383645.1. Lineage (NCBI taxonomy): Eukaryota > Metazoa > Chordata > Mammalia > Rodentia > Gliridae > Muscardinus > Muscardinus avellanarius. The sequence goes on along the minus strand of NC_137787.1, from coordinate 28,508,710 downwards.
TGGTTTGAGGTTTCAAATAACAACTGCTATGGAAAGAACATCTTCTGAAGCTCTGCCCCTTATGGTAAAGTTCAGAGGACCTGAAAAGGCCACATAAGCTTTGTGTGTTTCTTAGGATGCACCCAAGTAGCAATCAGTAAGGTCTTGAAATCTCCACTTAAAGGCCACTGTTTTGTAAGGAATGGCTTTGATCTCTATTTTCCAGCATTCTCCCTTAGTTTTCTGATATTAGATCTGAGTATTTCTCTCCCTTCCTCTTGTCTTTATGGTAGCTGACTAAGCATGTTTTTTTTTTTTTAATTTCTAAAGTTCTTTTAAGCAGGAAAGCTGATGGACCATTTTTGGTTTTTGCATTATTTTTCTCAATTTCTACCTATTGTTTTAAGATTTTGTGTAAGTTCTTAATAGAACATGCTGATTCTGTTTCTGCCTTGTCAAACACTTTGTGGCCCAGTCCCCCAACTGAGGACAAAAGAATCCAAGGCAAGACTTGTAGACTTGTGGGATGCAAAATTGTACTTTATGTTTTAAAGGTATTTAAGGAATTGGCCAGCAATGGGTTTTTGTGGTAGATTATCTTAAAATAGGAGGAAACTTCCTTCCTGGAATGGTATTGGGGAAAATGGTATTAAATAAGATCAGTATTAAGAGGTCCACTGATGTTCATACAAAAATGTTTATCATTTTCTACCTTTTTAAAGCAGTTCACAGGCATAAAGAACATTGTAGATAAATTTTAACTCAAGTATTGCCTCTACAACTGTTTGTAAGAGGATGGTTGCAAAAAGCCTGAAGTCCCTATTACTAGAAAGATGTATGCTTTGGAGCTTCCCCAGAAAGCATTCCAGGAGAAATCAACATTTAATGGCCCTGTTTTTACAAGCTATGAAAAAATCTCATAGAATTTTGAGATTTGAATCCCAAACAAGAATTCAAAATATAATTTTTAAATTGTTAGTACCTAGGTTAACATACCTCCACAAATAGACTGACATTTTGAAAGGTTATTGGGAAATGAAAGTTAATAGAAAAATTAAAAATGCTTTGATCATTAAGGGAAAATGAAAGAGAAGGTCAAGAAAGAAATTTATAACCTTTAATAATTGTGTAACAGAATCTCATGACTTTTGATGCACAAAGCTATTAAAGTCACGTTTTCATTGTGCACTTTTTTGTTTTGTAATTATATTTATGTAATTGCCACTATAGTTGAATTCCTCTATATTATCTAGAACTAACATTTATCTTTAGTAGAGCTAATAATTATAAAATACTATAAAATTAAATATCAGAGTTGTCCTACTGGGTGTAATAATCATTTTCATGTTTTATTTTTTCCAGGTAGAAAAATATGTTCTTGTATACATATAAATATGTCAATTTATATAAAATCTGTCAGATAAGCTAAAATTTCAAAATAAAAGCTGTATGTTATGAACGAGCTATTTCTAACCACTTGGATATCATGTAAAGACTTCTTTTTATTAAAATAAAAGCTGTGAAGTGGTAGGTAGTTGTCAAGTTACATTACCTTGGCATTTCTCCATATTTTAATAACTTTTAAACTTTATGGTTCTTGGAGTCAAAACCAGAAACTCACCTGTGCCAGGAAAGTAATCTACCACTAAGCTACATCCCTGGCTCTTCTCCTTATCTTTGTCACATAGAGAATGAGTTTAGATTTTTTTTTGGTACCTATTGAGAATCAAATAAATATAAATTTGAGTATGCTATTTGACAATAGGGAGGGCTTTCCTCTAGCTTAGTCTGGAGAATAAACTAGAGTTTAAAAGTTAGAAGGCCTAGATTCTGTGTGCATAGAATAAATGGAGAAGGCAGTGTAGACGGTGGGACAGTTTCATGAATGACGAAGCCTGGTTTGCACCTTTTCCTTGGTGTCACAATGGTGAAATACTTAGCCCTTTGAACAAAAGTGTGCTATGAATACCCAATGTCAGCTGATTTAGGCCTCAGTTTGCTCTGTCATCATATGGCTGGTTTTAAAACTTGGACTTAAGTCGTTTTTTTTTTTTTTTTGGTCTGGCATGCTCTCTTCTTCTCTCTCCTGTTTAGAAATTAAAAGTTTTCCTGTCCAAATAAAGCCTCTTTCTCTTGAAAAAACTATTTCCCCTCTACAGTTGATCCCACTCCTTCCTGTCCCTACAAGTTGTTTAACCTTCTGGGAAATGTAAGCCACTCCTGAAAACTATTTTGTTCCAATGTGGACTGGTGTGGTCTGCTCTACCCTCTCCCTGTTGCTCTGTCTTATTCTTAGGTTTTGTCCCTCAGAACTCTCCAGGATGGCTTGCCGCTATTAGATACTCCACAGATTTTCATTAAAGTCATTAGGTCACAAGTCCACAGATTTTCATTAAAGTCATTAGGTCATAAGTCCACTAAGCTCTTCCTTCAAACTTATGTTCCTCCACTGGAACATTATATTCCCTGAGGAGAGAGATGTCAGCTGTGTTTTTTTTTATAAAGCTATATTCTAGAATATTCCTATTCTAGGTGCATCTCTCTAGCACCTAGAACTGCCTAGCACTTAGTAGGAATGCTCATCTTGAATTATTGATATATGGTACCTTTGTATTTCTAGCACCTTCCCTTAGATTTTATATATACATTTGAGATCCAGACTTCTAGTTTCCAAGCCCTCAAATATTTTTTTAATAAGGGTTAATTTTCTTATCATAGCCTATATGTTTTTCTTAGACTATTAGTAAATGACCACTTTCCTCATTTTTATGACTCGTGTTATCATTTGGTGTTGGGTTTAGGTAAGTTGTAGTGTACAAGATACTAAGAAGAATTTTAATGTAATATTTCAATATATACAGATTTCTTTCTAATCTGGGAATCATCTTTCTACTAATAATCATGAGGTTTGGTTAGCTGGTTAAAGATATGATAAAATTTCTGGAATATAGAAGGAATAATTTAAAAAAATTATTAGTTTAAATAATTTTAATATTTAATTAACTTTAAATATTAAAGCTACTTAAATGCCACTAAATGGGCTCTGGAATAAATAGATGCATGTTAAAATTTAGTACAGTAAAAGTAGAAGAGCTGTAATGAAAGATAATCTGGAAAATATACAATGTTGAAAATGCCGTAGGAAGGAACATGGACTTCTAAGAATTTCAAGAAGATACAACAGGGACTAATGAGGGCCAGTTTTCAGTTAAGAGACTTACTGTATGTTTTCTGGTTGAATGTCTGGCAGAGACTAAAAACCTAGATGCATACAAACCTTTAAGATAAATTTAATCTAATTTCACTCCCAGTTTCAGAAACTCTAGAACTCATAGTAAAAGACCAGCAGAAATACTGTTATGGAACTCTTAGGACTGCATGCTTTAGAATAACTCAAGTCTGCCAGCTGTGGTGGTGCATGCTTGTAATACTAGTACTTGGAAGGCTTAGACAGGAGGATTGTAGGTCTGAGGACAGCCCCAGTAAGTAGTGAGTCTCATCAACCTAGTGAGACCCTGTTTCCAGATAAGAAATAAAACTGGCCTAGTGGTGTAGCTCAGAGGTAGAATGCCTCTGGGTTCAGTTCCTGTAACACTCAGAGGTAGAATGCCTCTGGGTTCAGTTCACGTAACATACACACACACACACACACACACACACACACACACACACCAAAAAGAAAGAAAGAAAGATAGACAGATAGATAGATAGATAGACTCAAGTCAAAGTAATCAAGTATTTTTTCCTCAGTTTTTTAACCTCACCAAAGGATATAGTTAAACTGAGGAAAATTAAAGGCAACGAGAATGTGGTACTAGCACATAAAAGAGATTAAATGGTTGAATTGGATAAGTTGGTCTGAATTGAGGCAAAAGCAGGCTTAGACCACCAGTCAACCGAATTCAATCATCTAAGAGCAAAGGGCAAATGGTTAAGATAATACAATTTAGAACTATAAAAAAAATCAGTTTTAATAAAAATTTAAAATGTGCCCATCTATTCCTTTTCATTTTTCCCTTTTGCTTTCTCATGGTTAGTATTTGTTAAGGAAATTCAAGATTTCTTGAGAGTTGAACTTTTTTTTCCATTGTAAATTTAATTTCTAGGCAATGTATTTAAAATTAAAATTGCATATTTTGCTCTTTCCTTCACACTTTTATTGTTAAAATGTGCAGTGCATATTAGAAAATTTCTTTGTGTATGTGTGTTTCGAGAACTTTAAGTATCTACTTTTTTTCTACTTGTCTGGAATGGAAATTCCTTTTGTGACAACAGGGATATATCATTACTATTCTAGAGACTTAAAGTCTTTGTTTTCGCTAAATAACTTCATTTCTCTGGGTTATTTTTCTCAATATATAATGTTAATTTGCCTATGTTTTTGCCTATGGGTTTACAATGTTACCAATTTTCTACCCTTTTGCAAGTAGAATCTACCTCAATTTACATTTTTCATGAAAAAGGGTACGGTGTGTGAAAATTCAGTAGGTATTTTATTTGAAACAGTTTTAATAAAGAAAGTTAAGCAAAATATAATTTCATAAGACCACATTAAGCCATTGGATATTTAACAGGTGAGAGGCACACTATTATCCATTGATAGAAGAAAGAATACAAACATGACTGAAGGTGGCTTTGTCCTTAGGAAAACTTTTTTCTTTACTTTCAATTCACTATTATTAGTTTATGACTGGAGTAGCCAGGATTTGTCATCCATACCATTTAAATTTTAATTAATATAATTGGAGCCATTGCTCTTTTTATATTGTGGTTTTGACTTTCAAAATTCTGGCTTGGGGTTAAAAAACAAACTGTCAAAGTTGATACAGAAATGAACTAAAGTAGATCCTATTTTTTCAGTCTGAAGAGAAGCAGAAGAAAGTGTAGTGTCAGCAGACTAAATATAATCCTTTCCACAATTTCCATGAGTCAGATGGTGCTTAATACTGCATAATTATGGAATGGCTTCTGAAGACAACTTGCCAGGGGGTTCATTTGCGGCACTAAAATGTCAAGAGCTAAATTTGGCATTGTCACTTTGTGATATCCTTGTTTTGCAAAGATTTCTTTATCTTTAAAACAAGAAGATTTATTCACTACTTCTTGGTGAACATATCTCTTCCTTTGCAAACGGCATTTTACTTTGCAAAGACACTATTCAGTTACATGTAATTCAAAATATAATTCCAGGGAGGGGCGTGAAGTACCCGTTAATATTGTCAAACTCCTTTCCACCTGTTTTCTTCTTTTATAGGAAAGATATATGAAAGATGAAATGTGATACTGAGACCTAGAAATAGACTCAAGCAAATTTTGGTTTGCTCTTAAGGTTATATTTACACTGCAAATGCACGCATATTGTAATTTGTTGACATTAAAGTTGTATTAAATTAAATTGAACTCATGAAAGGCAAAAAAACTTAATATTATATAAAGAAAAATTAGAAAAACACCAAATGTGTGTATGTTTTTTTCTATCACTCTATATACCTCAGTGTGCTGTATAATAATATACCAATAAAAGCATAAAAAACAAATAATACTAAGTCTCAAAGAAAAGTAAGAAATAGCTTAATGTTTTCACTCATTTTTTTTTCAGTTAGAAATTGACCGTATGTGTTCTTTTCGTCACATTAATTAGGTTTAAACTATGTTATCCAAGTGACATTGCATTTCTGCATATTATGCCAAAGATGGCTGGTTGGGATCTCCAGTTTTAATCCTGTTATTTCTTTGTAATTAGAGTTCTCCTCCTCTTCTCAAAATACTAGCCCAATAGCAAAATTTGAAGATCAAGTTTGATAAGCACGTTTAATAAAACAAAACCAAAATTATTTTAGCATTCACTGTTTCATCACATTGAATGGTATTTCTTTTTTAATAAAGAGATTGAATTTTTATTTCTATTTTTATTATTTATTTATTTTTGTGGTACTAGGGGTTGAACCCAGGGGTAACACTGAATGATATTTCTAATAACTATTTCTGTCTACAAGTGTTTACAGGAAGCTGGAACAAAGTGACTAAGAGTCCTTATAGGTTCCTAAGGTTTCACCCTAAGTCTATAAAAGAGAACACTGCTGGAGTTGTCAGCAACAGGTGTGGGAAAAGGGGGAGCTGTGGCCCAGAGTCTCCCTTGAACTTCCTCAGAGTGTGCTTGTCACCCCCTCTTCTGGCTACACAGGATCCTGCAGCTCAATACAAGAATAGCTCTACCTCATGTCTTAAGAGCAAAAAAGGCTCCTCCAAAGATTCTGAAACTGCAACTTTCTCTTTAGGAACCAGAGATAGCTTTGGATCCAGTTAACACAGTTAAATCTGGATTTGTTCTGAAATCCTGGCTTCATCACTTAACTAGTTATTTGACCACAGGCATCTTTTAGGCTGTTTTTTAAAATGGAGAATGAGGGTAGATATACCTTAGTGTAATGTTGCAAGGGTTAAACGATGAAATATGGCATAGAATAAATTCATGATGAAGGTTGTTCTTTATTATTACAAAGAACTTTATAATTTTCAAAACCTTTCATGGGGCATGTCTTTGTCCAACATTCCCAGAAAAAAAGTTTTTTTTTTTTTTTTTTTTTTTAAACTAGGGATTGAAACCAGGGACATTCTACCTCTGAGTTATACCCCAACTCCTTTTTATTTTGAAACATAAAATAAAAACTTGGGACCTGGGCATAGTGGCGCACGCTTGTAATCCCAACATTTGGGAGGCTGAAACAGGAGGATTGTGCAGGTTTGAAGCCAGCCTCAGCTACTTAGTGAGGCTCTCCAGCAACTTAGTGACACCCTGTTTCCAAATAAAATAGAAAATAGGTCTGGGAGTGTATACTGGGGGTAGAAAGCCCCTGGGTTCTATCCCTAGTACCACAAAAAATAAAACTTGGTAAGTTGCTAAGGGTCTTGTCAAGTTGATGAGGCTAGCCTTGAACTTGCTATGCTCCTGTCTCAGCCTCCCAAGTACTTAGATTACAGGTGTGCACCACTGTGTCTGTATTCCCAGAAATTCTTCTAATGGGATTAGGTTTATATTAGTTTTATGAGAGGTGAGAAAAATAATTATGGAATAATTTTCATAGCTGGGCCCAAACAAACCACAATATTTACACAACGATCTGTCTCCATTGAATACTCATTAATAAATAGATATATCTGAAAACACTCAAAATCTACGTTATCCAGTAAGTTGAGAGTTTGCCTTCCCAAGCATGTCACCAATTCTTGCTTCAATATCTGTTTCTTGGAAGAGTTTCTGTCAATGCATTTTGTACCATTATGGCTTTTTTTGTAATATCGCCTGCAGGATCTAGTCAGGGAAGGCCTGACTGAGGGGTGAATACAGTGGTAATTAGGATTCAAGTGGGACAATCAGAGCTAAGACTCACAGGTTCCCGCAGCATCCCGACCCGTCAGAGGTCACACACATCATGCACACGATTCATGGACAGTGGAGATTTTCAAAACCCAGGCACGTGGTTATTTTATTATTTCCTTTCACTATTTGACTTGGTTGCAACTAATATCCACTCCTGCGTTTTCATGCACAACCACAGCCATGGTGGGTTTTAATTCTTAGATCTCAACTCCATCAGGCATTTTACTTTTAGTCTGTGTACTGTTACTGAAGGTAAAGAATGCTTATAACTACTAAGAACAGTAACTTTAATGTTCAGATGTCAGCAGAAATTTGCTTTTTTAATTTTTTGGTGCTGGGGATGGAACCCAGAAGCACTATACCTCCGAACTACACTCTTAGCCCCATCTTTAATTTTTTTTTTTTTTTTGAAACAGGGTCTCACTAAGTTGCTGGGGCTGGCTGTGAACCTACAATCTTCTTATTTCAGTTTCCTAAGTACTGGAATTGTAAACATGTGCTTCCACATGTGGTCTGAAGACTTTGCTTTTTTTTTTTTTTTTTTCGTACTGTGGTGGAACCCAGGAGCTTTTCTACCTCCTGGCTATACTTCCAGGCCTATTATTTTATACTTTTTGGAAACAGGGTCTCACTAAGTTGCCGAGAGCCTCACTAAATAGCTAAGGCTGGCTTTGAACCTGTGTGATCCTCCTGTCTCAGCCTCCCAAGTGCTAGGATTACAAGCATGTGCCACCACGCCTGGCAAGACTTTGCTTTTTAACAGGGTTCTCATAGAAAAATCCAGTATTGAAGGTTGTGTGTCAGAACAACCAAAGCAATATTCAAAACAAAAAAACATCAAACCAGGAAATCAGATTGGAAAGCACATTTAAGAAACTGAACAAAGTTGTTCAGTTTATGAGGAGTCAAATATATGACTATTCAATGTGGTATATTTTAAGAGGGAACAGAGGTCATAGCTGGGAATAATGATGAAGAATTAAATTTTACTATTGCCAGATAACTACATAAAGATAAGCTTTACTCAAAGTCTAAAGCACAACTTTCATAGGTCATGTAAGATTTGTAATCTTACATGACTTATGAAAGAAAGTTTATAATCCAAGTAAATTTTGTTCTTTATTGAGTTTTTAGATGGTTAATGAACCCATATAACAGCTATATTAATATTTCTAAGTGCCGGGCGTGGTGGTGCACGGTTGTAATCCCCGCGCTTGGGAGGCAGAGACAGGAGAATCGCAAAGGTTCGAAGTCAGCTTCACTGGCTTAAGAGACCCTGTTTTCAAATAAAAATATAAAAATGGGCCGGGCGTGGTGGCGCACGCTTTTAATTCCCGCGCTTGGGAGGTGGAGACAGGAGGATCGCGCTGGTTCGGAGCCAGCTTCGCTGGTTTAAGAGACCCTGTTTCCACATAAAAAAGTTAAAATATAGGTCTGGGAGTGTAGCCCGTGGGAGTGTATCCCGGAGGTAGAAGGGCTTCCAGGAACCTCAGTACCACCAAAAAAATAAAAATAAAAATAAATAAATAAATAAATAAATAAAAATAAATAAATAAAAACATATAAAAATGGGTTTGGGAGTGTAGCCCGGAGGTAGAAGGGTTTCCAGGAACCCCAGTACCACCACCAAAAAAATTATATATATAATTCATATACATATATAATATATATAATTTATATATAAATATAAATATATATTTAAGTTCATTTTCTCTGCATAAGTTTATAATTTATAGGGGGTAATATGTAGAAGTGTCATAAAATGATTAAAAGCATCATAATATAAAATATTTTAATGTACTTCTAATTAGCTTTGTTACTACTGGGATGAAGATTTGTTTTTTAAAATTCTCAAGTTGCTTTACTCTTTTGGCTATGTTAGGATACCTCCAAACATGCACTGATTTCATATTGAATTGTTGAAGGCATTTAAATTTCTTTATAAAAATAAGATAGCTTCAATTCTGTTTTTTCCCTCTTTTTATTAAGAACCCCCTAGTGAAAAATAATGGTTAATTTCTTCCTGTTTCTTCAGGATTTATTTGACTGCTCCCTCTTGATTTGTGTCCCTTGTCAGAGTCCGTTACATTTCTTGTTCCACAATGAAGAAATGACAATGGAGCACACCACGTTTTAACAGCAGCCTGCTGCATTGCCTTTATTTTTTTGTTTTCAGATTTGCACTTGTTCCTACTAGCATGAAGTTAACATATAGATGGGGGATACATCAATTTTCAAGATTCAGAACAGTGTCACTTCTCTGCTGACTGTAACAAGTAATTAGGTTATTTTCTGGATTATTAAAGTGATGTGTTGTCTTTTCTTGGAGACCTCTCACCTGCCAAATTCAATCTTCATTCATTTAGTGCTCTTACATAGTTCCTCATGGAGGGCAAGAAATGCCTGTTTTCATTAGTGGGATACTTCATTTTCTTCTTAAGAAGGTGCATTTTTTTCTTTTCTAGCAGTTTATAATCCCATATACAAAGGGGTCTTATACATCATAACAAATACAAAGAAGAGTAGTTTGGCCAATGATTCATATCTATACTATAGAGTGGAAAGTTAAAGAATAGGGACAATTAGACTCATCTGGCTATAATTGTATGATGTAATATGTGTGCATCTATAAGGATACATTAACAAGGATTGCTGAAAATGAAAAACTTGGTTTCCTCTTACTGAACTGTATGCATGTAGACCTCAAAGTACAAAAAAACACTTATTAGAAGAGATAACATGCATTTCTTCTATTTCTTCTCCTAAATGAATATTCATTAAGAGTATTTCCTAACTAGTACTAGGTCCTATTCTATGACCTCAACTTTTTTTCAAATATAATTTCAGGTACCTACAAACTAAAGATAAAATATTTTAATACCTTACTCCTACTTTGAAACAAAGTTTTAATTCAATTAGAATACTTTAAAATTATGACTACATCTATTTTTAATTTTATCACATATCTATAGGTGAAATAATTCAATATTTATTTCAGAGATATTTTGAAAAATCTATAATTGTACTAAAGTATTCAATGAAGTGTGTATTTATAGGTTAGCATTATAGTTGCAAGTAAACAGTATTGAGTTAGTGAAATTCAGATTTATTATGGGCAGGACTTGTGGCTTCAGTGCAAAGATGGCCTTACACACGCTTTTTCCCTCATTAGTTTTCCATATAAGGCAGGCTTCCTTAGATGAAGATTTTCAAACTGCCATTTTGACCAATGAGAGTTGGTGAACGAGGAGAAGGTGCACACTTGATGATCACAACACTGAGAGGTAGTAGGCTCACCCATGCCACCATTTTTTCTAAAAGTAGATAATCTTTCGACAGCTGAGAACTTTGATCACGGCAAAGTGTTGACATGAAAATCAATCACATTCTCCTTAGTTCAAGATCAGTATTAAAAAAAAAAACTCACAAAGACATACACTAAAAGCCATATAACCATCACACTTTGTAATATTTTTCGGTTAGTTTTAGTTCAAGGCAACTCACAAAATTGTGAATTAAATACTGAGTATAAATAAACAAGATGACAGTTATAGCCACTGAAACACTTGAGTGCATAATTTTCTGCACTGAGATCTCATTTAATGTTGAATCAAATTTTACTAAGCAAAGCTGAAAGGGGAATTAACTTGAATTGCAAAAATCATCTCTTTCTTGGGTGAAATTAAGCAGTTGTCAAAAAAATACATCCCAGACAACTGGGTCGTCAGCTGCCTTTAAGCTTCTAGAAACAGCATGGGTTAAACTTTTCTTTTGATATAGTTTTAAGGTGAGAGATCCGGTTTCCACTAAGATTTTGTTAAAAAAAAAAAAAAAGAAAACACTGGCTTAAATATTTGTAAGTGCAGTACCTTTACACTTATATTATTACTTCTTAAATTGTATTTTGATAACTTAGGGAAAAATGTAAACTAAAGAGAAGAGAAAAAATAGAGCAAGCACAGGTTACACCTATGATAACCACAGTCTTACTAATTTAAATAAAATTTTATGCTGCAGTTTAATTTTTTTAAAAGCAAGATTCTTTTCTTCCCCAAATCTACTAGTTCACTGAGTAATACATTTCCTCTTCATGAAAAAAATATACTGCTCTGCAAGTCTCTGGAGGTTTTTTGTTTTTGTTTTTTGTTTTTTGTTTTTTTTACTGTTGAAAGATGTTTCAGTGACCAAACAATTCACCCCGTTTAATTACCTTAATGGCAGAGAGGTCAATTTTTTCTTCTTTGGGTTTGGCTGGAGCAGGTGCAGGTGCCGGGGCAGGGGCTGGGGCAGCCGCAGGTTTCTTCACATCCTTCTTTGGTGCCATTTTTATTCAAAAGAATGGGTTAAAAAAAAAAAAGAGAGAGCTCCTCCAAGAGAACCTGTCAAAGTGATACTTGGAGGAGGAGTGGTGACTTGCTTGATCCACAGCCCAGAGCCTTGAAGGTGGACCCAGAGTGTTAAACGGTATAAGGGCATGCATATATATTTCACTTAGTGTCTAGTAGAACCTTGACACATGCGGTTGGATTGGACAGTTCACTAGGCAAGGGGGATGGCATTCCGGCTCAGACTATAAATGGAATCTAAAGGGTCAGGGCTTCATCAATTTTTTTTAAACTTGTTTTTTTTTTTTTCCCCACCTCCATATATAAAGAAGAAAGAAGTCAGACAAAGCCAGCTTCAGATCCTTTGGTGACAGCAAAGTGGATTGACATACTTTTTCTTGGTAGAATTACAGATTACAGTTCTGCTGAAGTTGTAAATCTTTTTTTTTTTTCTTCTTCTTCTCATGCCTAAGAAACTTCACGGAAGGATTTGATTTCAACTTGGAATTTTGGCAGGGATTGCCACCAACTTTCACCCGGCTCCTCTGCTCAGGCTGCTCCCTCCTGGCCATAAGTTGCAAGAAAATGTTGGTCAGCAAAGAGGTGACCATGTTTAAAAATAAAAAGCGACGTACAAGGAAAGTTCATCAGGTCTTAAAGTGGTTTCCTGTCTACGGAGCACAAAGTGTGGCTCTCATATTTTAATACACTCTATACTAGAGAAAAAAGTAATTCAAAACTATTTCCTGTAATTCAAATTTCTAGTATAATTTAATAAAAAATTTCAAATGAGATGGGTATGGCAGCAAGGTTTACCTTCTTGCAAGTAGCCTTCAGTCAAAGTAAACATGTATCCAATTTCTAAATGGCATAAAATAAAATTATTTATTTGTCACCTCAATTTGCTAACCCTATTAAGGAGACAATACAGAGAAATAGAGAAATAGACTTTATCAATTCTGAGCAAGTTTGGGAAGTAACTAGAAGTGTTATTCTGTTTTGCTCTTAACTTCCTCAGTTTGCCAGGATTAGTTTCATACTCAGAAGTATAAGATAATAATCAGTAGACTCTTTATAATTTTATAAGTGGCAAATTCTGCTCAGGGAGGGGGTTACAATGAATAATTAGTTGTTGCTCAGTTTCATGCACACCTTTTTTGTTTTAACTAGTGCGATATTCAACATATTTGTATAATAATTAATTAGTATAAACAATTACTTTAGGATTTTTAAAGTATGAATTTATATATTATAACATGTATATATGTATAGATATGTATATATGCATACTTATACATATACTTATATATACACATGCAAATACATATGTATAACTGTATATATTATATATTCTAATTTGGGGGGTTTTGGGGGGGTCTGGGGATGGAACCCAGGGGCATTTGACCTCCAAGCTACACCCCCTGCCCTAATTTTTATTCTCTTTTTTTTTAGTTTGAAACTGGGTCTCACTGAGTTGCAGAGGGCCTCACTAAGTAGCTGAGGCTGTCCGCAAACCACAATCCTCAGGTCTCAGCCTCCCGAATGCTGGGATTACAAGTGTGCGCCACCATGCCCGGCTTTATATTCTATTTTTTTTTGTGTGTGTGTGGTACTGAGAATTGAACCCAGAAACATCCTACCACTGAGTTACACCTCCAGGCTTTTTTTATTTTTGTTTTGTAACTGGGTCTTGCTAGGATGCTGAGAGACTTGCTAAGTTGCTGAGACTGGCCTCAAGTCTGCTATCCTCCACTTTCAACCTCCCAACTACTGGGATTTAAAATACGCCTGGCTTAATTGTTAAATGTAGTTGTGTTCAAAGATATAGAATCATTAGCTACTTCTTTATAGTTTGAAATTTGCCCAGCTCCAAGAAGCTCACTATTCCTCTCCATATGCTATAACTAAGAGAAGTCAAGACTCTTATATTAGCAATTATTCACCTAAATTACAACTGAGATGAAACAGTCTCAAGTTATGTGGTGGCCTGATCCACTGAATTATTTTCCTTATCCATATGCTTAGAAAAGGCTATTTTTGCTATCATTCTAAATTAAATTTATTTTTAACTGATGCATAAAAACATTAAAATCATTAATAGCGTAACGTGCTGTTCTGATATGTGTATGCATTTTGTAACCAAATTAAACATATCTATCTCCTCAACATTTATCACTTGCTTGCGAAAACATCCAAAGTCCTTTTTTCTAGCTTTTCGGGGATATATAGCACATAAACTCTATAGTTACCCTACTGGGCAGAAGCACACTAGAACCTCTTATTTCATTTAACTTTGACTTAGTACCCCTCCCTCCCTGCCACTACTCCTCCCAGCCTCCAGTATCATTCTATTCTCAATGGCAATGAGACCAACTTTTTAAAATTCCACATATGAGTGAGATTGTGTGGCACTTGTCTTTCTGTGCCTGGCTTAAGAGAGAGCATTTGAATAGCTCCCTCCCCCATGTTGCTGCACAACATGGGCTCATTCATTTTCTAAGTTTAGCTGCTGATCCTCATTTCTTACATACAAGACGGTCATAAGACTCTGGATATATTTTTTCATCTAAGGATATTGAGTCATATTTAAGTAATTAGAATAGAGCTAAACAATGTTTTATTTAAACTAAAAATACTTTTTATAAATAGCAGAAAGTTGTCCACTACTTTGTTTTCCTTTGGATTTTCAAATGACAGACTGGAGTTTTCTGCCATTACTGAGCAATGGATATGCTCTTGCTTGAATTCACTGCCTCTATTAATAACTTGCTTCATGACAGGGTCAACAAGTAAAATATTTAAAGATACTTTGGTCCCTTTTACATTCAGGAGAATACTGAAATTGGAACAAATAAAAATATATTAATCCATTTACCTAAAATATGTTTTACATTAGGAAATGTCATTGAAGATCAATAATTTCTCTCTTTAAAATACTCAAAACGTGAGACAGGAATATTTTATTTTCATATTAAGAGGGAAAATGGCTTGATCTCACTGTATATCTAAATCCATTTGTTTTACCAAATATGTATCATGAGTTTATGAATGTAGAGATGGAAGTATCTTGGTGTAGAATTTTCTTTTTTTATTGGTGCATTGTATTCATACATCTTACTGGGATGCAAGATGGTAGAGACATACCTGCACACATCACCCATTTAGCCCTTACCCAGTTCCCACCCCACTTTCCGTCACCCTTCCTCTTTATCATGTTTGGCTTACTATATTGATGTTTGTTAAAGTATATCATGTGCATTAGAGGATTTCCCTCTTCCCCCCTCCCATCTCTTCAGCTAGGTCACCTTATTTGCTCCTATATAGTATCTTCTTCGTCTAGAGTTCCTCCTATGACCCATTTTCTTCCTAGCTTTCACGTATTAAGGAGAATATCTCATTTCTTATTTTTTGTGACTGACTAATCTCACTTAGCATAATGTCCTCCAGTTCCATTCATTTACCTGTAAATGACATAATTGTGCTTTTCTTTATGGCTGAGTAAAATTCTATTGTGTACTTATCCCATAGTTTTGTAATACATTCATCTATTGATGGACATCTTGGCTGGTTCCATAGACTGATGAATGTAGAAGCCAAGGAGAGAATCTTAAAGGCAAGAAAAATAAAAGATCAACTGACTTTCAAAGGCAAACCAATTAGAATCACTCCAGACTTCCCAAACCAAGTCATAAAAGCCAGAAGAGCCTGGAGTAGCATATTTTAAACTTTGAAAGAAAACAACTTGAAGCCCAAAATTTCCTACCCAGCAAAAGTATCTCTCAAATTAGACTTGGAAATAAAAATTTTCCACCACAAACAGAAGCTGAAGTAATTTATGCCTTTCAAACCAGCACTAGAGAAAATATGCAAAGAGATTAACCGCAAAGATGAAATAAGTAATATACGCCAGAACCAGAGAAACAAGAATTTCCATCCAGCAAACAACTAAGCAAAGAAGAACAAACACTACCTCAAATAGAAGTTAAATATCAATATGTTAGGAATTAAAAATCATCTCTTAAAAATCACACTGAATGTAAATGGCCTCAACTCCCCAATAAAAGCCAGAAATCATCTGTCTGCTGCCTGCAAAAAACACAGAAGCAAAGATAGTAACAGACTTAAGTTAAAGGGCTGGAGCAAGGTAATCCATGCCAACAGAACTTAAAGACAAGCAGGAGTAGCAACTATGATATCAGACAAGTTAGACTTCAAGCCAAAGCTTATTAGAAGAGACAAAGAAAGTAATTTTTTACTGGCAAAAGGAACAATTCAACAAGAGGAAATAATGATCGTCAACATTTATGTGCCAAACTTAGGTGCAGCTACCTTTATAAAACAAACTCTTTGTGACATTAAGTCACACATAAATCCCAATACAATAATATTGGGAGACTTCAACACTCCTCTCACACCATTAGATCAATCTTCTAGACAAAAAGTCAGTAAAGATGCCTCAGATCTAAAGAACACTATCAACCAACTGGAAATATTAGACATATATAGAATGTTCCACCAAAATATAGCAGAGTTTTCATTTTTCTCAGCTGTTCACAGAACCTTCTCCAAAATAGATCACATCCTGGGCCACAAAGTGAGCACTAGAAAAATTTAAAAAAAGTGACATAATTCCCTGTGTCTTTTCAGACCATAATAGAATAAAACTATAAATCAACTATAAGAAGACCCAGAGAAACCACATAAATATGTAGAGACTGAACACCACACTGTTACATGAAGAATGGGTCATAGAAGATGCACGGAGTGAAATCAAGAAGTTTCTGGAAACAAAAATAGAGATACAACATATTAAAACCTCTGGGACACTTTGAAGGCAGTATTTTTTTTTTTTTTTTGGTGGTACTGGGATTCCTAAAAACCCTTCTACTTCTGGGCTACACTCCCAAACCTATTTTTTTTAAATATTTTTATTTGGAAACAGGGTCTCTTAAGCCAGCACGGCTGGCTTCGAACCTGCGTGATCCTCCTGTCTCCGCCTCCCAAGCATGGGGATTACAAGTGCATGCCACCATGCCCAGCCTTGAAGGCAGTATTAAGAGGAAAATTCATAGCATTGAGTGCTCACATAAAAAGAATAGAAAATTACCAAATAACCTAATGACACATTTCAAAGCACTTGAAAAACAGGAACAGTCTAAATCCAAAGCTGATAGAAGACTGGAAATTATTAAAATCAGAGTAGAATTTCCTTCTTGAAAAGTAAAAACCATGAAAGTCCCATTTGTATTGCATCAAGGATACACACTGCCAACATGACATTATTATTGATGTTAACCTTGACCACGTGGCTGAGGTAGTGTTTACCTCAAACACATAATGTAGTTTAATCATGAGAAAAACACTAGCCAGACCCCAGTTGATGGGTATTCTGTAAATATTTTACAAGCACTTCTTATAATGATCAAGATTATTAAAAAGAAAGAAGGCCTGGGGAATCATCACAGCCGAAAGGTACAGAAGGGAATATGCTGAGGAAATGTAATGTGGTGTCCTCGGTGGGACCCTAGAATATAAAAGGAACACTAGATAAAGAGAAAGGAAAGTTGAATGAAGCATGGACTTCAGCTAATAACATGGATCATTTTTGGCTCATCGGTAATGAGAGATTACCATGCTAATGTAAGATGTTAACAGACACAGTAACTTGGTGGAAGACACATGGAAACTGAAATTTCTTATTAACTTTTTTGTTAATCTAAAAGTACCCTAAAATAAAGCATTTACTTGCATAAAAATAAGGAATTGGAAAGGTAGAAAACAATTCAGTCTGAAAGATAAAAAAAAAAAAAGATTATGAACTAGGTGTGATGGCACACTCCTATAATCCCAGTACTTGGGAGGCTGAGACAGCAGGATCACAAGTTTGCTGCCAGTCACAGCAAATTAGTGGGGCTCTCTGCAACTTAATGAGACTGTTTCAATATAAAAATTTAATAAAGGGTGGGGGTGTAGCTCAGAGGTAGAATGCCCCTAGACTCAACCCCCTGAACCATACACATTAAAAAACAGTTTATGACCTTCCTATTTAATCAACTAAGTAGTCTTAGTCAACTGTTTAATCTTTGTGTTTTGTGGCATGTATATTAGAGAAGGAAAGTCTAAAAACATTCATAATTCATAGCACTGAGATCTTTTGGAAATGGTTAGTCATATTGGTCAAATATGTATGTCTACACAGGCATTATTAGTTATGCACAGAAATTATAGGTGGAGAAAGAATTTAGAGACTTTCTGAAACTATAACCCTGAGAAACTTAATATGGTAACCAGAATCAAACTACAATTTCTCTCCACTCCCCTACTTTACATGGAGCTATATGACAAGACCTCCTTGTAAGGGGAAGAAAGGGCAACAGCTGAGGATTTGTGATCTTAATGACAGCTGACATGTCTCATGTCTCATGTCCTCACCTTAACTATGCCATTTGCTGTGTTTTTTGAGATGCTTTCCGAAGCACAGGGGAATGGTGGAGGAAGGGCAAATTCATTACTAAGCTGGCCCATCTTATTCTATCTTCTAATTTCATCTCTTTTTTTCTTACCACTAAGTTTACCATACAGCTAAGCTTTGCCACACATTAATTTGTCTTTTGTGTGACTAAGATAAAATGCAAGTCTTCTATTTGGAAATGCTGATGCTAGAAAATGAAAGAATCAGGACTTCCCTTCATCCTTAGAACAGCCTGACATACTTAATCATTGATTAGGCAACCACAAAGATTTATTTATTTCACACATATTGATCATCTATTACAAGCCAGCCATATATTGTGGCATATACTGTTAAATGCTAGGTTTTTCTGGGTGAACAAGTTGAATTTATTCCTGTTATCTTGGAAAATTGAGATGAGTGTTTGAAAAGGGATACAAATGGGATTTTGAAAGTGTGGAGCTGGAAGAAGTGACTTGTAGATGTCAGCAAAGGCAATCTGTATGGGAAAGATAACTGGGTCAAGAAACAAGAGAAGAGAGGAATTTATAGGCAAAGGGTTTGGGAGAGGATTCCAGGCAAAAGAAGAACGTATCATATGTATAAAGCACTTTAGTGGGTTGCCACGTGCAGTAAAAGTGATATATGGCTGAGTGTGGTGGTATCACCACCAAAAAAAAAAAAAAAAAAAAAAAAAGAATCAGAGAGAGAAAGCAATGCATTAAAAGTGTCCAAAACAGAGATAGAATCCAGTTTTGATGTAATATAAAGCCTAAGATATTAACTAGTGCTTCCTCTTGGTAAAAGGAAGGACAATTGCTTGTGGAAAACTAGGGGTAATGTGCTTCAGCTATTTGGTTATGATAGAGTCCATATTGTTGTATAAAAAATGGCCCAGTTGAAGGTTATGTTTCAGAAGGCCAGGAACTCAAAGAGGAAAAGAACTACTGAATACTAGCAGTGCCAAAGGTGGAGATCTTGAATGTCCAGGGAAGCAGAAATTGGAAGAGTGCGCGATAACCCAATGGCCAAGTGTAAGCTTCACACTTAACATGCAGAGAGAAGCTGGTATGTGTGATCAGTCACTAACGGAACTGGCACACATGGAACTTCTGAGATAAACTCTCCACAATTGCCAGTGTGGCTGGTTTTGCTCCATTCCCCCACTTTCCCCAGAGCCCCTTAGAGTTCTCATGCCTGGCTGGTTGTGCTCCATTCATTCTGCCTTTTCCTTTTCGAGCCTATCATTCTGTACTTTTCACCTGGAACACTTTTCTTTCACACCATTTCGTGGCTGCCACTTGAGATCATTTAGGTCTTGATCCAACTATTACCTTCTCAGAAAAGACCTTACCTAACCACGCCATTGTAAGTGCCCTCTACTCAGCCATATTCAGCCTAGCATCTCCATTTTTGTCCCTCATGGTCTATAATTTTTTATTTATTTTTGTTTGTTTCCTAACACATTTGTAAAATGAGCTCCATGGGATCACAGACTATCTTGTTCTCAACTGAATCTCCAGTCTCTAACTCACATAACTTCAAAACAAGCATCCTTTTAGGCCGGGCGTGGTGGTGCACGCTTGTAATCCCCGTGCTTGGGAGGCGGAGACAGGAGGATTGCACAGGTTCGAAGCCAGCCGCACGCTCTGGCTTAGGAGACCCTGTTTCCAAATAAAAAAGTATAAAAAATAGGTCTGGGAGTGTAGCCTGGAGGTAGAAGGGCTTCCAGGAACCCCAGTACCACCAAAAACAAACAAACAAACAAACAAACAAACAAACAAAAGAAAAAAATAAGCATCCTTTTAAAAATGAAATGGGCCAGGCGTGGTGGTGCACGCTTGTAATCCCAGCATTCGGGAGGCTGAGACCTGGAGGATCGCGGTTCGTGGACAGCCTCAGCTACTTAGTGAGGGTCTGCAACTCAGTGAGACCTGGTTTCAAAATAAAAAATAAAAAATAGGGCAGGGAGGGTGTAGCTCGGAGGTAGAATGTCCCTGGGTTTCATCCCCAGACCCGCAAAAAAAAAAAAAAAAAAAAAAAAAAAAAGAAACGGATGAATACACAAATGAAAGAATGCTGTGTGTGTTGGTATTGTTCAGTCATATTAAAGAATTCAAGACAGTTGTAGCTTCCAAAATTGATCATTAGAAGAATTTGGAGAGCTGGATGAAGAGAATGAAAATGTGCAGAGAATAAACTATTAGAACCCATTCTGGAAAAAAAAAAAACCCATTATCATTTTTTAAGAAGAAAAAGGGTAAATTCAAAGTAACTTTATTTAAAATGTCAATATAAAGACAATAGTCATTTAGCTGTTCTTAACAGAGACTAATAGGGATGAGTGAGCTTACTAAATAGGGCTCATAAGACATTGCAAAAGTGTCCTGAAATGTCAACTATTTCCTTTTAAGAATAGATGGGTGCTTCAATGCAAGCTTGTTAAGGGACTGGAACTGGATAGTAAGATGATTTTTAAAAATATTAACACTCCTTTCATCACTAACTTTTTAAGCAGTGTTGTTTCTGTAGCACTCAATAAATTCAATCCTTGTATAAGGAGGAGACTGGTGTTATTTTCTCCTTTTGCTCTCAGGGTTACCTTGTAAGGGGTCACTCCACATCCAGAGCCAAGCTGGACGCAGTGCTCAGGAGTCCTGCCTTACCAGGGAGACAGTAAGCCGTGTGGAAATGGAGTCAGCACGATTCTTTACGTGGTTAGCATGCTGCTTCCCTTAGAGGAGGGGTGTAAGGTTTCTCAAGGAAGGACATTTATAGTGATTAAAATTGCTCAGAGCTTGCTTCATTGTGTATTTCTGATGCTGTAGTATGTGATTCTGGCAAGAGGGGAGTAAGAAAGGAACAGAAAATCCCAGTGGCACAGAAGGGCATACCATACAGATGCTACCTCAAGAAAAGGGGCCGTGGTAGGAGGATAGCAGTCACCGATAGGTCAGACTCTTGGCCAGGGATCCTTCTTGGTCCCTCCTGAGAGGGGGAGCTGAAAGCACCGAGACCCGAGGACACTGCCTGCCCATTAGTTCAGTCATTCTATAACATTTAGTGGCGCTCCAATAACAAAATGGTCAAAGAAGCTTTTGGAATTGATATTTTTAAAAAATACAGTTTTTAGGTACTAGGGATTTGGTACAGGGGAATTCTGTCTCTGAGCTCTTTTTGTTTATTTTGAAGCAGGGTCTCACTAAGTTTCTGAGGGTCTGGCTAAGTTGCCAAGGCAGCCCTCAAACCTGTGATTCTCTTGTCTCTGCCTCTTAAGTACCGGGATTATAGATGTACAATACCATACCCAATGAAAGTCAGTATTTCTCTAGGAAGTAAAGTGGAAAGCATCTTCCAGGACAAAAAGAAAAAATCCTAAATCTGTGCCTACTTCAAAGACCAATAAATTTACTGCTAGGCATACACGCTGCAAAATATATGTATACGTATATATTATAAATGTATAAGTACAATCATGCTAACATACTTAAACATCCTCGGGGACACTACTCACAACAACTTAAATGCCCACCAATCATAGAATGGATATAGTATTATATCATGTAGTATAGTATTATTCATGTAATGGAACACTATACAACAATAAGAATGGACAAGCGATGGGTACATGTAATAAGGCAGATCAATCTCACTTAGTGTTGACTTAAAAAAACAATATAGCCTGTATGATTTCATTTGTACAAATGAAATTTGAACTTTGTAGAAAGTTCAAAGCCAAGTGAAATGACCGATGGCATTTGAGGACAGCACGGTGGTTACCTCTGGGGAGAAGAGTGGGTAATAGGGTACATGAACATGCTTGCTTTGTGATAATTCATGAAGCCTGATGCTTAAGATTTTTCCATGTTTCCCCAATGTATGTTATTCTTTAATAAAGTTCAATAAGCCCCAAAAGTAATACCGCCCTTAAAGTAAAACAATTGGCACCATGTGGCATCCAAGGGGCAGAGGGACCCTGCTTGGGGCATTGGGTTGCAGGAGTGTGGTTGTCTCCACATTGAGGATGAACAGCAACTGCAGGACGAGAATAGCTCGTGGCTGACGATGCATTTGCCTCTGCTTGTCCCGGTCAAGGTTTTCTAATTCTGGTCCAGGAGAGTATTCATGTTTCCAGGAGGCCACACTACAGCATGTCAGACATTCTCTAGGGACTGGTGGCCTCTGTCCTTGCTTTTGGAGGAGGGTGCGACCCAAAGGGAACATTCAGCCCGCTCTAAAACTGGCACTAGGAGTTAAAACATGTGAGACACCTGTTTCCCTGAAATGTAAGTTTCAACGCAGGGTTCTAGCTTTGAATTTGCCTGATACTTTTTTTTAATATTAAATAAATATGGGCTTTTCCAATATGGAGGAGATTGGGACCACAAAAGTCAGGAAGAAGACACAAAATGGAATAATATTGGATCCTCTTTTTCGGGCTCCTAATGAAATAGTTGTAGTCAAGACCATGTACACATATTGATTCTCATCAAGTGGTATTCTTTACAGAGTGAAGATGTTGGCTGCCCTGGAGATGAGCCCCCAGGGCTAATCATGCTACAGTCTTTCAAGGGAATAGATAAAACCACTCCTAAGATGCTTCTTCGGATATATCTATATTCGGACACACAGAAATTCTCCCTGGTGCCTTTCTGGCAGTGAGGATTCTCATAGTTTTAGCACACCTCCGCCTGGGTACCAGCTGGCAAGGTGCTTCCCCAAGCCCCTTCTTTGGAGCATGTAAAGGAAGAATTAGATTGCTGTTTGTAAAAATGGACAGTGGATCTCACAAGTCCCATTTCAATAATCTTCTAGAAGCAAGAATGAATTTGGGATCGGAAAGGGCATTAGGACATGGCTAAATAAATAGCACAGAATCCCTCAGCACCTGGCCAGCCTGCGGTGCTACACTGTGGCTTCTAGGGCTTACATTTCATACTCTTTTTCTTCAGCAAACAGAGTCTGAAAGGTCTTACACAGAGATAGAATTTTAAGTGTCAACACTCAGGTAACATGGTTTTTGAGTTCTAATGCAGTGACACAATCCCCCGAGAAATGCCATACACTTTCCAAGTAAACCTTTATCTGAATCCAATAATTGTTAAATCCAGTATGCCTCCTGTTTTCCTCTCAGATTTGGTCTTTTATTGCACACTTCTCCAACTTCAAGATTGGCCTCTGCCATCACACGTGTGTAGAGACCATCTCCTGGGTGAGGCTCCAAAGCTGTAAGTCTGGAAACCAAGATCTTCTGGGAAAGGGAGAAAGACCTTCTGATTGGTTTGTGGAGATGGGGAATGCTTAAGTCTGATGTTTGAAAAGATTCCAGGTCATCCCTCAAGTTGTAAATGTTTTCTTAGGTATGAAAGACAGGGAGCAGCTAAAGCAGATCTTGTGCATGAGTGGGATTATTCTTATAGTGTGTCTCCTAACAGGATTTTCTCCACAAATCTAAATTTTTTGAATGAGAGAATAAAAATAAAGCAAAAGAGTAGATCTTTTCCCCTCATAAAACTGAGGGCTGGTTTTGTACTGACTCAAATAAACATTTAGCAGTTGCCAGAAATACATATTAGTTCTAGTAGAAGGAATGAAACATACTATTAAGTTTTACCTGTCATGGCCGGGGTAGATGCCTATCAGCCCTGAAGTCCACTCAACAAAAGATAATTCTTTCAGTTCCACTCACAGGTTCTTTTATCCCTTTCTTCGCCTCTGGTTAAAAATAATGCTTTTGGTGGTATTTATTCCAATCATTAACTTTAATGCCTAATCCATAGAAGAGGTATTTTTAATTTTGTATTTATTTCCTTATAATCTATACTCACTAAAGGGGTTTCCTGTGGTCACACTTACTATCATCAAACTTATATTTTAAGTATTTGTAAAATGATTTTAGGATTCAAAAACAACCTACTAATATCTAAACAAGTTGTCTTTCTTAAAAGGCCCAGAGAAGCCAGGCATGGTGATGCACACCTGTAACCCCAGTGCTTGGGTGGCTGAGACAGGGGCAGTGCAGGTTTGAGGACAGCCTCCACAATGTAGAGACTCTTAGCAAACTAGAAAGACCCTGCTTCAAAAACAAAATAAAACAAAATAGAGCTGGGGGTGTAGCTCAGAAGTAGAAGACACTAGATTCAATCCACAGACACACACACACACACACACACACACACACACACACACACACACAGCCCAGAGTCTCTAAACTGCAACTTTGGCAATGAAGCACAAAGTGACATTTTATATTCTAAGAATGCCATTTATTATGATTCTCACTTAAGTGGTTTGGTGGCTAGGATTTGCTAAAGAGAATGTCTACATCACTATCAGAGAAGGAAAATTAGGAACTTTGATGCAAATCTTGTGGCAGGATATATTTATGAGACATCTACTTTATAGGTCAGTGTTTTAAAAATGTTTTTCTTGGTGACTGGGCGTGGTGGCGCACGCTTGTAATCCCAGCGCTTGGGAGGCTGAGACAGGAGGATCACACAGGTTCGAAGCCAGACTCAGCTACTTAGTGAGGCTCTCAGAAACTTAGTGAGAATCTGTTTCCAAATAAAGTATAAAATAGGTCTGGGAGCCGGGCGTGGTAGCACAAGTTTGTAATCCCAGCATTTGGGAGGCTGAGACTGGAGGATCGCGGTTTGCGGACAGCCTCAGCTACTAAGTGAGGCCCTCTGCAACTCAGTGAGACCCTGTTTCAAAATAAAAAATGAAAAATTGGGCAGGAGGTGTAGCTCGGAGGTCAAATGCCTCTGGGTTCCATCCCCAAACCCACAAAAAAAAACACAAAAAACAAAAAACAAAAAACGGTCTGGGCATAGAGCCCAGAGGTAGAAAAGCCCCTGGGCTCCACCCCCAGTAACACACACAAATTTTTTTTCTTGGTGTATTGTAGTCATGCATCTTAATGGGGTACAAGATGGTGGAGGCATTCATGCACACATCACCCAATTAGCCCTTACCCAATTCCCTCTCCATTCCTTCCCCCTCCCCCTTCTCAGGTTTGGCTTAGTGACTGACTTCGATATGTTTGTTAATGTACATCATGTACATTAGAGAATTTCCCTCTTCCCCACTTCCATCCCCTCAGTTAGGTTGCATTATTTGCTCATCTATAGTATTTCCTTCTTTGTCTAAAGTTCCTTCTATTACCGATTTTCTTCCTAGCTTTCATATATTAGGGAGAACATCTGATATCTTATTTCTTATGACTAATCTCACCTAGCATAATGTCCTCCAGTTCCATCCATTTCCCTGTAAATGATGTCATTGTGTTTTTCCTTATAGCTGAGTAAAATTCCATTGTGTACATATCCCAAAGTTTTGTAATACATTCATCTCTTAATTGACATCTTGGCTGGTTCCATAGTATGGCGATTGTTAATTGTGCAGCTATGAACATATATACACATGCATTAGTTTGGTAATTTGGTTTCTTTTCTTTTGGGTAGATACCCAGAAGTGGTATTGCTGGATCAAATGGGAGATTTGTTCCCATTCTTCTGAGGATTCTCCATACTGTTTTCCAAAGTGGTTGCACTAATTTGCAATCCCACCAACAATGTTTTAGAGTTCCCACTTCTCCACATCCTCACCAGCATTTGTTGTTTGTGTTTTGAATGATGGCCATTCTAGTTGGAGTTAGGTGAAATCTCAGGGTAGTTTTAATTTGCATCTCTCTGATTGCTAATAATGTTGAGCACTTTTTCATGCATTTATTGGCCATTTGAATTTCTTCCTTTATGAAATGTCTATTTAGTTCACTTGCCCATTTTCGATTGGGTCATTTGTTTTCTTAGCTGTGAGTTTTTTGTTATCTGAATATTCTAGATATTAGTCCTCTAGTGGAAGAGTAGTTGGAAAAAAATCTCCTACTCTCTTGGCTCTTGGTTGAGGTTCTTGATAGTTTCTTTTGCTGTACAGAAGCTCTTCAGTTTCAAGCAATCCCATGTATTGATTTACCTTTTAGTTTCTTGTGCCTTTGAGGTCTTGTTGAGAAAGTTTTTATTTGTGCCTATGTGTTGCTCCCTGTTCAAGGAGCCTCACAGTTTCTGGTCTAATATCCAAGTCTTTGATCCATCCTGAATTGACTCTTGTGCAAGGTGAGAAAGTGGAATTTATTTCCATTTTTTTCAGCATATGGCTAACCAGTTTTTCCAACACCATTTATTGAACAGGCTATATTTTTCCAGTGTATGTTTTTTGCCCTTTGTCAAAAATTAATTGGATGTAAATGTGCAGATTTGTTTCTGAGTCCTCTATTCTGCTCCATTGTTCTATATATATCTGATTTTGTGCCAGTACCATGCTGTTTTTTGTTACTATGGCTTTGTAGTATAGTTTAAAGTCAGGTATTGTGATTCTTCCTGCATGATTTTTGTTGCTAAGTACTATTTTGGCTATTCTGTTTATTGTTGTTGTTGTTCCAAATGAATTTAAGAACTGATTTTTTTTTCTTTGTCTGTAAGGAATGACCTTGGTACTTTAATGGGTATTGCATTGAATCTGTAGATTACTTTTGGAAGTATGGCCATTTTGGTGATATTTATTCTGACTATCTATAAATAAGGAAGATCTTTCCATATTCTAAGGTCTCCTTCAATTTCTTTTTTCAATGTTTTATTATTTTTTTGTAGAGGTCTTTTACCTCCTTGGTTAAGTTTATTTTTTTTAAATCCTGAGTGGAAGTGTTTTCTTAATTTCTTTCTCAGTGGATTTATGGTTGTTATATAGAAAAGCTTCAGATTTTTACAGATTGATTTTGTATCCAGAAACTGCTGAATTTGTTGATCAGTTCTATAAACCTTTTGGTTAAGTTTGTCGGGTCTTCTTAGTATCATGTCATCTGCAAATAGTAAAAGTTTGAGTTCTTTTCCTATTTGTACTCCTTTGATTTCCTTTTCTTGCCTTATTGTTCTGGCTAGAGTCTCAAGTACTATATTGAAGAGAAGTGGTAAAAATGAACATACTTGTCTTGTTTCTGTTTTTAGGGGGAATTCTCACAGTTTTTTTCCATTTAGTATGATGTTGGCTGTGGGCCTATTGTAGATTGCCTTTATGATGTTGAAGTGTGTTCCTTCTATTCTGATTCTCTGTGGTGATTTTAGTATAAATGGACCTTGGATTTTTGTCAAATGCTTTTTCAGCATCTATTGAAATGATCATGTGACTTTTGTCTTTGTTTTTGTTTATGTGATAAATTACATGGATTGATTTTCATATGATGAACTCGCCTTGCATCCCTGGGATGAACCCTACTTGGTCATGGTGTATGATTTTCTTGATGTGGTTTTGAATGTGTGTTGCTAGTATTTTCTTTAGCAGTTTTGAATCCAAGTTTATAAATGATGTAGGCCTGAAGTTTTCCTTCCTTAAGCTGTTTTTATTTGGTTTTGGTATTAATGTGATGTTGGCTTCATAGATTGTATTTGGGAGAGTCCCATTTCTTCCTATTTCATGAAATAGATTAAGGAGTATTAGGATTAGTTCTTCTATAAAGGCTTTATAAAATTCACTTGGGAAACCATCTGGTTCTGGGATTTTCTTTGATGGTAGGCTCTTTATTGCTGTTTCAATCTCTTTGATGGCTATTGGTTGGTTTAAATTTTCTAAATTTTCTTGGCTCAGTTTAGCAAGGTTATGTTTGTCTAGAAAGTTGTCAATTTCTTCCAGATTTTCCATTTTGTTGGAATATAATTTTTCAAAGTAGTTTCTGATAATCCTCTGGATTTCTATACTGTTGGTGGTAATATCTCCTTTTTCATCTATTTGTAATCTGGGTTGATTTTCTCTTTTTTTGTTAAGTTGGCTGCTAGTGGCTTATCTATCTTTTATTATTTCTACAGTTACATTCCTGATTTGTCCTTCTGGCTGTCTCTGCAACTCTGTGTTGTCAGGTTCTATTATTGTGGGAGCTCATTGTTTCCTTGTTATTCCTCCTTCTCATGATTTCAAAAGTTTGTATCTGTTGCTTTTGATAGATTTCTCTCAGCCTCTAGGTGATATATTCAAGGACAAGTTGAGTTGTATTCAACAGTGAAGGTTGAGTGAGGAGGGAAGTAAAGTTTAAACAAAAGAAAGGGATGAAGCCACAGAGAATTGAATAGAATGA
This sequence comes from Muscardinus avellanarius, assembly GCF_963383645.1. Classification (NCBI taxonomy): domain Eukaryota; kingdom Metazoa; phylum Chordata; class Mammalia; order Rodentia; family Gliridae; genus Muscardinus; species Muscardinus avellanarius. The sequence goes on along the minus strand of NC_137787.1, from coordinate 28,480,451 downwards.
GAATATGAGTTTGATAAAATAGTATATAGTAGAAATAAGAGATATTAAATATGTAGAAGTATTCTAGTAACCAATATAGAGTGATATAAAGTGGATTTAATACAAAACAAAGACGAGAAAAGAGAGAGAAAAAAAGGGATGGAGAGAGAGAGAGTAGGTATATACAAGGGAAGAAGGGTGTTGTTGAGTGCTGTTCTGGATCTCTGGAGGGCATGGTAAGCTTGGCCACCACTGCAAGTTGTAGCCGTTGTTTGCACAGGAGGAACTGATGTGCAGCCACTTAATTTGTTTTAAGTACTTGATTGTTTTCCCATGTGTCTCTGAAGTCAAGTGCACTGAAGCAAGATGGCACTTCTGTGGTGTCCACGGCCACAGGGTAGGTGGGTTTCTTTTCTGCTCTCTAATGGGTCTTCTAGCTTTTTTCTTCCTGCTGCCTTTTACTTATTTTTTAAAAAGTTATGGTGTTTTCTTGTTTTTGCAAGAAAACCATGCTACTCCTAGCCTTATCGCCAGCTTCTGAGGGCCTCTCCAAAGGGAGCTTATAAATCAGTTTGATAATATCTAGTAGAGGTGAAATTGTATACATCCCCTGTCTTATTAATTCCAGACCTGGGTATATATAATAGGGGCACTCAGCCACTTGAATGTGAAAATGTTCATTGCAGCATTGTTAAAGTGAAAAAAAATTTGGAGAGGTAAGAAGAACACAAATGAGCAACAGCACTAACTATTAAAAACTGTAAAGTGTTGACACAATTCATTCAGTGTAACAGTCTAACAGAATCCAAATGTATGGAATATCAAAACAACATGAATGAGTCACACCTTTCCCATGGAAAGATTAAAAATCAAGTAGCAGAAGCCTGTGTAGCACACTACTCTGTGTAGATTAAAAAGTGCTAAGTGAGTGATGTGTGCACGTATCCCTCTTCCATCTTGTACTCTATTAAGATGTGTGACTACAATGCACCAATGAAAAATGTAAAAAATGCAAAACAACATTGTATATTGTTTAAGGTATAAACAGACCAAATGAAAATATAACAATTTTAGAAGAATAAGCTCTAAATTCACAATATTTTCTTTATAAAAGAGATAATAAATGGGATGTGTGTGTGTGTGTGTGTGTGTGTGTGTGTGCGTGTGTTACTGAGAATTGAGCCCAAGGGGCATACTACCTCTGAACTACACTCCTGGTCCTATTTTGTTTTTATTTTGAAACAGGGGCTCACTAAGTTGATGAGTCTTACTATGTTCAGAGGCTGTCCATGAACCTGTGATCTTCCTGTCTCAGCCTCCTAAGTACTGGGATTAAAGATGTATAGCACCACACCTGGGTAGAGGGGTTTAATTGTATTTAAAAATTTTAAAGTTTGTGCTGGATGTTCACTCTTATGCTAGATGGTGGGTATATCTATACTTTGTGTAATATTTAGTAATTTAAAAATTCCAGTAAAGTGCTGAAGTCTTCTGAGAACGTGGGACATGGTTGCTTGATTATAAGACTTAGGATATGGTTATAACAGTGTTTTCCATGTCGGCACACAACTGTTTATGCAGCATTTTTACTGGAGTTGGGTATATTTTTAACATGGATTTCTACTGCTTCCAATATTGACTTCACCCTTTATTGATATAATTATTTTGTGAAAAGTCAGATGTAGCCTTCCCTCACTTTCATCAATAAAAACAAACTGGTTGCATTATATGATTTTTGGCCTACTATATTATTTGACTGCAATGTTTGACTCAGGTATAAAAATTTGGGTGTTAAAAATGAAGCATTTAAGAAATAAATCTAGGTTCACAAAAGGAAAAATGAAAAAACGAACCTCTTCAAGAATTTCGAAGCCATGTTCCCCATGTTTTAAATCTTTAAAATTAAAACATTCACCAGTTGTTGGAAGCTCTTCTGACCTTTTATGTTAGCCTTTTGGTGTTGCAAAGGGAGAAGAAAAGATCCCAAAGAAAGTCACCCTGAAGATGGCAGGCTTTCTTCTGTGAACAACGTAGTTGCTGCATTCCTACTATCAGGCAAGAATTTAGAGATTCATAGATTAAATTTCTATACATGCTTTGGAATCTTCTTCACACAATCAATTAGAATTCTGCCTTTAATTGGAGAAATGCCCTTAGTTGGGGGTCTGGATGCTTGGCAGTAGCTGTCTTCGAATTAGGATTTCACAATGACATCTAAGCATCTATGATCTTAAGGAGATGACATGCCAATGACCAAAGAATGAAATGTCCAGCATCAGCTGTTAAAAATATAGCAAAACAAACCTCCAAACTCCAGGGAACAATTTTCAGATGAAAGGATATAATTGATTCAAAGTTTAGTAAAGCTTCAAAGTTTATTAAGTTCTTAACTTTGGCTGCACATCGGAATCACTTGGGGAATTGTTAAAAAAAATTCTGTTGCCTGGGGAGAGTCTTATTTTTATATACTTTTGGTGCATTGCAAGTATACATCATAGTGGGACTCAAAATGACACATAAATCCATGCACACATCATTTGGTTTATTCAATATGGATGCAGCATACATGTTGGTATTTTAAAAGCCTTATGGGGAATTCAAATATATTCTAAATTTTTTCAATCACTGTATTTTATGAAATTTTTTTTCTGTGAAAGAGAGTCTTATAATTTCTAATTCACATATAGTTCTAAACATTGTTGAATTAGTTCCTGCAGATTAAAGGTAACTAATTAAAGGTCTGTGCTATCCAGAGGCATCCCCAGTGCAGACAGAAATGAGCGCTGGCAGCCAGGATGCGAGGGAGGAGGAGTAATGTACACTCTTTCCTCTTGTGTGAGCAGAAGCAAAAACCAATTAACAATGTCCCTGGCTGCTAAGCATCTGTGAAATCGTATCATGACAAGTATTAGCAGTGTTTTGAACATAGTGAATGTCTAATAGGCATTTGCTGAATTACATAGATGAGCAAATGAATAAAAGGAATACTGAATAAGAGTGGCCAGTGGAAGAATCACGCTTGTGAGAAATAAAATCACCTGGCCACTCGATTGCTCTTTCAAAATATAGAAATTCAGAGCCTCAAATCTCGATTCCATTTATTTCTCTGGCTTTTGTAGAAAGGAACATGGATCTTCATAAGGGTGATTCTCCATAATCCTAACCAGAAACCAAGCTTGCTGTGCATCTCAGTTCTGGTCTGAATTCACTAATTGTTTAGTTCTTTCCCAGGAACCTAGGAGAGGGAGGCCCTTCTTCACAACCCATCCAAGATCAAGAGGTTCCCCAAATCAAATTAAACTCCACACATTCAAGGACATTTCAAGATGAGATGTGCTTCCGTTTTTACTTTCTCTGAGATACCTTAAGTATTGAGAAGAACATTTGATGAATGGTAGTTCCGGGGCTATTTTTAATTTCCTTCCCAGCTCAGGAATCATGTACTATCTGCCCTCTGCTCTGAACCCTTGACAACGTGTTCACTGAAGGTGTGCTTTCCTCTGGGGCAGCGGTTAGTTATTGTCCTTATGTCAATTCCCTTCAGTGGTGTACCCTTGAAAAGGGGCTTCATCCAGGATGTTTACACCACTCAGGGTGAAGTAAGTTCCTCTTCACCTCCCCCGGGGAGGGAGGAAAACACTGAAGTGCTTGTTTCCTGGTCCCTCTGCTAAGTAGATACTGCACCTGATGGCTGGGCATGTGACTCATTATGTAGTGTATTAGAGAAAAAAAATTAACTGACACAGAAGGTCAGGCCCATAAATAAAGTGTCTATGAATGTCAGTAAAATGGAGACAGAAAAATAAACTTAGGAAATATTTTTGATTCATCTTTTTGGGGGGGCTTTAATATTAGACCAAGTTTAATTTAAAATTTTTAATTTTTGGTATTGGAGATTTGAACAGAGGCATTCTACCTCTGAGCTATACCTGCAGTCCTATTTTATTTTTATTTTGAAACAGTGTCTCACTAGGTTAATGAGAGTCTATTTGTTGAGGCTGTCCTTGAACCTGACTCAGCCTCCCAAGTACTGAGATTACAAGTGTGTCCTATCACATCCAGTTCTACACCAAATGTTATGATGCAAAGTTACTATTTCTTTTGGGTCTCAAATATAGAATAGAATAAAGGCAGAGGACATTTTTTTAACTTTAAAAAATAGAATTACTATAATCCCAGCACCTTGGGAGGGTGTGGTAGAAGTATCTCAAGTTCCCAGCCAGCATGAGCAACATAGTGAGACCTTGTATTAAAATAAAAAATAAAAAGAGCTGCTGTAGATACAGCTCAGGAGTAGTTTCCCTGGGTTCGATCCCTAGTGGTGAAAAAAAACTTACTAACACTTGTTATTTTAAAAAATACTTAATTTTTAATGCCAAACAAAACTAGAAATTTTAACATGAAAACAATTATGAATGCAAGATTTGATGACATAATTCCTTGAGATATTAATCTATTACAATAGTTAATTTTGTCCTTATAAAACTCATACCTACTCACTATAAAACATTTAAATACAGCAGAGGTCTCTAACTTAGATAGGGTAAACTTTCTATAGTTTTACTCCCAGCAATAATAGGTTAGCATATATTTTTCAGTTTTTTTCATATGTACCTAATGTGTAATAATAATAATAATAATATTTATTTTTATAAAAAGATTGTACTTTACATATCATTTTGCAACTTTGTTTTATTTTCTAAAATATTCTTGCTATATTGCCATCTGTACTAGAGTGTCCAGTATTGGCACTTCTAGGTCACCTGATTAGAAAAAAATGCGTGTCAAGTTTTTATGTCTCAATTAAATAAAAAACTTCACCCTCAGGCACTTGTCTGAGAAAAACATCTTATTATCATGACTTGCTTACTTGCATTTATAGAACTAATTCCATCTGAAAGGCAACACAAGCACTGACTGTACACGTTGTAAACTTTGTGTGGAGGTGACGCAAAAACAAATACATCATGTTGTGTTCCTGTCTGTGAAAGTGGTGTATAAGAGGTAGACTGACTTCTAAAGTCCAGATTCCACTGTGGTGGTATAAGTGAATATTCTTGGTAGAATAAAGGAGGAAGAGACTAATTCTGGCTGAGAAAAATGGGGAAAAGTTGGCAAAAGAATTATATTTGTATACATTTCTATGATAAGGTTGGATGTATTTTTTTTCCTTATAGTACAAGGAATTGAACCCAGGGACATTCTACCTGTGAGCTATACCCTCAACCCTATTTTATTTTTTGTTTGGAAACAGAGTCTCACTAAGTTGTTTAGGGCCTTGCTAAATTGCTGAGGCTGGCCTTGAACCTTCGGACCTACTGTCTCAGCCTCCCAAGAACTGAGATTACAGGTGTGCACCACCATGCCTGGCTATTTTTTGTTTTTGGAAACAAGGTCTTGCTAGGTTGCTGAGAATCTTGCTAAATTTCTGAAGCTGTCCTCAAACTTGCAATCCTCCTGTCTCCGCTTCCCAAATACGGAAATTACAGGTGTGTACCATCACACCTAGCTTAAGGTTGGGTTTTGACAAATCAGTAAGAAGAAGGCCTGGTGGGAATGGTATGAGAGAAATCTCGAATCATGTTGTTTAAACGGGAGATGGAGAAAGGGTGAGCCACTGATGACTTCCGAACAGGTCATTGGCTATATCATTTGCACAAAATCTCTTAGAGAACATTTGGTGTTGTCTTGTGATAGTTTGCTTATTGGTTTCTACATATCTCCTACAAAAAACATACAGACAGAAATCTGAAGTCTTCTGGAATAAGAGGTCATATCTTTTTAATCGTCATATCCCTAAACTAGTAAAGGGGCTATCATATTAAACAGTTAATAATTGTTAAAATGATTTTTTTTTTGTATGTGGTACTGGGAATCAAATCCAGGGCCTTGAGCATGCTAGCCAAATATCCTACCGTTGAGTTGTATGCCAGATCCTCAAATGGTTAAGTTGATTGTTAAAAGTTATTTTAAAACAGGTGTGGTGATGCACACTTGTGATCCCAGTACTTGGGAGGCTGATACAGGAGAATTGCCTGGCCAAAGATGGCTTTCAAGTGCATATTTTGAGACTTCCTGATGTTATGAGTTCTTATCAAAACTTAAATAACTCAAATTTCAAATTCTTTGCTAATCTAAATGAGTAAATTAACCCTCCTATTTTAATTTGCAATTACAATTAGAGATCCATCTAAAAATTTTTTTTAGTATTGCCAGTTATATGCTTATTGGCTATTTAAATTTATCTTTTGTACATTGCTTTTTTTAGCTTTTGTCCATTTTATGACTATTAAAATTTTCGTGCATTTTTGTAGGAGTTGTTGATATATTATAAACATAAAAAGGTGTATGTTTTTAAATATCTTCTCTCAGTTTGTGGTATATTGTTTTTTCCTTCCTTCCTTCCTTTCTTCCTTCCTTTTTTTATGGTGCTGGGTCAAACTTAGGTCTTTGGGCATGCTAAACACGTGTTGTACCACTGAGTTATATAACATACCCTGTGGTATATCTTTTTATCCATATGTTGTATACAGGATTTTAATCTAAATTTGTCAAATATCTTCTTTTGTACTTTATAATTTTTGCTTAAGAAATAATTTTCCAAACCAAAGTTTAAAAAATGTTTTCCTCCATTGTCTTCTGTTTCTGAATATGATGTAAAATAAGGGTATTTTCCCTCATGTGGATAAGATGTCTCAAGTCTAAGCATTAAATAGCCCATTTTTCCCACTAGTTTTTTTTTTAACAACAGTTTTAAATCCCCCCATTTCTCTATTGCACAAATATGAGAATCTCTTTCTGGAATTTCTATTGTGCATCTTTGGTCTATTTCCCTATACTAGTGGTAAAATCTGAAGGAATAATTACTGAAGCTGTGTAACAATCATACCATCTAGAAAGATGATATTTTCAATAATTACATTTGGAGAAATATATTCAAGTGTGTTGATGATTATGGTTAAATTAAAATAAATTTATTATTAAACAAATGATCCATAGAAGAGACCCAGGGCGCCTCCTTATTCCCTTTACTTTCCTCAATATATATATATATAAAAAATTAGACCCTCAACCACAGGAGCTCTTCCTCTATGTTCAAGCTTCACAAAGCGTATTTAGCATGCCTGAAGGTCACTGATGATGAGCGCCCTGGCATCAGGCTATTAATATTCACACAATATGCCTATGTTAAGTGACATGATTGTAAAATATTCCAGAAGCCAGCACTGTTGCGCTTTCTGGTAGCATTAAGTGTTTCCAATAAAATCCCATCAACGCAGGGAGATTACTGTGACTACTAACACCTTTATATATTTCATCTCACTATAATTTTTATGAAAGAATGAATCTAATGTGTCTATAAACCTTTCTGTCTTTGGAAGTTGATTATATTTTCTTTATTTACTTTTTCCCCTTTTTTGCTAGTTACTTAGAAGTTTTATACCCATTGTTCGATACCTTTACATTAAAGATGCCTTTGAATCTATTTCACGCTCAACTTCAACAATTAGGCAGTTTCTACCGGCTTCCCCCAAGAAAGGTGAACACTTACATACACATTTACCTTTTCTTTCTTGTTTCCCATAATATGTTGCTATAATCTGGAATTTGACATTAAAATGATTATTTGTAGGCATCTTCTTAAACAGCCATTTCTAAGCAACAACCCATACCATCTGAAGAATTCTAAAATTTATTTTATAGTTCATATCTTCTCCCTTGCTCTTTTTTTTTTTTTTTTTGGTGGTACTGGGGTTCCTGGAAGCCCTTCTACTTCCGGACTACACTCCCAGACCTATTTTTACATTTTTATTTGGAAACAGGGTCTCCTAAGCCAGCGCGCGCGGCTGGCTTCAAACCTGCGTGATCCTCCTGTCTCTGCCTCCCAAGCGCGGGGATTACAAGCGTGCGCCACCACACCCGGCTTTCCCTTGCTGTTTTAATTCTGACTCGGGTGGCTTATGTACTTAAAGAAAATTTTAAAAACAAGATATCTGGCCATGCTAGATTACCACACAACCTGTGAATGCAGGTCGAGGGAAACCCATAGATTCCGATTCCATAAATCCATCTGGAGGCCCAGGGGAGGCCGGAATTCTTCCCAGGGTTTTTGTTTTCTCCCCTCCTCCTCTCCATCTCCTCTTCTGATGGGAAACACTTTAGTGGGAATGGCAGGGACAGGAGGAAGCTCATCTTCCCCTCCGGCTGTGACAGTAGTGATAGGTTGCTCCCTCGCTCCTCTTCTTTCTTTCTACTGGAATTTCCTATGTTACTCAAAATGTCATGCTTTAGGTGGAACTTTAATATCACTCAGAGATACAGAAATTTTCCCATTATATAGGGTAATAATTTTAGTGGGATATTGGAAACAAGAGAAGTGAAGAACGTGACCCTGCTGGGCATGGCGGCACAAGCTTGTCATCTCAGTGCTTGGGAGGATAAGACCGGAGGTTCACAGGTTCGAGGCCAGTCTCAGCAACTGAGAGAGCACCTCAGCAACACAGTGCGACTCTGTTTCAAAATAAAAAAATAAAATAGGGCTGGGGGTTTGGTTCAGAGCTAGTATATTCCTTGGTTCCATCTTTAGTATACCTCCCCGCCATGTGTGTGTGTGCGCGCGCGTGCGCACACACACACACACACACACACACACACACGCGCGCGCGCGCGCACACAAGAATGAGTTCCTGTGAAGAAAAATTCGCTCAATAATTTCTCATTTCATGTATAATTGACTACACTCCTGTTTTCTCAGATGTTCAAATGCTGAGGGTCACGGACTACGTGAACACTCATGGTGCACTCTCTCTGAATACGCTGGAAACGCCTCAGGAGTTTCCAGTTTATGGCAAAACTACTGTCAAACGAGGTTGTGAGTGCCAAAATTAGGCTGGATGGGGCATTAGTGCTTAATACACATTTGTTGACTAAATGCTGCATGAGTTCCAACTGGAGCAGGGCAGAGGGCTCAACCCTCCTAGGATTTCCTACATGGAGACAAGAGCTCAGGGAACCACCTTGATTCATATTTGTTCCTTGCCTTGTTGACAGTTTTCTGATTAGAATTCTTAGTGTTTTCTTAATTTCATAATGATTCTATATCCAACAGCTGTTTTCTTGAATTGAAATAGAAATATTAGTTTATATTTATTTAGTGAAATATCGCTAAATAAATATGGGTGACTTGAAATAAGAATTCATATGCACTCCCAATCATTACAGTATTTTTAAAAGACTCAAAGAGTGCTTTTCATAAAAAGAGTACATTCATTCAATGGCGAGTGTTTGGAAAGTTCTGAAGGTCTCTAGAAAGCATTAATATTTAGTATGTAGCATGAAAGTATCTGGACGTGCACATTATCTTTCAAATGTGAGCTTTTGAGGCAGTACAAAGCTCTCTCCTAAATACAATACCACTGCATCTAATTGAAGGCTATTGGCGAATACAATGATGCTGAAACTGGTATTTGTATAATTAGCTCTAAACGGCATCTCATTTCTGAGAGGTTCAAAGGGACAAAGCTTTGGCTCTAGTATTAAAATGATGACCAGATGAATATGTTGTTCTGAGCCTATTTGTTTCCTGCTCTCAGAGATTATGTGAACAATGCTCTTTTCTCCTCATCAATTCAGAATAAAATGAATGAAGGGAACAGTCCAACACAATGATGTTTGTGAATGCCTGCATACTACAATACGACATCTGGAATTGAGAAGACTTCCCTACTAGAAATCTAGGTGGCTCAATAATCTAGTGTTTTATCTTATTTCAATATATGTTAGTTTGGAGGCTACTAGCTGTTGGACTTCAGTGAAATAGATATTGGAAGATGGAGTCACCTGTTCAATTGGCATTTAAATAAATTCAGTCATGGTGTGGTTGCAGAAGGTACCACAAAATGTATTGCCGAGGCATGTCTGAGGATGAGTTTTATTAGCATATCTACCTGGTTATTATTTCTTTTTTCTTCTTTACAACTCTTGCTCAGACAGATTTTCAGTAGCAAGAACGAATCATTGATAGGGATGAAGGGCCAAGGTATATGTGGCTACAGGTGCAAAATTGGATCCTGGTGACCACTGCAGGGCTGCCCTTGCCTGAGAATCCTAAGGGATGCTCCAGGTAGATTGGAGTATATAGCAGATATATGTATGCCTTATTGTTTTCTAGGGATTTGACCCTGAATTTCTCTTAGTCTATAATCTTTGTCATAGCAATGTGAATTTTTATTTACTTATTTATTTTGTGATACTAGGAATTGAACCCAGGGGCATTGTATTCTCCAAGCTTCACCGTTTTTATTTTTGTTTTAAAACAGGGTCTCACTAGGTTTCTGAGGGTCTCACTATGTTGCTAAGGCTGTCCTTAATTCTGCCATCCTCCTGTTTCAGCCTCCCAAATACTGGGATTACAGGCATGTGTCACCAGGCCCAGCAAATGTGAATTTTGATGATTCTTTTTACTCTTTCAACTTGAGATCTAGATATGATGTGGGTGAAAAGAGTCCAGTTCTATTTACACTTTGCCAAGGTCTTATGAAGCTTTGGGGTTTGATTGCCAGAGAATAGGATAAGAAACACACACACACACACACACACACACACACACACAAACACACACACACACACAGATTGAATTTTTTTGTTGCTTCCAAGTTCTATCTGTAATTCAAAAGGAGACCAAACAAATTCCCAGGCCCCAGTTACCAGACTGGCCAACTGCAAGGGAGAAAGAGCAAAGTAATATTAAAATCACTAAATAAAGGAGAATTCCAAGAGGAACAGAGTCTTACAAGAAAGTGTTTGTCTTCAATCTTTTATTAAATCTTTATGGCTTAGTAAAGCGGCTCATTGTATATCCCTGATGATCCCATTTCCCCCAACACTTCTATTTGAGCTTCTGCATGAACCTGGGAGAAAGGTGGAGACAAAGGGGTGCTGTCTCAATAAAGAGCTACCTTAATGGTCCATGTGCATCATGGAGAACACACATTACATGCCTGCCATTTTGTTTTAAATATTATATTCTTTAAATACCCAGAACATAAACAATGCAGTATATATAGTTATATATACACTCTGTATTTGAATACATGGTATATATAAATATATAATGTTGCTGGGTGTAGTGGCACATGCTTGTAATCCCAGAGCTTGGGAGGCTGAGAAAGGAGGATAGCACAGGTTCGAAGCCAGCCTCAGCTACTTAGTGAGGCTCTCAGCAACTCAGTGAGACCTTGTTTCCAAATAAATTATAAAATAAGGCTGGGGTGTAGCCTGGAGATAGAAAGCCCCTGGGTTCCACCCCCCAGTTCCACAATATATATATAGTCTCTAAAAACACAGCAACTGTTGGATAGAGAATTGTTATGAAATAAAAAATACTTTGATTAGAAAACTATCAGCAGCCAGGAATGATGGGGCACGCTTATAATCCCAGTATTTGGGAGGCTGAGACAGGAGGATTGCAGGTTTATGGTCAGCCTCAGCTACTTCATGAAGCCTTCTGCAACTTAGTGAAAGCCTGTTTCAAAATAAAGAAAAAAAAAAATAAGGCTGGGGTTACAGCTCAGAGGTAGAATGCTCCTAGGTTCCATTCCCAGTCCTCCCCCAAAGAAAAGACAAGAAAAGAAAACTCTTAACAAAAGAAGTAACAAAGGTGAACGGAGGCATTTCCTCTGAGACAGCTCGCAGAATAGGCTGCATGCCTGTGTGGCTAATTTTGTGACTGCTGGTCAATGGATATTTGAGTGACAAAATGCAGTCTGTTATTTGCTTTCATAAAGGTCTATGTCTACACACACACACACACACACACACACACACACACACACATTTCCCTTGGAGCAAATATGTTTATTCAACCTAAATGTAAAAAATTAGATTCTCCAATGAATAATGATATGCATTTGGGCGCAGCAGAGCACTGCAATTGGGAGGACACATGCTATGCATAGTATGCCATGTGCATATTTAAAGAAGTTGAGACAAAGGGAAGTTTTTAAAGACAAAAATAAGAGGAATTACATCACATATATACATTGTGTGGTACTGGGGGTATAACTCAGGGTCTTTTATACCTCTGGGCTATACTCCCAGACCTGTTTTCTACTTTATTTGGAAACAGAATCTCACTAAATTGCTGACAGCCTCACTAAGTAGCTGAGGCTGGCTTTGAACCTGTGCGATCCTCCTGTCTCAGCCTCCCAAGCGCGGGGATTACAAGCGTGCGCCACCACGCTCAGCTTCCACATCATATATTTTAAAGCAATAATCCTTGGCCGCGGTGAAGGATAACCTGAGTGGCATAGGTCCAAGGTTAAATAGGCAGCTGCTCCAGGCTACCCTGTGGAAGTACTTCCTGTATAAAATCATGGGGCCTTTGTGGAGGGCTATAGTCTGACAGTCTTCTGTGATACTGACTATAAAGAACCCTTCCTTCACAGCCTTGCAGCTCTATTTTCTTTCTCTTGTTAGGGATGATGCGAGAGACTCCATTTTGATTTGGACATAGTCACATCCCTTTCACACCTGTCACAGGAGCAGTTTTTTTAAAAAAATTGAAAACTCCAGTTCAGGAATTCAAATTCAGAGGCAATAAATTCCTCAGACATTGTTCTCTGAACTCACACTAGAGAGCTAGTGCGTTCATTAGCTCCCAGGAGTGAAGTTAGAGACACTTTGTTAGTGGTGACTTGAGTGATGTTACAGACATGTGAATTGGCTAGAAATATAGAACAGGCACATCTAGAGAGAGGTTTAAGAATATGGAGAAACTTAACAACTCATTTCCCTTTGGAAGGTACCCTGCTGCAAGGAGCTATTTGCCCCATAACCTAACAAGAATCTCTATTGCCTGCCCTGACCAGAAGTCAACAGACAGTGCAGGACACAGAAAACCAGCAGTTCTTAGCCCTTTTTCCTAGAGTGGAAACATCTGGTAGAGCACAGGGAAATTGTGGAGGTAGATGCAGCAAAGATAGGAATTACATTGTGCTGGCCTGATTTACCCAGGACCATCAGCTATAAAGGCAAACACATGACTTCCAGGAAGATGGCATTCAAGGAAGCAGCACATACCAGTCCTGCTGACACCTGATCCCGATTGCCTCAAAAACAGCATTCTACAAAGCCAGAAAATACTATCAGTAGAGGAATAAAAAAGATAGATACAAGGGACAGGGAAAAAGAAGATTAGAAGACCTATCAGAGAGCAGAAAAGAAACCCACCTGCCTTGTGGTGGTGGGTGCCACGGCGGCGCCATCTGGCTTCACAGCACCCGACTCCAGAGATGAAAAGGAAAACCAAGGACCTGAAGTGAGCAGCTGCAGACCATCAGGTTGTAAGCCATCAGTTCTTCCTGTGCAAACACCCACTACAACTTCCAGCAGTTGCAGCCAAGCTCACCACGCCCTCCAGGGGATCCAGAGTGGAGCTCCACATCAGAAAAGAAACTTGCCTGTCTTGCGGTAGCGGGTGCCACAGCGGCGCCATCTTCCTTCACTGCGCCCAATTCCAGGGATGATCAGAAAAACATCCAAGGACCTGAAGTAAACAGATGCAGATCATCGAAATTGTAAGTCATCAGTTCTTTCTGTGCAAACACTGGCTAAAACTTGCAGCAGTGGTGGGCAAAACTACCATGCCCTCCAGAGATCCAGACCCACACCCACCAAAACCATAAGTAAAGCTTCGTTCTTCACAGGAGAACACCCAGCACGGTGCCCCCAGGGACTCACACAGCCATGGTAAACTCCCTGAGTCTAAGACTTAAAGTTCAACCCAGCAAAGGAGGGTGTATAGTGTGCAGCTTGCAACCATTGTGGGTGAGCTTACCACGCCCTCCAGAGATCCAGAGCTGTGCGCAATAACACCATAAGTGAAGTTCCAGTTCCTGCAGGAGAACACTCAGCGCAGCGTCCCCAGAGCCTTGTACAGCTGCAATAAACTCCCTGGGTCTGAGACTTTATGATTCAAATGCAAAGGTGGGTAGTAGAGACTGATGCTGGACTTAGCAGAGGTTCAGACCGAATGGAGAAGGTGGAGGTGAAGTCTGCTATTGGACATAGCTGAGGCTCAGACAGACTCAGCCTTGGGTCAGTGGAAAGTGTGGGGGAAGACCTATGCTTAAACACTAGACCCAACTAATAGGATCTCTGGGATCACCACAGACCTACCAAACGTGGTGAATGGGGAGAAGTCAGACCAGACCAGCCCTAGCTGTGGAGAACAAGGACTTTTACATTGAGTTTGATCTCAGAGGCACACGCCACCTACGGAGACTGGGAGAGAACAAAACTACAAATCTGTGGAAAGCATGGAAGGTGAATTGTGCTTAATACTAGATCAATACCGACCATCTGCATAGACTGAAAAAGACTCAGAGAACCAGGCTTGCAGCAGGAAAGGTGCTGGTGGCACTTGGTATTTGCACAGAGAGATACTACAGAGGCCCTATCTGCTGCATAGTCATTTATTTGTAGAGTTGCATTAATTTGTTGTTGGGGTTGTTTTACAGGTTTTTTTTTGTTCCATGTGAGTGTGTGTGTGTGTGTGTGTGTGTGTGTGTGTGTGTGTGCATATGCCTGTTTTTTTACCCTCTTCCCAAACCCTCTCCAAAGCTTCTTCCCTTGTACATACCTACTCTCTTCTATGCGTTTTCTATTTTTTTCTTTTTTTCTCTCTTTTTCACTCTTCCTTGTCTTGTATTAAATCCACTTCATATCACTATACCAGAAACTCTACATTGGTTACTAGACTACTACTACATTTTCACTATCTCTAATCTTCAGTATATACTACCTTACGAAACTCATACTCTCATTCTTTTCGATCCTATCTGATCCTATCTGACCCTATTCTTCCATTTATGTGTTTTTCTTTTTGGCTGAGTAAAATTCCATTGTGTACATATCCCACAGTTTTGTAATCCATTCGTCTATTGATGAACATTTTGGCTGGGTTCCTATGGCAATAATGAATTGTGCAGCTATGAACATAGATACACATGCATTAGTTTGGTAGTTTGGTTTTCCTTTTTTTTGGGTAGATATTCAGAAGTGGTATTGCTGGATCATATGGTAAATTTGTTCCCATTCTTCTGAGGATTCTCCATACTGTTTTCCAAAGTGGTTGCACTAATTTGAAATCCCACCAACAATGTTTTAGAGTTCCCACTTCTCCATATCCTCACCAGCATTTTTTGTTGTGTTTTGAATGATTGCCATTCTAGTTGGAGTTAGGTGAAATCTCAGGGTAGTTTTGATTTGCATCTCTCTGATTGCCAGTGATGTTGAGCATCTTTTTGTGCATTTATTGGCCATTTGAATTTCTTCCTTCCTGAAGTGTCTATTTAATTCACTTGTGCATTTTTTGATCAGGTTATTTGTTTTCTTAGCTGTGAGTTTCTTGAGTTCTCTGTATATTCTATATATTAGGCCATATCGGAGGAGTAGTTAGCAAAAATCTCCCATTTTGTTGGCTCTCGGTTGAGGTTCTTGATAGTTTCCTTTGCTGTACAGAAGCTCTTCAGTTTTATGCAATTCCACATATTGATTCTCTTTTTAGTTTCTTGTGCCTTTTTAAAAAAATCTGTGCCAATGTGTTGCTGTGTTGGACCTATGCCCTGTTCAAGGAGCCTCAAGGTCTCTGGTCTAATTTCCAACTCTTTGATCCATCTTGAATTGGCTGTTGTGCAGGATGAGAAAGTGGGATTTATTTCCATTTTTTCTGCATATGGTTAAAAAGTTTCACCAACACCATTTGTTGAACAGGCTATCTTTTTTCAGTGTATGTTTTTGGCCCCTTTGTCAAAACTCAATTGGATGTAAGTGTGTAGATTTGTTACTGGGTCTTCTATTCTGCTCCATTATTCTATATATCTGTTTTTGTGCCAGTACCATGCTGTTTTTATTATTATGGCTTTGTAGTATAGTTTAAAGTCAGGTATTGTGATTCTTCCTGCATGGTTTTTGTTGCTGAGAACTACTTTGGCTACTCTGGTTTTTTTGTTGTTCCAAATGAATTTAAGGACAGTTTTTCTATGTCTGTGAGGAATGACCTTGGTAATTTAATGGGTGTTGCATTGAATCTGTAGATTACTTTTGGAAGTATGGCCATTTGGATGATATTTATTTTGCCTATGCATGAACATAGAAGATGTTTCTATTTTCTTCTTTCTGACAAGGTACAGCATAAAAATGATGCTATCTTTTTAGCATTACTTCAATAAATATTACTGATTTCCTACTATATACAGTGGCTGACATATCTTATAATGCTACTAAGACAAACCCAACACTTCCTGTAAGAACTCAGGCCAGCTTAGGAGATTTGTGTAAGAACTGCCTCCATCCTAAGAGGTTGTGTCATACAACTTGCATTCAATGGGGAAAAATTACATTTAATTATTCTAAAAGTAGAGACTGTATGGAAGTATTTCCAGAGCTGCTGACTCTAAGCTTATTGGTGAGGAATAAACTGGTGTTATTAATTCTGTGCTAACCTGCCTGACAAACAGTAATGCTGAGCTTTTTATGTTACTAGTAACCAGGTGTTGCAAATCACCTCTGCATGTGGTATGTGTCTATTACCAAGTAGAAATGATTGTGACTTTTTTCATGATCTAAAGCACTTTTTTTGGTGGTGGTACTGGGGTTCCTGGAGGCCCTTCTACCTCTGGGCTGCACTCCCAGACCTATTTTATACTTTTTTATTTTTGGAAACAGGGTCTCTTAAGCCAGCGCGGCTGGCTTCTAACCTGTGCGATCCTCCTGTCTCTGCCTCCCAAGCAGGAGGATTACAAGCGTGAGCCACCACGCCCAGCTCTAAAGCACTATTGACAAAGGAATTATTGGTAAAATAATTTGATCTGCATATATTTTCTGCAGCCAAATGCTCTGGTTTGCAATTTAAGACTAATTTAGCAGAGAGGTAAAAAGAGCGGGCAAAGCTAATAGTAACCAGCATTGTTCTCTTCTCCTTTTTCCTCTTTATTCACCGGCTTACATATATATATGTATATAGTATGTGGTACCATGGGCATTTTACCTCCAAGCTACACCACCAGCCTTTTGTTTTTTGAAACAGAGTCTCTCTAGGCTACTAAGAGTCTCGCTAAGTTGCTGAGGATGGTCTTAAACCTGCAATCCTCCTGTCTCAGTATCCCAAGTACTGGAATTACAGGTGCGTGCCACAATACCCAGCTCTTTTTTTATTCTGGGGATCAAACCAGGGCATTTTACCTTTGAGTTTCATTCCCAGCCAGCCTCTCCCATTTTTTGAAATATGGTCTTGCTAGGTTGTTGAGAGTGCCTCTACACTGCTGAGCCTGTCAGTGAACCCGTGATCCTCCTGGATCGGCTTCCCAAGTACTAGCAGTAAGGCGACATGATTTAACCAAATAGAACTGCACTCAAAGAATGTGACTTGAGTGGCGAGCTCTTCAGATGAAATGAGGCACTCTGTAACTCTACTCTTTATTCTGCTCCCATAAACAAAGCCAGAGTCCATTTATCCAAACTTTACTTTCTGATCTTGAAAATGTCCCTTTTTCATTCTAAAAAAATGACCAAGTGTCTCTCTCTCTGAGAGTTCCTTTATTTTTGAAGAAAGATAATTTTAGGCATGATGAGACAAAGAGTGGCCTTTGTGATGTTACAGAACAGCTGCACGGCTGGCCTGCTGGACGCTGAGTGTCCCTTAGGACAGACATGGCATGTGCTGCTTCTCCTTGTGGAAGCTTCTCTCAGTGATAAGACAGGATGGCTTTGGCCAGTGAGAAAGTGCCAGGCCTTGAAATGGGAGCGAAGGGGCTTGGAGACTAAAATAAAACTAAACCAAATGGTGAAAACATGCTCAACTCCTTAATTTATCTGATTAGAGCCAACAGGCGCCACGCTGTAGAGCATTTGCTCCCGTCCCAGATGCCGTTAAGGCAGTAGTGGAACTATTTCTGGGCTTGGCTCCAGATCTAGGGGGGGATGTACTAACGCTGGATTCAGTTTCAGCCCGGAGCCACTGTGAAACGGTGACAGACTGCAGTCGCTGCAAAAGTCCTCAGGCATCAAGTGTTCCCAGAGCGTGTACCTCCTGGAAGAGATTCCTCAGCCCGAAGGAACATTGCTCCGACCCCAATCCCAGGCCAACCTCAACTGCTACCCTAATAGTGTGCCCTCTATCTTATTCTTTCAAAACAGAAGCTTGGTTGCTTAGACTTAATTGTTCTGGGCAGAGATTGCTTAATATGTACAAGATGAGCTTAAAATCTAATTGTTAGCTCTAAAAAATCACACTATGTTGCTGTAGAGGGTACATAATGGAACAAAGCTACCTTTTTCTGTTTTAAGAGCTGGGATAGTTGTTACCAGTAAGAGGGAGAAAAAGTAGATGACTTTGTTCTAGGTGAGTGTATAGAGATGTTGATAATTGTCTCCCAAACCTCTCCAAAATGAGTAGGCCTGCCTGCACCCCAGTACCCAAACACTCCTCCTTAGCTCTATGTCCTTGAATTGCAGATGCCCCTTGGCTAACGATGTGCTTGAGTAGTGATCAGCCCATCATAACTTGGAAGTGTCCTAAGTCGGAAACACATTTAAGAGGGCTGGAGATGCAGCCCTTGCACACCACGTGTGAGTCCCTGTGTTCAATCCCTAGAATTGAGCACACAGGCAAACGCTCCTGCTAGTCTCATATAGCAGACATCACAGCTCAACGGCATAGGATTCTGTGGAGAACGGGTTGTTTGCCCCTGTGGTCACCTCGCTGTCTGAGAGCTGCTATTCTTGCCAATGCCTTTCATCACAAGAGAGTATGAGACTACACGTCACTAACCCAGGCGAAGACTGAAATTCAAAGTTTGAAGCATGGCTTCTACTGAACAAGGAATATTGCTCTGGCAACATGAGAAATTGAAAAGTCTTACGCTGAAACATCCCAAGCCAGGAAGCATCTCTATTTACTTTTCTGGGCCTTACTATACATTTAAAAAAGGGAGTTTTGAGAAAAATCTCTAAAAATTGTGAAAGTGCTAACATTCTATTAGTGTAAATGTAGAAAATATCTTTGAAGATTAAAGGTGCTGTATAGAGAATTGTTATCATATAAAAATCTTCCCCAAGTCAACACTTTTGAACTCTGCTGTTTGGTGGCTGATTGATATTAACTATATTTTACAGAAGCAGGAATGATTTTTTTTCCATTAACTTGAAGCGCTTCTGCAGCTCCTGTGCTAGTGAGAGAAGTCTGATTAGTTGGACATGAATCTTGTATGATTTCTTTTGGGGGGGTCCTCTACAAAAAAAGATTACTTATAACCTTAAAATTAGTTGCAAAGTGAGTGTTTCTAGAATGCAAAGATAAGTCATAAGTTGCTGCGCTGGATGTGATGGTGGATGCTTGTAATCCCAGTACTTGGGAGGCTGAAACAGCAGGATTGTGGTTTGAAGCCAGCGTCAGCTACTTAGGCCCTCCACAACTTAGTGAGACCCTGTTTCAAAATAAAGAATAAAAAATAGGGCTGGAGTGTAGCTCAGAGGTAGAATGTCCCTGGGTTCCATCCCCAGTGCCCCCCACCCCACACACACAGAGTCGCTGGAGGCTTAGAGTTTAAGGCCCTGTCTTCTGAGTTCTTGTCACGCTATAGGAATTATGTACATAAAAAGACTTTTCTCACCTAGGAGACATTATAGAACATTCCTTAGCTTCCAGCAAAGTCCAGCATTCAGTGAGGCCATGCAAGTGAACAGCCCAGAAGGTTAAGATTTGCAAATCTTTAAAGTAAATCTGCCTCTGTCTAAATTTCTTAGGGGATTATAACACATAAAATAGGGCCCCTAGACCCTATTTAATTATAGCGAATGGTAGCAATTAGATCAATGGAGGAAAGAGATTTTTAATGTTGTTCGTCCACTTGAGACAGTTCCGCAGCACAGCAAAAGGATCCCACTGATGACAATTCCTTCCTCTCTTTGATATAAATTTAGAATTACAGAAAAGTTACAAAAATATGTGGAATGTCTACATTTCACCCCACCTTCTGCAAATGTTAACACCAATAACTGTACATGTACAATTGTTGATACCAGAACATTAGCACTCTTATAATACTGTTAACTGACTTACAGATTTTATTTAAAGTTTACCATATTTTCACTACTAATCTGTTTGTTTTAGAATCCAAGTCTGCCTTTAGTTGTCCTTTTTCTTAGTCTTTTCCTATTTGTGATTGTCTCTGGGTCTTGCTTTAACTTCCATAAACTTGACGTGTGTGTGTGTGTGTGTGTGTGTGTGTGTGTGTGTGTGTGACTGGGGTTTGAAATAAGGGGCATTCTATGTCTGAACTACCCCCTAGCCCTTTTATTTATTTTTCATTTTGAAACAGGGTCTCCCTAGGTTGTTGAGAGTCTCTCTACATTGCTGAGGCTGTCCTTGAACCTGTGATCCTCCTTTACTGGGATTAGAGGCCTGTGCCACCACACCTAGAAACTTGACACTTGAAACTTGCTCAGGAATTCTGTAGAATGCTTCCCAATATGTGTTATCTGATGCTTTCTCATGAATACATGGGTATTTTAAACTTTTGGCAGGAATACTACAGAAGGGGTGCTGTGTTCCTGAGCCATAGCCACAATCCCATATTATTTATTCTCTTGCTAAATCATTTTAGTGCTGATCTTTAGAAGTTGCCTTTGGCTATCTTCTGTGTTATTTCCACATCCTTTTTTTCCTCCAAGAATTTCTTCACTTTGTAGCAACAAAGGATGTTCCAAGATCATCTTAGATTTTTCCTGTCCCAGCCTTGGGAACTAACCTCTTCACTAAGGAGTTTGACAGTAGGTCTTTCTGATGAGTCTGCTCATCTCTTCCTGAAATCCCGGGATTGAAATAGATCGCTTTCTGAAACAGCTCAGATGCACTATTTGTGCATTATCAGTCTTTAGGAGTGAGTCTATGTAAATGACAACTATAGAAGAACTTGGATGTGGGGTCTGCCCACGTCATCAGAGGCTGGGCGTGCTGGCTTGTGGATCCAAGCGAGGCTTTCAAGGCAGACGCTGAAGAAATAGGTCATCCTTGCCGTGTTCCTCCCTCATTTCCCCTGTCCGGCCACCACGTCCGTGATTTGTCTCATGGGCTTGTGCCTTCTCATCCTCAGGGCCATCTTGTTGGTTCTGATCCTTCCTGGTGCTTCCCCAGCACCTGGCTCGGCTGCCTGATGATCTTCTTGTCTTCACTTCTTTTTTTCTTCAAGCCCCCGTTCACATGGATGCTAAGTAATCTTTCCACGTGTGAGTCCAACTTTATTGTTCAGTCTGCTGATGCTGAAAGAGAATAGGTTTCCTATATTTTGATTTTCCCCCCTCAAACCGTCATGATTGTTATTTCTCCATTGCATCACCAGCAGTGGCCCTCAAAGTTTAGTGTAAATCAAAGTAAGCTGGAGGATTTGCTAAAACAGATTTCTCAATTCCACACCCAGACTATAGAAGCAGTAGGTCTGTGGTGAGGGTCTGAGAATGTCTTCTCCCAGCAAGTCCCCAGGTAATGGGCTGATGGTGTTGGCTCAGATAACCAACAAGACAGTAGCCACACTGCTTACTGAGAAACGTGGAACCCTTTCACTTCCAGGTCCTCTCACCCCTCACACTTCTCCAGCCTTTGTCAAGCACGGCACTCCTTTTCCTGTCTTGGCATGACAGGAAATACCAGTTCACCAGGGCTGCCCATTTCTTCTCATCTCCCGCACTTTCCTACCCTGTGCAGATGACTCTCCTGGCTGCACTCTCTGAAGTCTTTGCTATTCTCCCTTTTTTCTGAGGTCTCATCATCCCTAGCACATGGCTTTATATTTCAATTTGGTGCTGGGTTTAGTTATTGACCCACTTGATTTTCACAGTAGTTTAGGAGTTCAAATTTGTTCTCCAGCACCCGGCCCTCATGGCACCCAGCACGTAAATGAATAAATGGTGTTAAATAAAACAACTTTTTCAAGGGAAGTACTATGTTCTCTATGTTAAGGAAAGCATTAAGGAGTTTCCAAGAAAGAACACATTAGGATTTATTACTATTATATTACAGGTGAGGGGAATGCTATAAATAAGAGAGTGGGCTGAAATTTATGGAATTTAGCCAAATGACTCAGGGACTCTGATCACATATTTAAACCAGGTGATCTGATCGGTGTCCTCTCAAATGTGGGACGAGTCTCTCTCATCTGGCACCACGGCAGGATGTGAAACAGAAATTTGGCAGTTCCACCTACATTTGGGAACCCTGAAAGATAACACTGGCTGGGCGTGGTGGCTCACGCTTGTAATCCCCGCGCTTGGGAGGCGGAGACAGGAGGATCGCGCAGGTTTGATGCCAGCCACGCTGGCTTAAGAGACCCTGTTTCCAAATAAAAATAGAAAATAGGTCTGGGAGTGTAGCCCGGAGGTAGAAGGGTTTCCAGGACCCCAGTACCACCAAACCAAACCAAACCAAACCAAACCAAACCAAACCAAACCAAACCAAACCACAACAAAAAGATAACAGTGGCAATTCTCTTGAGAACAATGAAAATACAGATAAAACACCCTTTGTAACTTCATTTTATTACTGAATTAGCTAACTGCCTGCTTACTGATTTCTTGTTACATAAGTAATGATAACCACAATGGCAATAAAAAAAGTTGGCAGTTCTACTATGATCTGAACTGATAACCGAGGTCTCTTCTCTGTGAGGGCTCTTAACTTGCTAACTAAATTGACAAGTCCACCTTGGTATCCTGTTTTTTTTTTCTTTTCTTTTCTTTTTTTTTTTTTTTTGGTGGTACTGGGGTTCCTGGAAGCCCTTCTTCCTCCGGGCTACACTCCCAGACCTATTTTATATTTTTGAAACAGGGTCTCTTACGCCAGCACGGCTGGCTTCGAACCTGCGCGATCCTCCTGTCTCCGCCTCCCAAGCGCGGGGGTTACAAGCGTGCGCCACCACGCCCGGCGCTTTTTCTTTTCTTTTTGCTATTGACAAATGTCAGATGTAACAGTGGCCACCCTAACTCTTCTTAATTACAACATATCTATTGATTCTAGAACCAGTTTCTTACCCACCCTCTGTAGTTGGGGACTAGATTTGGTGGTCTATAAACATGAATAAGAAACAACCACATATTAATTTCCACTGAATTATAACTGAAAATAAGCATTTCCTTCAATTATTGATCCAGGCAACAAACACAGTTGCATTTTCAGCACCTGGGACTTTGTCACTGATAGAAATCCATATTTTTAAACCATACTGTGGCAGTGATTTCTGTGCATCATTACTTCAAAATTATAATAGATATTAGATACATGTTGTGAGATTTCATTATTAGACATGCGAATAAAGAAGCATATATTACTATATCACACATTGAAAAGTATTTTGGTATCTATATTTCAATACAGTTTCCTTGTAATTCTGTAAAATATGTATTAAGTGTTAGTTACGTATTTAAAACAAAAAAGTCCTCTGAGTTTTATTTTAGATATTTAAAACATCATTCTGAGAATGGATCTGTAGCTTTCAATGAGTTCCCAAAGGACTTTGTAATACCAGAAAGGTTAAGGATCCCCACTTAGAAAGTAAGGTTAGGACTGCATTGTTGAATTTACATTTACTTTGCAGCACAAGTTGTTAGGAGATTTTATTATTTTTATTTTTATTATTATTATTATTTTTTGGTGGTACTGGGGTTCCTGGAAGCCCTTCTACCTCCGGGCTACACTCCCAGACCTATTTTTACATTTTTATTTGGAAACAGGGTCTCCTAAGCCAGCGCGCGGGGCTGGCTTCGAACCTGCGCGATCCTCCTGTCTCTGCCTCCCAAGCGCGGGGATTACAAGCGTGCGCCACCACGCCCGGCAGGAGATTTTAAAAGAAGTAGAAAAATTCCCCGTGGATGCTCATGTTTTTATTTAAAGAGTTCATAAACTAATAGAAGGGTTAATGAATTGTAGCAGAACATTTTCTTCTATTATTGTGTACAAACTGCACTTGAAACATTCTTTGATTTCTGGGATACATGCTTGCAGGGAGGTGATACTTAAATTAATTTCTAATATGTCTCATTTCATTATAGATCTCTGCAATAGTCTCTTCCAATTTTAAATTGAGCTTCAGGGAAGATTAAATACTTAGGTATTCTAGTTTGTATAAAATTTCTAGATCCATACAAATTAAACTTCCCCTGCCTAAATGACCCTAATCATTCTAATTTAACTAGATGGAGCTTATTTCCTTTTGACAGAACTTGTCAGGTTGAATCTTACCCATGGAGACGAACAGCATGCCAAATGGGTAATAAGTATTCCAGATGTTGCATCGCTGCTTTCCAGCAAAGTTATTAATAAAAGTCAGTTGCTTCTTGTCTTTTTTTATCCTCTAATATTGCTGAGAATATACACTTTTTTTCTCCTCATTAAGAATATGGTAATATAAAAGTACAGTCAATGGGCTGCTTCAGAGAAAGATGATTTTGATAAAAGTACCTCTCCATTGTGAATGGGATATCAGGGACTTGCAGGACAAGCAGAGGCTTGTGGGTCTGTGAGTGTGAGAGAGGAAGGAAGATATAAAGAAGAGTGTGATGGTGCCTTGAGTGTGTGTGTGTGTGTGTGTGTGTGTGTGTGTGTGTGTGTGTGTGTGTGTTGGGAAGTTGGGAAGCACCGAGCATCAGAAGAGCCATTTCACTTATTTTTGGTTCTGGATAACAACAAAAGTGGGAATAACTACCATAACAGCCACTCAAAATCAATCTGCCTGCTTAAAGTGTGGCAAGAAGTGTGACTGACTCTTGGTCCACCTTCTACCCACATCTCTTCCCATCCCTGCAGGGGCCCTGAGAGACCTCCAAGCAGCAACTAACTTCTAAGGTTCTTTGGTGAAAGTTTGTGTATCTGCTCTCAAAGGGCTGAAAGGAAGGTGTGTTGGAGTGTGGAGAGGAGAACTTTGGGCAGGAAGGATGGGGTGTACACACAGATCCAGAGGTCAGAGATAGAAGGTCAATTCCATGCCATCTAGGTAAAGACATTCCTTTTAAGGCTTACCAGGAAGATTTAATTTTACTTAAGTATAAGGAGATTAGATATTCAGAACTATGAAAAATCTAAAAACATTAAGGATAGTTTTCCAGTGTGATGATTTCATGAACTCTTTTCAAAACACTCTGGGCTTGGTAAATCTTTTGTGGCTTTGAACCTCCTTGTGAAAGAAATTTAGCATTAAAATCAAGTTTGCTAAGAAGCCAATACATGTGGTGTTTCCAACATGCCTGGGTGGTTATGCAAATATTTTTATGTTCATGCCATTTCTAAAATGTCAACAATGAAATGCTATTGTGAGTACAAGCGTTTCCCCTTTCTATCATCTGTATTGATTTTTCAAGCTCATTAACAATAGAAATTATACAACTGAGTTCTACTGACATCTGCTGGACAAAACCTTTTTTCCTAACCAGATTTTTTTTTTTTTTTTTTTTTTTTTTGAGGGTAACTGAGGATTGAACCCAAGGCATTCTACTCTGAGGTACACTCCCAGTCTTTTTTACTTTTTATATTGAAACAATGTCTGGCTAAGTTTCTGAGGTTGTTCTCAAACCTGCAATTCTTTTGTCTAAGCTTCCTAAGTACTGGGAATACAGGTATGTGCCACCATGCCTGACCATCCTTACTTGTTTCTTTTTAAATAGTATTTTTGAAGTTTTGGTGAGACATCTCTACTTCTTGGGAATTCTTGGATACCTATGATGAGTTCTGAAAAAAATGGGCAATTGTTAAATGCACTAAGTAATTATTTGCAGCCAGATACTGTCAAAAGAGAAATTCTAAACTCTTTTAAAACTAAAACGTATATAAAAATTAAGGTGAAAAATGCATGAACTTAAATATATTTGAGATTATATGGGGAGAGCTCATGATTATCTTTCTCTTCTACATTTTTGTTAGTTAGAAATTGTACCTTTTGATACTATACAATTTAGCATATTTTAATATTTATATTTTATACTTTTCTCTTTTAACTTACATACCAAAATTAGAATTAATCTACCACTGCTCCAGGATTACATATTACATTATAAATATGTATTTACCTGCATATTTACCTTTGTCATTTAGTTTTATATGCTCAAGTGCTTTCACATTATTGATTAGTACTTTTTGTTTCAACTTGAAGGGGTTCCCTTATTCTTTCAGGTAAGAAAGGTATAATGGTGATGAACTATCTTACCTTCTTTTTATCTGGTGTTTTCATCAGCATTTGTTGCTGTGAACGGAATATCTGACAGGTACAACTTAGAGGAGGAAAGGTTTACTCTCAGTTTCAGAGATTCAGTCTGCGATGATCTGGCTCCAATTAGAAATTGTGGTGCCAGTCACATACGGAAAAAGAGCTCTCAGTCATGGCAGGTAAAAGCGGATAGCAAGGGGAGAGGAGCCAAAGGACAAACTCCGTGCCCAAGGCCACACCTCCTGAAACCTCACCTCCTTCAGCTACGCTCTGCCTCTGAACCTGGCTACATTACTTAACAAATGAGCTTTGGGGGACATTTAAAATCCAAACCATAACATCTAGAAAAATCTTTATTTTTAGAGGATAGTTTTGCTGGCTATAAAATTCTTGGTTGGCAGTTCCCATCTTCCCACCACTTTGGTCTATAACGTGTTGGCTGAGAAATACATTGATATTCTTACTAGGCTCCCTTGTATATAATTTACCATTCTTTTGCTATTTTCAAAATTTTCTCTTTGACTTTTGACAATTTGATTATAATGTGTCTCAGTATAAATTTTTTGGGTTCTTCCTAAGTTAAAATTTGTTTGGCTTCATGAATCTAGATGTCCATTTATTTTCCTAGATTTGGGAATTTTTCAACTGTTATTTCTTTAGATAAGCTTTCTACCTCCTTTTCTGTCTCTTCTCTTTCTGAAAGTCCCATGTAGATATTGGTTCATTTGATGGAGTCCCACACTCTTAAAGCTTTTTTCATTGTTTCATTCTTTTTTTTTCTCTGACTGGATAATTTCAGATGATTTATCATTTAGTTTTCTGATTTTTACCACTTAATCAAGTCTATTGAGCTTTTATGGTGATTTTAAGCTCAGTTATTATATTTTTTAGCTCTTGGCTGATATTCTCATTTTTTCATGCATTGCTTTCTTGAGCTCATAAAGCATCTTTATGATGGCAGTTATAACTTATTTGTAAAACAATTCACACCCCTTCATTTCTTTAGGATTATTCTGCAGACTTATTTTGTTCCATAGTATGGGATATATTTTTCTGTTTGCTTGTATCACTTATACTTCTGTATTGGGATTCATCTATTTGAAAAAGTGGTCCCTAGAGAATGGGAAGGCTTGGTAGGGGGACAGAAAGAAGTTCAGTAAGAAGCACCAAAACTCACAGTGGAGTAATTACCTTTGTTCTTTTTTAGTATAGTAGGCTAACTATTGGTTAAAACAATGTGTGAGCCAGGCGTGGTGGCGCATGCTTGTAATCCCAGCATTTGGGAGGCTGAGACCTGGA
Source organism: Muscardinus avellanarius (assembly GCF_963383645.1). Classification (NCBI taxonomy): domain Eukaryota; kingdom Metazoa; phylum Chordata; class Mammalia; order Rodentia; family Gliridae; genus Muscardinus; species Muscardinus avellanarius. Next base: position 28,452,924 of record NC_137787.1, on the reverse strand, counting down.
GGATTGCGGTTCGCAGATAGCCTCAGCTACTTAGTGAGGCCCTCTGCAACTCAGTGAGACCTGGTTTCAAAACAAAGAATAAAAAATAGGGCAGGGGGTGTAGCATGGAGGTCAAATGCCCCTGGGTTCCATCCCCAGACCCACACACACAAAAAAAATGTGTGATATATTTTGAAATGGCTAGAAAAGTACAAAATTCCCAACACACACACACACACACACACACACACACACACACACGTTAATGTTCAAATAAATGGAATAAACGTTAATGTTCAAATAAATGGAAATACTTATCTTTATCTGATTATTATGCATTGTATACATGTATTGAAATATTAAAACATACCTAAAAAGATATATTAGTATTATGCCTCAATAAAAAAGAAAAAGCAGCCACTTTCTCCCATTGTTACACACTAGCTTCTTACAGAGGATCTTCACCAATCAGCATGCAGCCTGTGGAGGTAGTTTCTCAGACTTGACAGCCCCCCCTCCCCCGCCCCGGTAGTTTGTGATCTCTTGCTCCCTCTGGTGTTTGTCCTTTTTTCTCAGTGGCCACCAGGCATCCTGTCAGCACTTTTGTGTCTGGTGAATCAGATCCAGTGTTCAGGCAGTCTTCTCCAGAGCTCGACTGTCAGGAACACAGTCCCTCCCTTTTTATCTTCTGAGAGAGAAGCCTCAAGTTGTGCACTTTGTCCTGATTGCTAAGCCACGCCAGCTGCCTCAAGCTGACACCCCACTCTTGTTTTCAGAGGCTTCCCTGGGTTTCTCAGCTTTTCTGGGTCAGTTAGAGCCCTCAATGAAGAGACAGGAACCCTCGTCTTGAGGGCACCCTCAAGAGCCAGATTGCTGGATGCATGCTCCATTATTTTAACTCCCTCTGCTGCCAATGGTGGTGTAGTGAAGCTGCCCTTTTTGCCAGTCTCATGGCGGGAGTTTTTGGGTTTGGGATTGCTTACTGCATTTCAACTCAACTGAACTCTGGAATTCTCAGGAAGGTATTTTGGTCTGCATGTGCAGTCGTTCTGTGAAGGAACAAGGGTAAGGGAGTGCATTTCCATTCTGCCATCTTGTGATGTCTCTACTCAGCAAGTCAATTTTTAGCTGGGCAGGTAAGAACTTGCGAGAGATAACACATGCTGGGCATATGCTATTATAAGTGGTAGAAAATGCATTAGTTATGTGAGTCATCTAAATTTCTGTCAATTCTTATTACAAAATGCCCAGGGGAAATGCTTATGTGAACACAAGTGTAGGAATATTAATGATCATATTTATTTCTATTGGGCTTTCAATTTTGGACTTGAGAAAATAGTAGGTCCTCCTGTTTCTTAGTTTTCAAGCTTCCTTGGCCAGTTTTGTTCCTCTGTACTCAACTGTTTCTAGATAACAGACTTCTAAGGTGCAACAGACTCATAGCTTAATAAAACTATTATATAGAAATCATGGCAAGTAGCAGGTGATAGCAAGAAGACGTAGTGATAACTAAGCTATATATTGACTACTCATAACATGCTAAGGAAAAGCATTTCAGAAAGAGGAACATGATTTACTTGCTTTTGTGTTTAAAATGTTTTTAAAGCATTGGTTCACTAATCTTTGGCTCCTTACAAGCTCTCAACGAAGGGAAGAAGGATCTGATTTTCTCATATGAGCCTTGATGATTTCAGATAACTTAATTCTTTGGGATAGACATCTTCCCTACGATTCCTATATCACCAGAAACTAAGGACTCTTTAAATTGAAAAACATCCCCAATTCGTGGCAATTTTCTCATTCAAATTGTCACTATTTGTTCCGAGACCTTTTCTTTCACTCGCTGCAGTTAGCGTTCACCTCAAGACCATACCTTTGGCCTTGACATTATATGGGACTGTCACGTCAGAAATCAGTTTCATCATGCCGGCCCTTTCCTGTTGTCCTTACTGCACCTGCCTTTGGATTTCATGTACATCAGTCTATTCTCTCATGCCTTTTTCTCTATTTAGAAGGGATTCATGATGAATTATCTAATTCCCTAGTACTCACTGTAGACTTTTCCATTATCTAGTAATTTCTATGAAATGCAGAATCCCAGGCCCCACCCTACTTGCAGTTTAGAATCACTTTTAACCAGATCCCTAGGCCCTGACTTCAAAGCTTGGCAAGTTTCCTTGACTCTGTAACACCTCCCCATTCCACTCCCATTACTTACCAAAGTCAGTCCTGTTGTGCCTTCATAACACATTGAAAGTATTTATCTTCACATTTGCTTCAATACACATTTTTGTGAGTAGATAACATATATTCCTAATCCTAGCTAGATGGTGTTAATTAGCATATGTTAGCGGAACAATTAATTTTGTTTGAAGCTCTTCATGTTAATAGCTACCAAGGTCATGAACCAATTACTGAGGTGCTAACAACTTAGCAGGATCCATGAACCATTTTTTCTAAACTAAGTGCATCTTAACTGTGTATTCCTAAAGGAAATGGATTTAACCTGAATTATTAGCCAGGCTAATGCTGGGAGCTTTCCAGAAGTTGACCAAATGAATGGGAGTCATTTCGGAGGCAGTGACTGTCTTCAGCTTTCCCTCCACCTTGCCCATCAGCAGGCAGTCCAAATGTAGTAACTGAGTGCTTCTGGGCTGGCCAAGTGGCTTTTTAAAGTGTCTTTTTCCTGCAAGAGTACTGAACTCTAATATCCCCCCCAAACAGACAAAAACCTCAAGGCATGTGAGAGACCTAGACTCCTGTTTCATTTATGAAAAAAGGGGAAGGAGAGTGGATAGAATTGACAAGAATATTAAATTGCAGTTCTTTGTAATTGCTTTCTAGTCACCTTTCTTCTCTATGCGACTATGAGTTGCCAGAGTAGGAATGCCTATTTTAGGCACAGAGACCCTAGCCAGACACCTTGTATACATGCACATTTAATACATTTTGGGGCTAAATGGCTTTAAAGTATTATTCCTGCACGACTAACACAATGGCACCTCTGCAGCGTGTAATCCAACAGAGTCAGCAGTTCAGATTACATCAGCAAAAGGGTGTGTGCACTTCTGAATGCTAAGTCCTGAGAAACAGTCAGCATTACACATCAGCGTTCATAGGAGCCACATCAGGCTTTTCTGGTTACAAATGGCTTTCTTTATATGCAACTCCATCAGAGAAATTAGGCAATTGTGAGACTATCTCATAAACTGATCAGGAGTCTTCCTTCCCCTACACAAATGACGGAGTGCCTTACAGATGCTTTCTCTAATGCTTATTTATAGAGTGACAGAACATTAGCTACAGGCTTAATGTCACCATGGTTATTTGAATGTGGATGAAAAGCTAACATAAAGCAGAAATGCGACAGGAAACTGGTTGCCTGTGAGTGGCGGTCCTGCTAAAATCCATTTCTCTATTCAGGCGCTTTTACTTTTTGGTTTATTGTGTTTCCTGCTTTCTCTCATCACTCACAAGTTATAAACTAAGTCCCCAGGGATGTGCTAGCACAGGGCTTCTGGAAAACAGTGTTTGGACAGTTCACATAATGGGAACTGCGAAGCCAATATGTTCTCTATTGTAAAAAAAAAAAAGCCAGTGTTCCCTTTCTTTAATTGACCTATACTTTAGAAGAGAGAAAGTAAATTTGGATTTGAAACAGAACGAGGAAGCAAATTTTCAGGAAACTGGTTTTTATTTTTTCGCAATTTAAGGGATGCTTGAATACATGAGACTTTTTAGTGGCACTGAATCCACAGTGGGAACTACTTTGGGAAAAAGAAATGCCATGCAAATTAGTATTTTCTTACCATTAGAGAGTATGAGGAGGGAGGTAAAGATCTAAATCAAACTACTATCAAATAGTCCCATGAGATTAAGTTTTGTTTGCTGACCAGTAACTACAATTATGGCTCAATTTAACAAGCTTGCTATTGTTTTTCTTCCAGTGGGGATAAAGCAGGGGATAGTGCCAGCTAGCAACCCACGGAGACACAACTGCGTGGCGAGCTAGTGGGCACTGTGTGTGTGACCTCTGCAAGGCACTGTCCTCTATGCCTCACTGCCTGCATCTAAAGAACCGCTATCATCACACATACCTTTACTTCATCAAAGGAAATAAAAATAACTGCATTTACCCTCAGTATTATGAGTCATTCAATCAATAGAAGAGACATGAAGGGCATTTTAATCATATGTATTGGAGGACAAGATGTAATTTAAGAGATGAAAACAAGTACTTACTAATTTGGCAAGTGTCTGCTGTGCTAAGTGGTGAGAAGTAGCTGTGTCATGCAAAGTTGCAGCACAAGGCGTCCCAGGTAGCACAGCGCACGCAACTCCCTCCAACCTACACACACACACTTTACAATGACCCCCATTTAATCCTCTCTCTGTCTCAAGTTCCTTTCAGAACCGGTCAGTAGGGAAACAAATTTCTACAACTTGGCCTTTACTTACTGACTATAGGGTAGGTTCACATAAGTATCAGATTGGGAGTCTGCTGCTCTGCTTGAAGCCCTGTGGACTCCTCCTAATTCTGATGATCATGTTTAAAGACATTTGATTCAGCAATGAAGAAAATATTGGGAATAAACCCTAGGGAGTAAGTGTATAAAAATCCCATCATTTACCAATGAGGGAAACTATTTTTCAAGTTTAAATCAAAGCTCATAAGAAAGACATGACAGTATATAGTCCTAATAAGATTTTATTGAGAACCAGTAAGTCAATTCCTTTATATACCATATAAATAGATATGATCCCAGCCCTTCCCAATAAATGACAATATAACTCTGTGTTGGGTTCCCTGAATATCCCAAATACTGTTTTATATCAATAGGAGAGAAATAGTTCATGTACAGCCCAACAGTACAGAACACACCACATGGGCTGTTCTGACCCATTTATGTGAAGTGGAGGTGGAATCTCAATTCAGTGTGAGTAATCAGGAGCTGCAGAGGAGCTGTAGTAGCTGAAGAGGCATATAAGTAAATGTTTACATTTTCTACTTCAAAATCAGGGGTTAGCAAGATAAGATCAGAGACAGATTAACCATTAACCTGAGGATGTTGGAGAAGAGCATCTCTCTCACTTTTGTTACTTACGGAAGCAATAATAAGGAGAGAAAACAGCCTTGGATCTCCATTTACCTAAAACTACCATGAAGGCTTTTGATATCAGTACTGCAACTGACATAAAAGAGGAGAGAGCCATGTGACTCAGGATTAAGGATCTACAACTCAAATGAAACTGAAGTCCAATGGGCCTCGGGTAATGGCCATGACCATGTAGTATTTTTTACTTGATGAAAGTTAACTGCTGCAATTCCTCATCAATATACAAGAAAAGAAACAGGGCTCACGAGATGAGCGCTTGCATGAAAAGCTTTAAAGGTTTTACTACCCATTCTCCTCAAGGAGATAGAGATGTTACTGAGTTTGCTAGAAAACAACTTTTGGGAAGTTTAAAATTATTTCTTTTTACTAAGAAAAATACTTGGTGGAAAATGCAATAGAAATAGACCTAAGACAAGGTTGCTATTTTTTCTGAAACCAAGAAAACTAGTGGAAGAGTTTTTTTCAGTAACTACCATGGTGGTGAGGTCTTGGCTTTGTCTACTGTTTTGAGTTTAAAATCCTATCAACCAACACTTTCTCAGCTCAAAAGCCTAAGTAAAACAGACAGTGACACAGATATCCTGCACTTATTAACAGTCTCAAAAAGCTAAAAACAAACAAACAACAACAACAACAAAACACCCAAAAGACAGAAACCTGAATTCTGTCTTGGTGAATTTGTTAGTGGATGAGAATAGCTAAACTGTAATCTGAATATTAACCAGAATCTTATTTTAAATGCTCTTCTACCTGCTTTGAGATATTCCTGGGATTAAATTAATTAAGATACATGGAAAACAGATGTGATCAAGTCTCCTCTGGCTCACAGAAGGTATGTTTTGTTCTTTTCCCCTAGTTAGTAACTATAGGAGCTAAAAGTACAGGCACAATATAAGCAAGGAGCTTTATTCTTTCAAGTTAGACTCCCAGCCAAAGGCAAACGAGCTTTGCTGTGGCACTACTTATACTTATTCCTGTAAATGCCGACACCCTTGATCTGAAACTTGCACAAGAAAGGCACAGCTTGCACACAGCTTACAGCTGCACTTCAGACATCTAAGAGGCATGAGTCCCTGATTTACTGAGTCACAGAGGGAATATTCTAATCCTGGGACTGGAGCAGTGGGCTGCTCTTCAGATGCTATTGTCAGTAGCCTTTAAAGGGTCGGACCATTTCCAATAATATTAGCTATTCTGTTGCGTAATAGAAAATAACAAGAGACTACTACCTGTAGGAACCAGTATACTCTCTGTGGAGATTCAGTTTAAAGTTCCAATAAAAATAGCATGTTTTGGTGACCAACAGAGCCGTGAAACAGGCACATTAAAAATTCTCAGACCCTGTTGTTTTAAAGCTGTAAAATGTTCCAAAATCAGTCAAAAAGAGCCTAATGAGGTTTGGAAAAGGCAGCAATGGGAGGGGGAGGAAGAGCTGATGAGTCAAAACATTTGTACAGAATTGGAAGCACCAGGGAGTCTTCATCTATCCTATAAAACCTGATTTTGTGGTTTCAGAAACCGATGAACTATTAAACCTAGGATATGCAAAGATTAATTTGTTATAAGCACAAACTCTGGTAATACCTCTTAATGAGCAGAATTTTTATCAAAAGCTGTGTTCTCCTTCAAGCTACTGGGTACACATCACTGCCCTTCCCACTCTCTTTTTAAGCAGAAGTAGAATGCTATACTCTTTAATAGATCCATATTCAAAGAGCCAGCACTAAATCACAGTCATTGCAAAGGAAGTAAAACACAAGTCCAAGTTTAGAAGACCAGTCAAACATGGCAGAGCGGACTCCTAGAGCACAGCACACTCAAACACGAGATTTGCTTCCTGATCTCCTATGAATACCAAAGAACAAGCAAGCAAGCAAGCAAGCAAATTGAACAGTCTGAAAATATACTACTTTTAAAAAATAACAAATTACTATTGTAGCTTATCTTGAACTAACTTAACTTTTAAATCAGAATGTTTATGCTATTTTAAGTTTTATCAAAAACTTTTATCAAAAACGTTGGCATGCAGAGCCTGGATGCCCTCATCAACAGAGGCAAATTTGAAATAATATTTAGCTCTTGTCCAAAAAGGTATCAGGAATTTGAAAAATGGTTGTTAGGTCCCTACTCCAGTTTATGATTCTTGCCATTTTTCATCTGGAATCATATTGTTATATATTTGTCCCCTGTCATAATCAACCACTTAGAGAAAAGTAAATCATAAAACTGCCCTCCTATTGGAGCAAAAATATTAAACAGAGGTGGTCATATATTTATCTACATTTAGCTTTTTAAAAACATTTAAAAAATAGTAACAGTTATATTCATATACTTAAGTAAGATTTCCTCCAAGCTCTAATATACATGTAAATGACCTCAAAGTATTGTATTTATCACCCATCCTTCCTCTTGGAAGAAACTAAAAAGACTTTCTTGCATACTTTTAGACAAAAGTAAATAATAAAAAAGAAACTGAACTAAAGACAAATTTCTTAACATCAATAACAACAACAACAAAAAACAATTAAATCAAGTACAGTATGATTCTAAGTTTTCTTGAAAAGCAATGAAAGCCCAGTTTGAACACACAGAGGGTCATGCTGTAAGCTGCAGGAGCGTGCTTTTCTTTTTACAATTCAAATGCAGGAAACCTGGCTTTTGCAGGGATTAGCATGTCAGCCAAGAAATATATTGTTCCAGCCATTCCTGAAGGAAGAGAAAGAGTTAAAAGTTATTACACCAAATGAATTACATTTTGTTGAGTGGCCCTATTTTTTGGGCACTGAAACCATTAGAGTATTAATGGCGAAGATTCAAAGAAAATAGGACTCTGCCTCTATTTATGTACACTGCACTTCAATGTTAGGAGATCCCTTATGAGGTGTCTAGTCTTTCTACCCAGAGGGGAAATGGGGGCAAGAAGCCAGATGAGTTCATTTACCATATGTGCCCTGTCATTTACTATATGTGAGCTTCTTCACTGTGGCATCATGGGCCACTAATTCTCTGAGCCTCAGTCTCCTCATCTGTGACAAAGGATAGTAATGCCTGCATGATTTTGCTGAAATTATTTTTAACAGCATCTATAAAATGCTCAGCATATGCCTGGCTCCAAGAGGATAGTCATCATAAACACAGACTAGTACCAGGTCTGTGTTACTTTATGCACTGATTTTTAAAAAAAAATTTTTGGTACTGGAAATTGAACCCAGGGACATTTTATCTCTGAGCTAGATCCCCAGCCCCATTTTTTTTTTTAAATTTTGAAATAAGGTCTCACTAAGTTATTGTGCACTGGCCTCAAACCTGCAATCCTCCTGTTTCAGCCTCCTAAGTAGTGGGAATACAGGTGTGCACCATCATGCCTCACCACGTGATGATTTTTAATGCTGACTTGTATTAGGAAATAAAAAAGTATAAAAATTATTATGAAATTAATTTGTTAATATAGCTCAAATTTAAAGTTATCAAGCAGAAAAGTAGCTACTGCTACTAGATGGCAAATAAAGAATGAATGAAAAATACCTTCAAAGAGGGAATAGGGTGTGTCTGGTGTCCTACACCCATGATCTCCATAATCTAAACACCATTCGGCAAACTGAAATGAGAACAAGTTAAATTACTGTAGTGATTTTTTTCAGAGGCACTAGAAGTTGATAGAATGTTCCTAAACATTACTCTGAAAAGTCAAAAACTATCATGTCAGAGAAATGGGACTAAGGTTAAGAAACCATGGTCTAAAAGAATATGCTACTTGGGAGGATTTTTTGTTTGTTTGTTTGTTTTTGGTGGTACTGGGGTTCCTGGAAGCCCTTCTACCTCCGGGCTACACTCCCAGACCTATTTTATACTTTTTTATTTTTGGAAACAGGGTCTCTTAAGCCAGCGCGGCTGGCTTTGAACCAGTGCGATCCTCCTGTCTCCGCCTCCCAAGAGCGGGGATTACAAGCGTGTGCCACCACGCCCGGCTTTGGGAGGAATTTAATGAGTAGTTTTTTAAGACACATATTGCCAAGGTTATCAAAAAAGAAATGAACAATCTTACAGTTCTTTATTTTTTCCATTGATGATGTTGAGTAGAATTATGTTCCTTTAAAAGAATGTGAATTTAACTGAACAGCTTTTGAAGATTCTTCTTAAAGAATGTTTGTTGCCTATAGACAACTCATGGTTAAAAAGTCTACTAATTCAATCAAATAGACTAGAGAGAGCCCTCTCCTCCAGGTCCCAGAGGCGCTGCTTCCCAGTCGGTGGTCTGATTCCTACCTTACAGGCCCTGTACAGGTACTTTTTATCCTGGGTGAGGTTGTAGAGTGCCAGGAAGGCATAGGCATTCCCTGCAGCGCCATGGCACAGCCCATATCCCTTCTTCAGCAATCCGTACTGCCAGATCACATCAGCACACTGGTAGGCATCGTTGAGATACTGCTCCTCTCTAAACACCTGTAGAGTCAGTTTTAACACATGGGATAAAAATGAGCCTTCCTTCTTGCTAGAAAAGGAGGAGAGGTGGGGAAGGAAAGAGAGGGAGGTGGCTTGGCATGAAAGGGTAAAGGATTTAGTGACAAGATGATGTGTTAAGCTGGTAGTAAAAAATTATTAAAAATGACAACTTTGCTTGATTTTCTTAATAATAGGGACAAGACCTTGTCTGTGTAGTCTAAGTTTTATATGCATGTGTTTACATACATGGGTACTGTTGATAAAGCAGCAGTATTTAACATGTAACCTGCTGTTAACATTACTCTCCAAACAACATGTTAACTTTGTTTGTAACATGCTATCCTTCACTAATAGGAAGTTTCTTTATACACAGAGGAAGAAACTATTAGTTATTACCATGAAAATTGATTATAAAACAAGACTTTGTCAGAAAAGTAGAGAGATCTTTATAATATTTTGCTGCCTCCTATATCTTGATCAAAGAACCAAGAAATATTCTAGGTGGATATTTTTAACATCTCATTGCAAACCAAGTAACTTTAAGAGTGGAATAAAGTTTTAAAAGCCTTTACATTATATCCAACGCTCTGAAATGTGGGATTTTATATAACTAATATATGAGCTGCTCATGCCTATTTATAATCTATAGATTTGAAATTTGTTGATCTGGCACCAGTAGTTATAGATATCTTGGTTTACTTCTATTTTTTTTTCCCTCAACTAAAACCTTTTTCTTCCTTGAGTGCAGCTCCCCATTAGCACACTTTGTAAGAGTGATATTTCTACTTTTAACGTGGAAAAATGTATATATTATAAAAGTTACTATTTGAACCTTATTTTTTGGTGGTACTCAGGAATGACCCTAGGTGCTCGAGCATGCTCATTGAATACTTTACCACTGACTTACATCGCTGGCCCAGTTTGAGCCATTTGTAAACATACCATTCAGTGGCATTAAAGTACATTCACACTGTTGTGTGACCACGTCACTATCTACTTGTGAGACTTTTTCATCATTCCAAACAGAAACTCTGTATCTGCTAAGCAGTATATCCCCATTCTCCTCCTCTTCTCCCTCTCTCCAGGTCTTGGCAACATCTACTTTGTATTTCCAAGTATTTGCCTATTTTAGACACTTCAAATTAGCTATCACTTCATCAAAGTCAAATCAGACAGTATTTAGTGGTTTGTGTCTGGTTTATTTCATTTAGCACATTTTCAAGGTTCATAAATATAGTATTTATTAGGATTCTATTCTTTTTTTAATGAGTGGATAGTGTAAATACCTTATTTTATTTATTTACTCATCTGTTGATGGGTATTTGCATAATTTCTACCTTTAGTCTTATTGAGGAGTTGTTATGGGCACTGATGCACATGTATTTATTTGAATTACTGTTTTTAGTTTTTTTTGGCTAGATATCTAGGACTGGAAATGCTAAACTGTATGTTTATTAAAAGTTTATTATTTATATATTTTTGTGGTACTAGAAATTGAACCCAAGGGCATCCTACCTCTGAGGTATACCCCTTATTTATTTTTTATTTTGAAACAGGGTCTAAGTTGCTGAGGCTGGCTTCAAACCTAAGATCCTCGTGTTATAGCCTCCCAAGTGCTGGGATTAGAATAGTGTACTACTGTGCCCAGCTAAAAGTTAAGTTTTTTCAGGACCCACCAAACTGTCCCAAGGCAGCTGCATCATCGCTTCATATCCTCAACAGCACTGCACGAGGAGGCTCCATCTTTTTTTTTTTTTTTTTCCTTTTATGATACTGAGGATTGAACCCAGGGGCATTCTAACTCTAAGAAGCATGTCCAGCACTATTTTACTTTTAATTTTTAAACAGGTCCAACTAAGTTTTGGAGGGCTTCCTATTGCTGAGGCTGTTCGTGAACTTGTAATCCTGTCTCAGCCTCCCAAGTACTGGAATTAAAAGTCTGCACTACCATGTCTGGTTGAGGGTTCAATTTTTTTTTTTTTTTCCGGATCTGGGGATGCAACCCAAGGGCATTCAACCTCTGAGCCAAACCCCCTGCCCTATTTTTTATTCTTTATTTTGAAACCGGGTCTCACTGAGTTGCAGAGGGCCTCACTAAGTAGCTGAGGCTGTCTGCCAACTGTGATCCTCTGGTCTCAACCTCCGAATGCTGGGATTACAAGTGTGTGCCAGCACGCCCGGAGAGGGTTCAATTTTTAACTGAGTTTCTGGGACATTATGTTGGCTCTGCCACCAATGCTATACTCTTGGTTATGCTACCTGTCAGTGAAGCAGTCTTTTGTGAATAATGTCTGCTGTGGTATGAATGATAAGATTAATTTAAAATCATAAATCTTGGGAGTATGTTTTCTAACCTTTTCTAAAATGAGAAGATCTACAGTACCTTATAGGCCTGGATGAGCATATAGATTACCCCAGGGGCGCCGTGGCACCAGTGGACAAGCAGATCTCGATTATCATCTATACATGGAGGATAATTGCCCGAAGGGAATTTCAGCTTGCAGACAAAGTCTACACTGGGCTTGACCAAACTATGTAGCTTCATCTGGCTCACTTGAAGGCTGGGCTAAAAATGAGAAAGAGAATTATTAATTTTGTGGAAGCAAAAAGACTTTCCTAGGACTTAGTATGGATTTTAAGCCAGTTAAAAAAAATCATGACCAAAGGAAATTGGGGAATCATTGAAAGACTTTGAATTTCATCCAATTTTTTTTCACTTACCTACTTACACACCTCTATTTTAATCTACTGTGATTTTTTTCTTATTATTTTAAAGTAATAGAAAAAACTAAAATTGGACCATCAGTTAACATTTAGGATTTTTGGATGTATTATTTTTCAATATTTGTTGTCATCTATATTCCATTCCCAAGTCAATACTTGAGAATGTGAGTATAGAAGTTTTCTGAAGTTTTAGTAGCTACAGCATGCTTTACAGGCTTCAAAGAAATTCATTAGAGAATCTAACACAACTTTCACTGTTATATTTAGAAAAGTGGCAGGTGATGCTTTCAAAAGAGAAGGACGTGAACAAGCTGGTAGACCTGGGATCCCATGCTACACCACGGGATAACTCGAAATCCAATCTACCTACAGAGGACCTGAAACTGATCTAGCCAATAGATCATCTCATGCATGATGTGTAGGCTTATAGGACACATGACAGAGCAGAGGAGATGCCATTTCTGATACAACTTTTTAGTTTCCTTTTTTGGTCCTTCTTTATTTAATGAACTGTTCACTCTAACAAATTCAAAGTGCTGTTTCTCCAGGCAGAGTTGGAGCATGTGGGCGTGAGGTACAAACGGTGTGTGAAGCTGAGGCAGGAGGTGGTGCTGGGAAAGGAGGAAGTGACAGAAGCTTCCATAAGAGTTAGAAAATGTACTCAGTTCTCTGGGGGACATATGGACTCTACATCAAGAATAGTGTTTAAGTCAATTTAAAGTGTTAGAGTAGATTAAGTAAACTAAAAAGCATAGTTTTATTTTATGTTGACACACAGGCACCTATTAGAATGGACTTTTAGAATTAAAAATTAAATTATTTCAAGTAGATAATAACCTGAATATGAAAAAAATCAATACTTAGGTTTTCTATTTCTTCTTTTTTTTAAATTTTATTTTTGTGGTGCTGGGGATTGAACTCAGGGGCATTCTACCTTTTAACTATACCACCAGCTCTATTTTATTTATTTTTATTATTTAAATTTTATTTTATTGGTATACTATGGTCTCACATCATAATGTGAATCATGTTGACAATGGCATAGTGTTTGGTGTCCTTCCCTCCCACCCCCATTTCCCCTTTTCTCTCCCTCCCCATACTGAGTGTCTAGGTTAAAAATGTTATATTCACATGTATACATATTTTTGAATGTAGCTTTTCCATTGATTAACTCAGCCTTCTTCCTCCTCTACCCCTCCTTTCTGGTTTTGCTGAGGTTTCCCCTCCACTACAGTAACATATGCATAACCATGTTCATAGCAGCACAATTTGCAATAGCCAAAATATGGAACCAACCTAGTTCTTCATCAACAGATGAATGGATTGCAAAATTATGGGAAATATACACAACAGAATTCTACTCAGCAATAAAGAAGAACAAAATCATGTCAATCACAAGAAGATGGAACGACCTGGAGAACAATACGTTAAATGAGATTAGCCAACCACAAAAAGAGAAGGAACATATGTTTTCTCTAATATGCTCAAGCTAGGGAGTACTAGGGATACCACAGGGACTCCAGATAAAGTAGGGGAAACCTCTATTTTATTTTTATTTTGAATAGGGTCTCACTAAGTTGCTGACAGCTTCACTAAGTTGCTGAGGCTGGTTTCGAACTTGTAATCCTCCTGTCTCAGCTTCCTAAGTACAGAGATTACAGGCATGTGCTACCATGCCCAACTTCTTTCTTTTACTAGCTAACAAAAGGAGGCAGAGTAGAAGATATCTCCTGTTTATCTGTCTTAATGAAAGGTCAGTAAGGTCATCCAATCACCAACAGGCATAACTTTAATTCACCTTGAACTTCAGAAAACAGAATTCTTCTTTCCTGAAAACTTTTCAGAATCTACATGCAGTTACATAAGAAAAGAATCATTTAGGGAATATACCAGAAAAATAAAGGAATTTCAGTTTCAATTTTCAAAAGCTCTAATTACAAAACTTCTGAAAAATGCAGAATAACTATGCTAGCTGGCCTCTAGTGACCACTTACACTTCGGTGTGACTGCATTCAAAAGCCACAGGAACCTCCAGGTTCTCAGGTCTGTTATTTAGTCATATGCAGAGGGCCAATATGACATTGGTTTTATATCATCACAGGCAGTTACTCCACCAGCTGATGATATGTATATCCAAGCACTTATCTTGAACATACTAATGAAACACTTTTTTCTGATATTGTGCTTTGGGAAAGTGAGGGGTATCTCTGCTGTCATTAATAATCAATTTTATTTTGCCATAAATTCTTAATTCAAAGGTGCAAATTTCTCCTTAGGTTGAGTTTGCAAGTACCCTAAAATAAGACTGAGCCATTTTCTTCTGACCTCTTTTCCCAAGTCATGTTTCTACAATGAATCTTATTTGTCTTCAGTCAATTTGACTTTGGTTGATGTCTCCCAATATTATCAGAGCCTGAGAACTGCTGAGGATGGCATATTTACCTATTTTCCAGGTAAGTCATAAAAAATCCACTCAAAAGTCTGCTTAGCTCTCTGCCTTCTAAGCGAATAATCTTAGGCCACACAGACTCATTTGTTTTCTATTGATTTTGTTTTTACTCCTGAAATTTGTTTCAATGGAACAAAAATATTTGCTGAAAGAGAAGAGCAAAAGGGCACTTGGTACAGAATCATATGTCAAAATACTTTAGTCTGCATGAGTGGCACTAGGCTTACAATCAGACATCATATCAAATAGTGCCTTTGTGTTTATATGCTTCAAAAGGCACCTTGGGCAACATCATTACCTTTGTTTATTGAGGGCAAGTGACTGCAAGGAGCCTGATGCAGTAGCTGACAGAGGATAAAACAGAGCTGTGGAGTCTGTCTTCCCACCCAAGACAGCACATGTGTCAGCAGGTACATTTTAAAGTCTCGAACTCATCCCTTACCTGCATCAGGAAGTAATAAATTCCTGCCAGGCCATGAGCAGCCCCCACATAATATTCCTGGTACCATTCGTACATCAGTGGAGACTTTGCGGTGAAATTTCTCTTTTTAGCTAGGTTTTCTCCAGAGGTTAAAACTGTTTCACACACCTACAAAGAAAGCCAACCAAAATAACAAAATAGTTAGAATGAAAACCTTCCTGGTATAGACTAGGAACTTTTTGCTTAGAGGGACCACAGAACATAGAGAATTCGACACCATCTTTTGGTCAGGGAGGACACAGTTTACTTTTGTTTCAGAGAGGTGAGTGTGGCTACATTCTGCTTAAAAGAGGGAGGGTAGAGGGATCTTGGGATTTTTCAGTAGCACTTATAAGGATTCATTTGCCAAAGGAAAGCACAAACTCATTCTGGCACAAAAGAAGGTAACTGCTTCTGGGTGGTGAGATCTGACCCTACTGCTCCTCTGAAAGGATCTCTAAACTCTAAACGGAGCAGGCTGGCTCTGACTGAGCGTTTCCTGGCAGTTTCCAGCAGCACTCTCTGTGAAAGCTGCTGGTCCTTTGTACCTGACCTCTGGAGGTGAAGGTAAACCATCTCTGTACTTGGGATGTGCTAACTGAAGAGAAAAATACAAATGGTTAGACAGACAGTGGGATCCTAAAAAGCACAAAATATAGGTACCTGCTGAATATGGCTTTGAGGAATTTTTTCTACTCCAAAATTCTTGTTGACAAAGAGAAGAGCATAAATGTAGCCCATTCGTCCATAGAGCATTTCATTTGGAGCATGGGGATCAATTTTATTTAGGTGAATTAGCCTAGAAGTAGAAATACAGGCCTAAGATAATTTGAAAAGGGTTGGGTATTGGTACATACTTAAAAATAGTACATTAAAATATAGATACAATGCTAATGTGTGTGTGTGTGTGTGTGTGTGTGTGTGTGTGTGTGTGTGTGTGTAAAATAGAGGTATAAAATCAGGGTTCAAAGATTTAGCCCACAAATTTCTTTAGGACACATGGAACTGACCAAAAATTAAAAAAAAAAAATGAAAGAATACAAGTTTGTCGCAGAGACTACCTGAAGCCTCTCTACTTCCTCACAGAGGCTATTAGCATTCAGTCTGGACAAATTACTAAATCAACACTCAAATGGCCATTGATTTCCATAAAATGAAATGCTTCCTGCATTCCACTTGTCTCCTTCCTTGTTCATTTCTTAACAAGGCACCCACTGTGCATAGTGCCCAGACAGCAGCCAGCTCTTCTGCAATGCAACACGTGTGTGTGGCTCAGAGATATCGGCCAGTCCCCAGCTTCCTAGTTCCTCTCTTCAGAAACAACCTCAGTTGCCAATTGATTTTGTGCACGTGGAAGCATAAACATACATATTATGAGTATAAATATCTCCCACTTGTTCTGCAGCTTGCTACTTAACACATCTTTATTATCCTTCCATGTTGGCACATATAGGATAGTCTCATTCTTTCTAATAGTTGCACAGTATTCAGCTAAATGGGTATTTTATGCCAGGCGTGGTGAAACATGCTTGTAGTCCCAGTATTCAGGAGGCAGAGACCAGAGGATCGCGGTTTTCTGACAGCCTCAGCTACTTAGCAAGGCCCTTCACAGGTCAGTGAGACCCTGTTTCAAAAATAAAAAAAGACTTAGGAATAGGGTGGGGGAGGTAGGGGAGGTAGAGTGCCTCTGGGTTCCATCCTTGGTACTGCAAAAAAAAAAAAAAAAAGGTATTTTATAATTGATTAAGTCCCTATTGGACTCAATTCAACTTCTCAGATAAAATTTACTTTTGTCTAGTTCCAGGAAAAATGGAGAAAGCACGTACCACCCTACCTCTCCCACTAAGTGTAGCCTTCAGACCTGGCTGGGATCGATCCCAGGACTCTGAAAAGTAAACAGCAGGTGGAATGGGGAAGACCACCGGAATTTAAAGCACCACCTGGCTGGAGTGAGCTGACCACTGCTCCCCTCTGACAGTCCCCTGGCCTCAACTCAGTATAGCTCTAAACCTAGAAGTGACCACCTGGGAGCTGGCAGAGAGCCCAAAGGAACCCTTTTAGGGATGAAAAGGAAAGGGAACTCCTAACACCCTGGAAGGGTGAGTAAAACCTCCATCCCCCTTTTGTTCCCCAGCCCACAGAAATGTTGTGCTGCCAGTGGAAGTGAAGGCAACAGACTCACAGGAGCCCAACTCTGTGGGAGGGGCCTCATTCCTCAGAGATCTGATCCCAGGAAAAAGTGAACCCTGCTGCCTTGCCTCTGTCTTCCAGGGAACATGGCCCAGACACAGGCAGCCATGCAGTATGTGGCCCAGAGGTAGCTACAGCCCCAGCTTTCTTGCCAGAGGACCAAAGAGGGCAGCCCCAGGGAATCAGAAAGTAGGGGGAGGCTGGGAAAGAAGCCACATTTGGTGATCTGAACTCTGATAATGAACTTTCTTCCTTAAAACATCCTTGCCAAAGTGTCCTTGCTGCTTTATATATTTTATCACATGGAATTTTATAAGTCTATCTCGATTTTCCTTAAATTAGCTTATTAATTCAATTTGATCCCATTTGAGTTATTAAAACATTTAAATTTTTTTGTGAAACAACATTTGATTTTTTTTGTGAAACCTGAAAATGATATTAGTATAAAGAACCTAGGAATTTCTGGAAAAATATGTTATCAGGTAGCTCATGTTATGATACTAAACATACTATTTAATCTCTGCTTTTCAAATTTTTATCCATACCATAAACAGTCCTTTATAATTTAAAAATTCTCTCACTTGTTTGCGGTGTGGAATTTGCTTTTTAAAGTAGTTAGTATAAACAAGATGCCTGTGCGTGTACACGATTTAACTTTATTCGATGCACTAGGGATGATTAATTAGCACTGGCAGTATAAAAAAAAATCACAAATGTTCCAAATGGGAATGAATATTCAGGGGGTACTAAGCATTTCAAATAAATTTATCAAAATCTATACCAGCGCATTTGTCACTAGTATAGTAAGGAATGTTAGAGAATGTCTTTCACTGGTGGACTGGGTGGTAAATTGAATTGGAAGTGGTGAGTTAGAGGATGTGGGAGGAGGATTATTTCTCTTTTTTAAGTACCCTTCCTGTGGAGCTAGAACATCTTCATACCTATTGGTGCACAGCAGGTGGCAGCAACCATGAGGTTTTTGTTTGCTTGGTTCTCCTTCTGTTTTTCTTTTGATAAATATTGATGACCTCCAGAGATTAGCAGTGGGGCTATCCACCTGCTCACCTATACCCTGCAACAGGTGTTCTAATTTTTTAAAGGATAAATCTAAGAAGTGTTTGAGGACACGGTGGCTTTCTCAGAACCACATGAATAAGGCAGGGGACTATTTTCTGTGTGTGTGTATTTTTTTCTATTTAGTTTTTGTACATTTGGCAGAATTACACAACTGCTTATGCTTTCGCATATATTTATTTTTGTGGTGCTGGAGATTGGACCCAGGGGCAGCCTACCTCCAAGCTATAACCCCAACTCTATTTTATTTTGAAACAGGTTTTTATTAAGTTGTGGAGGGCATTTCTAAGTTGCTGAGACTGGCCTTAAACCTGTGGTCCTCTTGTCTCAGACTCCGAAGTACTGGGATTAAAGGGAATTCACTATATGCCTGATTTATGCTTTCATTTCAACATACTCATTGATCAAGGTAGAGCTGAGAGGGCATAATGCCCTCACTGCTCATCTCTGGGGGCCACCAATATTTTAACAAAAACAAGAATAAAAAGATAATCAAGCAAGCAAAACCTTACAACTGCTACCACCAGGCTGTACACCAAACGGTACAGCGAAGATAGCTTGTGAAGAAGAAAATGTTTTTCTTACATCCCCTTCCTCACTGCTATCTTGAGGGGAGTTTTGGGAGGCTGAGACAGGAGGATCATGTAGGTTTGAAGCCAGCCTCAGCTACTTAGTGAGGCCTTTGCAACTTAGTGAGACCCTGTTTAAAAATAAAGAATAAAAAATAGGGCTGGTGGGGTCGCTTGGAGGTAGAATGCCCCTGTGTTCCACTCCCAGTACTGCGAGAGAGAGAGAGAGAGAGAGAGAGAGAGAGAGAGAGAGAGAGAGAGAGAGAGAAGAGGAAGAGATAGAGGGGGGAGAGAGAGAGGAGAGAGAGAGAAAGAGATAGAGAGGGGGGAGAGAGAGAGGGAAAGAGAACATTGAAAACAAAGAAGCTGGGTGTGGTGACACATGCTTGTAATCTCAGCATTTGGGAGGCTAAGACAGGAGGATCCAGGTTCACAAACAGCCTCAGCTATTTAGTCAGGCCCTCTGCAAATCAGTAGACCTTGTTTCAAAATAAAGACAAAAAATAGAGCTGGGGGTGTAGCTTGGAAATAGAATGGCCCTGGGATCCATCCCCAGTACTGCAGAATAGATGATTTAAAGTAGCTAATAGCCATGAAACAAAACCTGGGAAAAAGGTACAAGACACTTCAAGGGATTTACCCTCCAGCAGGAAAGAAGAGTTTGAAAAAGCATGGCTAGTTGTAGTTCCTAAAAAAGCTAATAATTTCCATATTCTATCTCAATAAATTGAGGGATCTCAAATTATTTAAATATGCAAATGCTCACTCATGCATTTTTTCTTTTATAAATATTAAAAAATGCCATTCCTTATTGGCCAATGTTATCAACTACACTACTAGGGGGTAGTGATATAAAATTAGCATTACAATTATTATTATTATTACTTAAAAATATTTTTATTGGTGCATTGTAATCATACATCACATTGGAATACAAGACTTGAGAAGATATACAAGCACACATCATCCAATCCCCATCCCATTCCCTCCTCCTCCCTCGATCCCATGCTTGATTGGTGATTACCTTTAATACATTTGTTTATGTACCTCCTGAGTTTTAAAGAGGTTCCATCCTCCCCCATTCCATTCCCTCTGATTGGTCACCTTAACTGCTTCACTATAGGGCACTTTCTGTAACTTGACCT
Source organism: Muscardinus avellanarius (assembly GCF_963383645.1). NCBI lineage: Eukaryota > Metazoa > Chordata > Mammalia > Rodentia > Gliridae > Muscardinus > Muscardinus avellanarius. Next base: position 28,432,774 of record NC_137787.1, on the reverse strand, counting down.
CCTCCTGTTACCCCTTTCCTCCTAGTTTTTGCTAATTAGGGGAAGCATCTGGTTTTTATTTTCTGTGATATTTCTCTGTGCATTCCACATTGCAAGTTCCGATCCCACTCTTGATGGCCCCATTAGTGGCCTGACCACCGGAGGACTCTTATCCCGACCTCGCTGGCTCCAGCACCGGCCTTGCCTCATGGGAGGCCCCAATCTGGCTTCGCTGGCCCCCACACCAGCCTAACCCCTCGGCTGGCTCCAATCCAGGCCTCAGAGGCCCCAGCACCAGCCTTGCCTCAAGGCAGGCTCTGATCCCAGCCTTGCTGGCCCCGCACCGGCCTTACCCCTCGGCGGGCTCCAATCCAGGCCTCAGAGGCCCCAGCACCAGCCTTGCCTCACGGCAGGCTCCAATCCCGGCCTTGCTGGCCCCAGCACCGACCTAACCCCTCCGCAGGCTCTGATCCCGGCATCGGAGGTCCCAGCATGGGCCTTGCCTCACGGCAGGCTCCAATCCCAGCCTCGTTGACCCCAGCACTGGTCTAACCCCTTGGCAGGCTCCGATCCTGGCCTCGGAGGCCTCAGTAGCGGCCTTGCCTCAAGGCAGGCTCGAATCCAGGCCTTGGAGGCCCCAGCACCAGCCTTGCCTCATGGCAGGCTCTGATGCCGGCCTCAGAGGCACTGGCACTGGCCTAAGCCCTCAGCAGGCTCTGATCCCGGCCTCGGAGGCCTAGGTAGCGGCCTTGCCTCACGGCAGGCTCTGATCCTGGCCTTGGAGGTCCCAGCACCGGTCTTGCCTCACAGCAGGCTCCAATCCTGGCCTCGGAGGCTCCAGCACTGGCCTAACCCCTCGGCAGGCTCTAATCCCGGCCTTGGAGGCCCCAGCACTGGCCTTGCCTCACGACAGGCTCTGATCCTGGCCTCGCTGGCCCTGGCACCGACCTAACCCCTTGGCAGGCTCCGATCCTGGCCTCAGAGGCCCCAGTCTAATCCCACAGCAGGTTCCAATCCCAGCCTTGGAGGCCCCAGCACCGGCCTTACCTCACGGCAGGCTTCAATGCCGGCCTCGCTGGCCCCGGCACCGGCCTAACCCCTCGGTAGGCTCTTATTCTGGCCTCAGAGGCCCCAGCACCGGCCCTGCTTCATGGCAGGCTCCAATCCTGGCTTTGCTGCCCCATCACCGGCCTCACCCCATGGCAGGCCCCAATCCGAGCACCCTCTTCACCCAGCAAGTTGTCTCATGTTCCCGAGGGTGCGTGGTGGTAGCATTCTGCCTCTGGGGTTATTTCTTCGAAAGTTCCAGGTATAATGCATCAGATCTCTGCCTCCCCTGAATACTGGCCACTGCCACTACCACTGCCTCCACCATTTCAAATCTTTCCCAAGCTCTTTTTCTCTCTGCATGTTGTCCATTGATCCGAAGCATGCGTGATGGTAACATTCGACGTTTGGGGTATTTTCTCCAGAAGATAAGGTTGGTAGGATCAGATTTCTGCCTCTCCAAAATACACCATCATGGCAACTGCTTCCAACACCACCTTCCTCCTAGGTCTCCTCTAAACTCTCTCCTTGCAGGTGATGTCCAGGAGTCTTAAGGCTGTAGAGAAGAAGCAGTCCTCCTTCGAGGGAATTTTTCCAAAAGTTCCGGTTCAGTTGGATAAGTTTTCTCTGTATCTCCAGTATCCTGGCAGCCGCTGCGGCCATCTTGACCCCTCGCCGATATTTTTCTCTTTCTTTTCTTTCTTTTTCTTTTTAATAAGAGAAGACAGTAATGTGTGGTTTGAGGAGGTTGTGGGATCAGACACTCGGTAGCACTGCGGCCCAGGCCCGGTTCTTCCGGGGGGTCCGGTGTGCTCCGCGCGACCCCTACCCGGGGCCCAGGGTTCTGCGGCCTGGTTCCCGGTTCTTCCTGAGGTCCGGCATGCCCCACGCGATCCCCGCCTGGGGCCCAGGTTCTTCCAGGGGTCCACGTGCCCCGTGCAACCCCTGCCCGGAGCCCAGGGCCTTGCGACCTGGGCCCCGGTTCTTCTGGGGGTCTGGCGTGCCCCGCGCAGGTCCGCCCGGGGCCCAGGGTCCTGCAGCCCGGGATCCCTACAATTATTTTGTAGCCAAACTCATTGATTTGGGTTATTCAAAGCAGAGAGTAAATATCTTTCAAATATTAAAAATAAAATGTTGTTCAGTATAAGCAGCTCATTTTAATGATAAGAGTTTAGGGTAATCAGGGGAATATTTCATTTTTTTAATCTAGATTTGAATCAAACTCCCTAGTTGGCTCTGATGAACTCAGACACATTCTACCTCTGAGCTATACCTCTAGCCCTATTTTTTATTCTTCATTTTGAAAAAGGGTCTCATTGAGTGGCAAAGGATCTCAGTAAGCAGCTGAGGTTGGCCATGAACCTTGGCAATCCTCCTGTCTCAGCCTCCTAAATGCTGGGGTTACAAGTGCGTACCACCATGTCTGGTTAAGGAAGAACTTTTTTTTGTGTAGTACTGGGGTTCCTGGAAACCCTTCTACCTCCGGGCTACACTGCCAGTACCTATTTTTATACTTTTTTATTTGGAAACAGGGTCTCTTAAGCCAGCGTGGCTGGCTTCGAACCTGTGCGATCCTCCTGTCTCCGCCTCCCAAGTGCAGGGATTACAAGTGTGCGCCACCACGCCCTGCTAGGAAGAACTTTTAATTGCATGTCTTATATTATCACTCTCAAGATAAAGAAATTATGACATTCATAAATCATAAGTTATTTTATGTGTTTTGAGAAACTCAGTTCCACAAGCTTATTGTTGTAGCTCTATTTGTTTTGATATGTTGATATTAATACCAACCAATCTTTAGAAGAGATAAACAAGTCACTAAAATGTCACTGAGGGAAGAATGAAGAGATTACAAAGCAGGATAGTTCTGTTCAACAACTAGCAATATTTCCCTTGGGTGTTATTGAAGAGAGTTTTTTTTTGTCTTGTATTATATCAAAATGTTTGTAACATTAAAAAAAATAAAGCCCTTTTCTGACACATCACACTAGGAAGGAGAGAGGTTATACAGTTCCTGCCCAGACAACTAAATTTCTTCATCATTCTAAGTCCCAGCCCCAAAGCACTCTACATGTCAGGTTGGTCACTTAATTGGGTACAAAGCAGGCAATGCTTGTCTGTGCTGTGGCACCAATACCTCTATGCAGAAGGATAAAATGGACATGATACATATCAGCCAGTAGAAAGACCTCCTATTATATACTGTCATTCCTTCCTGACCTGACCCCCTCCAGCCATCTGAAGGACAATTTGACCATTAATGCACGCACATTTATTTTTGGGAGTTAGACACCCCTTGAAAAAAGTACAAATACTCTTTTCCACATTGAAAATGATTTGGGGGTTTCATCTGTCTCTGAAAGCCCAAAGATTTTCAGGGGCCCAAGGATAAGAACCTCTATCCAAGGAAAATACTGTTTTCTTTAGGTTTCTTTGTCTAAGGTCTAGGCTTTTGATGATCTCAAAGGCCTTTTTAAACTTTAAAACTCAAAATTAAGATTTTGAAAGATCTTTACATTAATAAAATGAAGAGAAGATAAGTTGGTGATGGAGCACAATACAGACACTGCGTAGCATGTGACTATCTGAGATATCCCCAAAGGAGTGTAATATGAGAAAAAAGCCAAGTGTGATGGCGCATGCCTGTAACCCCAGTACTTAGGACGCTATGACTGAAAGATGGAGGGTTTGGGTACAGCCTCAACAGCTTAAACAGACTCTCAGCAACCTAGTAAGGCCCTACTTTCAAACACAAACACACACATACACACACACACAAAATGAGGGAGTAGCACAGAGGTAGAATGACCCCACATTCAATTTCTTGTTGCCACTCTTCCCCCCAAAATAAAAGAAAGATGGGGTAAAAAGTAAAACAAAGATGTAGGTTTTTTTCAATATCCAGTGATATAATTTTGGATTTCCTGAAATCAAACTGAAAAAATAAGTTTTTTATTAAAAGGGAAAAAAACTGAATGATTAAGGATGAAGTAGGAACTATAATTTACAAGTAATTCTTGTTTCTTCCTGTTCTGTGTGAATCTCAAAACCTGAGAAATCAAAGCTGCTGTCACAAACATGCATTTTTCTCTGTTTGTTTTCAAGTACTGGGAATGGAACCCAGGGGCATTCCACATCTGAGTTACACCCCTGGCCCTATTTTTATTCTTTATTTTGAAACAGGGTCTCACTGTTACAGAGAGCCTCACTAAGTAGCTGAAGCTGGCCGTGAACCTGCGATCCTTCAGTCTCAGCCTCCCAAGTACTGGGATTACGAGTGTGCACCACCACACCTGGCTTCTGTGTGTATACACAAATACTTTTTTTTTTTTTATAATAGGGATGGAACCCAGGGGCATTCAATCTCTGAGCCACACCACCAGCCCTATTTTATTTTTGAAATAGGGTTACACTAAGTTGCTCAGGGCCTTACTAAATTGCTGAGGCTGGCTTCAAACCTAGGATCTTCCAGTCTCAGCTTCCCAAGTACTGGGATTACTGGTGTCTATCACCATGTCTGGCTTACATTCTATATTTTCAACCTTATCCAGCCTATAGGCTATAAATATGCTATTTTTAAAAATGTCATATATATTTAAAAGTACATAAAACCATCTTTAGTTATAAAGAATAAAATTTTAGCTTGCTCTTCAGTATTTTAATTTTAACAAACTAATACTGTATGTGGAACCATTTCCCAAAAGTGTTTCTTAGAATAGACCCTCAAGAAGAAGAAAAGGGTTGAATCTGTAACTAAGTTTGGTACATGCTGCTCCCTGGAGTCACAGTGTTTCCCCATGTATATAAGCTACTGAAGACTTAACCAGTAAAGATATATGCTTAATTTTATTAATTTATTAATTTAAACCAATGTTTAAATCCAAACCCCAATGTGTTTGAATATCTTATTTTCAACAAATGCCTATTAATATTCCTCACATAGCATACTATTACTATTTGGCTGTACATATTTTGGGAAAGGGCAGCATTATAAATAAAATACTGGGACTACTATAATTTAATTTGATAATATTTATGAGTGATTCACTGAAAGATACTGTCCTATGGACCTTATGTAGCTAATGGCTTTAATCTAGCCACACAAAAGAAATAAAAAGGTAGTTTCTGTGTTTCAAATTCAGGTGAGTATGAAATAGTTTTTGTATTGGTTGTTCTTATGCAGACCAACTACTGTGGAATGAATATGCTTTAGTTGTATGATATAATTTCTAGCCTCTAATGTATGTAGCATACTTATATATAAAAATCAATTCAGTGAATAATTTAATATAATGATTCACAAATCATTATAGGTAGAACAAAAGACTCCTTGGCCCACTTACCCCCTAATCTTGTTATAATTTCTAGTGGAACAGTTAGTTAAAAGTAATAATGCATCATGGTACGGGAAAAAACTGAAGGAAGAGTGAATGTCTTAAAACGTCCAAGAAGTCTGTTGATGAAATACACACTACAGTCATCCCTAAGAACTCATAGGGATTGGTTCTTGGACCCACAGTGGATACTGGAATCTGTGGATGCTTAAGTCCTCATATAACCCATGCGCATTTTCCCATATGCCCTTTTTTTTCTCCAACTACTGGGTATCAAACCTAGGACCTTGTACATGCTAGCAAGCATTCTACAACTGAGCTACATCCCTAGCTCTCTCCCATATACTTTAAATCAATATACCTTAGATTACTTAGAACGCCTAATACAATATAAATGATATGTAAATAGTTGTACTGTTTAGGGAACAATAACATGAAAAAAACCTGTACATGTTCAGTACAAAGGCAATATTTTCCTAATATTTTTGATCTATGGTTGGCTGAATATGTGGATGTGAACCTGTGGATATGAAGGGTCAACTATTTAAGACTGACCAAGGGCTCATACAAATTGTACAGGTGATGATAATGCTAAAGTTAACAGTAATTTATGAGAGAGAATAGCAGGAGCATAAAACCACAGCTGACTCAGGACGATCCCTGACTAAAATGTGGTAGGAAGAGCAGCTCTGCCTGTCATTGTTGGTATGCTCATTAGTGGGAGCCTAACGGCATCCAGGCACTTGCACAGCAGCCAGATTTCTCTGTAGAATTTAAAAGAGTGCTCAATGAACCCTAGTAAGGCAGTACATATAACTGATGAGTACAAACGTTCAGCAATTATTCAGAATTCACAAGGTTCTGCCATGACTTATACTAAAAATGGAGACCTGGATTTGTGTGTCACAGCCCCTCACAAAGGCAGTGTTAATTTACTTGTGTTCCCACACAAGACCTCGTCCAGCCCAACTGCAAGAAGTGAAATGCATTTCTTTCAGTTTCTGATTTTGGGCAGCCTACTGGATTAGGGATCACATGATTAGGCTTTTGATCTCACAGATGTTACTGAACTGATGTTTGATCTGGAACATGACAGTGTCTTGTATCTTGCAATAAAACAGGGATTATGATAGTTGTTCCTTAACTACTACATAGAAATGAAATGAGAATTATTTGCTGGGAGAAAAGTAAACTCATCAGAACATTCTTTCACTAACACATGCCAAATGTATCACGATGTCTAGGAAATAGCCCCCACAGAGAAACATGATTACCGTGTGATGCAATCATCTGCCTGCTTCTCGTTGTTCATCTTGTCATACAACACGGCGGCCACTGCCAGGGGGCCTGCATCCCCGCACAGGAAGGTGATAGAGCGCTTGCTCAGACAGTTCAGGCTTTGCTTCACATAGCCATGCGCCACCTTTAGGTAGGTAGGGTCCCCAAACACATCATAGAGGTGTAAGTAAAGCACAGCAATACCTTGAAACCAAAAGAAACAAACAAAAGATGTGAAGATACGTTAAGGGCAATTCAGGATTATTACTTAGAAGCGTGATTTCTGATAAGCTGGAGCACATATGTCAATTATTTGGAAGTTCAGGTGACTTTAGTTCTAGGCTCTGCTCTATTGCTAAGCAGCTATATGAAGCAAACATGAGTAGATCACTTACTTGTCCTCTGTTCACTCATAATTATAACCGTATTAAATAATAAGGATGCTAAGACCTTGGCCAATACAGATACACATAATCTACTATTAGTCTTTTTTGTACTCTGGCTAAATGATAGGCTATGAAACTATAGTTTCAAATAAATAGCACCTATTTAATATATAATAATATACTTAGTTAATAATAAGAAATGTTCTTTTTCTTATGACTTAAAGAAATTCAGACTAGGGAATAAAAAACTCAATTCTACTTTATATAACATATATTTTTTGTGTGTGAGAAGGCAATTTGTGTAGTCAAATTCCCCACCCTACTATCTTTTCAAATAGGGATTATAAGTAAATTGCTTGACATCAGAAAAAATACATTCGATTCCTCCTTAATATTTTTTCTCTGTCAAGGACCCAGCTACTTTGGTATCTATAATGTAAGAGCTGTCAGTGACTTCTGCTTTAGAGCTGTCAGTGACTTCTGCTTTGGGTTTCACTCAATTTGCTTCTTATCCTACTCTTGAAGCCTGCTATGTGTAACTGAGGCATCGTCTACACACCTTATTCCAAATGCCTGTGACAGTAGACACAGCCTTTTCTCCGAAGACAACTGGCCTCAGAGCATACTCAAAGATGTAGTGTACATGTCTGCCTGCCTGCAGCATTTCCAGAAACTCTCTTTTCCCCTTAAAGTACATTTTCCATCTCATTTGCCATTTTTAGAAGACACAGAGCCTCTATTTAAATCTAAATTAATAGCCAATCTCTTCATGGATTTCAATGCAGTAAAAATGCAGTCTGCAAAATTACTTTTCACTGTATGGAGCACATTTTTAAATTTAGATAGTTTTCTCATTTTGCATGGGTAATCTCCAAAGCTTTGTGTTACAGACAATTCAATTTCACATGTATATTAAGGCCAAATTTTCATTTCCTGCCAAAGTTAATAATCTTGCCTGCTCTTTCACAGGGGCTTGGTGTTAGTAATTCCACATGCTGATGATCAGTTGTACTAGTGCTTAAGGTTTGAAGACAAGTGTACAAAACCATGTATGTGGGTAAGAAAAAAAATCTCCTTTTCACAAATGATCAATGTCAAGAGCTTCTTCAAAATTGGATCCTTAATAGGCTTCATCTCCATCCGTATCACATGTCTGCTGGCAATCCATTTAAATTGTTACCCTTTCATCCTGCCCTCTTATTCCCACTGCTGCGTTAACGTTTCTAATTAAGTTATGTAAGCACCAAAGCCTGATAATGACAAGAATGAGATCTGAGAAAATAAAAAGTGATTAAATAAAAGTCCAACAATTGTTTTCCTTCCCAGACCTTTGTCTCTCATGATCAACAATTCTTCTTGGCCTAAATATTTAACAATTAAACCTATTAAGGTTTGCAATTTTAAGATTTGATGTATTGCTCATGAAGAACATGTAGGCATTTCTCAAGTAGAAAAAGTTTCTTGGACATACTTTTAAACCAGCCTAGGTAAGGAAAACAAGAAAAGAATGTGTAAGTCAAAGCCAATTCATGCCTTATCAATATATTTTTTTTACTCCAGGTATCTCAATTTAATAACAGAACAAATGGGGAAAACTGTCTATAGCCAAATATCTTGACCCTGACCCTTATGATTCTCTAACCTTTGACAGTATTTATGTGCATCATGTCATTCATGCATATAATATCAGAGACTCAAAGACAGCTGTCAAGATGAAAAATAAAGACACAATACTAAGGGCTCTTTTAGGGATAACTCATTGGTACTTACGTAAACTCACTAGCCCAGCCTCAAAAAGCTTTAAAAACTCCTTGAAATATAGTTTTTATCCACATACATGTTTTTCATAAAAAAAACACTATAAATATTGCTAAGATTTAACATGCAAAACAAGAGTCTTTCCTCACATTACTACCTCCCAGAGGCACTGTTTTCAATAGTTTTTAGTCATTTCCTCTATTATTTGCCTCCAAATTTCTAATAAAATGCTTATATGTTATCTGCTGACTTTCCTTCTTCAGACATTTGTGATTCTCATTCTTCTCTGAAAAATGAAGACTTAGTTTTTGTGATGAAGACTTCTAAGTGGACTTATTTCCTTAAAAAATAATGCTCTGAGCTGGGCGTGGTGGTGCACACTTGTAATCCAAGCACTTGGGAGGCTGAGACAGGAGGACTGCGCAGATTTGAAGTCAGCCTCAGCTACTTGGTGAGGCTCTCAGCAACTTAGTGAGACTGTTTCCAAATAAAATAGAAAATAGGTATGAGAGTATAGCCCAGAGGTAGAAAGCCCCTGGGTTCCATCCCAGTAACACACACACATACACACACACACACACACACACACACACACACACACACAGCCCTGGATTTTAGCTAGACACATGGCAGAACAGTCTTCTTAGCAGAGGAGTATGGCCCACGGCTGAGGTCTGAACAATGAAATCTAAGAGGGGTGATAAGGATAACTTTGGAAAATGTTCTTCAAGGGAAGAGATCTGGAACTTCTTTCCCTTTCTACTTCCCTCCTGTTGGAAAGCAGATGTGATGGTGTGCTTGGAGCAACCACTTTAGACCATGAGTTAGGAGCTCATTGTAAGAAACAATAGTTTCAAGATAGAAGCAGCCTATGTTGCAGAGGACTGTGAATCTATCATGCCAGTCTCTGGACTGCCAACTGACACAAGAAATAAACTTATGTTTTATTAAATTCACTGTCATTTTAGGTGTAATGTCACATATAGAATGCCCAATCCTATAGAATATGGTTCTTTTAAAAGCTAATGAGGAGCCGGGCGTGGTGGCGCACACTTGTAATCCCCGCGCTTGCGAGGCGGAGACAGGAGGATCGCACAGGTTCGAAGCCAGCTGCGATGGCTTAAGAGACCCTGTTTCCAAATAAAAATATAAAAATAGGTCTGGGAGTGTAGCCCGGAGGTAGAAGGGCTTCCAGGAACCCCAGTACCACCACCCAAAAAAAAAAAAAAAAAAAAAAGAGGTAGAAGAAACTAGGGCATATAAAGTCTTTCAACTGGTTTAATTTGAAACACACCATTTTAACCATAGGAAGTGCACAATGACAAGTGCAGCATCATTCCTCCTTGGGAGGAGCAGCTGGGAGGGCATCTCAGAAGGAGAAGTGAGACAAAGGGTGGGTGGGTGCAGGAGAGACGTAGTAAGAATAAACTGGAAAGGAATCTGTCTGGAAGGTGAAAACCGACAGAACCCAGTGGAGAATGAGAGGGCGGTGCCACGGTGGCTCATCCAGCTGGATGGGCAACAGTGCCATTCCCAGAGGAGAGCAACACCTCTGTCAGAGGCCAGACTGGCAGGGAAGGTTACAGTTGTGATCATGCATAAACTATCCCCTAACATGCTTCTAGTTTCCAGAGGACACTTAATATATTAAGAAAAAAACACTTCTATCACTACCACCACAATTGATCAACAGGTTCAATACCAAATGATGCAGAGGTTTCACCTTTCTAATGTTTCCTTTTTTTTAGATTTTTTTATTTTTATTTATTTATTTTTTTGGTGGTACTGGGGTTCCTGGAAGCCCGTCTATCTCCGGGCTACACTCCCAGACCTATTTTATTTTTTTTGGAAACAGGGTCTCCTAAGCCAGTGCGGCTGGCTTCGAACCTGCGCGATCCTGCCTCCCAAGTGCAGGGATTACAAGCGTGTGCCACCACGCCCGGCCTCTAATGTTTCCTTTTTTAAAGATCACAGAATGAGCCAGGTATGGTGGCGCACACTTGTAATCCCCGCGCTTGGGAGGCTGAGACAGGAAGATCGCACAGGTTCGAAGCCAGCTTCAGCTACTTAGTGAGGCTCTCAGCAACTTAGTGAGATCCTGTTTCCAAATAAAAAATATGAAATAGGTCTGCGAGTATAGCCTGGAGGTATAAAGCCTCTGGGTTCCATTCCCAGTACCACCACCAAAAAAAAAAAAAAAAAAAAGAAATAAAAAAAATCACAGAATATATTATTTAAAATGTGATACAAACCAAGTTTGGTTAAGTATATTCTAGTGCTTAATTTTAAATAAAAATTTCCTTGTATACTATTTGCTAAGAAAAAAATGAGAATAATAGAGATATGCTTCCTTCTTCTATATTTTCTTTCAGACCAGAACATTTTTAAATAAAATATATATTATTAAAATATATATATATATTTTGCATTTGTATGTGTGTGTATTGGGTATTAAACCCAGGGGCATTTCATATCAGAGCTACACCCCAACCCTACTGTAATTGCTTTATTCTGAATCAGGGTCTCGTTAAGTTGCAAAGGCTGGTTTTGTATCTGCAATCCTCCAGTTAGCCTTCCAAGTACTGAGGTTATTTCATCATGCCTGGCTGATTACATTTAATTATAAAATATGTTCTCAATTATTTTAGATTTAAGAATTATTTTACTTAAAAAATCCTTCCTTTTTTGAGCTGGATGGATGTTTTGACATTTCCATTAAATTTAAGTTAAATGTTTTTTTGAGTTGTTGTTGGTCCATTCCCTGATAACTACTGTCATTCACCTATGAAAACAAGGGCTTTAGCTGGGTGCAGTAGCACACACTTGTCATCCCAGTTTTTGGGAGGCAGGGAGTATACATCAGTGGTGGAAAGTCCTGAGTTCAATCCCCAATAAAACACACACACACACACACACACACACACACACACACACAGAGATACACACACAGCATGAAAAAAAAAGAAAGAAAAACTAAGGCTTTCTGCTCTAAATTTTACTATTTTGTTAGATTTGTGCATATGTATAATTTAAACATGTGGACATATTTTAAAGGAAAAAGTAATCCATAGTAAGAGATAGGCTAAGAATGCTGAGAAACTCATAAGCAACTCATAAGTAATTAGACACTGTTTTCTCATGAATCCTAAAGTCATTTAAGGTGATTAATAAAGTATTTCGGATATTATTTTAATTCTGTGCTAACCAAAATAGTCAATGATTCCTGATGCATTTCAGGAGCAGCTGGATGAACAGACTGTGCAAAAGGGAGTTGCTTTTCCTTAAAAACAAAACAAACAAAAGAGAGAACCTACTTATCACTTTCTCTGTGGCCTGAGAAGCCAAGAGAAATCAAGACACAAGCTACTTTGATCTTAGGACTCCTGCAGCCTGCTGTTTGGTTCTGGAACTGCATTGTGTACTACCACAGGCTCTCATCAGCAATGGCTATTAAAAACTAAAGTTAATAGAAATAAGCAAAATTTAAAGTTAGTTTCTCAGTCACAATAACCACATTTGAAATATTCAATAGCCCCCTATGGCTAGTGGCTATAGTAGTGGACAGCAGAGTAATATTTGTATCAATGCAGAATGTTCTAAGAACAGTAGTACTCTGAATTGGACATAGTGGCATGCACCTGTAATTCCAGTATTTGAGAGGCTAAGAGAGGAGGATAGCAAGACCCTGATTCAAAGAATAAAAATTTGGGGGAGTATAGTTTGGTGATAGAATGTCCCTGAGTTCAATCTCCAGATAAACACACACACACACACACACACACACACACACACACACACTGCTCTAAAATGTGAACACCAGATGTCATTTTGTACAAGTTCAGGAAGAAGCTGGGTGTGGTGGCACATGCTTGTAATCCCACTATGTAGAAGGCTGACACAGTGATCATAGGTTCAAAGTTAGCCTCAACAACTTAGTGAGGCTCTTAGCTATTTAGTGAGACCCTGTTTCCAAATAAAAAATAAAATAGGGCTGGGGGTATAGCCAGGAGGTAGGAGGCCTCTGGGTTCTACTCCCAGTACCACAAAAAAAGAAAAGAAAGAAAGATAAGAAAAAGAAAGCTCAGGAAGCCTTGTACTGCCTCACAATTCATCCTAGGTATCTTTACTTGAAAGAAAAAAATACTCTGAGGAGCAATAAAAACCACTGCAATAGGCCTCAGGCCTTGCTTTCAGGATGGAAGTCTGAACTTTCTGTTTCCTTCTATAGTTTCTACTCTGGGAAGGCAGGGCAAACTGTTTAGGGATACTTCCAAATCTGCAATTTCCTTACTCAGCTACTTAGCCCCAGCAGTGCTGTAAATACAGCCAGCTGTTGGGGGAAGTAATTAATACTAAGCCTTTGAATTTCTGAGGGATCATTAGTCCTATTCATCTTGACCAATCAAAACCTTGCTGTGCCTCAAATGATGACATGGCGATGATAAAAGCCTTCACAGATATGATTGTCTCAAAGCACTTTCCTGTAACTCTGTATTCTAGAGATAACTCCTTCACAGTTTTCATTTTACAACCTGCCTACAGTGGCATAAAAACCTTTGTCATGATACTTTAGCCCCATGAGGCAATACCTTGCAGGCCACAGGTTTTTCAAGATTCCCTTTATGTACTCTGGTAGAAAAAAAAAAATCAGATTTCACCTCTGTGAGAACCACCAGACATAATCAATTAACACTCAATAGTTATGAAAGTTATGAAAGACATACGCTTCCTAAAGAAGGGGGAAGTGTTATAACGTAAGTTCAAATAAATTATTCCCTTATTCAAACTCTTAAAGCTCATCATCAGTTAAGTTTTCTTTCTCTCAGATTTAGGGGAATATAAGAAGTAAAATTTTCTTTGACTAACCCCTAGAGTATGATCACCTGGCTTTTGGTATCAGGTGAATACTTTCTACCTGTTTTTGGAACATTTGGGTGCAAATGTTGGGCATTTTTGTTCTGGCGACAGACCTGGTTGTCATTAGGGTAGCTTGCCTATTCTAGGCACTGTTGATACTTGTGCAGCGCTTACCCCCAGTTTAGGGTAGAATAATGTGCACATGACCAGGACATTTGCTCGGCTGCTGGGTTAAAGCTGAATATTATGAGCTGCTCGCTTCTCAAATACTCCAGGGTTTTTAATACAGGTAACCCGGGTAAGAAACTACTCACAATTCTGCACCTTTAACTTCCTAACAATGTCCCAAACAAAGGAATGGAAGTGCAAATAAAGAGGGCAAAGGGGCACTCTCAAGACCTGTCCTCTATCTACTTCCAGAGCTAACTGCATAATATGAAGGAACTGAAAATTAGGAGACATTATACTTCTCTCCTTCTCTCTGTGTCCTGCAGGCCACTGTTTTGTGAATGTCCAATTGGGAAGCAGCTTAGTCTTTTTCTTGAATTGTCATGAAAGGTGATCGAACCTTCAACAAAACAGTTGTTAACAGCATGGGTTATTTGCAGTGGGAATAAATCCTGCCTCTGTGTCTTACAGGCCGTGTGATCTTAACCCATTTACCAAGCCTTGCTGGGCTCAAGCATCTTTCTTAAATAGAACAGTAGCCACTCTACAGAATTACAACAAATCAGACTAATCACGTCCAAGAGTCCCTGGCATATAGTAATAACAGCAAATGTCCGATCCCACTGGACTATGAACCTCAACTGGGAGTCAAGTCACTTTGTCCTACACCTGGTCCCGATCTAGAGGGACAGAGCACAGAGGGATCCATACAGTTCTTCTACCCGTGTTCCTGCTTCTCCCCTCCCTTCCTGGCTTCTCTGATCTGAGAGGCTGGGAACGTGTTCCCACACCTGTGCTGCCTGGTCTCTCCCCTTAGCTTTTGCAAAGTCTGGCCTGTCTGCAGGCTCTCTCTTTCTACCTCTTTCCTGTTACACATGTGGTCCCAAACACCTCTGCCGCTTTTACTCTGCATAAGTAGTAACTACTGTAATAATGTCAGAGCACTTTCCTTTTGTTCATTCAATAAAAAGTTATTAAGCACCAACTATGGACTGGCATTTTGCTAAGTGCTGAAGTTATTAGAATAAAAGTAACAGATGCAGCTGTAGCCTCCTTGGCATTGTCTGCAAAAGCCAAATTGCTTAGACATGTCTTTCCCTCCCACCATTTATTCTGATCTGTCTATAAATATGCTCATCCTGCTCATTCGAGCACAGTGTGATATCTAAATCTTATACTTCAAGCCTGTGTCTTAGAAATTTCAGATAGCTACAGTTCAAAGACATTATTACATACAGTACAGTCAGAAAGATAGCAGACAACACTCTTGGCAGAGCTGTCTTATCGAGTGGTTGCTATGAAGGGCTCTAATAAGCTGAGTGGGGACCTGCACCCTTTATTCTTTCTACCTGCTTTACCAGCGTGGGCTAGGAGGGATAGGGGCATATAGGTGCCATACTCTCCACATCTAGGTTCCTCTCATGAGGTGAAGGACATTCGGTCAGGGCTCAAATTAGACACTGAAATGCTGGCTCTGATGTAGAGCTACTTATAAGGAGATCCAATTGCAAGGAGAAGTCACCTGCTCAGGGTGATTCCTTTCAAATAAATCTGGTGTCAGCAGTAACTAAGAGCCACATGTTAACACCATAGCTCAAAGGCTATACATTTGGCAGATCAGAGGAATAGCATCTCAAACACTGTAATGACTTGCATTTAGAGTGCAAGTTAATATTACTCTGGGGATTATGCTGCACAGCCTCTTATTTAAAATGTTATCTAATACTTGAAAAGAGGAAATATATGCCAATCTTGGCCTCATTAACTTTGTGAGTTGGTTACAGCTTGGGTCATGTCTTTTAGAACTAATGCCTCTAGAGTCCTGTGGTTTTTTTTTTTTTTTTTAAAACATGAGCTAATCATCATTTCCCTTAGGAATCAGCATAGTTATGAGTAGGGGAAAATGAAATTGAATGAGGGCCAGCATTTTCTCTTAAAGGCTTTAGTGAGATCAGCTCTCCTTGGGGTTTACTTAACTTTTCTACTATATTATCTGCAAAGGAGACAATCATTCCAAGTACATGCTTAACATAAGAACACTTTATCTGCTCAACTGATGGAAAGTTCTATGGTTTCCATCATCTAAAGTACATTAAATCCTCCCAGAACCTATAGTCTATCAGGAACAGAACCCAGACCGGCCCAATGACAGGTTTGCTGGGGATTCCCCATTGATCTCTGGCCCCATTGAGGATGGTTCAGTAGCTGACCAATGGGACTCGAGTTTACCGGGCTTCCACCTGTTATTTTTCTGTCTTGTGTGCTGTTATGTGCACAGTCACATATAACATTCCTGATGAAGTATCTTAATAACCCAAATGCTGCTCCAGCTGTGAGCCCATGCTGTAAAGAACTCCCGTAGATCTACTGGGAGGGGAATTAAGGCTAAAACGACAACTAAGTGCTTACCGCTGGCATGTGCCATATATCAATATCATGATATATTATACTTCAATTTACTAAATTTTATAGGAGAGGATTCTGGTGAAAAGAACTCAGGCTGTTCATTTGAAATATCACTTATTAACAGTTGCATGAGCTACTGATTGATTTCAAACTATGAATGATAATTCACTTGAGAAGATACTCAACAAGACCCCAATATAAGCAAATATAAGAAAAATCTCCTGTCTTGGGCCAATAAATCTTCTATCCTAAAATCATGCTGATTAATATAGGATTAGGTAAGGAAAAGAACATCTATAAAAGAATGCTAGAGATTTCATTTTTCTAGTTGCAAATACCCATACATTTTTCTAGGTTTTTCTAGACTCAAGAATATTTACTCTTGCCTATTTAATAAGGCTGTTTTCCTTCTTCCCAAATTCCATTCTTTGCTTGTTTTTTTCCGGGGGGGGGGGGGGATTGAACCCAGGGACATTCTACCTCTAAGCTATATCCTTAGCTCTTTATTTATTTTGAAACAGGGTCTTGCTTAGTGGTTGAGGCTGGCCTCATATATAGAATTTTCCTGTCTCAGCTGACTCAAATCTGACTCATCATTAGCCATTTCTAAAACATGTGTACAGCATGATTATCAGGTTGTCGCTTGCTCAAACTACTCCATCTTCTAGCTGGTATTTAAATCTTCATTTATAAAATGTGCAGAAAAAAAAACTCAAATGTAAAAGCTGAGAGTAAACTATTTCTCTCCTCACTCAAAGGTTAGATAACAAGATTCAAGAGCAGGCTGGCTTGTTGAGGGTGAGCTTTAACGTTGTCACCTGCTGCTGTGTAACAATCGAGTACTTGGTCTTGCTCTGCTTCAGTTAGCTCATCTGTGAAATGGAGATAGTATCCATGCCCTGGGTGTGTTTTCAAGGTCAGAGTGGTGAATTAATGTACAGCACTTAGGATGGAGTCTAGTACATAACATTAGTTATTAGAGTATATGCACATTCTTGTTCTGTCATTCAAACAGCACAGTGATTATTAACAAGATTGTGTGTTGATCTTATGTCCTTCAACAGTCAAATGATTATAAAACTGTGTACTGATGGTCCTCATTCCTTTGGAAACCGAAATTCAGTACAAAAATATATATATATATATATATGTTGGTGGTGGTACTGGGGATGGAACCCTTCAACCCTTCTACCTGGGCTACACTCCCAGACCCATTTTATATATTTTTTAAATTTGGAAACAGGGTCTCTTAAGCCAGTGAGGCTGGCTTCGAACCTGCGCGACCTCCTGTCTCCGCCTCCCCAGCATGGGGATTACAAGCGTGCACCACCATGCCCCATTCAATATATTTTATTAGTTACTGAATGCTTCTTACTGAACATAATGTATAGTAATTCACTAACTCTCAATTATTGTCTGAAAAATGGATTCATCAAACCCCCTTGTTCCTGGGTGAGAATGAGAGAGATCAGAGGGATTTATGACAATAATTGCCTCATTTGATAATATGAGATAGATTTGGAGTTTTATTTATTTTTTGTAGCACTGGAGATTGAACCCAGGGGCATTCTACCGCTGAGCTATTACACCCAGCCCTATTTTATTTTTATTTTGAAAGAGGGTCTCACTAGACTAATGAGTCTCACTATTTGCTGAGGCTGTCCTTGATCGTGCAATTCTCCTGCCTCAGCCCTCCCAAGTACTGGGATTACAAGCATGCACCAACATGCCCAGCTAGCTTTGGGGTTTAAAAAATTTTCCCTCTTTTTCCCCCTAGGGTTAGGTCAGATCATTTAAATTTTCTGTTGGGAATAGAAACATGTAAAAGTCAGGGAGATGGCTTTCAATATTGCATGATGGCAACCTACAGGTATAAATATGTAGGTTTCCAATGGGAAAGATATTTAAATTCTAATAAAATCTCCCATTAACTGTTCTCATCACTGTATCATATCCTCTGCTTCCATTTTAAAATAAAATCCAGCCTGGGTGTGGTGGTACACAGCTGTAATCCTTATACTTGAGAGGCTAGGACAGGAAGATCGTAGGTTCACAATTGTAGTCTCAGCAAATTAGTAAGATCCTGTTTCACAATAAAATTAGGGCTGGCTAGGGGTGTGGCTTAGAGACAGAATGCTCCTGAGCTCAACCCCCAATATCTTTCTCTCCCCCCTCACACACAGCCAAAATAATTTCAATTGCCAAATAGTTTGTAAAATGAATGTACTTTCTAAAGTTATTATTTGCTTATTTTAAATTTGTGTTTAAACCTGTACATATTACTTTTGCCAATAGGATGTTTTGTAGATGTGGATTATTGGGAATAATCCTATTCCAAATTTTAATCTTATCTGAATAGCATTAGCTATCAGACCATATCATTATTGGGAAATAAAACACAACAAATAAGATGGTAAAGCTTTAACTAATCATTTTGCAAAGCATATGTATCATACAGAGATACTCTAGTAGAAATTTTAGTAAGTATCCTGCCATCATTAGCCTTAATTTTTACTGAAAAGTCAGAAAATGGGAAAAGTTGAGAGTTCAAGTTTTCATTTTAAGTATACATCAGGTACTTTATCTCTTCACTAGAACTCTTTTATTGTTCAAGATCAACTAAGAGAGAAAGATATATCTAGACAGGGCATGAACAAAGCCTCATGAAGTTGAGCAGCCTTGTTTGTAGTTTTCTTGAGTTATAAAGTAGAAACAAAGATGTGTGACTATGGGGTTTTGTACAGAGATTCATGGTACAAACAAATTAAGGACTGGAATCCCATAATAGCAAACAAGAATTTGAGAGGAAGCAGAAGGGGAGACAGAAAACTATTTAGTAAAGCTGAGAAAACAGCAGTGCTTCATAGTATTACATCTGGAATTAGTTGCCATCCTTTCTAGACTTAAGTTATACTTAGGTCTAGAAAAATTATTCATGATTTAGCTATCAGACCATATATCTACTGAAGAATAATTGTTTTTTTTTGTGTGTATGTGTGGTACTGGGGATGGTACCCATTCTACTTCCAAGCTACACCCCCAGTTCTTTTTTTTATTATTCTTTATTTTGAAACAGCATCTCAATGAGTTGCAAAGAGCCCCACTAAGTAGCTGAGGCTGTCTGTGAACTTCTGTCTCAGCCTCCCAAATGCTGGGATTGATTACAAGTGTGCGCTACCAAACCCAGCTTTGAAGAATAAAATTTAACTGAATGAGACAGTAATTTAATTTTCTAATCATAATCATGCAGTTTTCTCATATAAACGATATAATAGTTTAACGTGCAAAAGCTTTCATTGTACACTGAAAACATATGTTCAATATATATCAATGTTGAAGAAAGAAAGTAATAAAAGTAATCTTAGTACTTGTGAGGCTAAAACAAGAGAATCACAGGTTCACAGCCAGCCTTAGCAACTTAGCAAGGTCTCCCAAAACTTAGTGAGGCACTGTTCCAAAATAAAAAATAAAATAGGGCTGGGAGTGTGGCTCAGAGGCAGAATGCCCCCATGTTCAATTCCTAGTACCACCATTACAACAACAACAACAACAAAAAAAGTAAAGATTTTCTACAATGAGTGTTTCTTAAAGTAATGATAATTTTGGACAAGTCAGTAATAGAAAGAAACAATAAGATAATATTTATATAAATTAGAGCTATAACCCTTATTTCCTAAAAAGTATTTATTTAGAAATATAACACAGAAAGCAACATACAAATATACACATCATATAATGAACATTGCTCTGACACACTACATTAAGTATTTTTATCATGTTGTTTGTGAATGCATTTTTTGGTAATAAAATTGCAGTTACGAACAGATAGTAGTTGGTAAGCTATACCATAACAGGAGGAGATGGCATTAACATGATTTTCTGTAGTTGAATCAGCTTTAGGTTCTCATGCAACTCAGGGCTTTGTTATTCAGACTGTTTCAACAGTGGCAAAGGGCAGCATTTTACTAGACTGAAGGAAACAATCTATTTTATGTGGAAATAATGATTTTAACAGTGTTCGATTAAGGGACATCAGGAACCTTGCCTTGAAAGCTATTAGCAAATGCATCTAAAAGACTTTATACTACATCATAAAACAAGCAACTAAAGACATACTAAACTGCTTAGTATGCCAGTTTGCTCCAGACACTTGCCATATAAGCTGCTTTTAAGATCCAGCAATAAGTGTCACAGATACTTATGGATAAAAGATGCTGGCATTCAAAGGAGATAATGCATACAGCCAAAAAATTTAAACATAATTTGCATTTTTCTCTGGAGTGAATTTTCTTTTCTTTTTTTTTAATAGAGAGCCTGACTTAGTTTCTCAACTAGTGCTAGCATTTAGGGGGTCTAAATGATGGCTTTTTCCAACATTGCTAAACTATTAATTCAGACTTGAAATCAATCCCTAAATCTTTTTCCCCTAAAGTGTGGTATGTTTTAATAAGCAATAATATAAGCTCATATGACTGATAATTTAGGGGGTTAAGTCACTCTTTTTTTAGTCAGTCCTGAAATTAAGTCTATACACCTATCTCAGTCTTTCTCTATGGGAAAATAAAATAGAAACTACAATATATTAGAAAAAGACGTCTAAGTTTGGGTATTATGTATTGATATAATACATTATGTTATGTAATGTAGCAATCAAGAGGAAGACTGCACTTTATACATCTAATTTGAGCTCTCAACTTCATGTTGAATGCTTCTTTAAGGATGCTTTAATGAAAAATACTAAGAAAATATATAGATCCTTTTAAGAAAAAACAGACTTGCTTCAAGGACTGCCAAGAAATTGCTATTAGTAACTTTGTTTTGTAAAGAAGCTCACAAACTGCAGTACATATAATACCATGTATCGAGACCACTGATGCTTGTAAATAAATGGAGATTTCTAGGGCTCTCTATGACCTACTGAATCAAAATCTTGGCTGCGAGGCCCAGGAACCTCCGGGCTACTCTTCCAGACCTATTTTATATTTTTTTATTTGGAAACAGGGTCTCACTAGGTTGCTGAGAGCCTTACTAAGAATCTGAGGCTGGCTTTGAACCCGTGCAATTTTCCTGTCCCAGTTTCCCAAGTACTGGGATTACAAGTGTGTGCCGCCATGCCTGGCTGGGAACCTACATTTTAATGCAAAGCACCATGCCTTAAAAATCATATTCGAAGTCTTTAGCTACAAACTTGTTCCTCCTTGTCCATTCATCAAAGTAAATGGGAAACTGAAAAACACTGAGTCTCTAGACTGTATTTTAAAATGACAATGCTGGGTTTTTATTTTTGTCTTTCTACATTAGATAAGCTAATTTTAGTTTTTCAGTTTTCCTTCTTTGGTTTCTCTCTCTCTCTCTTTCTTTCTCTGTCTTTTGGTGCTAATGACAAATGTACTATTTCTTCTCAAATTTTTACCCAGCTCTAAATGACTGAGATTGGTAAAGAGCAAGTGCAAACCAACCAGCAATGATCAAAGAATTAGTTCATGGGATCAATATTGTACCATGCTCTTGCAGAGATTCCCTGTTACGAGACAACTGTTTATAAAATACTCTAGACATATTTTATTCCTTTACAAGAAATCCTTTTTACCTCTATTTTAGGCACTGAGTTTTAGAAATCTTCCTAATTAATTCTTATCACTGAAATCCTACCTCTAAATTCACGATGTAATGCCGAAAGTCAAATTTTCTCCTCACTAGCAGCCACCCAAATGTCATGTAGGCCTAAGAGCATCATGCTTACCACACCCTAAATCCAGGGCCCAGGTAACCACCCACATGTCCTCAAACCTACTGAGAGCGAGCACCTCCTGGAGGGAGTGACTCACATGCAGGCAAAGGAGGCATTTAAGGGTGTGCCCTTCCAGACAGCTTTTGAAAACTTTGGCTTTCATGTTCAATGCTTATGCCAGCTGACAGTCAGCATTCCATACCTGCCCAGCCAGTGTAGCCAGTGCCATCCCGAGGGTCTGCTGACTTTAGGCCTCTCTCCATTTGCTGAAGGAGCTCTCGAATCTTATTGGTCAAGCGCTGTGAGAACTCAGGAGTCAGCTGTAGATATTGAGGGAAAACAAACATCAAAAAACATTGTGCCACTGAGTGACCTATAATCCCAGCTACTTGTGAAGCTGAGGCAAGAGGATCGCAAGACTGAGGTCAGCCTTAGTAACTTAGTGAGATCCTGTCTCAAAACAAAAAACAAAAAAACAAAAACCCAGCCGGGCGTGGTGGCACACACTTGTAATCCCAGCATTCGGGAGGCTGAGACTTGGAGGATCGTGGTTCGCGGACAGCCTCAGCTACTTAGTGAGGCCCTCTGCAACTCAGTGAGACCCGGTTTCAAAATAAAGAATAAAAAATAGGGCAGGGGATGTAGCTCGGAGGTCAAATGCCCCTGGGTTCCATCCCCAGACCCGAGGAAAACACACACACACACACACACACACACACACACACAAATCCAAAAAACAAAAAGTGCTGAAAATGTAGCTCAGTGGCAGAGTGCCCCTGGGTTCAATCCCTGGAGTGGGAGGGGTGCAATGCCCAGCACCCTGAAGGGTTTATTTCATTTCTACTTAGGCCAGAATTTTGTGGCTGGAAGAACTATACAAATTAACAACAGCATATTAACAAAATTTAAAAGTACTACCTTGCTCAAGGCAACAAATATGATGACTTAAATGTTCTACAAAACAAAACAGAAATCATCTATTACTTAAGCCAGTATTTTCATTATTATAAAAAGTGTTTTATTAAAGTATACACAAATCAAACGATAGGTACTATTTTTAAGCCACTGAATTCAAGCAGCAACAATGTTAGTTATTTAAAGACCCATTCTACTTGTTTTTAAGAATGGATTTTTTCAGTCAGGTGTGGTGGCACACACCTGTAATCCCAGTACTTGAAAGGCTGCAACAGGAGGATTACAGGTTTGAGGCCAGCCTCAGGAATTTAGCAAAATCTTCAGCCACTTAGTGAGATTCTATTTCAAAATAAAAAATAAAATAGGGCTGAGAATATAGCTCAGAGGTAAAACAACCCTGGGTTCAATCTTGAGTACCATAAAATACAAAAAAATTTTAAAGTTGAAAAAGTAGTTTTAAAAAAGCAAGACAAATTCATACTCATCAGGAACCTCAAGGAGAGTAGAAAGCACTGATGAATGAATGAGCCTGGCTACATCCTTACCTGTTATTAGCTGAATGATCCTGCTTAACCCACAACTTCTTTATTCTTCCACTGCCTTCATAAAGTCAAGAAAATAACCCCTGCCTTGCCAATTTCAAATGTGAGGATTAAATGAGATCATATGGTACAGTCTTTTGCATACAAAGGTACAAACGTTGATGTTATTATAATCTTTAGCAGGCTAAGGGTCTGTGACAAGCAATAACTTGGATATGGATTGAAAGTACATTAAGGCTGGAGGTCTGGGGTTATTAACACCATACAAAGGCCTATAGATATTGGGCAAACTGTAAGGGCCATACAGACATGTTCCTATAGGTATAGTCTCCCTAAAGGCACTTGAAAAAAAAATATTTTTTTGGTGGTACTGGGGTTCCTGGAAGCCCTTCTACCTCTGGGCTACACTCCCAGACCTATTTTTACATTTTTATTTGGAAACAGGGTCTCCTAAGCCAGCGCACGCGGCTGGCTTCGAACCTGCGCGATCCTCCTGTCTCTGCCTCCCAAGCGCGGGGATTAAAAGCATGCGCCACCATGCCCGGCTGAAAAATATTTTTGACATATTGAATCATTAAGTCTCTTTAAAAGTCACTATAATTTATCAATCATTTTTGGAACTTGCTGTGATGTATGGATTCTACCAAAAAAAAAAAATTCTAACCACCACCTGTTATCATCAAAAGCTCACATTTAAGGAGCATCTTAACACTGGAAAAAGTTAAAAAGGCAGAATCAGAATTAATAATTTAAAAAGACATTATGATTCGCTTCTGAGGAGCATCCCTAATAAGGCAAGCCAGGCTTTTAACCATATCTGGATTCTGAAAAACCACTATGATTCCTGACTTCACACCTACATTATTTGATAGACACAGTTCTATTATTTAACAATTTCTGCCAACATGCATTTTCAACCAGACTTGAAAATACATTTAGTAAGGTAAAATATATTTCGATATTAATATAAAAGGTCTGTAAATCTTTAGGAGATAGCAAGTACATTCAACAAGAGACCATGCCATCTTCTGTACATAGATCACAAATAATTTACCATCTCACTTGGCCTTACTTCAGAAGGCCAAGAATAATGAGAATGCTTCACTCTCAGGAAGGGAAGTTATTTTCTCTTTGGACCTTACTGCATTTAATAAAGGTGACCTGCCCAAGAGAATATTGATTACTTGTGGCTGACCAACAAATTACACAAACTCCAGCAAAAACATGAAAAGTCCCCTTTCCTGGTTGATGTCAGATAACAGACCAGTTTTTTACTGAAATTTTTGTGTTAACAAATTGAGAGACAGTTCCCTAAGGTATCATCTTCTGTATTCAACATTAAATAATTTTAGAACTGGTATGCTAGTTTCTTTGTTGGATCTTTTAAAAAACTATGTTAGGCTATAAATCACATTATTTTGGGGCCAGAATCTAGATTTAAGTCTGTTTTCTTCCCTTAGAAGTGAGTTACATTGGTAAAAAGCATTTAATTTACAGGCAACCTAAATACTGAGCTACATTTTATTGAAAGCTTCTATCATTAGACTACATCCTTAAGTATTTTTGCTGCCAAGATGGGATGAAGAAGCACTTCCCCTCCAACAAGACAAGACAGGACACATACCTCAGCTTTTGGGTATGTGGAGCTGGGAAGAAAACAGGTTCCAATGGCCAAAGGGAAGCCATCACACTTCAACATAATTATAAAAAGCTTTGTCTGGGCAGCTCAGTACTGCCCAAAGAAATGCTCAATACTGATCTTTATTTCATTTTTTTGGTGGCACTGGGGTTCCTGGAAGCCCTTCTACGTCCGGGGTACAGAAGCAAAATCAGTAGGGCCACGGTATCACCTGTGAAGTGCTTTCTGTATGACTGATAAGTTTTGAAGTAAACTGGTAAAATATAAGTGTGTGTATTCTCTTCGAAGTTGGTCAGGATATTTCAAAACCAGTATTCTAGAAAAGTGCTGTATTTCCTCTTCACAATTATATTTATCCAAAGAGAAATGAGAAAGCACACACACAGGCTCTCTTCTGCAAGCACCCTGTGATGTGCTCACCAGTTTAACTTTCTGGTTTTTGTTGTTGTTGTTTTTCTCCCAGCTGTGGAAATGCCCTGCAAAAAGTGACAACAGTACAAAGAATTTCAGGCCCACCTCCCACATTTCTCCTAGTATTTATTGGTTTGAAAGATATCAAGGCCACACGCCCAGGTTGCTCACCATTACCCTACCCATACTTGAGTAGGATCATAAAAGGAATAACAAGGCAAGAGTAACTACTGTTCAAATTCCTTGTGTCTCCTTATGCAACAAACCAAAATGAATCGAAAAGGCCTGATTACGTGGTAAACTCCATATCCTCCAGTTTTTATCATTTGTATTCTTAAAGACTGAGGTCATTTCTCCATTATTGGTTAATAATCAGGACTTTATCTCATATTCAACATGGCCAGAACTCTAGTTTAACACGTATTTTATATGTTTAGAAACTGTTATGTATTTCTTTTCATTTTTCTTTAAAAGGGGATGCTCCACAGAGCTTGCGGGGTGGGTGGCGGGCAGGGAGGGGCGCAGGCGCATCCACCCCAAACTCACCCTGCCAGCAGAATCAAAGTAGCCTTCGGCCAGGGATTTGTTATAATCGTCATAGGGATTCGGGAAGGCCCTTTGAGCCATGACGCCGGAAACGAGCCTGCAGAACAGGGGAAAAGGCGATCTTAGGCAGCGGCCGGGGCCGAGGGGCGCGGGCGGCCGGGGCAGCCGCTGCCCACCAGCTCGGGGGCCCAGCGGACCCGAGACCCACTGCCGCCACGGCGTCAGGGCGCCGCACCTCCGCGAGAAGGCCGCCAGGGCCCGGAACCTACCGGGACGACCGGCACCCGTCCAGCCCCCCACGCCCCCGCGCCCGCGCAGCAAGGCGATCGCGGACACAGCGGCCGACACCACCTGGGACCCGGCCTCACACCGCGCAGCGGCGCACAATAACAGAAGCGGCGCTTTCACCGCCCACTTCCTGCCAGGGGGACCAATCAGAACCTGCGCTGTAGCGGAGTCCCGCCTCCTTGCTTTCAGTTTGTTAAAGAGACAGGAGACTGATTTTTTTTTTTTAAAAGACTAATAGGGCATAGATTAAATCCTCAGTAGCCACAGTGAACCCACGTGCAAATGTGCCCAATATTTCCTGCCTTTTTTTAAAAAAGTTTTTTTTTTTAAAGTAATTTCAAGCCGGGCGTGGTGGCGCATGCTTGTAATCCCAGCGCTTGGGAGGCTGAGACAGGAGGATTGCACAAATTCAAAGTCAGCCTCAGTTACTTAGTGAGGCTCTTAACAACTTAGTGCTACCCTGTTTTCAAATAAAATAGAAAATAGGTCTGGGAGTGTAGCTCGAGGGTAGAAAGCCCCTGGGTTCTAACTCCAGTGCCACACCACACAAAAAAGTCATTTCAAGTCTAGAGTTATAACAATTTTTTTTTTTTTTTAATTTGGAGAAGAGAAAAAAAGACTGCCTTGAAGTCAGAACATGTATTACTGTTGATCTGACTAAATAAAATTGGAGATGATAATGCCTTTACAGAAACCTTCTGATCTTTTTCTTTCACATCAAAGAAAGAAAAGGAAAAAGAAGAAAGAAAAGAAACAAAAACAGTACCACTACCATTATCATTAGCCACCAAACCCAGCATGTTTTGAAGAGAGGAACAGCCTGTTCTTCGGGGATAATTCATAAAGAGAAGTACTTCAGAAACCAGGTGAGTGCCCAGGGGACCAGGTATCAAATGGTAACCGATAAAAATTTTAGAGAAAATAAATAAAAACTCAGCTTCAGCAACTTAGCAAGGCCCACTGGAACTTAGTGAGACCCTGTTTCAAAATTTAAAAAATCAAATGGGGCTGGAACGGTGTGTGTGTGTGTGTGTGTGTGTGTGTGTGTGTGTGTGTGTGTGTGTGTGTGTCTCAGAAATAGAATGCCCCCTGGGTTCAATCCCCAGAACCAAAATAAAAAAAAATTACAAATAAAGAAGGCGGGCAGAACAGGAGATCCACAAGATGCAGTCTCATTATCTAAAACAGTTCCTTCCATTTAAACTCAGATCCCACCTGGTGCACATTAGGCCCATTCTGTTTGCTTAGAGAATTTTGAAGTCCAGCTACCACTTCGGTCACTGCTTTTCCTTCCCTCCTGCTTGGCAGGACCCTGGCCTCCTGCTTCAATCGCTGAGGTTCAGTTCCTCCTAACTCACTCTTATCTTGAAGATTGCCCCTCTGTGGATGCCATCCTAAACTTTGCCTCCCAGTTTCCTTCCTTCCTTCCTTCCTTCCTTCCTTCCTTCCTTCCTTCCTTCCTTCCTTCTTTCTCTTCCTCCTCCTCCTCTTTCTCCTCCTCCATCTTTCCACTTTTGATATGTTTGGAATAATTACACATATATAATTGCATATATATGTAGTGATTGTACATACACACATGTTTTAATGTTCCATTTCTTGACTTGTGAAGTTATCACGTGTGAATTCTCAGAAAATGATCACTGTATTATTGCCTTTAAGTCAGGATACTTCTAGAAATCTGGGAGGAGTTATGCTAAATAGAGAAAACAAATACCATCTAAGAGTTCTTTAATTCCATTTTAAGACTTTGATTTCAAAATGTCATGTGTTAGGATGAGAGGTAAGTAATGGTTATCGAGAGGCCCCCAAACACAATCTCAGAAATAGAAATGCCTTTCACTTAGTTGAGGTTAGCTTTTCTCCATGTGACCGTTCAGGATTGCAGGCCCCCTCCACCTGTCTGCAAGGTCTATGCTGGTCATACGCATGTCTGCATTCCAGCCTGTGAGGGGGTCAGGCAGACACAGTAGTGCACCTCCCTCGTTGTTTCACCAGTGAGAATTGTCACACGGCCACCTCTAGGTGCCTGGGAGGCTGTGGAATGAGGTCTTCTGAACAGCTGTGCCAGCTATAATGAAAGAAAGTGGGCGGGGGCGCTGACTTTGGTGGACAGTTAGTATCTCTAATGCGTAATGGAATTGCTAATAAGTGATACTACCTGTGCACTAGCAAGAGCGCAGTGTACTCAAGTATCTGTGGTCTTCCCTTTGCCTCTGACCTCATAGGAACCACACCCTCTCTGTGTCCTCCAGAGGATTCTCTTGGAATTTGTTAGCGGCTGGATAGAAGAAAGATCGTGAGACTCCATATTCTTTATTTTCCCCAGGAAATGCTCCTTCCTCCCAAACGGGCATATGAATGAACACACACACACACACACACACACACACACACACACACACACACATGCTGGCCAAGTGCATTTTACGTTTTTTCCTTTTCCTTTGATCACATCTTCATCTTCTAGTGGAGTGTATGCTTTTTCCTTTTCAGCTCAAAAGGGGTAAAAGCAAGAGTTACCTAAACCCCAGTTTAAGGTCACCTTCCTGTTGGCTTAACATCCAGCTGGAACTGTGTACTATTGAAGCAATTTTTTGGTTTTGTTCATCACACAGAATTCATGGATTGACAAGAGCTACCGCTAGTGGAGGAAACAGTAACATAAACAGACATACACAGGGCACGCTACAGCACACTTTTAATTTCCCGGAGACACTAACTCCTATGGCACTGGCCATATCTCCTCCTTGCCTTGTCAGGACTGTAGTTAGTGTGCTGACAGATTCCTTTCTCTGAGTGTACCTGCTGGATGAAAGCTGCTATTTTTTGAAACAGATATGCTGGGGTCCTTGAGAGACTAAAAATTTTGTGAGTACAAAAGGTTGGTATAAGATATACAAACATTTAAATCCTCATCTCTGCACTTGACTCTTAAGAAAGGATCTGGACCAGCAGAATAGTTTCTGCCTTTAGGAACAAAAAGAAAAAAAAAAAAAGCTGAGAAAGGGAGAATGAAATTCTCAGTCCTAATGTTCTGTCTCCTGAGGATTAGGACTTGGAGTTCAAGGAGTCATACAAAACTTGTTGTCTGGGTCACTCCCAATGACCAGAGCACCAACTCCCACATATTGTTTCTGCAACATTGAAATTGAGTTGGGGTTGCAAAGGAGGCAAGAGCCAGCTAAGTTATTGTGTGAGACAAGGCATGTTTAATCAAACTGGTACCTTTGGGCAAAATCTCCCAAGCATGGTGGAAAGGACTGATGACTGAGCAGTAGAGTCAGGGTTGGCAGAGCCATGGTCAGTAGAGTCACACAGCAGAGAGAAAGTGAGGGTATTTATAGCGGGGGGTGTGGGACTTGGGGTGGGACTAACGGTGTGGGAATGCCAATTCTCTCGTGACATCTAGAGTCTGGTGACCTCTGGAGTCCGCCTCGTGATGTTGGGAGTCTCGCCATACTTGGGGTCTTGTGACATCTCTGCTCTGGCTTCTGGGGTTCTGGTTCCTGTCCCTGCTGTGGGGTCCCATGGGGGAAAAGAGGGACCTGACCTATCATCCTGGCCTTTTGGTGATATTGGGCGATGACCAAGTCAATAACTACTTCCTGCTATTAGTGGGGTGTCAGAGGAGGCCTGTTGGCCAGGAGAAGTTGGATCATTTGGAAGTGGGCAGGTGGGAGTATGTTTGCAGCAGCAGTTGACTGGAGGTTATTCTGGACAACTTGGAAATGCACATTTGAATAAACTTTAGCAGACAAGGGGCTATTAAAAGGCAAATCATGAGAATGGGTCCCAGGAGGGGGAGGAGCCCAGCAGCTACTGGCCCTTGCCAGGAGGGTTAGGAGCCCAGAAGCTACTGGCCCTTGGAACCCTTCCAGATATGAGGTAAACTGTCAATATCGTGTTTTTAGATTCTCGCTTAACCTGGTCAGAGTTCAGACATTCTCCTCCGTTATTAATATAATAGCAACATTTTTCCTGAGAGAGACATATACGACTCTTTTCAGCAGTTAGTGAGTATGGGTCAGTCTGGTCAAATAGAAAACATGCTATTGGGTCAGGAGCATCAGTAATGGATTTTGGAGAGTTTACTTATGGCTGTCTGGCATCCAGAGAGGGAGAGCACCATACTGATCCCACCTTGTTGTGGGTCCAACATTTTATGGAAAGGAGGAAAATAGGTCATTTGCACAGTGAATTTCCAGACAGAAACAAGTGGGCCTGCTGAAATAAAGGCCAAGAAAAACATAGCTTAGTGGGCCTCATCACTGTACAGGAGAATTTGTCATAGCTGTTGTAATGGAGCCCTCTTTAGCTGAGTAAGGTGATGCCAATTTGGGTCCCCCAGCAGTTTGGCTGCAGTAGGTGTGGTGAGGATCACTGTAAAAGGTCCAGTCCACTGTGGTTGGAGATACTTTGGTTGAAGTGACTTGAGGAGGACTTGGTCTCCCGGCTTAAGGGTCTTAGCTGCCGGGTGTGGAGCTGCTTCCTCAGTCCCAAGTTGGGGAAGATATTGTTCAGCATGTTCCCTAAGGAGGTGCCTGAGAAAAGACAAGGGAGATAGGAAGACAAAGGAGGGGGAGCCGAAGGGAGAGTGTGATTAAGGAAAAAAAGGGTGACCATACAGCAATTCAAAGGGGCTCATGAAGGTGGGGCTTCAAGGGGTGGCCTGTACATGGGCCAGAGCCAGTGGTAGGAGTTCAGGCCACGGCACCCACAGCTCCAGGGAAAGCTTTGTTAGATGGTTTTAAAGAATTCCATTCATTTTTTTTTCTACCTTTCCTGATGTCTGCGGTTGATATGAGATGTGGAGCTTCAAAGAAATGCCAAGGGGTTGTGCCACCTTTTGAGTAACCTTAGAAATAAAAGCTGGTACATTATCAGACTATAAAGAATTGGGGAATACAAACCAAGGGATAATATCTGAGCATAGAACATTGGCCACTGTGCTGGCTGTCTTGTCCTTTTAAAGAGAAAGCTTCTACCCAACCTGTTAGGGTGTCGACCATGGTAAGAAGATATTTTAGTTTTTTGTGAGAAGGCATATGGGTAAGATCAATTTGCTAGTCCTGTTCTGGCAAATGTCCTCTCATTTGGTGGGTAGGAAAAGAGGGACAAAGGTCTCCTTGGGGAGAAACAGCAGTGCAAGTAGAACAGGAGGCACTGACTTTACTAATTAGCTGTTGCAGGAGGGGAGAATAAAACAGGGTTTAGTAAATGTTTAAGTGCTGCAGGCCCAACATGTAGAGAATTATATATTAGGTTAACAACAGTTTTGGCCTGAGCCTCAGGGAGGGAAATTTTGTCCTATAAGAGAGGGCCTGTAGTGCGTGGGCAGGAGGGTTTACCATCAATGTCCTGTACCGAGATTGGAAAAAAAAAAACTGGGACCCGAAAAAGATGGAAGGCCTGAATAGGCAACCAAAAAGGAGATTGGCTTACCCGCTACCTTGAGAGTTACTCTTGGCTCAGCAAGGATAATCAAGGTTGAGGAGTCTGGGAGTCATCAATCCTCGGCCAGGCCGAGTAGGGCCAGCAGCAGGGCCTGGTCAGGAAGGGTGGTCCCCCTGTGTTGAGGCACCTGGAGCTCACTGTTTTTCCAAGGGCACTGTTCCAATGGCCCTCCTGGTTGTACGCAGGGTGTGTGGTTGGTGGACGTGGCTTTGCCGCACTTGAAGCAGGCTCTTGTAGGTAGTTGTCATTGCTGTCTTCCACCTCTAGGTGGTGCTCCAGAGGGCTGGGCTGCCACCACCAGCCACAGGGCAGCTACCAGGGATCTGCCTTTTTTTTTTTTTTTTTTTTTTTTTTTATTTTTAATTTTTTTATTGGTGCATTATAGTCATACACCTCAGTGGGGTACAAGATGGTGGAGGCATACATGCACACATCATTCAATCAATTAGCCCTTACCCAATTTCTGTCCCATTTCATCCTTCTCCCTCCTTCTTTTTTTTTTTTTTTTTTTTTTTAGTTTTTTTTTTTTTTAACAATTTTTTTTATTGAACATAAATAGTATACATTTACACTATATTTGGTGCCCTCTCCCCCCGCCCCCGTTTTCTCCCCCCCCCCCACCAATGGTTGGCCAGGTTAACCATGTCTTATTCATAATTTTACACATGTTCAGGTGAAGATGCTCCTTAATCAAGATCGGCCTTTCTCCTCTCCTATCTTTCCATTAAAACTTAGCTAGTATTTCCCCTCTAATATCTGGGGTCCTACTGGTATCCTTTGTGTTTTCTAGTTTGGGCATATTAGAGGAAACATGTGTATCTTCTCCTTCTGTGCTTGGCTGATCTCACAAAGAAGAACAAAATTTTATCATTTGCAAGAAGATGGAAAGCCCTGGAAAGGGATCTGCCTTTTGACAAGGTTGGATTGTACGCTCCATTTTAGCCTGTTCCTCTCAGGAATTAAAGACTTTAAATGCCATGTTCACCAAATCTCAGATAGGGGTATGAGGGCCATCCTCAGCTTTTTCGAATATCAAGGCTGATTGCCCAATGAAATGGATTGCTGACACCACAGATCCTTCCTCAGTAGATGGATCTAAGTGAGTATAGAGGATAAAAGCCTCGCGAAGCCGATTAAGAAAAACAGCTGGGTTTTCATCTGGACCTTGGGTGATTTCCTAAAGTTTATCATAATTAACAGCTTTATGGGAAGCAGCCTGCATGCCATCAAGAAGGCATAGTATCCTATGGTCTCTCATTTTTAATCCCTCACCCCCACCATTTGGGGGCAGACTGATAGTCTCAATGGAGATTTTCAGAAGGTACCGCAGCCGCACCCGTAGGTAGTTAAGTGAGCCTGGTCGGCCCATTCTTGGGTGTCCATTACAATACGATCCCATTCATCTGGAGTTAAGGCAGGGTTTTAAAATAACCTGAAGATCCTTCCATGTGAGATTATACACTTTCATAATGTATTCAAATTCTTTAATAAAATCAATCATATGGATTGGCGGAGTTGTGAAAGGGTCTGTACAGTGTCACGAGAGCCCTCTGTCCAGCAGCGGTTGGGGTGGGGAAAGAAATGCTGAAGGCCGGAGTGGTCTGGGCAGAGGCAGGGGATAAGAGGTGACATGCAAATGACTCTCAAGTCAGAAGGTCTGGTGTCACCACTTATGCGATGGTACCTTGGAAAAGTATCTGTGTAAGTGTCGATATAAAAGTATGATAGAAAAACTGGCACTACTCATGAAACCGTTCCAAGGATAAAATGAATAGTTTATGTGAAAGGCCTCGCACCTAGTGAAGGTCTTATAAGCAGTAGGTGGTGTTTTTAGGAAGAGGCGGAGGACCCATCTCCCCTTCTTGGCCTTTTCATGTTCCCACCTACTGCATCCAATGCACTGGAAGGTTTAGGAGCCCCTACACACAGGGGACAGCAAACCTCCTCAGTCTGTCTTGCCCCTGGCTTGATGATGTAGAGCTTTATTAAAGAGCCTGGACCTCATTATGAAAAGGTGTAACATGGAATTATTCTGCCTACAGAAGACCAAGTTTAAGTTTTTAAAACTTATAAAAGACTTGTCCTAACTAGTTGTCCTCTACCCTGATCAAAATGTGTTTAAATTTCTGGATGAGAGACATTTAGGCCAAATATGAGAAATAAATCCTAGAAAACCATGAGAGTGTATTTAAAAAAAAAAAAACAAACTTGATTGGCTGCCAAAAGAGGTTAGAATGTTCCTCCTCTGAAAATATGTAGTTCAAATAGTGACCTGTAGGTATATATTGGTTTAAGTTAGAGTGAACAGACATTTTGTTTGTTTTTGTTTTTGAACTGTAGTCTAGGAAACACTTGAGGGACTACAGTGTATCAATGTATGAGCTCCTGACTTATTTTCCATCTGCTTTTAGTAAAGCCTCATGGTTGAGTTTGGATCTGCTGCAGGCGGAAGCAGGAATGGATTTAGTTTCATGCTGAACCATTGTCTCTTTAAATTATTTAGCTTCCATAGTAAGAGCATGTGGAAGGACAAACTGTTCACCTAATGAACCAGGAAGCAAAGAGAGGAAGAGGAAGAGACTGAGGCCCTATAATCCCCTTCAGTGCAACTCACAACCCTAGGAACTCATGCCCCTAGGAACCTAGAGACCTCCTACTAGACCCTACCTCCTAAAGGTGCCACTAGCTCCTGATCATGTAACTCGGGAGAACCTTGGGGGACACTAATCCAAGCCATAGCATTCCACTCTGGCACCCAAAAGTTCATGCCCATCATTTACTCTACCTTCAAGACTTTGCAAAGGCTTAACTGTTTAGCATTACTCAAAAGTCCAAGTCCAAGCTGGGCGTGGTGGCGCACGCTTGTAATCCCCGCACTTGGGAGGCTGAGACAGGAGGATTGCACAGGTTCAAAGCCAGCCTCAGCTACTTAGTGAGGCTCTCAGCAACTTAGTGAAACCCTGTTTCCAAAAAAAAAAAAAAAAATATATATATATATATATATATATATATGCACACACACACACACACACACACACACACACACACAAATATGTCTGGGAGTATAGCCCGGAGGTAGAAAGCCTCTGGGTCCCACCCCCAGTACCACCAAAAAAAAAAAAAAAATTCAAGTCCAGTTTCCCATAAGACTCATGTTATACTCTTAACTCGGAGCTCTTTAAAAAAAAAAAAAAAAAAAAAAACGAACATACTTCTAGGCTACAATGGTTGGACAGGCACAGGGTATAAACATTTTCCAGAAGGAAGGAATAGGAAAACAGGTGAGACTGGCCCAAGGCCAGACCAAAACCCAGCAGGGCAAACATTAATCCTAAGGCTCCATGTGTAGCACCTGCCCATTCTGCAGTGGGATGTGGGCTGCCAAGGACTGCAGCAGGCCTGCGCCTGTGGCTTTGGTGGTAGCAGCTCACATGGCTACACTCTTGGGCTGACTCAGCTCACTACCTGCAGCTTTCCTTAAAGAGTGTTGCATGTTGCTGGTGTCTCCATTGCAGCTTCAGATTCATTTGTACAGATCCGGTATGTATTTTCCTAAAGGGGTTACTCATAGAAACTCACAACCCTAAGCATGCTGCCCGACCTTGAAGACTTTACTTTGAAATCTCATCAAAAGCTGCCACGACCCCATAACTCTTTAATTCTGCGTGACTGCAGAACCAGCACCATGTGGACAAAACCAAGGTCTGCCGCCAGCATGAGCTGTCCCCGGGCCTGTTTGAACCATGGCTGCAGCAACCTCTGAGTGATTTGCCAGTGGGACATGGAAAAATGGATCCCAGAGAAATTAATTTGGAGGTGGTATTGGAAGGGCAGGGCACTCAGGGTCTCTTTTATGAACTGATTCTCCCATAAAAAGTCTTGGAAACAAATTTGCATTTCCACATCTTTGAGTCTGTGATGAATGGGTAGCCTTGCAGATTCCTGATATATCCTTGGGATAGGTACAAAGCACTTGGCTTATTTTTTATTGATGCTTTTTTTTTTTTTTAAAGCAATGGCACCCTTCTTAGTGGCATCTTTACATACACTCCCCTTCTGGTCAGGTTGTGAATATTTCATATATTTCCACGCTGCTCCTATTTGCTCCTGATTATCATTATACCTTTGCCTAAAATCATTCAGTAATACCAGTACACAACATGTGTGTTTTGAGATTTCCTTCATCAGTAAGCTAGCCTATCATCACCCTTACTCCTGGCCTTGCACAAAGCCTCGTGGCATGGATGAAATGCAGCCAAGTTCCTGGCTGTGGTGTACCAAGAATGGGCTGTAGTTTAATTCCCAATAGAACCTTTATTTCTCTCTTCCTGGTTTTACTTTCTACATTTCTATCAGCATTTTGGTCTTCTGATCCCTCACCAGAGTCACACATTAAGCTATTTTTATAAAATTCAAGGCTTTTCCTAGTTTGCTCCTTCAAACTTCCAAACTCCGCCCATACGCCAAGTCCATAGACTCCTGTACATCTTCAAGTATATGTGGTCAGAGCAAAGGCTGCCCTCTCCTTGGTAGTGATCCTCTATGTCAGCTTTCCACCACTATAGTGAAATACCCGAGACAATTAATTTATCGATAGGAAGGGCATATTTTGGAGGCTCTGGTCTATAATTGGGTGGTCTGATTAGCTTTAGGTCTCTGGTGAGGTAGCTCATCAGGATGGGAGATACCTCATTCATGGTGGAGCAAACTGCTCATCTTATGAGCCATGAAGCAAAGCCAGCAAACCCTATTTATTGTTCAGTTGTTTTCCTTTTGTATGGGCATGCCACAATTTGTTTTTTTTTTTTTAATTACCCAGTAATGGACATTTGGTTCATTTCCAGTCATAGGCTACTAGAAATAAAGCTGCGGGTAATGGGCACATGTCTTTGATGGATATATGCTTCTATTTCTGTTGAGATTCCCATTCGCTTAGGAGTGAGATGGCTGGGCAGTATGTTAACTATATGCCTAATTTTCAGAAATGAATACTCATGCAGGTTAATGAAATGGTCGTACCATTTCACACTCTCACAGCAGTCTCTCATGTGTTCACCCACACTACCACAAGTATTCACTGAACACTTGGGGGGGGGTTCAGTCTTTTCGATTTTAGCCACCACAGGGTCTGTCAGAGTGTCTCATTGTGCTTTTAACTTTTATTTACATAATTACTAATGTGGTTGAAAACCTCTTTTTTTTTTGTCATATTGGGGATTGAACCCATAGGCTTCTGCCTCCAAGATATACCCCCAGCCTTTTTTAAACATTTTTTTTGGGGCGGTGACACTGGGGTTCCTGGAAACCCTTCTACCTCTGGGCTACACTTCCAGACCTATTTTCTATTTTTATTTGGAAACAGGGTCTTTTAAGCCAGCGAGGCTGGGTTCGAACCTGTGCTATCCTCCTGTCTCTGCCTCCCAAGCGCGGGGATTACAAGCGTGTACCTGACTCTCGGCTAAACATTTTGTTTTAAAACAGGGTTTTGAAGCCGGCGTGGTGGCGCACACTTGTAATCCCCGCGCTTGGGAGGCAGAGACAGGAGGATCGCGCAGGTTCGAAGCCAGTTGTGCTGGCTTAAGAGATCCTGTTTCCAAATAAAAATATAAAAAAGTAGGTGTCTGGAGTGTAGCCTAGAGGTAGAAGGGTTTCCAGGAACCCCAGTACCACCAAAAAAACCCCAAACACCCAAAAAACAAAAAACAAACAGGGTCTTGCTAGGTTGCTGAAAGTCTTGCTAAGTTGTTAAGACTGATCTAGAACGGATAATCCTCCTGTCTCAGTCTTCCTATTACTGGGATCACAGGCATGTGCTACTGTGCCAGCAATTGAAAAACCTCACAATGCCTATTTACCAACTATATATCTTTTTTTGGAAATGTGCCTCTTCACCTCATTTGCTCTTCCCTCCCCACTTTTTAAATGGCGTGCTTGCTTCCTTAATAACATTGAGAGTTCTTCATAAATTCTGACCCCCAAGTTCTAAAATAAGTGATTTTAGGTTATGCCTTGTCTGTTCCTTTTCTAACCAGTAACATTAGAGAGCATGTACTGACTGTTTCTCCAGAGAAGTTCAAGTGCCTGGCACCCTTGCTTCAGTCTGGAACCACTTTGAAGAGACATCTTAGGTCTAGAACTCTCCATGAGATGACACAGGAACCTCAAGAAAATGCACGGAGGGTCAACTTCTCCCCTGACATGACCGGCCTCCCTCGCGATGCGTCTCCCCACAGCTCTTACTCCAGACGGTACTCCACCTTGAGTCAGTTTCCAGAAACCAACCCTTGAAACCAGACCTACTTTTGCTTGTTTTAAATTCTTACTTAGTTCAGGCATAATTGCGCACTCCTGTAATCCCATTTCTCAGGAGGCTATGGCAGGAGGATTGTTAGTTCGAGACCATCCTCAGCACTTTAGTGACACCTTGTTTCAAAGTAAAAAATAAAATAGGGCTGGGGATATGACTCAGAGGCAGAGCGCCCCTGCGTTCAATCCCCAGTACTGTGATCATGCCCTTACACACACACACACACACACACACACACACACACCCTTATTCTGTATACAGATCACATCCTCTATACAAAGAAAAATGTATACAGAAGCACATCTTTCTTTGTCCCTAATTACCATTTATGGAAATGAAATCTCACTCAATCATGTTCCAATATTTTACCCTCTCATTCCTTTAAAGGAGGCTCTACTGAACCACATGCCATGTTTTCTTTGAACTTGACTCTAGGTGTAAAGCCCCCTTCCCACCTCTTCCCTGTGGCCGCAGCCACTCTCTTCAGCTTCTTGATCTCAGCTCTCCAGATAATCAGCAGGAGGCACTGTTGTCTGTTTTCTTACATCTAGGTAGTACAAGTGATATATGGACTGTATTACAGATTCTATTTGGCTCATCTGAATTTCCTGGCAGCTTAGTAATTTACAGATGGGAGTGGCGCAGCCAGCTGCGGTGGGGTGGAGCATGTCACAGGACTGTCTGAACCTGTGTTTGCAAAACACTTCACTAAAACAGAAAATGTGTGCATATTAAAAAACACGGGGAGAGAATGTTGATGGAGATTCTCCAGGTCCCCTTTGGCAGGGATATTCTTTGAATGGCTTATCCTATGTTTCATGCTATTTTAGGGATTGTCTGGTACATTGTGATACTCCCTTTTTTTGGTTTAAAGCTAAATCTGACTTTTCTCTTTTATGAAGTCTTCCCCCACAGTTTGGCTTTTCTCATTCAAGCGTTTGGATAGTAAATTTACCTTTACACGTGTTTGTGCTCCCAGCCATACGTATCAATTTGTAGAAAGTGAAAGAGAGAACAGCTTAGCATTAGTGAAATGTCAGGAAAATGCCCAGAAGGCACCAATGCAATACTTGAGTTTCAAATTTTGAGAATGGAATTAGGCCACTAAATCAGTTTTCCTGCCTGTGCCACGGACCATGGGGATGTGTCCTAGTTCTTTAAAAAGAGGGTATCTTCGTCTCACTCACTACAGCTCACAGGTCTGAGCTGGGACCTGTGGGAAACCACTGGACTCGAAACTAATTGAATCTGCATTGAAATGGCCTTTTCCTTTCTTTATTAAATATCTGTTTTGCTCTACAACCTTTTTTTCTTGGCTTGCTTGCATTATTCTTTCTTAGCTGCACAAATTGGCTATTCTGCAAGGTTAAACAAGAAGAAATAAAACAAGAAGGAAATCTGGGACTGAATTCTACTTTTCAAATCCTGGGTGTAACTTTCCCTCTTGTGTCAGAGGAAAGCACACACCTCCTCAGGTGTAGAGGGGAGAAGGGCCAGTTGTCACTCTAAAGTATTACATCTCCAAAGCCATCACTGAAGCTTAAACATCCTTTCTGTTTCAAAAGCCAGGAAGGATAACATTCATCTGAATTGCTGATTACCATTCAGACCCATATGGTAAAAACTCTGTTTCTGATTGTAGGTGGAATTTGTGCATGTCCACATTTCTTTTTCCAGGGCTCGACAGTGTGGTTTTTCTACTGTCTCCTTATTAACATGCTGCCTGTCCCTCTATCTGCTTTTGCTACACCTGCTGTGATAGTGATTGTTTTGTGTATATAGGTACCGTTGCCTTCAGAGATTAAGGGTTCATTGTGAGCAGAAATAAACCAATGGATTTATCAGCGACTGTACAAATTTCACCCATCTTTTGAACAAACACTGAAAAATCCCTTTTGGGAAAGTAATGTTTTCTGGGGAGGGGAATTGTGGGTTAAAAGCTTATGTTTACAACTATGCCTGTCTCCCCTTTCCCACTCCTTCATTCCTTCCACTTTTTGATTTATAATTGTATTTCATAGCCAGGAAAATGGTTAAGAGGTTATTTTTTTATATGCTATAGGAGAAAAATTGGACATTTTTTCCTGAGTGTGTTTGCTGAGATTTTTTTTCTAACAAATGTCAGAGATATCTTGGTGGACTGCACGTTCACACTCTTCATGCATATCCTGCAATTCTTATATACAAATCTTAGAAATTGGAAGGTAAAAGATGATAAGAATTATTAAAATCTATTCACTGGAGAACTTAGAACATAATTTAACACTTGAAAAATTACTTAGTCTAACTTCTTTGCAAATTTGTAGATGATGATAAAGCTTATCTCAAAGGCCGGGTCAAAGCAAACAGCCTTGAAGAAGGAAATCTTGCATTTAACTTACCTTTTGGTAAGAACTAAAAGACATATATCCAGGTTTAAATGGAAATGAGTCCTCCCTTTCATCTCTCATCAGAGACTCTTTTTACCTAAGGTAAGCTTGATGGGAGGGATGAGGTAGTCACCTGCTATTGATTTTGTTTTGCTTTCCTGCCTACTGAGGTTTTTGGAGGACAGAGAAAATCTCTTGCTGAGTGTAATAAAAGTGGATACGTGGTCCCTCCCCAATACATCTCAGGAATGAATACTTTCCTCCTTGTGCATTGACTTCCCTCCAGGAGTTTGACCCAGAAGTAGGGCTACTCCAGTTTTCTGTATGAATAGGAGGGATGTTTCCTTTCTTTGGTGCACACTACTACTGGCCTTATGATGTTTACAATTTGGAAATCATAGGAGCAAGTCAATAAATACTAGATAAGGAGTAATCAAAATATGTACATTGAATCAAAAAATACTAAAATATGGAGTCAGAGCTACAAATCAGTCATGGGAGCACAGTGCTTGCTTTTACTCATGATGTCTTAACTATGAAATAAAGAAAGGGAGAAAGGAGGAAAGGAAGAAAGATACAAAGAGAAAATAAGAAAAACATTTCATTCTTGGGGAGAGATTCAAGTGTTATAAGTGTCATCTGTGGCTGCTGAGGAACAAACACCATTTGGGATATACCATCAAGCTAGGGCCTTATTGTTAGTGATAATATTATGAAATATTATGGATATATATATATATATTTATATATATGCAGATGTAGATGACTTTAGTAGATCAATTTCAGCCTTGATGGTATGAAATAACCATGTACATAACAAATACTTGTCTATCATAAATAAACTGAGAATTATATCCAAAGTGATTTTACAATAGCACTGTAACTGTAGAATTAAAAATTAAAAATAATGGGTATTGACCTCTACACTTACCCACTGCTACTTTAACTTCCATTTCAGAAGTGGAATTAAGTACATTGCATCTGTAGAGAGAGGATTCCAGAATACTCGTGGAAGGTAGTGGGAGCAAGGGAAGGGCAATTACTAGTCTAGTTAGTGGTGACAGGGCATATCAAAAGTAGGAATAGAAAAGAGGCTACAATTTAATGTAAGTCTTGAAAAGCCTATTTCATACTCTTTGGGTGTAAGGTAAGAGAATTTTGGCTTGATATTCTTGTTCCATCTATAGTCCCAGAGAAGTCCCCTCAGAATAACTCCATATCCCTGGATTCCTCATCTGTGGGGTGCAGAATGCTCTGGGGGCAAAGCTGGACAGTTCTACCCAGGGCTATGATGCTCTGGAGTGGTACTATGGTGCTTCTAGGATGCTGATTTTTGGAGCAGATGAGTGGGTTTGTAAACCCACTTCTGATTGTTTTGAAGTAAAGGCCTGAATTGTATATTGGCAGGAATTGTTTGAGCAATTGACTTAAATGAATTTAATTGGTTATAAGATAGTGTTTTGTTTCCTCATAAGAGATAATTGTTGCCTGTGTTGAGTCCTTGCAGGAATGATTTAAATATTGGATACTTTTAATTGTGTGGGTTGTAAAAATGTGTATTTGATACTCGTGGAATAGATTTGTTTGGTTTTCTCTGGTGTTCTGAGTGTCCTGTTACAATGGTAAGTTATCATCTTACCTCTGCCATTTAAGGACAACATCACCATCTCTTCCTTCATAAAAAGATTTGTGGAGCCGGGCATGTAATCCCAGCATTTGGGAGGCTGAGACCAGAGGATCGTGGTTCGCAGACAGCCTCAGCTACTTAGTGAGGCCCTCCACAACTTAGTGAGATGCGGTTTCAAAATAAAGAATAACAAATAGGGCAGGGGGAGAATGTCCCTGGGTTCCATTTTGAGAGCTATCCCCCCAAAAAAATTTGTGGGATTATCTCAAGCTAGTCCAAGCACTAGGGGTTTGCAGGTGACTTTCTTTGAGGAGGAGTCTTCTGCTGGGGTACTGGAGGTGTCCTATGCCAGCTGGAGAACTAAGCCATCCCTTGAGCCTATTTACTTGAGGAATGGTCATGTCATTCACTTCTCCTGGTTCTTCCTCCCTCATTTAGTAGAGACTTCAGTGGTAGTAGCCCTAAGGCTCTTGAAAAAGAAAAGTACCACTGAGTCACTGGCAGCAACAACATCGTATGGAGAGTTACTATATAGTCTAAGAAACTGATGATGGGGCAGAAACCAACAAAATTCAAGGCCATACTTTTACTTGGAGGCTAACCTGATACACCAACAGACAAGTTTGAGGTCTTAATATACTTCCAGGATTCTTTATGCAGTATCATTTTATGATTATATAACATTTGTCATTTGAAAATTACAAAAGATTTTATAAGCAATAGCAGCATTTGATGGCTGGGGAACCTTTAGATATAGTTTATGATCCACAGCTTTATGCCTTGTACATATAAGGGAAAAGAAGTTCCAAAAGGTTAATTGCTATAGTCCTCTAGCAAGTCACTATCAAAATCATAAATAGGATAGCTACATGAATGGGTATCAGATAATTTCTTTTTTAAGATATACAAGTAAAAGCATTTCATGTCATTGAAGTTTGGTCATCTGCAGAAAATAACTCTTTAATGTATTATTTGGAATGAAGCATAGAGGAGATATGTCTTTTTTACCTCACCATGAAGCCCAGAGGGCCACTGGTAGCACAGAATCTAGTAGAGGATACTTTTGTTTCTTGCCTATCTTGAGGATACAAATTTTAGTATTTCCAAGTTCCATGAGAAAAAATTACCTACTTAAGATACATATTAAGAGTATACAAATATAACCATCAATACCAGAATGGAAAGAGAAGTTTCCTAAACGTTAAGTTTCTTAAATTTTTTTTTGTGTGTTATGATTTCCAATCTGGTGAAGTGTATCAGTCCCTTCTCAGAATAATGTTTTTAAATGTACAGTATAAAATACACCACATAGAATTAAAATAAAACATACCACATAGAAATGCTCTTGTAAAAATAAAACATTGTGAAAGAGTAATACATGTGCTTCTTTTTATGCATTACATAATATAAACTAATGCTATGTTACATAACAGGATCTAATCTAATAATCATCATAACCCCAAAGTAATGATGCAAAAGGTTTTTGAATCTCTATGCAACCAATTGAAATGAGAAATAAAAATATCTATTAAGTTCTTTCTGTGATGAAGTCACAGGCACTGCTATTACTAGAAAGGTTTGGTTCTTGCATTGATGTTTGAACAGAATACTAGATTTCAGCTAGATGTTAATGAAAATAAATGATGAAATTTGTTTTTTTTTTTTTTTTGGTGGTACTGGGGTTCCTGGAAGCCCTTCTACCTCCGGGCTACACTCCCAGACCTATTTTTACATTTTATGTTTGGAAACAGGGTCTCCTAAGCCAGCGCGCGCGGCTGGCTTCGAACCTGCGCGATCCTCCTGTCTCTGCCTCCCAAGCGCGGGGATTACAAGCGTGCGCCACCACGCCCGGCATGAAATTTGTTTTTAACTTTAGATTCATGGATCTTTTGAATTCTTGGCTGGACCCTTTTCTGTGAGCTCAGGACTGAGAACTCTTTTGTGGGGCTTCAAGTTATTTCTTTTATCACTTGCTTCTCCAAGATAGTGTTTTGAAATAGGGTTTCATATAGGAGGCAAACTTGGGTTTGTTGAAGAAGACTTGAGTGAAGTCAGCAGAAGATGGCTGTAAGAGCACAGTCTGGCAAATCTTAGCTCCAATTATAATGTGATAGGCTCTTTTCTTGTTTTCATCACGGTTTCTATGTAATCTTCCTCCCAATCAGCTGTTCAGCACTCGTGAAGGATATGAACAATTTAGCTAGCTAGATGTTATTGTCATTGACAATATCTTAGCCTTCACATGGATAGATTAACTATATAGATTTAAATGTTTTCTATAGGGACTCAACAGTATTTAGACCAGAGGAATCTAGTATCAGTGATGGATTTTGTGGTTCTTTGGCACTCAGGCAAATGGATAAAAGGATAATTTTGGCTGCTATGGACACCTTTTGATCGTCTCTTGATTGGCTGTATTTCTTTCTATCATCAGTCAGTTGTGTGTTTTCTTTGGCAACAGGGGAAGTAGTTTCATTTTTTTTAGTTTTCTCTAGGTTCTTCTACTTATTCTGACAGTAACATTTCCCTAGGGGCAGGCAAATACTCTTTCAAGTTGAACATCTCATTTACAGTGTTGTCATTTGAGGTGATAGTCATTTGTAGTTTATTGAGGAATGATTTCATTCGTATGAGTGAACAGATGGGTTAATAAAGTTGTCTCAAGTTG
Source organism: Muscardinus avellanarius (assembly GCF_963383645.1). NCBI lineage: Eukaryota > Metazoa > Chordata > Mammalia > Rodentia > Gliridae > Muscardinus > Muscardinus avellanarius. The sequence goes on along the minus strand of NC_137787.1, from coordinate 28,388,061 downwards.
TAAACTGGTTCACAGGTTCTTTCATGGACATCCATCATGGTGTTGTGATGCTGACTATGGATCTATAAAGCATCTATTAGATTACAGATACCTTGAGCATCAGGGTTGAACGAATGCACACCAGGTGCATTCCAATGCAGAGTAGAGAGGAATGCTTTACTTTCTGGCTTTGAGAGGTATAGAAGGTCAATTGCTTTCTTGCATTCATTAGAATATCTAGAAAAAATATTAATTATGGGGATAGTTAATTTTGTAAAAAAGAACTAAAATAGGCTTTACACTATCTTATTCTAAAACTCTGGTTTTCTAACTTTTCTGACCATAAAATGACTTTATCATCCTAAAAAATCCCATAAACACAAACATACTTTTTGAAGAATTGATACAGTATGGAGCTTAGGCAAAGCGATTCATAAATTCGTTGTGCTACTTATGTTCCCATACTGCCTAGTTTTGGGTGTGAAATCATTTTTGTTTTATACGTCAGTGTGGTATGTAATGAGATTTATTTTGTTAATGGGGAAGATGGGGAAGGTATCAAGAAGGCTGCCAACTGCAGTTTCTGCTAGGCTCTGTTGCCAGTATGTACATAGCATGCAGCACTGATGCTTGAGAACATAAGGCAGTGGAATTCAGCTGTGGCCATACATTAGAAAATGTTTGTGAGCTTTTAATGTATACCAGTTAAGTTAGAATCTCTCAGGTGGGAGTTCCCTCTTTGGTATGCATTAAGAGCATACTGGGTGATTCCAACATACAGTCAGGGTTCAAAATGATTGTGGGTCAAAAATGAATGTAAATATCAGCCCAAGAACTCAAATCTGCAAGAAACAGAATCCCATTTACTTATGTCTAACTTCAATTTTGCTATTAACCTCATTCTTTCCTAAGGTTTACTTACTTTCATAGTCCAAAGTTCTTACACAGTGGGTGTCAAAATTTCATTTGCTGTAACAAAATACCTGAGAAAAACAACTTAAAGGAGGAAAGACTTTGGCTGTCTCTCAGAACGAGACAGGAAGCCATTGGAGGACTCTGAACAGAGAAGTCATAAAATGGAAATAAAACGGAACCTTAGCTGCATCTACTCTCAGGCTAGCTCCTGTGCTGTTTCTCAGACAGGCCAGGCATGCTCCTTCCTCTGGGCCTTCACACTTGCTGTCCTATCTGCTTGTCCCTGGAGAATCCCATGGTCTGGTACCTCACCCCAGTCACATCTTTCCTGACCACGCTATTTTTTCTTTTTGATACTGGGGATTGAACTCAGTGGCAGTCTACCTCTCAGCTATACTCCTGGCCCTATTTTATTTTATTTTATTTTATTTTTGGAAGTAGGGCTTCCCTCGGTAACTGAGACTCTTGCTGAGTTGCTGAGGCTGATCTCCTGGCCACACTGTTAAATGCTTAAACTTCACCTTTCTTTTCTGCTTTATTTTCCTTCTTAGTACTTAATCACCATCTGATACTATGCATTACTTATCTCACTTACTTTCTGCCAAAGAAACACTACTTTTATCCCGAGCAATTCGTTTTTTACAAAATAGGGACTGGAACTCTCATAACTGGCCATGTATCCTTATATATTTCTCTTTGTTTTAAATGTCTCTAATGAGCTCAGCAAGATATGTGTAAAATCTAAGGAATATATTCCTCTGTGTTAACGCTTCCCAATTTCATCTGCCTATTTGGTCAACATTGCTTTTCACCCATTGTGTGTGGGCGTGGGTGTGCGTGGTTTGGGAATCAAACCCCAGGCCTTGTGCACCACAGGCAAGGGCTCTACCACTAAGCCATGTCCCCAGCCAAGTATTACTGTTTTATATCTACCTTGTCCCCAAACCTTTGTTTGAAATGAGGAAAATTATAAATTCATCTTTGTATCTCTCAATGTCAGCAAAATTTGTGCACAGCACTTAGAACTTGTTTAAAAGCTGAACAATTGTAGTATGCAAGATGTAATACAAATTCCCCAGATAACTGAATTCTAGTTATCTAGGGAGATTTATACTTTTCTGCCAGAGCCAGCCGGCAAGAGTATGGGTTCTGAAGAGAGGCGTGAGGATGAAGAATTTTTAATTCTAACGTGGGGGAGCCGCCAGCCTACTGTCTCTACTGGTCAACCCCTATTTCTGGATCAATATTTCCTACCGGTCGATGACTATGCCTGGGTCAGTATTCTCTATTGTGCTGACACTCCTGGCCGATGCCTACTTCTGGGTCAATCTCATCTTTATTGTGCTGACACGGACGCTGGGTTTGTTTTTCCAGAGGTACTTATACACAGTTACAGGTCAATCAACATTCTCGTGCCATCACCACCGGAATACAATACAGACCAATCCAAAGCACATACATTACAGGTAGATTAATCAATACCCTCGTGCCATCACCACCTGATCTTCTCCCCAAACCTTGTTGACTCTGGGCGAAGGACAGTAAGCTGAGTCAGAGACACTAATCTAGGGGAAAGCCTTAAAGGCTCCCCACACTTTTCCACTATAAAAAGCATCTTTTATTTATTTATTTATTTATTTTTTGGGTAGTACTGGGGTTCTTGGAAGCCCTTCTACCTCCGGGCTACACTCCCAGACCTATTTTGTACTTTTTTTTATTTTTGGAAGCAGGGTCTCTTAAGCCAGCGTGGCTGGCTTCTAATCTGCCCGATCCTCCTGTCTCCGCCTCGCAAGCGCAGGGATTACAAGGGTGCGCCACCACACCCTGCTAAAAAAAAAAGCTTCTTTTAAAGAATCCAAGTGCCGGGCATGGTGGCGCAGTTTTATAATCCCCCGCTTGGGAGGCTGAGATAGGAAGATTGCACAGGTTCGAAGCCAACCTCAGCTACTTAATGAGGTTCTCAGCAGTTTAGTGAGATCGTGTTTCCAAATAAAATATAAAAATAGGTCTGGGAGTATAGCCTGGAGGTAGAAAGCCCCTGGGTTCCACCCTCAGTACCACCAAAAATAAATAAATAAATAAATAAATAAATAAATAAATAATACAACATGTTGTAGTGTATGTTGATTTAGTTTGAGCATGTTTGGGTTAGGTTTCAGAAGAGGAGAGAGAGTGCCAGGCGTGGTGGCTCACGCTTGTAATCCCCGCACTTGGGAGGCTGAGACAGGAGGATTGCATGGGTTTGAAGCCAGCCTCAGCTACTTAGTGAGGCTTTCAGCAACTTAGTGAGACCCTGTTTCCAAATAAAATATAAAAAAGGTCTGGGAGTATAGCCTGGAGATAGAAAGCCTCTGGGGTTCCACCCCCAGTACCACCAAAAAAAAAAAAAAAAAGAAAGAGGAAAAGAAAGGAGCAACAGGAGTCAGCCCACCCTCACAGGGGTGGGGAGGGCTGTGGCACCTCCTGCTCCCTCCTGCCCTGACCCTTCACAGTCTCATGGTTTCCATCTCCATTTAGTAAGACTTCACTAGCCAGGCATGGTGACATACACTTGTAATCTCAGTATTTGGGAGGATTAGCTAGAAAAATTGCAGGTTCAAAGCCAGCCATAACGATTTAGTGAGACTCTCAGACTCTCAGCAACTTAGCCAGACCTTCCTTGTTTCAAAACAAAAACATTCAATCTTGGTTCAATCCCCAGTACTTTTCCCCCGACACCATCACCCCACAAACAAACAAACAAACAAACAAACAAACGCAAACCAACCAACCAACCTTGACTATTTGAGTTAGGGCCCAAGTTCCCATCTCTGTTCCTCCAGCAAGTGAAAGAGGGAGAGTTGGATTAGCGTAGTTTTTCTCAAGGCCCCATTCATCTTAAGTGACTCGAAGAGTTTTTAAAAATTCGAATTACTTGGGCCCAACTTCTAGAATTTCTGACTTTTTGATTTGGCATGAGACCCAGGCACCGACGTGTTTTTCAAAAGGTGTCCATGAGATTCTTTCCTGGAACTTCAGGGAGGCCTTTGGCTTTGCTAAGGCCTGCTGGCACTAGGATTCTGCGAATGAGTGGGTTAAGGCAAGTCACCCTAACTCTACAGATCAAATCAAAGCCATAGTGAGTCCTTGGGTAAACAATCTCAGGGCATACCACCTTCTGCCACTAGATGGCGCAGGAATTCTTGGGAGGGAAGAGCGTCTCCTATTAGGAGTTTTCTTTTTCCCTGTGCAATGTACATTACATATCCAGGTTGGGAAGCTTCGTGGGGACACGATGCTTTAACTCAGAAGGTGCAGCTATTTTGCTTGACAGAAAATAGAGACTCATTAAATAGAGGTTGTAGCATCTGAAGGGAGAGAGAAGGTGATCCCCCTGCATCAATATTAGTCCACAAGTCCTTTATTCCAGCAGGTGTAATCTTTCCTCTTCTCTCTTTCCCTTGTTTTTTTTTTTTTTTTATCAATGGCTTATCTCATCTCTTCTCTCTCCTTTTTGTTTCTGGCTCTAACCACTACTTATAATCTTGTTATAATAAACTAATTGTGGGTTACATTTCATTTACAATCTGGTTGATAAAAATTTCAAGACTCTAAACATGGTTCTGTCACAATATTCTTTGAAGAGTGAGCATGTTTTGGTGACAATAAGAAAATTCCTATTCGGGGCATCGCCTCTGCTCTGCAGTGTTTTGTTTGTTCCTTACAGATCAGGCAGCACCAGCCAAATCCAGGGAGAAAGAAAGAATTTTATGCCCTATCAGGGAAAAACAGTCAAAACCCTTTCCTCTTTATAGTAGCATTCGGGAGAAGGCCAAAGCTCTTAGCGAACACATAAGTATGGGGTTGGCACAATAATAGGGTGTGTTGCTCGGCTCCTTTTTATGGGAAGATCTCAAGCACACTTGCTGCTTTATTCTAGAAAGCTGCCTCTTTTTCCTGGACTGTCAGAATACGAAGATGTGCTGTGATTTTTTTCCCCTCAAAGAGTCTGTACTCCTTCCCTGGCTCTGTCCCAGCACAGCTGCTTGTGGTTCAGGGAGATGCTCTGCTCTTGATGTCAGGGTATACCACTGCGCTTTCTTCCTCCCTGAGTGGCATGTAGCAAAGCTTGGTGTGCGTCCACCCGTGAAGATCCCTTGTTTACTCTTCTCTGCTTCCCATCTGGCAGCATCAGGTTCAAATCTCCATTAAAAAAATCAAAATAACCAACCCCAAACTACAAACCACGCAAGAAAGCAAAACAAAAACAAAAAAATCAGAAAAGTGTTTTCTGTATTAATATCTACTGTTTATTGAGTTCCTACCCTGCCACATGCTTACTATATGTACTGCTTTTAGCACCAACGTTTGTGAAGTCATTTAATTCCCTATCAGTATCATGAGCTAGGTCCCATTATTGTCTCCATTTTACAGATAAGGGAGTTGAGCAAAATCAGCATTAAGAGCCGGGTGGCACACGCTTGTAATCCCAGCATTCAGGAGGCTGAGACAGGAGGATCTCAGTTGGAGGACATCCTCAGCTACTTAATGAGGCCCTCTGCAACTTAATGAGACCCTGTTTCAAAATAAAGAATAAAAAATAGGGCAGGGAGTGTAGCTCAGAAGTAGAATGCCCCTGGGTTCCATCTCCAGACCTGCAAAAAAAAAAAAAAAAATCAAGGTTACATAAATTGCTCAAGGACCCTCAACCAAAGAGTAGCTGAGTCTAGGTAATCTGATGCAGAACACCTTAACCCCACACCTAGATTCTAAAGGGTCATGTATTGGAGTCACGTTCAAATGAAGTATAGAGCCTCCACTCAGATAATCACTAGGAAAGGCTATAATTTCTATAGATTTGAGCAAGTTCTCCCAACCCAGCTCTTCCCTATTTTGGAGGACATACGGACATTGTGGGATACCTTTGTCTTATTGGCAAGGCAATCAAGAGGAGGGAAATATCCTTCCTAGTGGTGATTGGCATTTTTCAGTGTCTACATGATCCTAAGTAAGTTTAGGAGCAAGCACTTGGAAAGATGATCCTTGAGTGCTTTTTGCTGATTGACTTCAGCATCACCCGAAAGGGGTGGGGTCAAAGACAATATATGAAACCTCAGCAGATGGCACTTGGCAGCTTTTCCCCATTAGTCAGGTACTAATTTCTTTTGGCCAACAAAAGACTAAAGAGGCAACCATTCACTCTGCCTAGGAAAATGTTTTCTTAAGGTAATTTAAGTGGAATGGGCATGAAGAAAGCAGATGGTGATTGTTTTCTGATTTTTATTTCTAGGAGAGTACTATAATATTGCACATGGGGAATCCAGAAGGAAGAAACTCACTCCACCTTTAGGGCTTTGAAAGCCCTTCAATCGATGTATTATAAAGAGACTTTAGACAGAGAGAGAACAGAAGGACCCGGCCCTTGCTAGAGAAGAATTATAATCTCAGTAGAAGAATCCTAGAGCCTAGTGTGGTGGTGCACACCCGTAATTCCCGTGACTCGGGGAAGCTGAGACAGGAGAATGCCAAGTTGGAGGGTAGCCTTGGCAACTTACTGAAACCCTATCTCTAATTAAAACATAAAAAGGGCTGGGAATATAGCTCAGAGGTAGAGTGCCCTTGGGTTCAATCCCCAGTGCACAGGAAAAAAAAAATAGAAATTAAGGGGGGTTGAGGAGGAAGAGGAGGAAAAGGAGGAGGAGGAGGAAAATTATCCAAGAGCCAGAAGGCCAGAAGCTCTGGTTGGAACCAGCAGAATCCCTTAGCCAACTTCCATGGAAGTTAGATGAAGAGGGGCTCAATATTCAAAGAATTATGTGACTCTAAGCAAAAGTTAATGTCTAGAAATAAGCTCACATCACACTGTGGTCAAACCTAATGAGACAAAGGAAATAATGGGCCATGCCTAGAACGACAGAGGAACACTGTGAGAAAGGGTATTCCTAGAACCACTGGCTGAAGGTCAGTACAATAATAATTCTGAAATGAGAAAGAACTACGGGCTAAACTCAAAACTGGTAGCTTTTGACATTCTGGGATATATCTCTTACCTTGCAAAATTTTCTCACTTGTACATTACAATTTCAGTAATTCTCAACAAGTTTACTCACATCAATATAATCCTCCAGTTAAAGAGTTTCTCTAGGTCTTATTCTATGTGAGTCATTATATCATGAATTAGGCTGAATTTCAGATTTACCCATCGATTACCTCCTGCCATCTCCCAATCAGCCACAGGCGGCTCAAATCGAACATCATCAAGACTGAACTTGCTATCTTCCCTGTGGACCTTTTCATTCTCCTGGTGACAGTATTTCAGAGAAAATAAAACCAGCTACCTAGCTGCTCAAACATGAAATGCAGTGGGCACCATCTTGTACATCTTTTTCTCTCTCTGCCTCATTCAGTTATAGGCCCGCAGTGTCTATTTCCTCATGCCTCTTGTCTTTTCCTCTTTCTCAGTGCCTAAGTTCAACATCTTATCACTTGTCTTTCTGTTTCCTCTTTGACCATATTCTTATATAGTCTTCTTTTGGGTTTGGTGATTTCTCTAAAAATATATCTCTGATATTACTTCTCTGCATACATCCCTTTAGCAGCTGTGTGGAACTTCCAGGATAAAGCTTTAGAGCTCTGTCTGACTATACAGAGCCCTTGAAGAGCCAAACCCTGCCCACCTCTCTACCTGGATAACCCACCCTTGGAGTGAGGTTCCCCAGGTGGGTTGTATGGGAGTCTTTTATCTTCACATAAAACTCCTACCTGCCCTTCAAAACTCAACATAGGCCATCCATCCAGAAAGCTTTTAAATGACACATCAGCTGTACAGTTAAGACTTTTCATTTCTTCAGTATATTTCCAATTTCTTTTTTACTATCTTTGTTGTTGTTGTTGTTGTTGTTGTTGTTGTTGTTGTTGTACTAGGGACTGAACCCAGGGACATTCTACTCCAAGCTACACCCTCCTACCAAATTTTATTTTATTTTTTTAAATGGTCTTGCTAAGTTGCTAAGGGTCTCATTAAGTTACTGAGGCTGACCTTGAACCTAGGAACTTTCTGTTTCAGCCTCCCAAGACCTGGGGTTACAGGTATGTACCACTATGCCTGGTTCTTGACTTTTTGATGTTAGGCTTTTCTTCCTCTTTATTAATTACTTATTAAAATATTAGCTTCCAGCCTCTGCTACTTAGTGAGGCCCTTTGCAACTCAGTGAGACCCTGTTTCAAAATAAAGAATAAAAAAATAAGGCTGGGGGTGTAGCTCCGAAGTAGAATGCCCCTGGGTTCCATCCCTAGTACTGTAAAAAAAAAATAGCTTCTGTTCAATTAGTGTTCTTTTTCTTTCTCTATTTTTTATGTATAAATGATATATGTTTGTGACACTGAGTTTTGCTCTGTTTTCTTCTATGTTCCTATGCGATTTCTCTATATATTTGCCTTATAATGTCTTGTAAAGGAGAAAATGTTTTATAATTCCACTATTTTAATAACACTAACCTAAGGAAAGCCCAGGAACAAACACATTGCACTTTTCTACCAAATTCCTTGAAGTTAGTTTTGTTGCTGCGGTAGCTATGTTCTCAGCAGTTAAAGGTTCGGCTGTATCAAAGATTAATGTACTTTATTGGTGCATAATCTTCAAAGAAAGTCTTAAGGTCTCCAAATCAAAGAGGTAGCACTTGCCTGGGTCAGAAGTCCAGGGTGCACCCCCTGTGTGTGACTTCTTGTAAGGTAAAAGTTTTCATTTGTCCGTGATAAGACAGCTAGCCAGAGATCAGCCCCATTCAGAAATTTGGTCCGGGTCAGATTCAATTCATAGATACGAACCAATAGAAGTGTGAGCTGCAATTGTTAGTGGCCTTGAACTGCCCCACCTTGGGTCTTGGGAAATCAATGTGGCTTTGTTCAGCAGTGACTGCTTGAAAGGACCATAAATCAGGAGCTTCCATAGGAACCTTTTCTTGTCAAGGTAATGGCAAAGAAAAATGATAGCAGTTATTCCATTTACACACTTTAGCCTTTTTTCTTCCTCATTGATGTTTCTTCCAATTCTCTCGACCCCCACTCCTTTGTAACTGACTAATAGGAACATATAGCTTTTTTCGTCCAGAGCAAAATGTGATATAGAACAGCATAAAGTTCTTCAATAATTTTATTTGTTGAAACTTGCTCTAGGTATGATGTATTTTGAATTAGCCAGCCCAGTACTTATCTGAAATGAGTTTTGTATTTTTGATGCCTGCAAACTGCCTTTTATAATTTGATATTGTGATTATATCATGTGACTGGAGTCTGTTCATGTGCTTCTACAAAAAGTAGCCAGTACCAGTAGATGTCCCATGGCTCTGCTGTGCTAGTTTGTCATTGATGTGGTTCTCTCTACTCCTGATGTCTGACACTTTCACAAGTAATCTGTGTGTCTTGCAAGTAATACTCACTAATAATTCGTAAAGTAGCAAATACTGTGAATGACTTCCCATTCTATAAGTTAGATTGGATTCACAGTAATCCGTATGATGGTGTTGTTACTGCCACTTCGGTTTTCAGCGGGAAGGATAGTGAGAAGGATACTAAACCATTTCTCCTAGGTACTTAGATTAAATGCTAATTATTATCCAGTATGTATTCTCTTTTTCCATAGTAAAATGAGCCATGACTTTTAGCTGGGTAGATGAATGCTTAATGATTGTATTTCCCAACCATTCTTTTAGACAGAGGTGGCCATGGATGAAGTTGTGTTTAATGAGATAAAGGTAGAAATGATGTGTAATTTATAGGAAGTATCTTTAAAGATAGGGACATGTTTTCTTTTCCTCTTGATTAAAATATGAATGTGATGGCTGAAGCTCCAGTATTTCTCTTAGGTCATAAAATCACTTTTGGGGAAAAAAATCACACAAGGAAAGGAGCTTGTTTCTCAATTTTTTTTTTTTTTTTTGATACTGGGGCTTGAACCCAGGAGGGACATTCTATCTCTGAGCTATACCCCCAGCCATTTTTATTTATTTTTAATTTTATTTTTTTGTAATACTGGGGATGGAACCCAGGGGCCTTCCAGCTCTGAGCTATACTGCTAGCCCTATTTTATTTTTTATTCGAAAACAGGATCTCATTAAGTTGCTGAGAGCTTCACTGAGTTGTGAGGCTGGCTTCAAACCCGCCATCCTCCTATCTCAGCCTCCCAAGTACTGGGATCACAGGCCTGCGCTGCTGGTTCTTCTTCATTCTCTTGATCCTTGTGCCAGCCTGACTGCTGGACTTAAGGGAGGTGAGAGAGAACTAAATTTCTGTCTTCTTTAAATGTCATCTATTTCTTTTTCTTGAACCCAGTTCTCATGATTATAGGATCCAAACAAAATGAATGTCACAAATGAAAACTAATAATCCCACAGTTACTAAATTCCAGAGCCAGAATTTGGACTACTGAAACTTATTCACAAGCCCTTCAAACCTACATTTGTCAAACTCAACTTATTACTTTTCCTCCACATCTGCTATGTTTTTATTTCTGTTAGTTTTCAAACTAAGACTTTATTATTGTTTGTAATCCCTTCTTCTCATCTATTATTCTCATCTATTATCCCTTATTCTCCTCACTTCCAGTTGCCAATTAATTTCTGTCACTACTATGGTTTGGATTTCTTTTGTTTTCCAAAAGTCCCTGCATTGGAATCTTGTCCCCCAGTGTGATAAGACTGAGATGGAGGGAGCTCTTAAGAGGTGAGGCCTACTGGGGGGTCCTTAGGTCAGAGGGGTTGTTGACCTTGGAAAAGAATACTTTTTTAAAAGAAATTCTTACAAGCACGAGTTGTAAATATCTCATACACATTCCTGCCATCTGTCATTTGCCATGAGGCTGTTGCCAAAGCCTGTGCTATGCTGTTTGAACTTCCAATCCCCCAAACTTTGAGCTGAACAACCTTCTTTTCTTTACAAAGTTATCCTGCTGCAGGCATTTCATTATAGCAATGGGAAGCTGACTAGTACAGTCACCATAGATTAGTTTGATTTTATAGAATTGTATAAAAATTGAATCATACGGCATGGATTATTTTTGTCTGGCTTCTTTCACCAAGCATAATTATTTTGATATCCATTCATCTTTCGTTGTAGAGATAAACAGTTCATTCTGTTTCACTGTGAGTTGTATTCTATTATATGAGTATGGTGCAGTTAAGCCATTCATCCATAGCCTGATATCCTATTGATTTGTTTCTAGGTTTTGACTGTTAAAAAATAAACCTGCTAAGAATATCAGGTATAATGTCTTATAGACATATGCTTTCACTTCTGTTGGCTAAGAATCAAGGAGCAGACTGGGTGGATCATGCTGTGGGTGAATGTTAACATTTTGATGAAAATTCTGAATTGCTTATAAAAGTAGTTGTAACATTTTACATTTCCAGTGGCAGTGTATGAATACCAGTCCTTCTAGGACCTCACCAATATTTGGTATTGTCAGTCCTTTTAATTTTACTATTCTTTTAGATGGGTAGTGCATCTCAAGGTAGTTTATAACTTGAATTTCTCTAATGCTAATTCTTTAAAAAGATGTCTTTGTTACAGAATTAAAGATTGATTTGTTTTTCTTTCAGTAGGTTAGATATGTTGCTTGGCTTGCATTGTTTTTCAGGAGAAATCTGTTATCATCCTTGTCTTTGTTCTGTTCTATATAATGTTTCCTTTTTTCTGTCTTTAAAATTTTGCTTTTTATCACTGGTTTTGGGCAATTGGATTATGATTTTACTTGATGTGGTTTTCTTCATGTATCTTGTGCTTGAAGACTGTAGATTTTATTTCATCCATGGGTTTATAGCTTTCATCAAATTTAAAATATTTCAACCATTACTTTTTATGTATTTTTCTGTGCCCTATACACTTGAAGTTGTCTAGCAATTCATTAATGCTTTGTTCATTGAATTTTTTTCTATATTTCATTAAGAGAGTTTCTATTGCTATATCTTTTTTTTTTTTTTTTTTTTTGGTGGTACTGGGAGTGGAACCCAGGGGCTTTTCTACCTCCGGGCTATACTCCCAGACCTATTATATACTTTATTTGGAAACAGGGTCTCACCAAGTTGCTGAGAGCCTCACTAAGTAGCTGAGGCTGGCTTCGAACCTATTCGATCCTCCTGTCTCAGCCTCCCAAGCGCTGGGATTACAAGGGTGCGCCACCACCCCCGGCTTTCTATTGCTATATCTTTGAGTTCACTGATCTTTTATTCTGAAATATCTAGTTCACTATTAATCTTATCTAGTGGGTATTTAAAATCAGACATTATAATTTCATCTCAATAAGTTCATTGCCTATCTTTTTACAGCACTCATACTTCTACTTGTTTGAACATAAAATTTCTTATAATAACTGCTTTAATTTTTCTCTAATTCTAATATCTGTGTCAGTTCTGAGTCAGTTGTGATTGACTGATTTCCCTCTGAGTTATGAGGTATTTCCCTGCTCCTCTGCATGCCTGATAGTTTTTGATTGGATGTCAACTTTGTGATTTATTTGGTGCTGGAGATTTTTTGTATTCACATAAATATTCTTGATCTTTGTTCTAGGACAAAGCTAAGTTACTTCATGATAGTTTGATCCTCTTGGGTCTCACTTGTATGATTTCTTAGGTGGAACTATAACTACGGTTCATCTAGGGTTGGTTATTCCCCATGACTGACCAAGAATCTTCTGATTGCCCAGTACTTGCAGATTATGAAGTTTCTTAGTCTGGCTCCTTCCCCTGGACTTTCAGCTTTATGTTCTGAATCTCAGGAGTCTCTTGGACTGTGTCTGTCTTCTTTTTCCTCTGAGCCAGAGTCTGACAAGTCTTAAAGGCACTTGGAAGAGCAAGCATAAAAATCACTTTATTTGTGTCTAATCTCTGATATCCACCATAAGAGACAGTTGTTTTGTTGTGCTAGTTTTCATTCATTGTTTTGTGTGGGAAGGTGTATTGCCTAATCAGTCTTACCCTTTGCTTGAAGGACTTAACAAGTTGTAATTTACATACTATAGCATTAACTCATTTAAATGTATAGTTTAGTAATTTTCAATGAATGTTCAGAGTTGTGCAGCTACAATCCAGTTTAATTTTTATCTATTATTATTTTTTGGTACGGGGATGGCATTCTATCTATCAGGTACACCTCCATCCCTTTTTATTTTTTTGAAACAAGATCTCTCTAGATTTCTGAAAGTCTTGCTAAATTGATAAAGCTGGTCTTGCACCTGCCGTTCTCTTGCCTCAGTCTCCCAAGTACTGAGATTACAGGCATGCCCTACTTACCATCCAGTTTAAGAGCATTTCCATCAATCCTAAAAGAACATGTGTCCATTTGTAGTCAATCTTGGCTCTCACCTCGAGCCCAGACAGCTACTAATTCACATTCTGCCTCATAGAATTGCCTTTTTAAATTTTCAACGAGGCAGTACTGCTGTTGTTTTGGAGGGATTATTCATGTGATAGCATTCACAAGTAATTTGTTCTTTTATATGACAAGAGTAGTATCCTTTCCTATCGATATGCCACCTTTTGTTTATCTAGCAAACCAGTTGCTGTGCATTTGTTGTTTTTATGTTGGATCTATTATGAAAAATGTTTCTATGGATATATATGTACAAGTCTTTATGAGGCTGTTTTTATTTCTCTTGCATAAATATCTATAAATAGAATTGTTGTGTAATATAATAAGTTTAAATTTTAAAGAAACTGGCAAACTGATTACAAAGCAACTGCACTATAAGCCCCACTAGTAATATATGAAGTTTCTCTGCATTGTCATCAACAGTTGTTATTGGTCTTTTTGATTCTACTTTTACTAGGGGGCATCAGTGGTATCCCACTGTGATTTTAATTTGCATTTTTCTAGTGACTACTGCTGTTGAACATTACTTATTTTATTTGTTTTTCTTTGTCTCTTCTTTAATAAAATAGTCATATAAATGTTTTGTCCATTTAAATCGAGTTAGTTGTCTTCTTATTTATTTACAAGAGTTCTCAATCTATTATGGATACAAATCTTTTGTCAGTAATATGAATTGCAAGTATTTTCTTGCTATGTCTTATCTTTTCACTTTGTTAACAGTGCCTTTGACATAAAATTTTAAAATTTCAATGAAGTTTAATCCATTTTTGTGTGTGTGAGTGTGAGTGTGAGTGTGAGTGTGTGTGTGTGTGTGTGTGTGTGTGTGTGTGTGTGTTTACTGGGGATTGAACCCCAGGGACATTTTTCCTCTGAGCTATAAGCACAGCTGTTTTTATTTAATTTCCTGTTGTGAAATAGGGTCTCATTAGGTTCTGAAAGTCTCACTACATACTGAGACTGTCCTTGAACCTGTGATCCTCCTGTCTCAGCCTCCCAAACACTGAGATTACAGGTGTATACCACCATACCTGGCTCATGTTTGCATTTTATGGATCATGTTCTGTTATAGCTAAGGGTATTACTGCTTTAAGAAATTCTTTTTCTGTTCAACTAACCAAAGTGGATTTATCATGTGCAACTAAGAAAACTGACAGATACAATAATTGAGGAAGTAAAAAAGAATTATACTTCCATTTGAGAGATTTGAATTCAAAATGTGATATACTCTGATATTATTACAGTTTATTCTGGACTATGTTCCTTGCCTTCTCTTCTGTCAACCAGGGGGTGCTATTGGCTCAGCAGCCAAGGAACTTCCTTATCTGGATGGTAGAAGTTGATTCACTTAAAAAAATCTCCAGAAATCATCATGGACATTTGCTGTTGGGTTTTGAGTTCATGGGCCCATATCATATCATTATGTTGCATGAGGCCTCAGATAGAAAAAGAGTGCCTCAGAGTCCACACTGATGAGAAACCCATGCTCATGGTTTGTCAAGCTCTTCTGAGAAGATTGTTATCAACTTAAAATTGCCATGGAATCTGAGCAAACTGGTGAATAAGCAAAGAACTGGATTAGAAAATGGGAGATCCAGGTTAAAGTCCTGGCCCTAAGACTAACTAGCTGGGAGGTGTTGGGAAATTCTCTTTTCTTATCTGAGCTTCTGATTTGTCATGTGTAAAAGAAGCATGAACTAGATATTGTAAAGTTTTTTTTTTTTTGTGTGTGTGTGTGTGTGTAACTGGGAATGGAACTCAGGGGCTTTCTACCTCTGGGCTACACTCCCAGACCTATTTTTTATATTTTATTCCAAAACAGGGTCTCAATAAGTTGAAGAGAGCCTCACTAAGTAGCTGAGGCTGGCTTCTAGTGGTATCCCACCTGCAAGATCTTTCTGTCTCAGCCTTCCAAGTACTGGGATTTTAAGTGTGTGCCACTATGCCTGGCTATTGTAAAATTTTTTGCACACTTCTAGATCTAAATGTCAATATAGACAACCATTTAGAGAGACACCTTCTATTCTACTTCAACGAAGCAATATTTTAGGACAGAGTGAACTGGGTTGCACCCACTTTAGAAGTTAGAGGAGTAGGACTTTCCCCAGAAGGTAAGCTGATTGTTCTGTCTACGTGTGGTGGAGAGAATGCTCATGTAGGCAAGTATAAAGTACTTGGCTTTATTTCCTACAGTGGGTGTACTTGAAGATAGGGCAGAGATGGGCTGGACAAATTGTTGTTCTTCTAACCAGCAATGTTGACCCTTTGCACTTTGCCAGAGCCAATGACCCCACTGTGCAAATCAAATGTGTGCATAGTGGAGGGTACCTCAGATCAAGGGCCAGCTGTACGCACGACGATGAAGTAAATGAAGTTCCCATCCTGTGACAGCCATTGCTCTTTGCATGGCCTCTGAAGTTTTGGTGCACATTAATGAGACAGCATATACAAAAGTGCCTCCTACCACAGCTTTCAGAATGCAGGCACTCCATGAACATTACTGCCCTTCTCCCACCTTCCCATGGCTCAACCCTGCATGTATTGTGCCATTTATATTTCATAAGCCTCTGGAATCTTCCTATGGTTCTCTGTGCATTCGGGTTCTAACTTAGAGTCAGGCCTGGGTATTGATTCTTTTCTAAACTTTTGACTTTGTTCAGATTTACTGACTGTATACATTTTTTCTTGGACCTACTATATATCTAGATGGTCTAACCAAAAGGCAATTTATTTATAGATGAGGTATTACATTAACTAATATTTGTCAAATACATATTATATGCTAGGTAATACTTTGTGATGAATACGGTAAGGAACAACACAAATTTTCTTTTTGTTACCATGGAGCTTATGTTTTGAGTATTATAATGAAAGGCAGGGACATGAAATGATATTTTTCTCTCCCCAAGTCTATTGATCTGTTCCCTCATTTTCCTGGATTCTGTACCCTGATATTTCTATGGAAAACTTGTCATTATTATTTGACTGGCATCTTGGTGGATCCATCCCTTAAATTACTCATATCTTTCCATTAGCCAGTTGTGGACATGGGACCATGCTCAACCAATCAGATGCTCTGTCAGATTGAGTAACAAAAAGACTCCAGTTGTGGAATTGGGACCATGCTTAACCAATCAGATGCTCTATCAGGTTGAGTAACAAAAAGACTAAAGACAATTGGATTGAATTCAGTTCAAAGAGGTCCTTTGACTCCTGTTACTAAACCTCAGCACTTCGCTAGTTCTTGTTGGTTCCAAGGCCTTTTTCTTTCTTTTTTATACTTTTATTGGTGCATTATAATTTCACATCATAATATAGTTCAGAGTGATAGTGACATACATGCGCACAGCAATTGATGAGCTTTCCCCTGGCTCCCTCCCCGTTCCCTCTCCTTCCTCATATATGATATTGAGCTTGGCATTGGTATTCTCACATATGCACGAAATGTCAGTGGAAGTGTTTACTTCCTTGATCCTGCCACTCCCCACTTTCCCCAGACCACTCCACTGGGGTTTCTCCTCCATTTTCTAAGGTCCCTCTTGTATCTCAGTTACACTCTAGCTTCCACATATGAGAGAAAACATATGACCCTTCGCTTTCTGTAACTGGCTAATATCACTTAACATAATGTTCTGCAGGTCCATTCATTTTGCTGCAAATGATGTAATTTTGTTCTTCTTTGTTACTGAATAGAATTCCAAAGTGCATATCCCATGATTCTGTAATCTATTCATCTGCTGATGGATACATTAGTTGGGTCCATGTTTTGGCTGTTATGAATTCTGCTGCTACAGACATAGATGATATGCATGTATCACTATAATATTATGATTTCAGTTACCCATGGGCCTTTTACTTTGGCCTCTGCTTCTGTGCAAAACCTCTTTACTATTTCTCATTGAAGTTATTGAGTGTAATTTGTTTTGCTTGAAACCCAGTAATCCTAACATACCAAATTTGGTAAAGCGAGAAGTATCACATTACTTTAACTTATTTGCTCAAATTCAGCTTTCAGCTCATATTCTCTGGGATGGTAGAACATTAAATTATATTTATGTTGGAGGTCCTCCTTCCCTGTAGAGATAAGAACTAAGAAATTTTGTCCTCATTAGTCAATTTTCTACAGAGGTCATTGCTAAAGTACCTGTTATTGCAGCTTTTATACTATAACAGAGACAAGGAAGCCTTTAATATTACTCGCCCCCCTTGTTTCAGCTTCTACAGGTGCACCACACAAAACATAGTACATGTAAGTCTATATAATTTCTCGGAAACTTTGTACTTTCTAGCTAATCACTCTGGTGCAAAACCTCCCTCAGACAGTTAACTTATCTGAAAGCTTCTGCTATCTTCTATGAACAGAGGGCAAACTCTCACGCTCATTTTGTCTTGTTAATTCACCTGCCTTTAAGTTACTCTAGATTTGTGTATTGAACTGTAGGGAATAATTATTTTATGTATCCGTTTAGCATGCATTTATTAACTTTTTGCTATTTTCCAGATCCTGTATCAGATCTTGAAATGACAAAGAACTTATTATATAGTTTCTGCTTGACAGTGACTCATAGTTGAGCTGGGGAAGATTTAATAAGTTGGTGGCTAAATAATCAAGTAATCATGGCAGTGATAAGTGCCACAATGGAGATATAAATATAGGCAGAATGGGAGTACAGAAAAAAAACCCATCTGTTTGAAATTGTTATGTTAGAGAGGGAGAGGAGAGATGGGTTGAGTTTACTTAATCTGCAGGTGAGTAGGAGCAAAGTGCAATATTTCGATCTCACTGGTATGAGTTGAGTGGAGCCTGTGGAGGTTTCTCAGAAGATTAGGAATGGAACTGCTGTACCCCTCTACACAACTCCTCCATGTCTTTATAAAAGAGTTAAATTCAGAATACTATACTGATAGCCACACATTAATGTTTATAGCAGCACAAGTCACAATAGCCAATTATAGAACTTACCTAGGTGTCTGTCAATAGCTAAATGGATACAGAAAATGTGGTCTCTACACACAGTGGAATTTTACTCAGCCACAAAGAACAAAATTATGTGATTTCCAGGAAAGTGGACAAAACTAGAGAGTCCATGATGCTAAGTGAGATCAGCCAGTCGTATAAGAAGCTAGAAGAAGATGGAAAACAAAGAGACTTCTGCTAAACGAGGAGAGAGACCAGCAGAAGAGAACAAGGGAGGTGGGGTGTGGGGAAAGGAAAAAGGAGCATTGATGAGGGAAACAGTTCAAATAAAGCTGTGTCAATCTACGAAGGTATCACTGCCAATATGGGCAGAGGGATAGGGAGGGGTGGGATGCAGAAATATACCAAGTGCCGTGCGCATGTACTTTGGACCACATCACATCTCATGATGTGCAATTACAATGCACAAATGAAAATATATATATATAAGAAAAGAGTCTGCCAAAGCACTCATGGGAGATGGGCATGGGTGGATGGGCAGAGGAAAAAGCATAAAGAGGAAAGGAAGAATTGCATAATGAGACTGCCCTGTTGAAAACTGAGGCTCTGCTACTTTGGTGCTGTGAACTCAAGGAAGAGACTTAACTATTACCTTATCTGTCAAGGGCAGAAGGTGACAGTATCTTCATTTGAACATTTTTGAAAGGACTGCATGGATTTATGAATTAAAAAAGTATCTAGCACAGTGCCTGCCACATGGCAGCAATTAAGAATTTTTTCCCTCCTCCTTTGCTTCTCAGCCACCCACACCCTGAAATCTATCATAGAGGCCATAAAGCTGAAGGTTCCTGATAAAAAGTGCTCAGTGGGTACGTTTGGGAAGTGGTGGGAAACTGAAAAGAGGAGGAAGCTGAATGAAAGAGAACCTTTGAAGCTGAGTAGCAGGCATTGCACTTGAATTTAAACATTTCTTAATTGCAAGCATAGCATTAAATGAAAACAGATACTATGATATAAAGTATTATAATCTCACCACCTTATCAATAAACAATGTCATTTATCCATGTTATTTTTATTTAGTAAAGACCAACATTTCTACTATTTTCAGTTTTTATAGATTTTCAAATATAGCTTAGGTGGGATATGTACATAGGAATTTTTACTCAAAATTAAGCCATGATATTTTTCAGTTGTCTGACAGCCTTTTTTCTCCTCTGTCTTTTCCTGCCTTCTTTTTTTCTCCATAGGAAACCATTGTTAATAGCTTGATATGTTATTTCCCTACAGATATTTCTTTATGCTCATAAAATACTATACAAGAAATCCATCTAAGTTGCTGTTCATTTTCTTAATAAAGGATTTAGCTGCATTTGTTTGCAACTTTTCCTTTCTTCCTTTCCTCTCTTTTCTTTTCTTTCCTTCTCTGTTCTTTTCTTTCTTTCTGAAACTTGCTTTTTTACATAATAATATGTGAGAAACACCCAAAGAAATCCAGGCCTGTCATGCGGTGGAATGTATACACATACTGAAGCACAATCATGAGAGCTTTAGATCTCTATGTGGGGCCTTAGAGTTCACCTAGGCTAGTGATTCCCAAAGATCTCTCCAGCTTAATTATCTTAGTTAGGTAGATATTCTGAAGATAGGAGAAGTGTTGAAAATTCTATTAAATATTATTCTGACATTGGTAGGAAAATGAGTTGAAGGTAGTAATCAACTTGGAATTAGCTTTCAGATGTAACTTTAATGTAATTTCTCCAGGAAGCATTCCCCGATACTCCTGACTAGGATAAGTTCTCTCTCATATGCACTGATAGGATGTTTTATTGATTTCTTGTTTTATTCATTAACATAACAATTATTCATCATTTATAAATGAATTGTCTCCTATGTTTGTATCCACTATACTTGATAACAACATATGCTTGACAGATAAAAATGGTCAAAATGAATGAATAAAGGGGACTTTTTGTGGGGGAGGGCAGCCATATAGCTGTTGTGAGTAGGAGTGGGGTGAGAGCCAGGGATGTGGAGGTTGCATCTCGGGCTGGAGACTGGCATTTTCCTTGTGAACTTATGGCATAATGGATGTAATCCTTGACATTTTAGGACCATAAATAATCATTTATTAGTGCTCCCAGAAATGATAGACTTTTGATAAAAGGCTCACAGTCACCAAATGCATAGTGATATTATTAATTTAAATAAGAAATTGTCCCTTTCAGTGCTTACATCCTCAACACAGGTCACCCTGGTGCCTGTGTTGTGGTATGGAATATTTAGTCATAGTAAAGTGTTTGGTGGGAATATAGTCAGAAGAAACAGCGAGGGGGTGGTGGTGATGATCTTGAAGCACATTTTACCCAGGTTGTCATGAGATGTTTTACCCCAGGACAGTAAAAGAATAACTCTCATAGGGACCAAATGGCCATCCCATCAATGTATACAGTATAGTTTTATTCCCCCTTAAAACATGTTTCAATACTAGCTCCTGCTTATTATATACAATCTCTTTGCTTGTGTCAACAATAACAATTAAGCTTTAGCAAAATATTATAGATCTGAGAGATTTTTGGTGTCCTTTTATTATGTGTTGATTTAATTCATTTAACTCCCAATCTCATTTCCCTTTTTATTCATTAAAGTTCTTCTGACTATAAGCAATAGAAATCAATAAATAAGTTGAATAAAAAGGTAATGTGTTAGAAGCCCAGCAAGGTAGCCCAAGCAGGAAGGATGAGCCACACAGTGGCGCCTCTGGAAAGGCGGGAGCAGCGCCCTCTGGGGCCTCAGCCATGGACCAGGACCAGGAAAGTCATTCCCATGGTGTCTACCACATTGCTGTTCTTGTAGTTCTAAGTTCATGGATGTGGGTGAGGCAGATCTCTGTCATCCTGTTCACTGCTGACTACAAAGGGAATCTGAAATAAGATGCATTCAGTAAGAGGAATTGAGAGGATTTTTAAAATACTTTTATTGGTGCACTGTAATTATACATCATAGTGAGGGTCAAAGTGATACAAACATACAAATAGCACTTGGTGTCTCCTTCTTGATCCTGCCTTCCTCCCTCCTTTACATGTTAGTGAGATTGGTAGTGATATCTCCATATATGGACATAGCATTATTTGAACTGTTTTCTTCTTCAACCTTCCTTTTTCTCTCCCTATTTCTCTCCCCATCCTCCTTCCACTATTCTACTGGTCTCTCTCCTCATTTATCTGATGTCTCTTGTTTCCTATTTTTTCTCTAGCTTCCACATCAAGGAAACATCTGGCCTTTGATTTTTCAAGACTGGCTGATAATAACATAATATTTTCTAGTTCCACCCATTTTCTTGAAAATGGTATAATTTTGTTTTTCTATAACATTCCACTGTGTGTATATACCATGTTTTCTATGTCCTTTCACCTATTAATGAGCCCCTAGGTTGGTTCCATAATTTTGCTATTGTGACTTGTGTTGCTTATATGTAAGCATGGCTATGCATGTATCACAAGACTATTCTAACTTTAATTTTTTTTGGAAAGATATCTAGGAGTGGTATAGCTGGTTCATATTGTGGTTTCATTTCTGGTCTTTTAAGGAAGAGAGGAAAACATTTTTATGAGGTAAATTCCTCAGGAAAATTTTATAGGACATGGTGGAAAATTCAATATGGGATAAAAAAACCCAAAAGGATAAATAAAGAAAATATTAACATTTATATCATTGGATAATTGGAAAAATAGTGGTGCCCAAGTAAATTTGTACTGAGGAGTGCTTGCCTGCCTGCCTGCCTGCCTGCCTTCCTTCCTTCCTTCCTTCCTTCCTTCCTTCCTTCCTTCCTTCCTTCCTCTTTCCTTCTTTTTTTCTTTCTTTTCTTTTTTCTTTTTCTACTTTTGTTCTGCAGAATGAACTCAGAGCCTCATGCTTGCTAGACGAATATTCTATCACATAGTCATTTTTCATCCCAGTAGAGGATTCTTACATATTTGGCTTTATGCATATTTGAATTTTTCATGATAGCAATATGTACAAATTAATAATTTTAAATGGAATTAAGTATTAAGATATATATTCAATGTTAGGACAGCTGTCAAAATGGAATAACTCCCCTTTGAGTTAATTTTGTCCACTACTGATTTTCTCACTTATTTGAACCTAACAGTGGTGTCTTGAAAACCTTTTAATCTCCTAAGTTTTAGTACTTAGTAGGTGCAAAAAAGGTAAAAAGCCATTGTGACATTAAATTGTATTGAAACCTAGGAAAAAATGCCAAGAGGAATTTCTTTCTTCTGGAACTAGTTCAAACTTGATTTTGAAAGTTCTGCCTAAATAAACTTATATTAGAGACAACTTTTTCTGAGTCCATCTGTGCCATTTATTTCTTCCAGTTAGGTTGACTTTGGGGAGGTTTTTTTCTCTCATTTGTTTCTCTTGATTGTTGGACTTATTTTATTAAAGCCCTGAAATTAGCATCGTCAGAGGAAGTAATCAGGGGTATGTTTTTGTCTGAGTTTTCCTTTAATTCTGACAAAAAGAAAAAAAATTAGAAACAACATTCCAGAACATGTTTGCTTATTCTTCACTGCTTAATCAATACCTCTACAGGCAGCAAGAGACAAGATGTCTTCCATTACACTGGAAGTAGAAATTAGGTTGGACATTCTGATAATAAGCAACAGTACTGTGAAGATGAATGGGAAGGATAAAATATAGATTCTATTTGGTTTCTTCTTAACTGCATTTATTCTATCCTTATTTTATTGCCCGTTCATTGCTACATGTCAGCTCAATTCTATTCTGTTTCAACTTGAGATATACGTATACACAATATAATGCTAGACATTTTCAGTCAAAAGCAGTTTTAGATTTTGTCACCAGCTAAGTCTTCTTTTAAGCATTTTGAATTTTCTGTAGTAAATATTAGTGAATTTTTTCTATAACATTCCACTGTGTGTATATACCATGTTTTCTATGTCCTTTCATCTATTAATGAGCCCCTAGGTTGGTTCCATAATTTTGCTATTGTGACTTGTGTTGCTTATATGTAAGCTCCTAATTATTTTCAACTTATAGACTGAATATTTTATCAAAATTATAGTACTATAATATCTTGGTAAATCTTAACACATTATAATTATTTCTATTGTCAGGAGGGTTTATTCTTGAGACACTTTAGTGACCTGCATAATGACATGAAGTGACTTAGCTAAAAGTTGGGGAAAATGACCAAATCCTTGTACAAAATGGGTTGTTATGGTACTAAGTATAATATCATTTTTGATGAGTAGAGTTAATAGATTCTTCTTCAAATTGATGAGGCACCTATGATATGGAATTATATTTGTGGAAAATGCTTTCTTTTCTAAAATTTCACTGATCCTTAATAAGACAATTTATAGTTTCTTCTATTCTTGACAATAGAAGTGTTTACTGTTTTCCCTCATATATATGTTCTTTATGTTGCAATAATAGCAAAACTATTGGCCATTGTTAGAACTCTGCTGATCACTACATATGGGATAGATACTCTTATGTTGATTTTCTAAAAGAAGGAACAAACTGACATGAAATTAATTTAAGCAAAATGATTTAAATACATTAGCATTTAAATTCATATAATGCATTAACATTTAAAGTCAGGTGAGTTTTTTTTTTTTTTTTGGGTGGTACTGGGGTTCCTGGAAACCCTTCTACCTCTGGGTTACACTCTCAGACCTATTTTTATACTTTTTTATTTGGAGACAAGGTCTCTTAAGCCAGTGCGGCTGGCTTCGAACCTGCGTGATCCTCCTGTCTTCGCCTCCCAAACGCGGGGATTACAAGCGTGTGCCACCATGCCTGGCTTAAATTCAGGTGTTTTAACTCCAGAACCTACTATTTTGGTCATAACTTCATTTCTGAAATAGTCGTGTTTGGTTCATACATTAAAGACATAAGGGTAAATATCAAAATTTATGAAGCAATATTAGTATTTTTGCTTTGAGCCACCATCAGGGTTTTCAAATAGAGCAGAGCTAAGTTATAGCATCTGTATTTTATCGAGTGTTTTTTAGTAGTATAAGTCCATCCATAAAACAGTGCTACAAGGTAATTTTTATTTTCACTACTCAGATGAGGAAGCTGAGGCTGAGGACAATTATATAGTTCAGCCTAAGGTACCAGTGGTGAGTAGTAGTGGTAAAGTCAGCTGTTAAAGTACCAGTGGTGAGTAGTAGTGGTAAAGTCAGCTGTTAAACCAAGTTTCAGAAACTTCTTGCAGTCCCACAAAAGTTAAAGCAAAAATGATTCAATGATATCTGTCAAATTACAGTAAGGAAGACTTTATTCAAGATCATCGTAGTAGCTATAGGAGCTGTAGGGACCACCGCAACAAAGCCTTGTGGTGGAGGAGAGACTGGTATCCTCCAAATGCAGCATGGGTAGGTGGAAATCTATAGCTACGGAGAAGCGTTGGAGTCAGGTTCCAGAAAGTTAATAAGAGAAAACCTTTGGGATAAGGGGGAATTCTGGCTACGATGACTGAACAGGATTCTTACTGAAGACAGACCAGACTGATCAGCCATCTCTGGGGTAATGGTGGAAGATCAGATCTCAAGGGTAACTTTTGAAGAATTAGCAGCATTCTTCACTAAAACACGATTTGAAAAGGGAGTGCACATATAGGCCCAGCGGAAGACTTAGAAGCCTGACTAAAGTTGGTTAAGCAAAGAATCTTTGTTGCAAGGTACTACCTCTACTTGTTTATACTCCAACCTCCATTCATTACTCTAGTTTTATTGAAACTGTGGTTGCAAATCACCTACTTCAGAATTAACTGGGGAGTTTGTTAAAAAAAAATGCAGATTCCCCAGGCCTAATTGTAGCAGTGTAGATTCACTAGAGTTAATGTATGAATTGAGAATCTGCATTTTAATAATCATTCCTTGTACAGTAAATTTGCACAGTAACTGCTTTTGTTAATATCAGGAATGTGCTCATGGCAGAAATAATGCCTTTTCAGAAGTCTTTATCCTACCTTGTGTATGTGTTTTAAAACACAACTGGTAATATTGCCCTACAAAGTCTTAACATGTCTCCAGTTGAATAAAACTACAATGCCTGAAAACTCTCTGAGACATGACTTAAATTCACTGGCTTTTGATACAGGAAAAGTAATGACAGAGGAGTAATTTGTCTGCAAGTTGAAAGATCCTGGCCCTGGGGCCAAGAACTCTGGGGAATCAAATTTAGCCATAGAAGGAAAAGACAGGAAAGAAAAAACAAAAATAAAAACGTATGGACTCTGTCTAACAGATAATTCTGTGTGTTCAGTTTGTAATTCTGAACAGTATTTTTTTCTTTTTTTTTTTCTTTTCTAGCCGTTAACTCCTGTGGTTTCTATTTAGCATTGTGTAATGGTCTCTCAATTGTCAAGTGCTTTACTAGTTATTTTTGAATTTTTGTTTCTTTGCTACTTATCATTCCATGCCTGCTGAAAAAGTGAACAATAAAAGTAATCAATTGGGAACATTTTAATGAGGCAATCCAACCCAGCGCTTTGCATTCAAGTATTTATTCAAATGTGAAGAGGTTGTAACTACAAGCTCTGTTTCACTTAGCCTAACCAATGAGAAAAGACAAAAAAGATTAGAGAATTTCTGCTAACTTTGAGCCACAGGGGTGGGGAAAAAAGATGGCTTATGGGAAGGAGTTTATAGTGGACTACTCCTTGAACAGACTGCTTAAATTGTTTATAATTCAGCATAAAAAAGGATTTGAGAACAAAATTATAATTTGGCCTGGATATGGGGTGAGATTTTAGCTGTGTTGTAGGGTGTCTTGAATATTAAATTTTAAGCATGAATAGATAGCCATACTCTTATTTTTCTGTTCCTTTTTGTGGTACACGGCTTAGTAGACTGCATTGCTTTGTGAGATGGACACTTCCAATACCATTTTTTCTATTATTTGTAGGAAAAATGTACATGTTTACATTAGGCTCTCAGCTCAAGGGCCCCAAGTCAGTGACAGTAAGGTTTCATTATTGCTTTACACAATACTTTTTTCCAAGGATGCAGAGTTCTGTTAACTCAGAAAATCCCACAGTTCTTTGGTATTTACATCTCTGATTAACTCTACATTTCTGCATCCTGGTTTTCATTTAGGGCCCCTGGGGTGAAAGTTTAAGCATTTCATTAATCTTGACTAGGTCAAAAAGAACTCTGCTGCATTTTAGAGAGTGTTTAAATAATTTTGGAGGGTTATAAGACAGCGCCAGACTTTCAAATGAGGCAACAAGGTCTGTATCTTTGCCAAATTTCAAGAGAAAAGGTTAATTAGTCTTTGACCTTGGAGTCATTTAGAAGGGAAATATGTTACTTGGAAAGTCTTCAATTAAAAATTATTCTGATGTTTGGAGAGAGAACTTGATAAAAGGCCAAACAAAAGGCTTTATACTTAGCAGTCTTAAGTTCTGAATGATTCTCTTGTTTTGGAATAATCAAGCATGATTCTTCTTTGGATGAGGGTGGTGACTAGAAAGGAAATCATGTGCAGAAGAAGCCAGAGTTAGCAGCTCTGCCTGTCTTTGTAAACTGAAGCTTGCCAGGTCAAGAAGGATAACTAAATACCTTAGATTTTCATGCAGTGGTGTACCCTTTGATGCTTATCATTGCAATCTGTTCCACTGAATTAAATTGTTGGGGTTTCATTTTAAAGTATTTATTTTAATCTTTGGTTTTAGGAGATAACTCTAAATAAGCAGTTGTGTTTTGCAGTAAATTTAATGTTAATACAAGGTTTCCTATTCATGGTGCCTTATGTCTGGTCAGCAATTTTAGCACATTGATTGAGTGCTGATCCACAGTTCAAATGGAAGAATATATAGATATATATGACACAGCACACAGTTTTAAAGATCCCATTCTCTGTGGTTGACCAGGCTTTCTAGGTTAAGCAGGTCTTCATGAAGGAGATGCTGCAGAAGTTAATTCTCTCTTATTATGGAGCTAGCAGAGGCTATACTGCAAGGATAAGTGGCTGATTAGGTTGGGAAAGTCAGGAAAAAGTGATGGTAAGAGAAGAAAGTCACTTTTCTGTTCCAAGATCTTGGAAGCTTTATGATTATGAAGGACAGGGAGCAGTCCTGGAGAGGCTGACCACCATCTTCCTCACGTTCTCTCTTATGGATGCAAAGAAAAACCTTAAACTATGGAAGGGGTTTCCATTTTTCCGAATGTTTAAATTTAGTTAGGAGGTTTGGAAAATGGAGAGCTCGTGAATAGTGTTTTGAAAATGCAAAAACAACAGCCAATTGTAGGTAATACTTATGTAGCACTTACTGTATATGAGATACTGTTGAAATTGCTCTATCTAAACATTACCTGTGTAATCTTTACTACAGCAGTGTACATGGGTAATGGCATTATTCCAATTATAAGAAAGTGAGGCACAGAGAAGGCAATTAGGCAATATCTCCCAAATTCATGCTTTTAATAAATATAAAAGCCAGGAGATGGGCAAAGTAGTTGAGCTCCTGAGTCTATTTCTTAGCTGTGGTCTTTACAATCAAGTTTCCCAAGTCTGGGTGGGTTAGTTGAAGCTGTGCATATCTAGATTCATAGGGCTAGAAGTGGTGGTAACACGATTCATGTCTGCTTCTCCAAAACAATAAAAATCAGTTATTTTTGAAAAGCAATCAATTTGATTATTTCCTAGCTTGCATCTTAGGGGTATCTTGATTGGTCTCTACATCTATTTCTTTTTCTTTTTCTTTTTTTTTTCTTTTTTTTTTCTTTTTTTGGTACTGGGGATTGAACTCAGAGGCATTCTTTCTTTGAGCTACACCCTAGAGCTATAATTATTATTAGTAGTAATATTAGTGTTATTATTACTGTTTATTTTGAAGTGAGGTCTTGCTAAGTTGCAGAGGCTGTCCTTGAACCTTCAATACTCTTGTCTCAATCTCCTAGGTACTGAGATTACAGATATGCACCACCATGTCCAGCTTCTACATTTATTTCTAAAAGGAACCTGTAGGGTCATGCAACACTCAGTGCTTTGAAAGGGAGATTGATCAAATGATCATTAATAAACACTGTGGGAGCAGGTTAATTTCAGAGTACTAAATAATAATCCTTTGTTCCTCTTTTCGTTCAAAGAAAAACTGTTGGGGAACAGAGTAACCAACCTCTAGAACGCACTCTGCCTGGTTTAATGAGACAGTGAGCTCTGCAATTAAGCCAGTGTCCTTAACTGTCTTTTTCTGCCTGCTCCCTGATTAGTCAAAGTGTAATTTGAGTGACAGAGCCATGTTGGATGCTCCTGCCACATGTTCTGATGAGTTAGCACTCTGTGGCTGCTGTCACACAGCTTCTTAGAAGAAGCGTCAGGATATCCTGTGGGGAAATAAGCAGTGGTTCGGTGGCAGAGAGATTGCTTGTGGAGGGGCTGCCCACCGATGCACATGCTGGCTAGGCACGCAGCCAGAGCTACGGTGATTGATGGCTACCCTCTCCCTTCAGGTGTATTTTCACTTGTGCTGGGAGAGGGATGAAGGGCACCTTTGAAAGAGGAGGGACCATAATAATTACTTCATCTTTCTTCTGTTGAACACAAATTCATCCTTGCAGGATAAATGAATGTCCACTCTTATAGCAGCTACCCCAAACCATTACACTATATTGCTGTGGGCCAGATTTGTACGTTTCTAGGATGGGTCCACTGTTGTTATCATTGACTTTAGCACATAGCCTCAGATGTATGAATTTGTTAAGGAAGGTGTCTTAGAAGGAATTAGGGAGTAAGGTTCCAAGAAGTCTTGGTTGATTTGTTTAGCATGGAAATATATAATTGATAACACATCTTAGTGGGTTTACATTTTACAATCAGAACTCGGGTGTAAAAGAGAAGCCTTGTCTTTTTATATTACTAAACTTATCTCAAGTCAAACCCCCATTTTTTCTGTTAGCTGCAACCAGTTATTTTTGCTACTTCAACCTAATTTTGTTACTTCCAGTTTATTCCGTCACATTCTAAGGTCTCTTCCTGGCCCCTTCCTAGATTATTTCTTGAGGTGATTTAAGGGCCTGGGTGGCTTGTAGGCCATCCTGGCTTTGGGGAGGAGTGTGCTGTTTTCTAGGTCTTCCCTGGTCCTCCTCACTGGCTTCATTGAGCCATAGCAGTACTCACGGAGGCCGTGGCCTCATTGGCAATATAAGCACACACGGTGTATGTGGGCCTGGCTAGGTCTTTGGGCTAGACATCTAGGAGCACCTCATGCTCTAACTCTGGCTGTCTCCAGATAACAGGCCCTCTGAGAACTTGATTGGTTTTTCTTTAGTGGATACTCAAACAACTCATGATTGCTTTATATACAGGTAGAGAACTCTGGAACTGCAGGGGTTTTCCTCTGGCTCATCAGTTTAGAACCTTCTCCACCTATTGTGGTGGTCCTTGAACCATGTTGCTTGAGTGCTGTGCTCATAAGGGGTTTTCCTAAGGGGCTGTGGTGTTTCCTGGATATGCTTTGAGAAGTAACACTAGTACCACGTGCTCTAGGTGTTTTGACTGATCTTCACATCTGGGGGTCTCAGGTGGGGGTGTGTTAGAGAGCAGTCTGGGTCTGTCTTCCCTAGCATCCTACGATATGCCCACCCCTCTCAGATGACTCGCTTCCTCCTGCTCTGTTGAGAGAACCTCCTGTTTCATCCTTGCTGTAAGTCTTATGCTATAAATGCCATGTGGAGTCATTTAAGCTCTCACTCATTGAAATCTACAAATTCCACTCTCTTTTTCTTCTTCTTTTTATAATATCTGAAAGCCTGGCTTTCCAGATTTTTTGTCTCAGTTATTAGCTTTAAAAAAGCCAAGCTTAAATATCAAGGCTAAGGAATGACAACGTGGCTCTCTGCTCTGTTTGCTCTCTCCAGGAAATGAAGCACACTATTTGATTCAGTGGGTAGGGTAGGAAACACAGGGGCTCCTGGGGAAGAAAACATATAGTTTAATCTATCTAAAACATGATTACAACTATAAGAGTTTTCTTTGTACTGATGTACTTAGACAAACAGTTACATCATTCTCAAAGAATGGAGAACCACTCTTTGATGACATCGACTCTTCCTCATTACTGGTTGGAGTTATGTAACTTAACTCCTATTCCCCCCAAGTTGCCCATCAATAGGTCACCCAGAGTGGATACTTGGAAGGAAATGCTCTTCTGACCTTCATTTTTCAAATGAGGAAATTGATTTGCAGAAATTATATCCAGGTTTACTTAGCTAGTA
Source organism: Muscardinus avellanarius (assembly GCF_963383645.1). NCBI lineage: Eukaryota > Metazoa > Chordata > Mammalia > Rodentia > Gliridae > Muscardinus > Muscardinus avellanarius. Next base: position 28,357,656 of record NC_137787.1, on the reverse strand, counting down.
TGACAAAAAGTTTGCAGACCCAAGTCTCTTGAAGGGATACTTCTGTCTCCAGACTTAAGTACTACATGGAGATTAAGTTACTACAAAAATAATTTTATATATGTAAAGTTTTAAGAATGCTTTTATTTGTGCATTGCAATCACACATCATTTAGAAGGTTTTTAAACCACATTACTTTTTTGGGGGGGGGACATACTGGGAATTGTACCTAGGGGCATTCTACCTCTGAGCTAGACCCTCAGCCCTTTTTATTTTTTATTTTGAGACAGGATCTTGTTAAGTTGCTGAGAGTCTTGCTACCTTGCTGAGGCTGATCTTGCACCTATGATTATCCTAATATGCTCAGACTTCCTACTACTGGAAATTACAGACCTGAACCATTTTACCTGACTCACATACACTTTTTAAATTTGAGAGAAAACCAGTTTTCTATTAAATATTTCATATTTAAAATATTCTAATTTAAGCAGTGCCTAAATACTTCTTCAGATAAAAACCTAGTCTATTGGCAATTGCAGTGAACCAGCAGGTCTTCAAAGCACACTAGAGCTTATAAATACCAGCTGCAGGTATCTACTAGCATAACAGTTTTGTGGAGAAGAAATTAATTTGCATGATACAGCTTATATCCATTAAGAGGGAAATGAGAGAAAGAGAGAAAGGACATATGAGTAGCTTGCTGGCTGGGTTTTGACTAATTTTTAGATTAGTTCTTCAACTAAAACTAAATGAATGAGACAAGATAAACACACAGAAAGAAAAATCCCACCTTGTGATTTCACTGATTCATGGGGTACAAATATTAGCAGCTGAAAATCTGTGGGAAATTTATATCACACTGATGAACACACTAAAGACCCAGAAAGAGATAAAGTTCACCATTCCCTTCCTTAATGATACCAAATTCATTTTAGCAGGAATTTCCTCAGCTTTTGTACTTTGAAATGCTGATAAGCCACAGAGGTGTATTATGTATTATCTAAATATGAATTATCAGTTTTGTATTTCTATTTCCTCAAATCACCACCAGGTTCAGTTACAGCACATTGCTAAGGGGTTAATTTTCAAACCAAGGAGAGGTGAGGAGGCTAGTGTTAGGGAAAGGGAAAAAGCAATTAAAATGGGTAACACTCTTTCCAGGTGAATAACTTTTTTTGTTTTCCTTTGCAGTCGCTGTGTGTTCTGGAGGAATGACAGTTGCCTAATTCAGTCTGGTTGGAGTGATAGGTAAAGAATCAATGCACAGCTTAGCAAGTTCCCTCTCGCATGGAACTGCCATCTGCCGCCAGTGGCCTGTCTGCCACACACAAAGAACTTCCACAACACCTGCCAGTCCAGCCTTCTGAAGTCCGAGAACTGACATGTCCCAGTGTTCTCTAGCGGTTCCCCTAGCCCTGTGCCACTGCTGACCAGTGGCAGTCTTAATCAGATATGACACCCCGATTCCAAGGTGCATGTCTTACACCACCAACCTATAGTAAGCGGCCACGTTTCCCTAAACAGTATGCCATTTTCTATGGAAATGATGAAATGCAGTGATTATATTAGGATCAGCAGTTTTGTGATTCATCAGGTCCTGATGACAGATGATGAGCTTGTGCTTAGTCTGGCCTTGCACAGAGACTAGAGCAGTTTGTTCTCCTATAAAATACTGCTGCTGCTTCTCCCACACTTTGCTCCAGTATGCTAATCTTCTCAGGCTGACAGAACAACACTCTATTAGAACTATAGACCATCTATAGTGCCATAGCTACACATAACACACACACACACACACACACACACACACACACACACAGCCGTACAGATGAGATACAATGCTAAAACTTAAATGTATAGGTCTTAGTTTATTGTGTTTTTCTGGTAACAGTCAGTGGATTATTTTCCCATTTAAAATGGTTTTTTGATGTCCCTGCCTTGGAGGAGGGTAGTGTCATTCGTTATCTTTTCTACATTAGCCATTTTTATTTGTAGGTTATAAGATTTGAAATAGAAACAGAAAGCTGGGTGTGATGGCACAACACTTGTAATCCTAGTACTTGGGAGGCTGAGGTAGGAGGATGGCAAGTTTGAGGGCTGCCTGGTCATTTTTTATCAAACCTTGTCTCAAAGCAAAAAATAAAAAGGGGTAGGGATGTAGCTCAGTGATAGAGCATCCCTGAATACAATCCCCAAGATTACCAGAAAAAAAAATAAATAGGGAAAGAGATTGCATAATTGTATAATGAAATTATTTTCAAAATTAATAAGGTGCCGTTTTCAGATTTTCTATCTTGTCCAAATATGTGATTCAAATTTTAAAGAACATTGTAAACTTAATAAGAGCCTCTATTTTCTGTTATAAAAAAGCCCATATCCTTATTTTTTTCCATTTTTGTGTATGTATATACATAATAATACTAAAACAATTGAGATGGTCTAATTTTGTGTGTTATAGAATGCACAATATAGCCCAGAATGGCATTCAGTTGGTATTATCAGTAAATCTGAATTTTATAGTAGCTAGAGATATTTAATACATTAAAACGAGACACCTTTATGCATTTAATATCAATAATTTATTCCCCATACTTTTTAAATAGAAGCTATCTTGTCTAGTGTAACTACTTTTGTTTATGTTGGTGTTCTTGAGAGAATGACATTGATCCCTACTTAATTATCATTGCATAATTAAAAATCAGTCTTTGATATTCATTGGGGATTATTGGACAATAGTGTGTAACTTACTTTCAACATCATCTAATATATTGACGTGTTTTTTATAATTTTTATAACGAGATAAGTAGATAGAGTAGGAAGTAAAAATTTCTACATACCACTCTATTTTAGGTCACCATTTTAAGCATCATATATTTTGTCAAGTTTTAGTAAAATGAGTAGGACATTGGTATGTTCTTATTGTGAAAAGATGAAAACATTAGAGATAGGGCCAAAATTTCCCAATGGAAAAAAAATCCTTTCCAATATTAAGGCAAATATTATTACCAACTTTATAATATCCTTCCAGACCTTTTTTTAAAACATTTACAGATTAAAAATTGTATAGTGTTGGTCTGTATGTTTTATTAATGTGATTTTTTTTTAACATGTGGGCATGTTGTTTTGTAATTTTTTTTTCACTCACTGGTATGCCCTAGAACTCTTTCTATTGACGTTTCATCGCAAATTACCAGGAGAACTCTGTGAAGACAGCTTTTTTGCCTCAGTTTCCTCATGTGTAAAGGGGGAAGAACAGAACCTACTTCACAGGACTATTGAAGGGTGATGTCATATGTGTAGGGCACTGAGAATGGAGCCCATCACACGGGAAGTGCTGTGTCAGGGTTTGCACTCACTCTCTGTTTCACTCTTGTAAGCCGCTGTGAAATAATCCACAGAATTGGCATACTATCTTCTGTTTACTCTGTTCTCTGTTGATTACTTTGAAGCAAGGTTTGGAGTTACACACTGTAGGATCCAATGTGCAAATAAACATAGTAAGTAACTAATCTATTTCAACTATGAACAACTTACCTTTACACCAGTATGACAATTTTTTTTCTTTTGGGTCCAGTGCTTCAATTCCAATTTTCACTTTTGGTAATTGTCGAGTCCCCCTATTTCTCTTCAATATGGCATGGGGCTGCTTAGCTCACATGATTTGGTGGTGGAGAAGGACATCGATGTGGTGTCCTCCGGCATTTCCTTAGTATCTGCAGAGGGGCTGAGCTGGTCTGCTCTTTGTGTTGGTCCCTTGTGTGATGTTATGTCTCATCAGTTCTTTGGGGCAATATTGGTTTGGCCACTTGTCACTTGCCTGAAACAGTCTGCTTTCAGTGGCCTTCTTATGTTGACCTCAAGCCTTTTAATTCCTCTGGCACTCAAACCTCTGTGTGGCCATCGTGAGGATGTGAGCAACTGGTCTCCAGTGTCCAGGCCCTGACGTGTTCTGGGCTCTGCCTCAGGGCTAGGCATCTGCTGCTGTTGTTGATCTTGGATGACTCTTTTGCTTCTTATAAGAGTGATCTTTGTTCCAGGCCTGGAATAAGAATGGAAATAAAGGATGCTGATCTGACCCCTGTGTGTCCATTCTTCTTCCTACCAGCCCTCTGCCTAGAAGAGAGGAACCTTGGGCTATCTTCTTCCTCTATACCCCATCTTCTTCTGTCTTCTACCTCCATGCTCTAAAATCATAATTGGAAGGGTATCCCTTTCTGTGATATCAAAGAATGCTGTATAATCAAAATCCTCTTGGCTGAGTCATGATAAATGAATAGCAGGTAAAGGATTAAAAAAAAAATTTTTTTTCTCTCTGGAAGAATCTTATGTTTTAGAACTATTGATTTGCTATAGAATCCTGTTGGTTTGCCAGAAGATAAGCATTATCTTTTTCTTTCTCTTACTTTTTGCTGTAATAATCCTAAGCTGCTCTAAAACAAACGTGTGTATGTAGAGAAGGTCAGTAAAAAATTTCAAAAGAGAAAAGAATATGAAGACATTTAAATGTTATTTGCACTCGTTCATTTATGCAGCACTGAATATCTAGCCATATATGCAGCTATCATCTTGCACAAGTTTTATTATTTCTCTAAGTTATATACCGAGAAACGTTATTGCCATTGGGTATGCACATTTTACATTTTATTATATAATGACAAGTTGTGCTACACAGTGACTAGACCAATTCATTCTCTTGCTATATGTCACTGAGAATATCCCTTACTCACCAACACCAGACATTTTGTCCAGTTTCTTCCATATCTAAATTCTCTCAACAACTGTCCATATCAGGTGCTACCCATTTCCGTTTGATATATGAAGAAACTGAAGTTCAAAGAGCTAAAGCAACTGGCTCAAGGTCACACAAATTCTAAATAGCTAATTTGGAAACCTACTTAAGATGCCTGGTATTTTATTAATCCATTCCAAAAATTTCTTTCTTTTGAATAAAACTTTATAATACTGACTAATATCTTTCCCCTCACATTATAGTTAATAACCTAGGATAAAATTTTTAAACACACAATGGATAAATGATCCTGGTTCCCTAGTTAGCTCAGTTTGTATGTCTATTTGATAGTCAAGGGCAAATAGTTGGCCTCACATCTTTTTGACACCCAGGCATCAGTTACCCTGTGAAGAAGAGGCACACTCAATTGGAGGAAGGGCTGGGTGTGCAAGCAGCTTCAGTGCAAGGAATTGCAAGGCCCGAGGCATTGCCCCAAGACTCTATGTATCATCAGGGGTGCGCTCTGTCCAGAGGGATGCACACGTTCAGTTCAGAGTCGGCTTCCCTACGATTACAGGCGCCTTTATTGGGACTGACAGAAGCGAATTCCTCAGGTTAGAAAAACAGAAGGGCTCTTTCAGCTGAGTCGTGATATTTAAAAAGTCTCTCTTTTTGAACCTCTTTCCTGGCCAATCATGCTGTCCTCCCAGAACAAATTGTCGGATAATGAAATGCATATACTGCTGCCGGAGAGTGCTGTCCTATTTGCAGCGCTGGCTCCAGCCCCAGGCACATCTCTGGCTGCTCCTTTCTATCTATAAGTCACAGCAATGGCCTCGGCAGGCAAGCAGTACACTCTGTACAGCAGCTGCAACTCGTTATCGGCTTTGTCCAGAATAACAAACAGAGCAAACACGTTTTGCAAGGACTTCCCCCCACCCTCTCATGGAGAAAAGGAGAAATTAAGCAATCAGTGAAATGCTGATTGATCAGTTGTGCTGACTTAGAGAAGTCCAAGGCCACATTAGTGCCATTAACCCCTGAAAAACAGCCCCCCCCCGCCCAATCGTTTTTAGAACTTGATTCAAACCAATAATTCTGTAATGTGAAGTCTAGGTTCCTCCGGAGAAAAATGGGAAAATATTTGTGTTTCACTTAGTATGATCTACTCGTCCAGATTGCTTTGTAATATTATGATGGTTGATTATTTTCCTAAGGGAATTCATATCATTTGGCAGATGTTGGCTGGCCACAGAGTACTGGAGTGGTGTGGACCCAAGAGTACAATGTGAAGCATCTTGAGTGAGCTATCTCCATGCCATGCCTCAGCTTTGACCTTAGCCATCAGCTCCCCCAGCCACATCTAGACTTCCCTTTACCCGAAACTGCGCCACCTCCAAAATTCAAATATCCTTCTTCCACCTATTCCCTCTCTAATTTTATTTTTTTTACCTCAGATACCCCTTTTATGATTCTTTGAGCTATCAGATTCTCTAAGTGTTCCTCCTTATCTACTTTAGAATCTAGGACCCACCATTATAATCATTCCTTTTCAAATACTGTCAACTTCCAGGCTTCTATTTCTCTTTGGCCAGCGAAAGCTCAAACCTTTGGTAAACAGTCCTCCATCTCTATGCCTACTCCTGTGCATTTGGTAATGGCTGGAGGAAACCATATGCATGGACATCCTGGGGTCACTATATATTCATGATCACTGATCTCAGATGGAAACTGAATAGTCCTGGCTCTCCTGTAATGATACTAAGGAGAGCATGATCTTACTTTGCAAAGGGATTGTTTTAAACCTTCTAGTACTTAGGGGAAAATGGAATGAGGTGCATCCTACTTCATCACAGAGTGGAAACCATCAAGGGGCAAGGCTCTCATCTTCATACCATAGAATCAAACTTTCAGAAAGATTCATCGGCTCCTTCTACCCTTCTGTTCCACAGGTGGAAATGTCTTCTCTCCTGTTACAAATGAAACATTTATTATTCTCCACATTTATTAGGTCCCATCTTACCTCCTTTTCCCCCAAGATCTTTACTTTTCAGGTATGTTCTCTCCTATGGAAGTGTACAGCTCCTCCCCCTTTCAGGCAGAGCTGTCTTATCAGCCTACAAATATGAGCATATCAGTTTGGCTTTTTGTGCACTATGAAGAAGCAAGGACTAACTTCTTAGCCAGGACGAAGCTCTAGAAATGGTGTCAAAAATGATTAGCACCGGATGCTTATGCTGGCTGGAAGATGGGCACACTGGCCCAGAAGAAGGATCCGTGTGGAGCACCCAAACAGGACTGCCACAGTTAGCTTCTTGCATGGACTCCTCTTGCTTACAGTAAATCCCTATGCAGCAATCAGATTAAAAAAAAAAAAATTTTTTTTTTTTTTTTTTTTTGCGGTATTGGGGATTGAACCCAGGGGCATTCTACCTCTGAGTTACACACTCAGCCCTATTTTTTTTTAAATTCTTTATTTTGAAAAAGGATCTCACTGAGTTGCAAAGGGCCTCACTAAGTAGCTATGGCTGTCAGCAAACCACCATCCTCCTGTCTCAGCCTCCCAAATGCTGGGATTATAAACATGCCAACATGCCCTGGCCAGATTAATCTTTTAAAACATAAAATAATCCACTTATAAAAAATAAAAATTAAAAAAGTCATTATGAGACATTATATTCCCAACTATTTTATCATAATTCCCTATGTCATTAAATATTCTTTAAAATATATTTTCTTGAAAATTATTTAGTAAAACATTCATCTACAGTTAGGTATTTTAATTAATTATATTCTTGAAAGAGTATTATCATTCTCCATTCAAATTTGAATATAATTCTAATTATTTTCAATTAATCTTCTAAACTTTGAATGATTTACTAAAAATTAATGAACATTTTACCAATTCTTTTGTGAAATTTCAATTGGTTTCCCAGAAAGACTACCATTACACAATTTCTTGCATAGTGTTTGATAAAACTTTCTACCCACTCTGTAATTTCTACACCATCTAAGCATATTATACTTTGGGTCATTACTTTCATTTCCTTTTCACATTAATTATTTCTTCTAGTCTTGATGTATCCATTGTATATTGTATGTGAATGTATAGTAAAAATAAAATGTTAGTTTACATATAAAAATAATAATTTCACTTTTTGAGTTAAAACCCTTCACTATCTTCCTATTTCTTTTCCTTCTTCACTAATACCATATTTTTTCCTTGCAGTTTGTAATAGTATATTAAAATTTTATGTGGTATGTTTGGTTTTTCTTTTCTTCTTCTTCTTCTTTTTTTTTTTTTTTTGGTGGTACCGGGGTTCCTGGAAGCCCTCCTACCTCTGGGCTACACTCCCAGACCTATTTTATTTTCGGAAACAGGGTCTCCTAAGCCAGCAAGGCTGGCTTCGAACCTGCGCAATCCTCCTGTCTCCACCTCCCAAGTGCGGGGATTACAAGTGTGCGCCACCACACCCAGCTGTATGTTTGATTTTTTAAGCTATTTTAATATACTGAAAACCTCACATATTACTACATTTTCTGTTACTGTAACAAAATGCTAGAGGCTTGGTAGTTTGTAATGAAAATAAATTTAACACACAGTCCTGGAGGTTTAAGGGGATGGCGCCAGAGTTGGCTATGGTGAGGACCCCATGGCAGATAGTGTCATGGTGGGAGTGTAAACAAGAGGGGTCACACTTGTGGGGAAAGCCCAATAATAGCCTCCTTCTAGATCCCACATCCTAAAGCTCTTGCTACTTCTTACCATTGCCTCCCCGGGGGGAAGCTTCCAACAAATGAACACTCGGGGAATACATTTAAACATATCTGAACCATAGTGTTCCACTCCTAGTCCCCAAAGTTCACGTCCTTCTCATAGTGAAAAAAAAGATACAATCTCTCTATCCTCAATAGTCCCTCAAATCTTAATCTCATCATGATTCTAAAGTTCAAGCCCCAAATCTCACCCAGAGATTAACTCAAGACTAAAGACTCAAGGTTAACTCCTAAGCCACCATCCTCTATAAAATTAAAAATCAAGTTACCTACTTCTAAGATGAAATGGTGTTATAAGAATAGAGTAAAAAAAAAAAAGCCTGTTCCAAAAGGTAAAAATAGGGAAGTAAAAAGGAATAATTGGCTCAAAGCAAGACTGAAACTCCTGAGAGCAAACGTTCAATCCTAAAGCTCCAAGTCCAGCATCATTTGCACACTGTGGCGAGCAGTGAGCACTAAAGCCGTGGGCCTCTCTGACCCCATGGCTCTCCTGCTCACAGGCAACACAGATATTGTGTGCCTCTTGCCTCTGAACAACTGGCCTGGTATGCTGCTGATGGCTCTATCAATTCTTTTTTCCTTTGGTATTGGAGATTGAACTCAGGAGTATTCCACCTCCCAGCTACACACCAGTCCTTTTAATTTTGAAACAGGATCTTGTTAGGTTGCTGAGGGTTTCAATAAGTTGTTGAGGCTGGCCTTGAACCTGTGATTCACCTGTCTCATCCTCTCAAGTACTAGGATTTCAGGAGTGAACCGCCACATCTGGCTTGATGACTTTATCATTCCAAGGCCCATTCCATGTGTCCACTTCCGCTCTGACTTTGTGGTAAACATCTGTCTGGCTACCCAGGCTTTCCCTTGAAATCTCAGTGGATGTTGTCATGCCCCCATTACTCTTGTATTCTGCACAGCTGCAAAGTCAACTCTGTGAGGGCCACCAAGGTCTGTCATTGGCACCAGCAGTGCCACTTTTAGTTCAAATTACTGCGAGTTACACAATTAAAAGAATCAAATGGAAAGATTTGGAAAATTTACAGACTGACCAGGGAAAGAAAGAAAATATATATATGATCAGAAAAAAATAAAGGGTGTTACCCAGTGATCTCCTTGCTAAAAAAAAAAAAAAATTAGTGCAGAAAGAAAAGAGCCAATAGCGTGAAATCAAGACAATTGGAAAAAGGCCTCAAGGGCCTGTCAGAAATCTTCTAGATTGCTCCTCCCCTCACAAGACTAGAGGCTTCCCAAGGCACAATTATTTCAAGAAAGTGCCTAGAGGTCCCCTCCAATGGCTTACAGCTAGGCCACCTAAATATACATGAAAAGATATATGTATATATTTATAACAGTATAAAGATATAATACCTATACTACTGCCTGAATGCTTTGTTATTTAAAAATTTCTTCTGCCAAATAGATTAGCTTATTTATCTCTTTTAAGTTTAGTATTCTACAAAGCTTTAGTACATGGGCACAGTGCTTCTAAGTTCTTCACAGCGGTGGTAAGAAGAATGGTCTTTTCTTCAATTTTTGGTAAGATTCTCAGTTTGATATGAAACTTATCTTGTCTTCTGAGCCCTCACCAAAGCACCGCTCTGTTCACAGCATTCTAGACATTTTCTAGCCTGCTACCCCAAAGTCTCCTAAGTTTTGGTCATTTCCCAGTTCCAATGCCACTTCTATATTTTCAGGTATAGTAAAGACTCCACTCTTTGGCCCCAACTTTTTGTATTAGTTTCCTGTTACTATAATGAAATTCCTGAGACTGACTACTTTATAAAGAAAAAGGATTTATTTAGCTCACAGTCCTGGAGGTTCAAGGACGTGGTGCTGACATTGACTTTGGTGAAATCTCATAGGAGTTGGTATCAGGGAAGGAGTATGTGTGAGAGGGATTGTCTGGCAAGACAAGAAGTGAAAGCATTGGAGAAGACAGTAAGTACCTCCCACTTCTTAAAGGCTCCACTATCTCTTAACATTGCCATGCTGGGGGAAAAGGTCCAACACATGAATTCTTGGGGAATAAACTTAATTCATATCCAATCCATAGCGCCATCATTCATCTATATCTGTTAAGCCTGTCTCCTGAGGTATCATGAGGTTTGGAACCACATCAGTTTATCTCACCATTGCCTAGTGGAGTACCCGGGATGTGGTAAAAGATATTCAACTTGTTGAGTGAATGAATGAATAAGTAAATAAATAAATATTGAATGAGCTAGTCATACAAAATTAGGAATCAGGAAACAGTCATCTTGCCCATCCCTCCAGTTATTTCTTAACACTGCTATGAAGGTTCTCAGTGTTGATTGGGCCATTTAAGGTTTAATTGGTGTTCATTTTGGTGCTCTTTTCTGAGATTGGAGACCTTGATGGATTGTCTCTCATTAACTTACATATCTCTGTCATTTTTTGTGTGTGTCATTGACTTGCAAGGGAGAAGATTAATTAACTTGGATAAAGATAGAACAAGGTTATGACAGAGCCCAGGTCTGAGTTAACTTCTGCTTTTCAACTAACTAAATACCCTGTACTCTTGTTAGTAAGGACAATATCTGGAGAATAAATTTAGGTCAGTGGCTTTTTGATACTGAGAATTTCCATCTGAAATTGCTCTGAATACTTCTTCTCTGCACACAGCAACTTGATAAGATACACCTTTGGGCCAAGAACTCTTTTTTCATGATCTTTAATCTTTCTCAGTTTCCTTATGAGCAAATGATGCACACAGAGGTTAAATAGCCACAGTGATAGAATGAATTCATGATAAGTTGGTTAGATAAAGCTTAGTTCTGGGATTTCGAGTTGACTTGTATGAACATGTTTTTAATTCTCAATTAAAGAACATTTTATACATATAATATTAAAAACTCCTTATTCTGCTTATTGGAAAGATTTAAACATATCAGAAAGACTAATAGGAATCAGGATGGTTTACTTTCTTCAAGGAATACATTGATATAACATTTTACTTAACTCTAAATATCACTTATACATGTAAATGTTACTTAAAATAGTTCCAAAGCCATAGATTATTTTCAATTGTATTTAATTAAGAGTTTTCTTTATATTAATTTAAGAGTATGGATATTTCTTGAAGTGAAAATTACACTAGGCTTGAGATGTGATTGCAAATAAAATTTGTATCATAGGTCTACTAGTTAATTCAAAATGAGAGATGACATTCTAAAGTATAACATATTAGGTATTTATAAGAATAGTTATAATGTATTAGGATATATGAAATATTTACTGAGGATATATGTTAATTTTGAGATTAAAAAAATTGAAGTGTCCAGTACTTTTTCCCCTCTCATACTAAGTCTAAGTCAGGTGATCTGGCCTCTAATCCTATTGGTATTAGAGTATGACCTGTCTCCTGGACTTTGAAGTCATTTCTTTTCTTCAGAGGAGATAAGGAAAGGTGTCTTATCTTAGGTCTGGAAGAAACCTGGAGTCCAGTATCAAGGTAGTAGAGTAGTTATTTTCCCAGACATAGCACAGGGTTTTCAAGCCTGAAGAAAAGGATTAATCTCCTTAAAAAAGGACTTTGCTAACTTGGGCCTGGACATGGCAATCCTGTTTCCAGCCACCCTGTGTATAAGCTTTAACAGTCAAAAGTGTGCTTGTTTTGATTTTGATGTGGCAGATTTTTTCTTAGCTGCTCATATTCAAGATTTGGAAAAGAAAGAACAGTGGTGAGCTGAGTAATTCATTGGATTCTGATGAGGAGTTCTTGAGAAATTTTATTATTCCTGAGTTTAAAAATTCTTGTAACTTTACCATAACTTTGGTATGAGCCTTTACTTTTCTCTCTGTATTTTAATGATTATATTGGTATTCTTGTTGGGTGGGATAGGAGCTATAGATTTATAATTTCTTGGGTGTTTGGGGTTTTATTTAAGACTTGCTATTTTTTATATTATGCTGTATGTGTTTTTCCATATTAATCTAAATTCATTTTAAACTGTATTTATCATAAATTTATCTTTTCACTTGTTTCTAGAAGGCATTTATTTTAAAGATACGAATTGAGGATTTCATGACTTACGCCTTGTCTTTCTAGTTGCACACATAGCAGATATTTACAGTTTTGCTCTAGTTAAATCTGTTTAGTGTTGATCACCAGAACTTTTAGGCAGAATGGGATGGTGAAAAGCGTGATTCCTTTTGTTCTCTTGAGAAGCTGTTGGATCTGAAGGTGCTCTTCGTGTGTGGGTCAACCCCTTTGGGATGTGAAAGATAACCTGGGGCTTTTTATTTTGTGAAGTGCATAAACAGGTGACCACACTTCATCCTGCAGGAGCTGCTAGGGAGGAATATTTATTTGGTTGCTATGCTTGGGACTTATGGGTCTTGAGCTTCTCAGGTTCTCAATTCTTTTGTTATTCTTTGCTGCTCAATCTTGAGAATAAAAAAGATATGTTATGTCTGTTTCTAAGAATAAACCTGAAAGGTCTTTTCAAGAATGAGATTTTGTGGGGACAAACCTGGGCTCCAGTCTTATTTTTATTCTCAGGAGTCAGCACCATGCATGGCATGCAAAAGGCCTTCAATAAAGGTGGATGGAAGGAATAGAACGATTAATTACCACTTTGGGCCTATGAGAAAGCGTTATTCCAGTTTGTTAATATTAAATGGAAGCAATGAAGAGATTAATTTAGGATCATTCAACATAAAAGAGGCAGAAAAGAGCCTAAAGCTTTGGAAAAGTGAACATATTGTATTTTAGCTTTGCGCTGTGGTCAGTAAGCAGTGTGGAGTTATTTTAATGATTTTAATCAGGAGAGTATGAAATAAAAGCATTACGTATGAAATATAAATATTGTTAGGGCTGTTAAATGTATGGTACACACAAGATGTGCAGAAAGGCCACACAAAGCTTTTCCATTGCTTTGAAGAATTTATAGGATATAGACAAATTGAGAAAATTAATAAACATTCAGCTGAAGATTTCTTCATAAGATAAATATCACATCAGTTTTTGGGTAAGTGATTTGTAATTGGCTTTAATAATTTTTCCCCTGACTCCATTCTATAAGGAGGAAATCTCAGTAAACAGAAGTTGTATATTCTTTGCCATTTTTAGCAGCGTGTCAAGCCACCGTGGGACCAGTGATGGCTTTTAAATGCATTGATTTTTAACCACACATTTCTCCTTTGAGCCTTCTCTTATTTGTACCTTTTCCATCATAGCCTAAATATTTTCTGTGGTGAAATTTGTGTGGCAGGAGGAGGAAAGGAAGAGAAAGAAGTGGACAGAGAGGTGGAGTACTAGGTTAACTTTGGATTCCAGCCAGCGGCCATGATAAAAGGTGGTGAGAACTCACAGTAGAACTGGCCTGAGGTTCTGCCAGGTGTCAGGCTTGACCTTCAGTGTTCAGGGGTCATCTCGGCATGTCACCAGCCCTGCCCCACACCTTTTTGTTTGCCTGGAATCTGAGCCAAAGCTTCTAGTTCTAAATCTCAATAACTGAAATAACAGCTAAAAAATATGTTGGTGCTAAGTGAACATATTTGCTACTTTTTTGGTCAGTTGATAATGATAAAGTTTTATTGAAGTGTAAGCAGTTTTTGAAAAAGAGCTTTCTCTTAGAAGACTAATTTTCATGGGAACTTATTCTGGCTTCTAAGAGTTAGCTACAAAGGTGATTTTTAAAGTGTAGACAATTCAAAGCTTAATTTGGGGTTATTAAAAGTGTATTCCCACATTTGAGACTGTTTTCTCAGTTCAATGTAATATTTCAATTTGTTTTAAAATATTTTCAAGACAAATATTGGTATATTTTCACAATAAATAAGATTTTCACTTTTCTCACCTGTGTATTGAAATGAAACTAAGATAAAAGAATTACATAGTCCAGTGGTAGCGTCTTTTTATATCATATTCACAAAATGATCAGTAGAGGTACTCTGATTTGCTTATGAATCAAACCACATCCCTAAAAAACCTTTAGTTGAAGATATTATAATTTTCATTTCTAATCTTATCATATGAATAAGAAAAATATTTTCTAATAAAAGGCCTTTTATTTAAAGTATACTTATTTGTCTTTTATTTAAAGTTCAATCAATTTATCTAGGAAATGTACAATTTCATTTCCTTGAGAATTTGAAGAACAAGATATATATTTTAGAGAACCCTCAGTTTGGTTTGTAACTGAAACTGCATATTTCTATATTATATTCCTGTTCCCTGAAAATCCTATAGCTATCTGTTTTGAATGTATGTGGGCTATTGTAGAAGAAATATTGATCAATTAATCAAATACTAATTGATCCTATTAGTTAATGGTAGAAACCCAGACATTTATGAATAAGCAACTTTTTAGGGTCAGGGAAGAATATACCCATTATTTTTAGTACAAATATTACTCTAACCTGAAAAGCTTTTCTTTCTCCAAATTTTCATTGGCTTACCATCCACAGTAATGAACATAGTTGTAACAGTACTTCTCCTATTGCACAACTTTACTTATCTCATCTGTCTTAAATTTTATGTGTCTAATTCTTTTCATAGGACTTTTAGTATTATTGCTTGACCTCATCACCTAATCTCAGTCAATTAACTTTTAAATACATGTTTTTGAAATATTTATAGTTTTTGATTTTTCTGGTACTTGCTCATTTGCTTTTTTATAGTTCACAAAGTTTCCAAGAATGGTCTCTTGAAATAACAAATTTCCTAATCCAAAATCAATTAACAACAACACTTTATATTTTCCTCTTCTGAACAGCTGAGATTCATCTCACTGAAGACATCAAATAAACTCCACAATAAAACGTTTAATTCTTCAACACTTAAAGGCATGTCAGAAATTGGAATCCAAGTAGGCACTTTTTACTAATTGTTAGCAGTTTATAGATCAGGACATTGGTTTCTCTTTCTCTTTTATCTCCTACCATCAGTCTTTTTTTCAATAGTCTTTTCTTTTTCCTCCTCCTTCTCCTCCTCCTCCTCCTCCTCCTCCTCCTCCTCCTCCTCCTCCTCCTCCTCCTCCTCCTCCTTCTCCTCCTATGTCTTCATTTATTTTTTCTTTTTAAACTCCAGATCATTAATTTTATTTATTTTTTGCAGGTCTGGGGATAGAACCCAGGGGCATTCGACCTCTGAGCTACACCCCCTGCCCTATTTTTTATTCTTTATTTTAAAACAGGGTCTCACTAAGTTGCAGAGGGTCTCACTAAGTAGCTGAGGCTGTCCACAAAACCAGGATCCTCCGGTCTCAGCCTCCCAAATGCTGGGATTATAAGCGTATGCCACGACGCCTGGCCTGAACATTAATTTTTATCTCCCTAATTTTAGCGTGGATAAAATAAAAAATAGGCACTCCTGCCCTACAATGAGTCAGAAATTACAGTCTGAGGCAAAAGCTATGTGGTCCATTCATGGAAAATTGAAATACAATTTTAGGAAGATAAAACAATGTTTGGGAAAGCAGTGGTCAGATATCCAGGAGGGTCGAACACACCTTCCTAGACCAGATTCTCCTAAAAAAAGGAGGTCAGAGAAGGCATCAGATTAATTTAACAAATGTCCTATAAAAGGGGTGGAGTAGGAATGTGCGTAGGTGAGCCATTTAAAAAAAATGTTTTCTACGTCATTTTAATGTAAACTGCTGCACTTTAGCTCAGTAAACTTCGATACCATTGCAAAACATGCTTCTCTGTGATTCTCTAGTATGTTTAATCGAAGGAGAGTCCAATATTCTTCTGAAACATGATCTGGATTACCATAGATAACCCCTTCTCACAGCCAGGGTTGCTCTTTAGAATCTTGCAAAATCACTTGTGTTTACTCTTGACTAAAATTGAGAAAACAAGCCTGTCAGAGCAGTTTGTTCTGTTCAGCACTTTGGAAGACGGTTTTTGTGCAAGGATAATCATTGTGCAAAGAATGCTGCTGATGAATTTTTTCCCCCCACTTTTTCTTAGAAATATTTTACCACTTAGAATGAATATTTATCTAATGATTAAGTCATTCTGTTTTGTGAAATATATGTTCTAGGAATGTTTAGGCCAAGTTTTGTGAAAATGCTTTGGCCAAGATGAGTTTGATTTATGTAATTATCAATTTCTTTCCTAATTGTTTCATCACTTACAAAATTATATCTATTTGAAATGTAATAATTGTTCAGAAATTATGTGTCTACATTGATTTCTACTGGTGGTTTAAGATTTAGCATTAAATATCTCAGGAATAATGGGATGACCTTGTCTTGCTTGGATATTTGTCTATTATATATATAGAGAGCAAACAAATTACAAAAAATGATTTTGAGGATTATTTCCAACTGCATATAACTATCTCTATAACTTTTAATACTCTGATGATAATGTAGGCAAAACGCTTTAAAGCTTTTCAACTGTCTGCAGAGCATCTTTGAGCAGAAAATATTTTTACTGATAAACAATATGTGATATAGAAACTTCTCCATAAGTACTTCCTGAATTGGTTATTCTTTTAGCAATTCTGAGCACCCATGGACATTCAACAGCATTAAATTATGACTATTCCATGGTTCTAGAATGAGAAACTCTAAGCAATGTGATATGAGATAGGAAATACAAAATATCCTCTGCTATTTTAGGTGAGACCAGCTAAATCAGCCAGCTGGAAGTGTGGGTTCCAGGCCAGTTAGTTCTAGATGAATTCATAAAAAAAGATTGTTAGTTTTATTTCTGCATTACTATCTTCGTTTTTTTCATATTATTTTTAACAAAATAAACCAGATAAGTTATGGTTACTTTCTTCTCTTTCATTATTTGATTTTTACTGAAGTTATAGTAAACTCATGATGTCATAAATACTTTTGAGCATCAGAAATCTGACCTTTGCAACCTCTGCATTCATACATTCTTTCAGTCACATTGGATCCTAACCAGCCCACCCTTCCCACGTCACTATTGTCTCTGTTTTCCCCAGCTATCATTGACATGTTGGAAGAGGATGGGCATTGGTTGAGAACTGGATTCTGATCTTGGCTTTGGCAGCTTGTTAGCTGTGTGGTTATGGACAAACCACTCAGGTCTCTGGGACTCACTGTCACTGTCTATAGGACAGGAATATCATTAGCTATTTTCAGGGATTAACCGGGCACGCCAGCACTTAAATCAGGGGATCAACAAATGGCAAGTACCTCAGTTTCTAGTCAGGTTTATACTAATTATGATGAGAGACATTAAATGGATTTACTTACATGCCTCTTTCCATTTACTGGCATGATAGCAAGGGTTGTATATAACTCTCTATATAGATACAGATAATGTGCTAATATATTATGGTGAAAATTTTCAATGCTCTAGCTTCTGTGGTAGAAGCATTCTTCTTTTTTATTTTTCACCCCCAAATTTCTCTCTTTTTTTAAGGAAAATTGAAAGACTGTGCTTGGGAAATTTATATGACATGATTTTAAGTTTAATAGTCATTTAATGATCAAAATAGCATTGTGAGAATTTTAATGAGCCAGGAGTGGTGGCACGTGCTTGCAATCCCAGTATTGGGAGATTGAGACAGGAAGATCACAGGTTTGAGGCCAGTCTCAACAACCTAGAGAGACCTTGTTACAAAATAAAAAATAAAAAAAGGCCGGGGTTGTAGCTGGTGAGTAGAATGCCCCTGGGTTCAATCCCTAGTACCAAAGGAAAAAACAAAACAAATTTTACCTTATTTAATATTTAACTTTCTAGTGAACTTTTAGTTTCTTTTCTTAAATCCTATCCCAAATTCTGCTTTCTATGTAGGGTCTTTATAATTATAGCTTGCTATGACTAACTTTGGTGTTCCCGCTACACGTTATAACTGTTGCATACACTTCTTGGCTCATTTCCTTAAAAATCAACCCCCCCCCACAACTTTTATTTCATTTTGAACTAATTTACATTTGACCCCACTTTCCTTTTATTCTACCATGTTTGTGTTTGACTATGTCTTCAATTTTACAAGGTCACTTGAATTCTGAAGTAACTTTCTAAGACAGTGCCCACTCTGATCTCATCTCGAAGCTATTCAGCAAGCTTGGTTAATTCACCCTGCTCTCTTTTATTTGCAATACCATAATCATACAGATTTTCAAGGAAATATGTATGAACGTAATGTTGGCCTAGAGTATAATCTTTGTGCTTTCGAACTAAGATTGCTACTAATATTTCTACTTCACCTAGTAATAATGTCATTTTTAAAATCAACAATTAGTATGACAAGATTGACTTTTTAGAAATACAAAGGACATGGTGCTTGTGCTAAGTAACCTGGTCTCTTTAAGGTGTTTTCAAAATGGAGTCTTATAGCTTTTTTATTATCTTAGAATATAAATCACACGTGCCTTGGGTTTAATTGTGTGAAGTCAAATTTACAAGGCCTGTTTTCTGGTTCATCTTTCATCTTCTTTTGTATCACTTCAGTGTTTATGTTATCATAAGTTAGAGTGATAAACACATTCATCATATCTGGTTTCTCACTTTCTATTCCTCAAAACGCCAACGGGATCTTAATGAACTTGTCTTACTTGAATAGGTTTCCAAAGACACTGGTTGTTCCATCCTTGGAACACCTAAGGTCTGTCTGTTATCACTATGAACCCTTGATGTATTAGTAAGGTGTTAAGATAACTTTATTTATTTATTTTTGCTATACTGAGGATTGAACCCAGGGGCATTTTAGCACTGAGCCATACCCCTAGCCCTATTTTTTATTCTTTATTTTGAAACAGGGTCTCACTAAGTTGCAGAGGGCCTCACTAAGCAGCTGAGGCTGGCCATGAACCTGCGATCCTCCTGTCTCAGCATCCCAAGTACTAGGATTACAAGCGTGTGCCACCACGCCCAGTTTAGTATGCGGCTTTTTATGTGGGAAGAAACCCACATTGCTTGGCCGGGCATGGTGGCGCACGCTTGTAATCCCTGCGCTTGGGAGGCGGAGACAGGAGGATCGCGCAAGTTTGAAGTCAGCCTCGCTGGTTTAAGAGACCCTGTTTCCAAATAAAATATAAAATAGGTCTGGGAGTGTAGCTCGGAGGTAGAAGGGTTTCATTCCCAGTACCACCAGAAAGAAAAGAAACCTACATTGCTTTATTTCAAAGGATATCCTTCTTTTCTCGTAGCCTTACATGTGATAGCATTCCTTGCTATGCTCTTTTGGCTAACAAAACCCATAGAATTTAACCTAATCATGCCTACTTTTATAGTCTATTTTCATGCATCCCTGCTCAAACACAAAACAGTGGAACTTTCTTCAGGGAGTTATTATTTTCTTGCACTCTGAATTTATTTGTCCTCCAGTCATACCTTGCTGCTCACTTTAAATTTATTTCTTCAAAATAGACTTGTATAGAATTTTATGTGTCAGTTCTCTTTTCTGATCCTTAGGCATCTTTGTTTCCTCTTTTGTCCATCTGACACAAGTTTGTTTGTTCCTGCTTAAATAATAATCACTGATCCGGCAGAAATTCAGTACCCAGGAATTCATCCACTCATTCAGTCATTTTTTCGGAAGCATCTCTTGCAAGCTTACTTTCTAAAGACTTTTTGATAGACGTTCATTTTCATAGAGTTGTTTCTGATTCATTATCTAGCAGGACAGAGTTCATGAGGACAGTTGGCAGTTTTTGTACCTTTGGAGAAGGAATTGCTAACAGTGTTATTTTCTTTTTATTCCCAAATCTAAAGTCTTGGTTTTCCAGAAGGAGCCATTTTCAATTTTTCTGATCAGTAGCAGACCTGACCTTATTTATGACAATAGTCTATCTGAATGAAGAAGATACAGGAAAATAGTACATATGCAGGCTTATAATCAGTGTTGCTTTGTATTTCCTTTAAAGAGCATTTTCTTTCTTTTCTTTTGGTATTGGGATTGAAACCAGGGACATTCTACATCTGAACCACAGTCCAAATCCTATTTTATTTTTATTTTTGAAACAGGATGTCCTTAGGTTGATGAGAGTCTCACTGTTTGCTGAGGCTGTCCTCGAACCTGTGATCCTCCTATCTCTGCCTCCCAAATACTGGGATTACAAGCATGTGCCACCACACGTGGCTAAAGAGCATGATTTAAAATCATTAACACAAATGGATTACTGGGAAGAAAATAGATGCAGATATTAGTTGACAAAATAAAATATAGTACTAATTAAGGCATATAGAAGTGTTTATCCTCATCAGTAAATTAAACCTTAAATGAAAGCAAAAAAAAACCTACTTATTGCATTTGAGCAAATAAAACATAGTACCTAACATTGGTGAGTATATATTGAATGGACAATCATAAATTGTAATGGGTATGTAGATGGGCACATTCTTTTTGGAAAAAATTTTTCCAATATTGATAAAAATAGGATTGAAGTGTCAATGAAATCAATTAAAATGGGATGTTTTGCAGCTATTTCAATTAAGGTTTTAAAAGAACTTAGTGACATTAAACATAATTTTAATATAGTATTATTTCATAAAACCATAATGCAAGTTGATCACAGTTTTCAAAACTATGACCTATACATAGACAATAAAATGCTAGGAGAAAATGCAATAAAATATCAACAGAGGTTATGTCTGGGGGATGGACTGTTACTTATTTTTCAATTTTTTTGAAATTTCTTTCAGTATTAAAATGAAAATAGCTACAACTTAGTACTTGATGTATTACCATTAAATACTAGCATCTCAATTGAAAATTTAAAAAAAATTAAGTCTTCTGAGTGCTTAGAACTGAGAAGACTGACTAATTGCATTCATTAAGAATTCTCTCAGCTGGGCATGGTGGCTCGTGCTTACAATCCTAGCATTTGGGAGACTGAGACAGGAAGATTGCTGTTCTTGGCTATTTATTGAGGCCCTTTGAACTCAGTGAGACCCTTTTTCAAAATAAGAATAAAAAATAGGGCTGGGGGTGTAGATTAGAGGTAGAATGCCCCTGGGTTCCATCCCCAATATTGCAAAAAAAAAAATAATAAAATTCTCTCCTGCCACCAGTGTATGTGCACACACACACACACACACACACACACACACACACACAGTTGAATGACATAGCTAAACATATACATATATGAGGTAATATGTTTAAAATATGTTTAATGTTGTTATGAAGTTCTTTTAAAATTTTGATGAAAATAATTGCAATACTAGGAAAAAGAGCGAGAGACCCACCCTCACATATGCACATACACATCAAGATATTTCTGAGCTTGGTGTGGTGGAGCACACTTTAATCCCAGTTCTTGGGAGGCTGAGACAGACGGATCACAGGTTCACGGGCAGCTGCAGCAATTCAGTGAGGCCATCAGCAACTTAGTGAGACCTTGTTTCAAAATAAGAGACTAAAATAGGGTTGGAGGTGTAGCTCAGAGGTAGAATAGCCTTGAGTCACACACACACACACACACACACACACACACACACACACACACAAGATATTTCTGGTTTATGGAGGAAATACTTTGTCAGCATTAAATAAAAAAGTACTTCAATGTTTCTCACTCCATTGAATTTGAGAAATATTTAGTTTTTTACCCAGGAATGTGACATTTATCGTCTTTACTCATTTTTATACTTTCATTGGTGCATTATAGTTTCATATCATAGTGTAGGTCATGGAGAGTGACATAATGCACACAGCACTTGGTGCTTTCACCCAGCTCCCTCCCCATGGGTGTTCTCACATATGTACACGCTGTCAACAGAAGTGATCCCTTCATTGATTCTCCCTCTTCTCCTAAACCACCTCCCTGGCTTCACTGGAGCTTCTCCTCCATTCTCCGAAGTCCCTCAAATATTCGGATTACTCCCTAGCTGGTTTTTCATTTTCTCCATAGGATTGTGTGGAGGAAAAGAACCCAGAGCTGAAAACAGTGAAAATAAGGTAAATGTATCAATAGAAAAAAGGTTAAATCCACATAAGACATGTTGCTTTTTAGAGTGAGTGACTAATAAGTTTAGCACACCCTCAAGGAACTGACTCACAAAAAATACATTTTCAGATGAAGATTCCCTGGACCTCATGTGTGTGCATGCATGCCTGCCACCCCCTTCAGCTGTGTAGATAGCTTTTGTTAGGAGAGGATCCTAGACATGATGTCAGACTATAAAACACTTACAAATGCTTTGAAAATTATCTTCATAAAAGTATAATATTATAATCTTTTTCATATTTGACTTTAATCTTCCTTGCCCACCACCTCTTTTAAAAAAAAAAAATATTGCCGGGCGTGGTGGCGCACGCTTGTAATCCCCTAGCTTGGGAGGCGGAGACAGGAGGATCACACAGGTTCGAAGCCAGCCGCGCTGGCTTAAGAGACCCTGTTTCCAAAAATAAAAAAAGTATAAAATAGGTCTGGGAGTGTAGCCTGGAGGTAGAAGGGCTTCCAGGAACTCCAGTACCACCAAAAAAAAAAAAAATTATTGGTGCATTGTAGTCATTCATCTTAATGGAATACAGATGGCAGCAGCATCCATGCACACACCACTCATTTAGCCCTTCTCTAGTTCCCACCCCAACTCTTCCCCCTCCCTCTTTCTCATGTTTGGCTTAGTGACTGACTTTGATATGTTTGTGAATGTACTCATGTACATTAGGGAACCCCCCTTCCAGTCCCTCTCAGGTCACCTCATTTGCTTCTCTGTGGTTTCTTCTTCATCGTCTAGAGTTCCTCCTATGCCACCACCTCTTAAAGCCCCATCATCTCGATCTGTCCTAATGCAGACTTCCTCACTCTTGAGTTGTTTTGTAGTTCAGTGTGGATTTCAGTCTATCACAACACTTGATTCTGAAACTGTAACTCATTGGCCTTTCGAGTCTCTAAGATGATTGTGGAATAACAATTTTTTTTGTCTGTAATTGAGAATATTCAATAAAATCTCCCATATCTTCTATCCCTTCTCTCTTTCTTGTGATTAGAAACATGGAACAGAGCCTACATCTGGGGCCTTTTACTGATAAAAATGAAATACCCTCACAACTTTCATGCCCACATTTCTCCCTAGACCCCAGAGTTGCAGAAGTTGATCCCAGGATTCTTGATATTTCTCTGGAAAACTGTGTTCAGTTTCATCATGCTTTTTGTTAAAGGCTATAACTTGTGATTATTCTTTTGGATGGTCATGCTCTGGATTCTTTAATACCCCAGCCATCATAGTTATTAAAAATACATGGGACAAAGAGGAAACACACTATATTGTCATCTGTATGAGTGCCTTTGAGTATTGGGATTATAATTAATTTTAATTTATTTTATATCCTAAACATTTTCCATAGTGAGCATATGCCATGCCATTTTTCTAAGTAGGAAGACAACCTTTGTTACACATGCATGCACACACACATATACATGTATATATGTCGATATGCATATACATCAGTAAAAAGATAAGAGATGAGGTCAAAGCCTAAGCTAGAATTAGACTAAGCCAACAGCACTGGCTCTTAGTCCTCAGCCCTCTAAATTAGGAGCTTTTCTTTTGCCAATTTTATCCTCCTCCAATTCATTTTCTGTGATATTCCTTTAGTAGAAATTTCATGATTATTTCTTGATCAATGTAATTCCATGACTACCATGAACACAATTTGTGGATGGTGGCAAACCATTTGAAGACACATAGTCTTCCATGATATGATGCTACAGGTTTTCCCATCCAGTACCCTGCATGTAGGCTTTATCAGGCTCAGCTTTATTATTATTATTATTATTATTATTATTATTATTACTACTACTACTATTATTACTATTATTTTAATGACTCTAGCCTCTACCCTACTACTCATGCCGCTTCTTCTGGTTTCTTTCTCCATGCCATCTACTTGGAATACTTGCATCCTTCAAGATCTGGTTCACTGTAATCCCACATTTAAACTTTACTGAAACTGCACAGGAGCTAGATCACTCCTGTCTTATTTTTGCTATTTATTAATTTCTCATTGCATGTGATATACTTTCATAACATTATCTTATTACTTATATTCACTAGTGTGAGACCATTTAGTTAAGCATTTTAGCATATGAATCATGAAATATTTACCTCAGAGAATGTTTATACATTAATATGTTGAGATAAAAGATTTAGCCTTGACTTTGTTCCAGTTATTTAATATTTTTAAATACCCATTCTCACTTCCCTTCCCCCATTCTAGCCCTGGTTCTAGGGATGTCAGTGATATTTATAATCTCTATGTCATTTTGTGTTACCTTTTTAATAATGGATGGAAAACTCTAGGAGTGAGTCTTTACTGAATTTATTTGTGGGACTCCTTTACAAAGACATCAAAGGAGGATGCTACTGTGCTTTCTGTTCTTCATAGACCCATGACTTAAGTGAGCAAGTCCACCAGCCAATGAGACCCTCTCACTGCCTGCGTAAACACGTAACTGGAGAGTTAAATGCATCAATTTTACTTAGTTTGAAATATAAAAGCTCGAGTTTTGAAAATCTTCTACGTAGCATTCTAATAACCAAGAAATCTCAATTTAGGACGAGTGCTTTATTTAAGTAACAGCTTGCCCATTGCTTTATGTGCTTATTAAATTTTAAGTTCTGTAATAGGTAACTTTGCCCCATTTGTATTTTACCTGATATTATTGACAGCTTTGGCATTTAGAACACAGAGAAGTAAAATAGTAATGATATAACATACTATTCCATTAACCTCCAAAACAATGAAGATGGCTATATATTTGTGGTAAAAGTTTATTCTGATGTTCCTTTTACTATTCGTAGTTCCATTATCTTTTTCCAAGAAGAAAATGGCAAGCCTTCAGGTTTCTTTGGGAATCCAAAATCCCTTCTGAGGCAAATGAGGTCTAACGTGTCATATGTGACACAAGTAAAAAAGCCTTTGATCTTTAGCATCACTAGAAAGTTGCAAATCTTTAGGGTAAATGATATTCCCAAGGCTGTGCTTAGGTCATTCTATTCAGCTGCATAAGCAATTCCTTTGATGGAAGACTGGGTTTCTACAGCACTAGCATTATTTCAGTAGGAGAAGGTAGTATTTGATATGTTGCAATTTGTCTTACATGCCCACGGAACATCTCTGGACATCACCTCGGGAGGCGGGGCTAAGAGAAGGTGGAGCTGGGCTTGAAGACATTTAATGGCAGAATGAATGGAAATCCGAAGATCTCTGTGCAGTCAGCCTTAAGCCCCATCTGCACAGCCCTCACCCCATTTTCTTTCACATTAATTTAAAAATCTTATAAAATATACGTGATTTTATTTAATTTTAGTCACAATTCACCTTCAAAATGACAAGGATTTTGACAGCTTGCAAGGTGGTGAAGACACTGAAGACAGGTTTTGGCTTTGCCAACGCGACTGCACAGCAGCAATGGAAGTTCTCGAAACCTGGCATCAGGCTCCTCTCTGTCAAGGTAATTCCCATATTCTTTGTTTCTGGTAACATTACAGGTTATGGGTTAACAGCAGAGTTAAGGTGTCTATAACAAAGTGAATATGGATTTGAACGTAGTTCCAAAGTGCTAATTTGTTAATATTTGCTTTGCCATTGAACCTATTGATTTAGTATTTGCTTTACTATTGATTTAGCAAATGCTCGTTTTTGTCTTCTCTGAGTAAAATTACAGTAACTTTTCCCCAACATAAAGAATGACAAGAGTTCTCATGAAAATGTGAAATATAAGTATACTGTTAGAAAAAAAAATATTTTAAAAAGCTATCATAAATCAGATATGGTGGTACCTGCCTGTAATCCCAGTATTTGAGAGGCTAAGGAGGATCATAGGTTCAAAGAAAGCTTCAGTAATTTAGTGAGACTCTCAGCAACCTACTGAAACACTGTTTAAAAACAAAAGTCAAAAAGGGTGGAGGGTAGCTTGGAGATAGATGCACTTCCCCTGGTTTCAAACTCCAGTACCGCAATATAACAACAATAACAACAGCAACAACAATGATGATGGCATCAACAACAACTGTCATAGCTCTGCCTGTGCCTAGATTCTGTGGTGGTTCATCATTCTGGTCTAAAAAAAAAGAGTTGCTTATATGTATGAGCCATATCACAGCACATCACATGTCAAGCTTCTATTCCGTAATGGACTATTGGACACTTTACTCTTTTGGAATATCACTTTAAAAACATTTAGATAGAAAATGTCTCCATAATTTTGGTATTCACAAGTCATCATGCAGATGCTGCCTTAACATTTTTCTTTTTCCTCATAGCCCTTCTTTTACAAAGCCAAATTTATTATTTTCACCTTTGAAAAGTAAGACCCCAAGGCAAGCAGTGTTTGATAATTCTAAGTTTATCTCTCTACCTGTGGGGGCAAACTCAGGCAAGGAATATTAGGCTGCTCTTCCCCCCACCTGCACCATTGGAGTATGAAGCTCCTGTCCAGTATCTTCCCTGTCCTATACCTTTATGAAGATGTTTCTTGCCAGTTCAGCCTGAAATTACTCTCTTGGATCATTGCCAGTGACAATCATCTTTACTGAAGTATAAGTTTTTACAGTAGCTTTAAATATATTGTTTCTTTAGTAGTAAGAGCTTGGAAAATTTTGAAGCAGGGAAGAAACCCTCTCCACTGATGTAAAAATAGGTTAGGATAGTTTTGAGGGGGTGCTGCTTGTATTTTTCATGCTCACTGGGTTGGCTAGAAATCTTTTGGATGCTTCCATATCTTCAACTGCTTGGTTTCTTAAGTTAGGATTCAGTGGATTTAGCCCAACACTTGTGGTTAAGCAATACCCATAGGCTTGTTTGGCCTTCAGGGATTGGAGTGGGGAAGGCATAGGAATAAAGGAGAGGGAAGAAAGAGGGGGATAGACAGGAGGGTTGGGGGAAAAAAGAGATCGCCCAGGAGAAAAGAGGATGCTGATAATACCATTAGTAATCTCTTAACAATGTTAGCCTTTCACATTGAGAAGTTTCTAACAGTATAAGAAACTACTTTAAATTAAGAAAACTAAGAAATGCCATTTTCTTCTTATAAAAAAAGAGCCGGAGGGGAGACTATTCTAAATCATCATCAAAGATAAAGTAACTAGATATAAACTATCTAGAATATTTGGTTTTAGTTTAGTCTTAGTAATATCTCCAGGGTACTGAACATATCACCTCAGAGAGAAGAATAAAAATGAAAACAGTACCAACGATGGTTTTAGGTGTCTTCTAAAACTTCAAAGTTGGGTCACTTGGGATATATTTTTCTTGTCACATAAGTGAGTAGGTAAGGATTAAGTGCATCTTTGTTAGACACAGAAACACAGAAATGAACTTACCACTTAAAATGGCAGATGTGGCTGACACCAGAAGCCATTTCCTCAAGATGACAATACTTGCTCTAAACAACAACTGCCCAACCACATCCACAACCCGGCAATCTAATTATGAGGATGGGATACTGCGAAAGCAGTTCTAGCTCATGGCGGCAGATCTGTTTCAAGGTCTGCCACAGTGCAGGCTAAGAATGACAAATCTGTAGGAGGAATAAGCCATCATTTCATGGTGTAAAAGCCATTACTCACGCTCAGTCATTACTGGTCCAAGTTCTGGAAGAAAGCCAGACATAAAAAATAGTTCCTGAATATCACGATAGTGAATTAAAATTCCGTATGTAGTCCATGGGGGCTTGTGCTATTATTCACTTATTTTCAGATAGTTCTCTACCTACTTTCTTCCTGACTTTCTTTTATAATTCCAATGCTCTGAGAATGATAGATCCACATCGGTCATTTCAGAGGTGGACATCACACTTTAAAATAGTTAAAAATCATTCAGCTGTAGTTACACAATGGCCAGTTACGGGCAGTAAGGACAGTTACTAAAGGTTAGCAGCAATACAGCCGGTTACAGATAGTGAATGGATTGTGAAAGACACTGGGGTCAGGTTCTGTGAGCACCCTGTTAAATGAGATGGCTTTTTTGGTGTCTTTGGAGGTCACTTTCCCTCTTCTCTTGGTGACAGAGGGAGAGGGGTGCATTTGACGACAGCAGTGACGCACGTGTGTTTTTCTGTGGCGCTTCTTTGCATATTTGCTTGTGGCTAATATTTATAGAGTGTACTTTGCCAGTAGGCACCATTGTAGTTCACTTATAAGTGAAGAGGAAAGGATTTCAAGGTGTTCTGTATTTTAAAGGGAGCTGTTACCAAGGGTATAAATGATCAACAACCATAAAATATGAAGGCTTTTAGAGACTATAATCTTTTTCTATTAGTATTGAAAATGTTCAGTGCTCATTATTACCTTCATCCAGTTGTAACAGTATAGCAAAAAATTCTATGGGTGGGAAATAAAAACTATCTGGACTCTAACATCTGTTATATATTTCCCAGTGTTCTGACCTTGGTAATTCACTGAACCTAAATTTTGTCATCTATAGTGTGCAAATAATTCTTGATTTACTCTAAGAATTGTGCAGTCATCATACAAGACTAATGCTTAAAAAGTTATCAAACACATTAGACAAAAATAGATAATTAAATTCTGTTTATTTGTTTTCATAAAGGGCTCAGTAGCGTATTATATCAGAGCATACTGTGTTTTTCGTGTACTATAATTATTACAATAATAGATATCTGATAAGAATTCTCACATAGTTATAAGAATAATTATTTCACCTTTGCTTTAATAAATGACCTTCCTTCCTCCTCTTCCCCTCTTGTACTGGGTCTTGAACCTGGAAGCATTCTACCTCAGAGGTATACCCCCAGCACACCTCCCCTTAAATTATCTTGAAATGGGGACTTACTAAGTTGCTGAGGGTCTTACTAAGTTGCTAAGGCTGACCTTGAACCCCACATCCTCCTGTTTCAGCCTCCCAAGTACTGAGATTACAGGCATACACCTGGCCACAAGAAGATATTTCTTACAATGAATCAGACTCAAGGATCATCAAGTAATCATTTTATTTTTAGTACAGAGAATTTAATCCCAATAGGCAAAATGTACATCTGAGTGTCTTCATTCATTCATTCACTCATTCATTTATTTTCTAATAAACTGAAAACTATCAGGGGAGTATATATGAAGAACAGTAAATAAGATGAGTTTATAGTAAGGGCACAGTTTTTGACTGCAAGAAACTTACAGACATAAAAATTTTGAGTTCCCAAGCCTTGGAAAGTCACCAAGACTAAACAGTTTTATTTTATTTTATTTTTTTTACTAGCAAACGAATTTGGAAATCAAAGGCATTAAGATGAAAAAGTTAAGTTCCCTATGAATAGAAGAGGTTTCAATAAGTACTGCTTCTAACATTAATGCACTCATTTTTAGAAATTGTGACCTGTGTTACAATTAAGCCAGGAACCTAATGGTCCAAGTGTCCTCTCTGGCACTTCTGCTATGAATGAGCCCTAGGAGTCATTATTCCCTTTGAAAGGATTTCATTTTGTAAGATTTTACATTCTGATTCCAACACAGAAGTATCTATTTAGCTCAATCTGGAGAAGTAATTGTCATTTGATTAGAAATTGGCAACTACAAAAACTCCTACAATTAGAATCATTTAGTTATATTGTAGTCACTTTAAAAGTCATTCATAAGAAATATAATTCATTATTATATTGGAATATCTTTGTACATATTAGAAGTAAAGATAGGGGAGGGGTAAGGTTATCACAGACTTTTAAGAATAAGTAATTTATTAGACTTTCACTACATATGGATAGTGAAATGTGGGCTGGATTTATCCATGATAATGTAAAATTTTCAGTGATAAATGTAGTTCCAGCCCCAAATGAGCTATTGCATAATTATCTTGTACATATTTTTGTGTGTGTTAATTTTCTTGTTGGGAGGTGGCCTCTCTTGAACATTTTTGTATGTCCTCCCTGTTTTATATCTTTCTCCTTTCTAAAATACTGACTTACTTGCTTGTCATCAACAGATCCTTGACATTCTGAGCTTCTTAACACAAAGCCTTTGGAAAAATTATAGATCAAATGACCTACACTGGAGGGAACTGAACAAGACACCAAGGGCTCAAAATTTAAGGCAGTGTTCCCTGAAGAATTCCTGGTACACTGTGGTGCCCTAGGCAACTCACAAGCCTTGCTGTAGTCTCCTGCTGTAGCAGAAGCTAAGAATTCTAGTTGGGGAACTGCCTAAAGGTCTTAGTCAGCCTTGACCCATTTCCCTGGCCCTTCCCTCTAGTCCCATTTAGCTCATGCTTGGGTAGACTTTCTTATTATCTAGAAGTCTTATCGCTATGATATTGAGACTACTACATTGTCCATACATCTCTGACTTTCCTCCTATTTCTGACTTGCTCCAAAGGTAGAGAATTTTTAGTATCTCTAATGCAGTGGTCATGTTAGAGCTTGTTTCCTGGCTTCAGAAGTTTGCTGTCTCTTATACTTCCCAGGGTCTCTACAGGACTACCAGAGTCTTGAAGAAGGCCCCGCATGGGCCAGGGTCAAATGACGTGTTAGACTTCTCAGCGTAGTGATCTTTAGTTTGGTTTTCTTCATGTGGCCTAAATGAGTGCAACTCATCACAGTATTTTCAAAGCTATTCTCTTTTGTTTCCATCTCATTGAATATAATACACTGATCTTCTAAATTTCATAGGGAAGTTATTGGCTAATGTGAAGTTCTTATAAGTGAATTAATTAATGGTATTGCTGCATCATTATAGAACTTCACTAAGTTTCTCCTATGACATAGAAGACCATATCGATTTATTACCATACAGTAAGAATTAGCTCATAATGCTTCTCAGATTTAGAATAAATTGCCACATAGAATATGCTCAGCAAGTGCTTATTGAAAAACCCATTTTTCATTAATATATTTGTAATACTGTTTTTATAAATACAATATTTTGTTTAGAATGAGATATGTAGCAACAATAAAAATACTCATGAACTTATCTTCTTTATTTATAAATGTCTAGATCATTTAACTATTGAAGCAAATTAACCTTATGTTTCCCCCTCCCCCACAACACTGATTTATGTTTAACCAAAGGCAGATGATTTTGGAGGTTGTAAGGTGTAACTGATCACTGCAGTTAGCAGAGTTTAGAAATCCTAAAGCATTAGGCATTCCTAACTATGAAGAAGTTCCAGTGAATATTTTAATGATTCTGGGTGTGGTAATGCTCACCTGTAATCTCAGTAGTTGGAAGGCTTAGAAAGGAGGATTTCAGGTTTGAAGCCAGCCTCAGCAAGTTTGTGAGACCCTCAGTAACTTAGCAAGACCATGTTTCAAAATGAAAAGAGCTAGCTTGGGGGTTGAATGTTCTAGGCTCAACCCCCAGTACTATATATGCATACATACATATATATATATGCATATATATCTTTGTATATGTATATATCTTTGTATATATGTATATGCACATGTACATATATGTATAAATGATACAGAAAATTATATACATATATACTATATATTATATGTAGTATATATTATATATGATGCAGAAAATTGTGCTGTGATTCTGAATTTCAAATATCCATACTTTGATAATATAACTCCAAGAATAAAAATAAGATTTCATTTGCAAAAAAAAATACCATCTTATGATTTTAAGTTTTTACCAAATTATCTACACAAAATATTGTCTGAAGTAAATTCTGGCTTTAGGCTTCCTACTTTCCAAGCCTAATACAGATTTAGTTCTTAAGAGGCTGAATACTGAGGCAAAGTAATAGCTAAGAAACATCAGGTAAGCCAGAAATCAAATATCTAATGTAGCTTTAGGCCTTGTAAAAATGGAAATAAACACATGGGGCTTCTACTTTTTTGATAAGCAAATAACTTTCATAGATAAATGGTCCAACAGCAATATAGTCTGGTTCCCAGAGTAAATCATTTTCATTTCCACTACTTGCTGAAGGGGATTGTTATCTCTATAGTATCTTATATTCAAATCTTTTATGGAATTTATCTTTGATGAGTTAGCTTAAGGCTTTACATCCAGAACATTTAATTGGTGGATTTTGGTACACAGGAGAAGAAATCTACTGTTCTTCCCATTTTACAGATGTGTACATGCTGTAATCAACACAAGGTCCATGCATGTCTGTTTATACACAAAGTGATATTAAAAAAAAAAAACCTGGTTAGAATTTTAATTAGGTCCCAAATACTGGCTGGTTCTTTTTAATTTAACATTTTGCTACTGTGCTTATCTCTCTGAAGCCATACTTTTGTTTAACCTGGCTTTAGAATGTTATAAATTGCTTCTCCTGCTGTGATTTTATTGTTTACTCAAAAGTCTACTTATATACTACATTTTATTTCTTTTGTATTGGTGCACTGTAGTCATACAGCTTAATGGGATACAAGATGGTAGAGGCATACATGCACACACCTTCTTTAATTCACACCCATTCCCTCCACCTCCCTCCTCATGTTTGGCTTAGTGGTTGACTCTGATATATTTGTGAGTGTACGTCATGTACATTAGGGAATCTCTGTCTTCCCCCTCCCATCTCCCTCAATTAGGTTGCCTTATTTGATCATCTCAAGTTTTCCTCCTTTGTCTACAGTTCCTCCTATTGCCCTTTCACCCCTAGCTTCTGCATTTTAGGGGAGCATCACATTTCTTACTTTTTGTGTCTGACTAATCTCACTTAGCATAATGTTCTCCAATTCCACTCAATTTATTTCAATACAAGATAAATTTTATTTTTATTTCTTTTTCTTTTTTGCAATATTTTGATAATAGATTCTTTGAATCAAAGAATCAGTAAGGATCCTGCTTTATATGACTGTCAGACATTATATAAATAGGATGTTTTAGGACAATGCTGTTGACAGTTGACATATTTCTTCTACAATCAAAATATTGCCACTTGTTTGTAATAGAACATGCTGTTTTTTAGTTTTCAATTTCTTTCTCATATTGTCTTGTAAGCTCCGTGTGTACGAAAGTCAAATGCCATTTTAGACTGCAAGAAAAGTCTCATTTCAACTTGTTTTCAATGGCTTAAAATGAAAGATAAAATAAGCTCACAAAACAAAACCAACAAACAAAACCCAACTGGTTTAAAATCAAGGATCAATATCATCTGAGTTAGTCCAGAATGAATCTGGAATGTGGTACAGTAAATGAACAAGTAGAAAATCCTAGTAACTTAATATAAGGAAGAAGGCTAACAATGATAATAAGCCCAAAGCTGTTTCAAAAACTTCTATAAGTTAATTATAAATTATTTTTAAACTTTGACTCTATTTCCTAAGACCAAGTCTTCCAAATCAGTTTAGCACAGCACCAGGGACACATTTTTAAAGCTTTTTGAAAGGATTTTTATCTGTATGATTCCTATTAATGATTGTTGCATTGTTCTCATCCTGGAAAAATCTTTGAAACGTCTACTCTTAAAATCATGATTTCAAACTGAGATTATCAAAGTACAAAATTTTGGCTATTTATTTATGGTCCCATAAAGTTAATTAAGTTTCTGACTAGAAAATGAACTTTTGAATGCACTCTTAAAATGACTTTTAATTTTGAGGAAAATTTAAAAGCCTTAAAGAGATGAGCTATATGGGAGAAATGTCAGCTCTGCTTGCAGTATCACACTTTATAATGTTCCTAAAAATAAGAAATGCTATGGTATGGTAAAACAACAATACCAGTGCCACAGCTGACAAACCAAGAACTAACCACTGAGAATTTATTTCAATTTCTACTTCTATGCAACCACCCTTACAAAAGCATACTTTCACAAAAAACTTTAAAATTTGTGAAAGAAGTCTTATAAAGACTTATAAAAAGGCTTTATAAATATTAGAAAACAGTATGAAACTCAGTTTAGAATGCTCATTTTAATAGTAATAAAAGAATAGGGATTATATAGATGTTTGTGTAATTCAGAACAAGAAATATTAAATAAAAAATAGAAAGTGGGAGATTCAAAATGGAGCAATTAATATACACATGAAAATCGTGGCTTAGCCCATCTAAATATGGCATATGGAAAAATCTATTACCTAATTGGTCTTTTTTTCTAAATATTTACAGATGAAAGTATCATTTAGTATTATTAGGCTATACATATTTTAATTGTTAATCTTTAAATTTATTTATTCTTTATTATTATTTTTTATTCGTGCATTGTGGTCATACATCTTAATGGGATAAAAGACTTGTGGGGATATACATGCACACATCACCAATATGAAGTAATAAAAAACAAATTTTGAGCACTCATTTTAGAACCTGATTGACTCCCAGATTCACAATATTCATATACGTGAGGCTCAAAGAAGTCAAACTCTGAGTACAGGCTAGCTTTACTGCCTTTGAGTTGGTATTCATATTGTCTGTAACTCTTGACATTTCTTTAAAATTTATTTGCCTGTTTTGCAAACATAGTTACCTGAGTGTAAGAGAACAAATATAATTCTAAAGAAGTAGAGATAATGCTATTGATTGCAGATACAATCTAAACACTGGTTCAAGATCAATTGTGAAATATTTGGAAAATAAAGAAAAAACATCTGTGCATGTGTGTGTGGCATTTTATTTTTAGCAGTCGCATATTGAACTTTTGTTCATTGACCCAAATGAAACCGGTGCCCACATGTGGTCTCGACTCTTGAATACTGGCCTATTTATTTTAATTTTAATGTTATTTATTATTTTGTGGTGCTGGGGATTGAACCCAGGAGCATTCTACCTCCAAACCATACCCCAGCCCTATTTTTTATTCTTTATTTTGAAACAGGGTCTCACTAAGTAGCAGAGGGCCTCACTAAATAGTGAGGCTGGCCACAAACCGGAATCCTCTTATCTCAGCCTCCAAAATGCTGGGATCACAAGTGTGGACTACCACGCCTGGCAAATCCTGGCCTATTTAAGAGTAATATTACCCCTGATGGTCCATTTTGTTTTAGTGACTAGGAGTTTGGTTCTATGGAAACAGACACTTAAATGAGATTGGGAGAACCTCCTGTTTATTAGGGATCTACTTTTGTAAAGGGGGATTAAGGAAGTAGGATTAAGGGCAGAGAAGCCACCTGTGATGCAGGCCTGACAAAGCCATAGTCAACCTTACAGGAAGCTCTTGTCCATCAGTTTCCTGAATTGGGACTGTGCCTTTCTATCTCTGCTTGGCTTAGCTACCAGGTGTGAGAAGCACCAGGAAGATCAAGAGTCCAGGCAGCACTTTGCAGCTGAGATAGCCACAGTAGGAGACCTTTGACCTCAAGTCTCACAGTAGGGAGGGAGGGGCGTGGAGGGAGGGGAATCTCCAGGCAGATATGCCTCAGCATCTGTGATCCTAACAGTCCTGAGAGATTGAAAACACAGGGCCTAGAGTCAGTGTGAATAGTTCTCCAAACCCGCCAGTTCTCTTCAGATTATGGAATATAATTAATGACTTGACATTTCTCTCTGATACTTTACAGATTTATAGACAGCAAATTCTTGCTTGACCTGGGTCTTGTTGTTGCTTCTCCATGGCAATTTTGAATTAAGGTCCTTGTAAATAAATTAGAGTTCATGATTGAATTGCCTTTTATCTCCACTTAAAAAAATTGCAAAGTAGAAATAGAAATAGGCTCAGAAAAGGGAAAAGAGGTAATAAGTCAGACTGACTGGCTTCAGACACCACTGCTTCTCCAGTTACTAAGTGGAATGATCTTTGATTCCCCAAGGCTCAGTTAGCTCAAGTGTAAAACGGAGATCTTAATGTTACCTACCTCATTCCCCCCACCCCATGAGGATTAGATGAGAAAATCCACTAATAGCGTTAGAGACAGAGCCTTGCACATTCCTGTTAACTATCAGTATTTAGGGAGGGCCTCTTAGGGAGGGGATTAGAGTGGCATTCTCAGCAACACAATGTGTTCTCAAATCTTTTTTCTAACATGTCTTCATCATTTTATTTGAAATAACATATCTTTCCCAGACAATAGAAATCTATAATTCAAATCTAAACATTTAGTTTGCTTGTGCAATTGAATGTAGACTTTAGCCACCACAGATAACTATATATGCAACCTGGCTTATATCTCCATAATTTCTCATTAAAGTAATTCCAAAAGGTATAAATAGGACAGTGATAGGTCAGTCACCTTCTGTAAGACTTGCTTAGAAGTGTCAGTGCTGTGCTTTCTTCAGATATAAGTATTATTTCATTTTTTAAAAGTAATGTGCCACTTAAGAAAATTTGAAGCATATAATGTTAAGTGTGTACTTTAAAAATTAATTATACAGTTATTTATTGAGTGCCAAGGATATACACCTTAACAATGATAAAAAAAAAATCACAGTAGCGTCAGTATTGGAGGTGAGGGAGAAAAGCAGGCCGATTATTAGTTTTGCAATATGTGGAAATTTGGTGAAGAAATGTAATATTGCAAGCTTAGGGCCAAACAAATTTACTGAAGACATACAGTGAAAATTGGTAAGCATTTTAGATAAAAAATAAAGACTCCAATTTGTATTCCTTTCTGCAAATGATAGAGGATTAGATTTCTAGGTAATAGGGAATTATTAATATTAGTAATGAGAACAATTCATGAGGATACAGAAAAAACCAAATTTAGAAACCGTCTTCTAGAATCTTCTTCTGAAGACATTACTTATACGAGAGCTGGTTGGTATGAAAAGCTTAGGGGTACTTGCTGGACAGTAGTTGTTTCCAGTCTCAACTTACTCTTTCTTTTTATCCTTTAGCATGTATTATATCTTTGTTGAATATATGTCTTTACTTTTAAGAAGAGAAAGTGAAAATTAGTAAAATCAACCAGAAGCCAGTAGGCATCAAAGAATTACTTTGAAGCACTCTAGTGTCAGCAGGCTACTATCCTAACATCACACAATGCCCCATATTTCTGCATGTTCACCAGGTTTGTAGTGGTCATGATACAGTGTGAACCACAGTGGGCAGTTTCTATGGGGATACGACATTGAGTTAGGCAGTAGAGAGGATGAATTCCTAAAGCAATTAAAATGTAAGGTAAGCTGCAGACAATCTACACTGAATAGTGGCTGCATAAGACAATCAATGACTAATTCTGAGTTGAGTGGTCTTTGGGGGCATAATATAGGCACTAGCAAGAATGAGTCAGGATATAGATGGGATACAGGAGACATTTCCATGCAAAGGACTACTGACACGGAGCGTGGAAGTCTAAAGTATAATGTGGAGAGACCGGGCCAGATGAAGGGACCGCAAATGCTAACAGATGGAAGTGAGAACTAGTCATTCAGCGAATGTTTATAAAGGCTGTAACTGCTTTGCTAGGATGGTAGAGGCAAGGAGAAAGTGGGAAGAGCCAGGGCAATTAGGAGGCAATAATAAATGATGATGGAGGTTTTCTCCTGGGTGGTAGCACAGTTTCATGTAATGTGAGTTAATTCTACAAGCAAATGGGTGATTATTTATTAGTTGTTATAGTCATTATTATTAATTATTAGATGCTGTGTGCTGAGTGGAACTTTTTTAATTGGAGCATTATTTAAGTAAATTTTTCTCTATTGTAGCTTTTCCCTTTTGACCGAATTCATTATTTAGTCATTTAGCAGTACTCTGCCGAACAATTAGTAGACTTTTGGACTAAAGGAATGTCACTGAAGTGTGAACAGAGCTTAATTGTTTGTCTTCTGTGTTCCCAGCACTGATCTAAACTGGAGGCACAGTAGTAAGACAGACCCTATCCTCCACCCTCATGAAGCTCACTTCCTAGTGGGGCAAGGCGGAGGGTAAAGAAGGTACTGGATGGCACGCTAGAAGGGAGGGAGTTCTGTGAAGCAAGAGCAGACCAGGGAGATAGAAACTGGGGGAACATATTGCAATCTTAAATTGGGGGATCAGTGATCTTGCCAAAAAATGATACTTGATTAGACTTGAAAAAAATCTTTAAAATTTGAACTGTAAAGCCAGGTCTGGTGTGTAGGTGCACACCTTTAATTCCAGTATGTGAAAGGCTGAGGCAGGAGGATCATAGGTTTGGGGACAGCCTCAGCAAGTGGTAAGACTCATCAACCTAGCGAGACCCTGTTTCAAAAAGATAAAAAATAGGGCTGGGGGTGTATCTC
The DNA here is from genome assembly GCF_963383645.1 of Muscardinus avellanarius. Classification (NCBI taxonomy): domain Eukaryota; kingdom Metazoa; phylum Chordata; class Mammalia; order Rodentia; family Gliridae; genus Muscardinus; species Muscardinus avellanarius. The sequence goes on along the minus strand of NC_137787.1, from coordinate 28,319,219 downwards.
AGACGTAGAAAGCTCCTAGGTTCAATCTCTAGTAACACACACACACACACACACACACACACACACACACACACACAAATATTTGACCTGTAAATTCAAAATTCCTTCCTTGCTTCCTTCCTTCCTTCCTTCCTTCCTTCCTTCCTTCCTTCCTTCCTTCCTCCTTTCCTTCCTTTCTTATGCTAGGGATTGAACCCAGGGGCATTCTATCTCTGAGCTACATTCCCAGCCCTATTTCATTTTTTTATTTTAAAATAAAGTCCCACTATGTTGCCTAGAGACTCCCTAATTTGCTAAGGCTGGCTTCAAACCTGTGATTATCCTGTCTCTCAAATACTGAGATTACAGGGGGTGTAACACTACACCTTTATTGAACATTTTATTTTGTTGTATGAAGCATAGATAAAAAGGTAAAATTTTATTAAAGAAAAATAACTAAGGGGAAGGAAGGTTATTTTATTTATCTTTGTATTTCCAGGTATTTCAGTGATATTCTCCCTGAGATCTCTCTAGTTTACAATCCATGCACATATCTAGGCCTTACTAAATATTTGTGTTTGTGTGGGTTGAGGGGTATTGGAGACATTCACCCATATACCTCCAGAATCTAGCATGGTACTAAGCACATGAGAGGAGCTGTGATGTTTGTGACTTGAAGCTTTCTACGTCTGAGATACACCCCCAGCCCTATTTTTTAAAACTCGTGGGATCAAGTACATAATTAGGACCTTTATTTTGTGGAACTCATATTTGTATAGTCCTTTGGTCTTATTTCTTGACCTTCCACAAGCATACATACTTCCCTTAATTAAGATTTCCTTTGCACTTTTAGCTTTCAAAATATCAAAGTGCTCGGGTAGTCGGCACTTAAATTGTAATTTAATAGTATAATCTAATTCCTAGGTTATGCACCTTTATCTACTAGGACTGAGGTGACTAAAATATCTTATGATGGTAACAAGGTGATTTCTTTGGACTTATTGGGATGAAATAGCATTTGGGGAACTATTAAATAAAAGAGGGGATTCCAAATGATAGTTCTCTGTTCAGAGTACCTCTCTCAATTCATAGGTAAGTCAATGGACACTCATCATTTTAAACTCATTGGAGGCCAGTGTAGTTAAGAAAAATATAAAGTGTAGTGTAGGCAATAAACAGAAGCCTTGTAACAATATAATGTGTAGTGGGAAAGAGAATTGGAAGGTCTATAAAAAGTGCCAAAAAGAACAAAAAATATAATTAAAGGAGCAAAAGACATATTGAACACAATCTCAGGGACTATTCCAGGCAGCAGTAAATGTCTCCTCAAATATATCTTTAGAAAAAGCAAAGCAAAGTAGAAAGCTAGTTCCATGGAGAGAGGAAGAAAAATGCCAAATAGAATTGTTGGAGCAGGCTAGCAAGTGTTGGATTTATGTTAATTTTTATCTTTATTTAAGATATTTGAATAGTGTCTAACCAAGAGGTTGAAAATGTTAGTTGAGAAGGAGACAGAGGAAACAGAAAGAAAATATAAATAAAGCTAATATTTCAGGCAGGCATGGCTCAAGGTAGGGCAGATAAACCGGTATTTAGAAAATAAATGAAATTTACAGTTCACATAAAAGTTTTTTTTAACTAAGTACAGTTGATTTAGGTTCTATCAAAGTTACATTAAATTTTTATTTGTGCAAGGTAGTCATACATTTTAATGGAATACAAGATGGTAGAGGCATACGTGCACACATCACTCTTTTAGCCCTCCCTCAATTCCCAGACCAATCCATTCCCCCTCCCTCCTTCACATATTTGGCTTAGTGATTGACTTTGATATGTTTGTGAATGTACATCAAAGTTACATATTATTTAAGAAAATGTTTCCTTCTTTTTTTCATTTTGTGAAATCATGTTGTTTACACATGACTTCCTCAAGAAAAATAATAATATTTCCAGTAGAAAACTTCTTTTGACAGTGAGTTTTCATTACTTGAACCAAAGGGTTCATCTAGTGAAACATTTCAGAGTTACTTGGGGAGTTTTTGCAATAAGCACTCCCCTGTTGAGACCTATCTCTATAGAATATATTATAATAATCTTCAGAAATGCACTGAGCTTTATAATTCTTACATTCTAAAATAACTAACCTCTGTCTTGCATTAAATTAGACAAAAGTAATTGACACAATAAAATATAGAGTTATTAGAAGTAGCATGCAAAGCTGCTGACTCTCTAGGTATTCTGGAAGCAGAATTCAAACATGTGGCTTAAGCTGATCTCTGCAAGAGAAGTCTTGTCATTACTCTTATTAAACTAAATTAATAATTGTGGTTTTCTGTGTCCTAAGTAAATCCAAAATACTTTTTTAAAAAAAATGTAATAGTCAGGAAGACGAGCCAAAACTAAAGTTAGTGTCAAACTTGCAATCTTAATATCGGTTCCAGGGCTGTAGATAAAACTTCACTTCAAAGATGACTTGGTCACTTAAGGACAAAATTTATTGGTTAACCCTGCCCATCACACACGCACTCACACACACACACACACACACACACACACACACACACTCACAAACATAAAATCTATAGTACAGAACTTTGTTCAGTATTATTTTGAACTTGAAATTCACATGTTATATATCTGATAATGACTAATATAATGAACTGTTGAGAGGGACATTTTAAACATGTTTTATTAATTTGATAGGAACCACTAAAGTAATTCTTTTTTTAAAAATATAATGGTGTGTAAGACACATCTAAGCAAGATTTAGGAACATAGTATATTGTTTGAAAGATAATCAAAATACTATTTATCACTGAAGAACAATCATTCTCTTGGGAAGAAACTCACATCTAAAAGAAGCATTTTATTTTTGCAGAGAAGATTATTACAGAAAAATAATAGCTGTTTCCATTTAACATTTGAAAAGCGGAGTGAATGTTAGAAGGATAAAGGACTGTAGAAACAAAGGCCTAGAAATCATTTACTGAGTACCTCTGTCTACTAAAGCTGCTGCTGCTGCTGCTGCTGCTGTGTGTGTGTGTGTGTGTGTGTGTGTGTGTGTGTGTGTGCATGCACACATATGTGTACATGTTGGAAGTGGAGGTAGGGTGGCAAGATATGAAAGGATTACTCATCATACTCCAGTCCTGAAACTGGAAGGAAGGTAGATAATTAGTTCATTTTGGTCTCGTATGACCTCAGTGAACCCTGCAGAAAAAATGGCACAATGATCCCATTTGCTTTGACAGTCAGTTCATGGCCAAACTGGTTCTATCCATATTCTTATCTATTCTGCTAAGCCCAGATTATTTAAAGCTAATCTCCAGTGTCATCTGAATTTATCCTTTAATATTGCTTAAATATTATATTGTTTTTAAAAGCCATGTTCCAATTAGTTTGTCCTATGAAGTTTCTTACAGAGTCTAGATTTTGCCTCTCAAGTTGTGGTTCAACACATCTCTCTCTCTCTCTCTCTTTTATAGAAATTGAGAGTTAGATTTAAGTTGTTTCAACAATAGACTTTAGAGTATTTACAAGGAGTGGATGATGTCTGCTTCTTACATAAGTTTCTCTAATTGTCTCTTTTCTTTGCTAAGAATTTTACAGAAGCTGGTTCAAAGATTAATATGGCAAAGTAATCAAATTCAGAATGCCTGTAGTCTAAAGAGGGAAGCAGACATGAATGTAATTAACTCTAATAAAAAGCAAAATACATTATGCTTTTAGAGGGTTCCACAGTGCTTGCGTTTGTATCAGTATTAATAGAGTGATAAAGCTTCAGCTTCTTCATGGACATAAAGCTGGTATAGAGGGGGCAGCCCTTGGGACAACTCCATCAAACACAAGAGCTCTGTGAACACAATTTGATAGATAATCTTCCAGATTCCTTCCAGCCCTAAACCTCAGAGCGAGGAGAAGCTGTATGCTACAATTCACAATGTTTTTGCAAACTCATGGACTTCCCTTAAAGCTATACTTGAGCAAATCTAGGGAATATTAAGGAGGAAAGATAGACCATAGCATTTCAGCTAAATTGAAGTATTTCTGGCTTGTCAATAACTCTACAAGTAGGCTTAGAAAAGGCAGTGTATTAACATGCTTCAGTACCTTTTTTTTGGCAAAACAAAACACCTGCTAGTGACAAAAGCCATGCACACATACACACACACACACACACACACACACACACACACATTTTTTTTTTTTTTTTTTGCGGTACTGGGGATGGAACCCAGGGGCATTCTACCTCCAAGCTACATCCCTGGTCCCTGGTTCCATTTTTTAGTCTTTATGTTTTTTGAAACAGGGTATCACTGAGTCGTAAAGGGCCTCACTAAGTAGTAGCTGAGGCTGTCTGTGAACTGTGATCCTCCGGTCTCCTTCTCCTGAATGCTGGGATTACAAGTGTGTGCCACCATGCCCGACAAAAGCCATATATTTGAAGAAAAGTGGCAAGTATTATTAGATGGGTAATTCCAAATGTGGGCAATATAGTTTTATTAAATATTACTATGCAATCATTTAATATGTTTATGTGTTTTGTTTTGGAATGTTTTTGGTTTGTGCTTTGTATTTTGTATTCTGCTAAGATTCATGCAACTGTTTCCTTAGGCCCAGACAGCACACATTGTCCTGGAAGATGGAACTAAGATGAAGGGTTATTCCTTTGGCCATCCATCCTCAGTTGCTGGTGAAGTGGTTTTTAATACTGGCCTGGGAGGGTGAGTAATGCTTTTATTCTGAGGCTTTATTCTTCCTCTATGTAGAGGAATAACTGGATGATCTTACTCCTGGTGGTAAATTGTAATCACTGTATCATCTCACTGTATATTGTCCTATAGTTGCATGTGCTTTATGCATAGCCTACTAGAGTCATCTCTGAAAAGAGAGATTGTGTTAGCAACTTTTGCATTACTGTGATTGAAATACTAACAACATCTACAAAGAGGAGGAAAAGTTTATTAGGCTCACAGTTTCAAAGGTTTAGTCCATAGTCAGCTGGCTCAAAAAGATGCTCTGTTCCTGGAGGAGGAGAAGGAGGAGGAGGAGGAAGAGGAGGAGAACGAAGAGGAGGAGGAAGAGGAGGAGGAAGTGGAGGAGGAGGAAGAGGAGGAGGAAGAGGAAAATAGGTATCAGGGAAAAATATAGTCCTCAGTGCCACACCCTCAGTGATCCACTTCCTCTAGGCCCACCAATCTATGGTTACCAACAAGTGGTCCAAATTATTAATCCATCAACTGGATTAATCCACAGACAAGGAAAAGGTTAGAGCCCTCATGATTCAGTTATTTCACCCCTTTAATATTGCTGCATTGCCAATATATGAGCTGTTATGGGGGACATTCCAGACCCAAACCATACAGGGGCAGACACAAACTTCCTGTCCCTCCCTATGAGAGAGAACGTGGACACTGGTGGCCACTGGGTGAAAAATAAAAATCAGTTCTGGAAATTTATATTGTGAGACCACAGGCAATGTGAGATTATTATCTGCTTTGGGAAGGAGAGATATGGATCTGATTAAGGTAAAAATTGGATCAGTGAAAAGAATGGGTACCACACTCTAGTGCCATTCTATTAGTAAAGTTAAGAAGCAGCTTTGCATATCTAGTATGAAATACTATAACCTTATTTAGAGATAAGATAGTCCTTGGGTATTTTAATAATTATCAATTGTAACCCAACTTATTTAAGATCAGTTAAGTAGTGTATGGCAATGAAGATAAGATTTGCTAAAGAAATCATGTAGCTGGACTTATCAAAGTTTTTTTTTTTTCTGGTGGTACTGGGGTTCCTGGAAGCCTTTCTACCTCCGGGCTACATTCCCAGACCTATTTTTTATATTTTTGTTTGGAAACAGGGTCTCTTAAGCTAGTGCGGCTGGCTTCGAACCTGCGCGATCCTCCTGTCTCTGCCTCCCAAGCGTGGGGGATTACAAGCGTGCGACACCACGCCCGGCAAGTTTTTGTTCTTTTAACCTGGGAACCAGGAGGCTGAAGTTTTGGTCTCAGTTCTAATGATAACTCATTGTATGATATTGAGACATTGCTTAATTTTTCTAAGTTCTGGTTTTCCTATTTAAAAAGTAGAGGAGCTAAGGGTAGTGGCACACATCTATAATCCTAGTACTTGGGAGACTGAGACAGGAGGACGATAGGTTCAAGACCAACCTAAGCAACTTAATGAGACTCTTAACAACCTAGTGAGACTCTGGTTTTTTTTTTTTTTAAACAAAACAAAACAAAACCAACCAAACAAACAGAACTTTTACAAAAGGGCTAGGGGTATAGCTTGGAGGTAGAATGTGTCTGGACTCAATTCTATCCCCTTTTCCCCTACAGTACAGTATGGGGGGGGGCTGGATTAGATAGTGTTTTATAGCTAGGGATTAGAACATTATGAATCTTAAAAGTATGAGTAGATTGTTTAAAGAGGTCTCCATTAGAGATTCAACTAGTAACCTTCTTTGATATTTGGTGAGTTTTTAAAGGAAAATTCAAGTTAGCTTTTTTTTTTTTTTTTTTTTTTTTTGGTGGTACTGGGGTTCCTGGAAGCCCTTCTACCTCCGGGCTGCACTCCCAGACCTATTTTTACATTTTTATTTGGAAACAGGGTTTCCTAAGCCAGCGCGCGCGGCTGGCTTCGAACCTGCGCGGTCCTCCTGTCTCTGCCTCCCAAGCGCGGGGATTATAAGCATGCGCCACCACGCCCGGTCCTCAAGTTAGCCTTTTTTTTTTTTTTTTTAGAAAACACTAATGCATTTATTTACATAAAGATAAAGGACTTAATATGAAGCAGTTTATATCTGCCTTTTATTTGTAAATATGAAATCAATTTGATCTTTTCCAATTTTGAACCCTTTTTGTTCCTGAAAACAGCTTGCAGACATTTTAAGTTATATATCTGCAGCAGCAAAAAAGAATATCAATGAGACTGAGCTACCCGGAGGTAGAAGGGCTTCCAGGAACCCCAGTACCACAAAAATTAAATAAATAAATAAATAAGTTAGCTTTTTAAAGACAAAGTATTAACTGATACTGAAGGTATTGATTGACTCAACTGATATTCCGTTATTAATGTACATTCTTTTCTAACTCTTGCCTCTCTGTGTGAAATGAAGAATATTAGATGGTTTTTAAAGCAGTTCCACTGGTGAGAACATTAAATTACAGTGTATGAAACCTGTTTGCAAAGTTTTGCTTCACCAGGCAATTATTTAAGGTTTTCGACAGCACTAATTACTAGCTGTGTTAATATACCTGCCAACAAACAACTGTTTAATATAGATCAGAATGATGGAGGGCACTAGAGTTTTCTTCTCAGTGATAGATTACTGGTAATAAATCTTGTCACATCACAAAAGTCAAACAGGGCCTGATGGATTAATTTGCTTCTAACACTGCAGTTCTCTTGGAACAGGTTGTATTTATTCACTTACTGGGGAGTACTATAAGCATACATTTAAAGGGAATGGTCAGTACATTTGTGGAAAGAAAGAAAGGGAAGTAAAAATATCAAAGATTTTTTTTTTGATGTTGGCATCTATTTACAAGGTTAGTCTTTAGACCCTGTTTTCCATTGAGAAAAGCATTTTCCATTCATTACCTGTCTCAGTAAGGTGGTTGATAATTAGAAGTTATTTTTTTCATCTTTAAGAAATGCGTTTATAGTGTGTATAAGTCTTGCTTAAAAATGATCAACTCCTGACAGGTGAGAGGCATCTTAACAATTTAGTTGATGGAGGCTGTGGATAAATACCTCTGCATTTGAGTCACCCCAGGGATTTTGGAACTGAAAGACAGCGTTCTGTTGACAAAGTTCTGGTAGGAGTTGGTCTGGATGGGAGTGAAGAATTTATGTTGACTACTGCCTGAGCTGAATTTTATTAGTTTCAAGGTTGTCGATTCTGTTCCCCTCAGCACCTAAATTCACTTTCAGCAGTAATCCAAAAGAAAGATTTAGTTTAACTCAGTCTGTAGGAAGAGAAAATGTAAGCGGGCAGAAAAGAAACTCAGTTGCAGTGTATCCCAGTGTATGGAATAGGTGTAGGTAGCTCCTAGTATTTATGAGAATAATGCTTCTTATTCATAGTATTTTATAAATATATATTAAGAGTACTTCATAAATATATACATGTTAAGAATATATAGATATTATATAGAACACATATATCCTCCTCAATTTAAAAATATAGTCCTCCTGCATCTATCACTAATTTTATTTTAGTTTTTTAAAATAGTTGCGGGAATCTTTTTTTTTTTTTTTCTTCAGTACTAGGGATTGAACCCAGAGACAATTTACTTCTGAGTTACACTCCCAGAACTCTTTTTTTTGAAATTTTTTTGTTTTGAAACAGGTTCTCCCTAGGTTTCTGACAGTCTCTTTATGTTGCTGAGGCTGTCCTTGAACCTGTGATTTTCCTGTCTCAGCTTCCTAGGTACTAGGATCATAGTCTAGTAGAATCCTTCAGTTTCAGTCAGATGTGCTTCAGGTTGAGATTTGAAAGATTGACATTTTCTAAGTTAATATTAGCTTCCACATTTGTATATTTCCTTATAAAAATAAAGTGTGTGTGTGTATGTGTGTGTGTGTGTGTGTGTGTGTGTGTGTGTGTGTCTGTGTGTGTAAGGGCATGATGTAAGGCGCACTGAGGATTGAACCCAGGGGCATTCTACCTCCATGCTATAGCCTCAGCCCTTTATTACTTCTTATTTTGAAACAGTCTCACTGAATGACAGAGGACCTCACTAAGTAGCTGAGGCTGGCCACAAACCTGTGATCTTCCTGTTTCAGCTTCCCAGGTACTGAGATTAAAAGCATGTGCCACCATGCCTGGCTAAAACTAATGTATGTATGTATGTATGTATGTATGTATGTATATTTGGTGGTACTGGGGTTCCTGGAAATCCTTCTACCTCCAGGCTACACTCCCAGACACCTACTTTTTATATTTTTATTTGGAAACAGGGTCTCTTAAGCCAGCGAGGCTGGCTTCAAACCTGCACGATCCTCCTGTCTCTGCCTCCCAAGCATGGGGATTACAAGTGTGTGCCACCACGCCTGGCACTAAAACTAAAATATTTTTTAAATTAACCTCTTATGAGTTATTCTTTCATATAAATTAACTCACTAATCTTAAATGCTTACTGAGTTTTAATAAATATACACGCCCATGCAACTATCACTGACATAATTAAGATACTCTTCACTATTCTAAAAGTATCAAAAAACACTTTTTCATTTTTGATGGTTAATATCTCGATGAAACTGCCAGACCTCAGTAGTAAATACCAGTGTGGACTCACTAATATGTGATAGGCTATAGGAATCTTCAGAATATCTGCAAACTTTACATAGGGCAGTAATTTTTTAAAAACTAAAGTGCTAAGAAAGATTTTCTCAAGGATTTTAAACATTTTTAAAAATATAATTAAATTTTATATGAATATATGTCACAGTACTTAAAAGTCAGGCTTTCTTTTCATATAGTTTTATCATGGATTAATTTTGATATTTTGTCAACAATTTCTTAGGTTACTTAAACTCTAGAAATAGACCTGTAGGATTTTAACTTCACATTCTTCTTTCGTTTTTAAAGATTCAGTAATTTAGAGGATGCATGTATGTTATGATTTTGAAGTTATGGATATTTTTATTGATAACTTTTTATTTGCCCAGGTACCCGGAAGCTCTTACTGACCCCGCCTACAAGGGACAGATTCTCACAATGGTCAACCCTATCATTGGGAATGGTGGAGCCCCAGATACCACTGCACGGGATGAAATGGGACTCAGCAAATATTTAGAGTCTGATGGAATCAAGGTAGTACCAGTGGCAACTACTTAAACAGTTTCATTTTGAGGGAGGATAGTTGGTATATTTTAAAAAATCTAAGATGGGCAAAGTTTCTTCCTTAAATTATAACACAAATTCATGTATTCAACCTGATTCCTAAATATATGAGAATTTACCTCTTATATCAAACTTGATATTATTTTGAGTTTCATTCTTTAGGGCACTTTAGATTTCATGTTTTAGATGAAATTTTGCTTAATTTAGAAAAGTGTTAAAAGTGCAAATAACAACTATGCTATGAAAATTGACGAAGATTCATCATTTAAGAGGAGCTTGATAACCAACTCTCTCTCAGTTATTTGCCTTTAATCTTATACTCTGTAGGGGATGCATAAAAATATTTTCTATGCCAGACTGAAAATAAACATTAAAATTGCCTACTGAAGGAAATTTGAATATTTTTAGAGAATATAGATCATATAAACAACTCAAAAATTTACATTACAAATTCACCACTCTATTTTGGAATGGGTTGGATTTGTCATTTGGTTTAGCTCTCATTATTTTTCATATTTTTCAAAATGTCTGTCTAAATGAAGATTAAGAAAATTATTACAGTCTTTATGTGCATTAACAAGAAATGATGAAGTAATAACGAGTAAGATTACTGCAGTAGGGGAAAAAGCACCGCATACTCTGAAGGGAGAATAAATTAGTTTCAGGATTCGCAAGCTAGGTCAACCTTCTCCCCTACACAATAATTAAGGAGACAAATAATGCTGAGATTAGCCGGACAATGAAAATAAAGGGTCATATGTTTTCTTTTATATGTGGAAGCTAGGGAGAAATTGGGATACAAGAGGGACTCCAGATAAAGGAGGAGAAATCCCTGTGGAGTAATGGAGGGGATTAAGGGAAGGGAGTGGGGGAGAAGGGAGATTTGAGGAAGGCAACACTTCAAGTAATGCTATGTGCATATATGAAATTATCAATGCCAACCTCAATTTCATGATTGGGGAGGGGAGGGATATTGGCTCCATGGGAAAGCTCACCAAGTACTGCATGCCTGTATGTCCCTATCCTGTTGAACTTCATTATGATGTGTGATTACCGTGCACCAAGAGATATTAAAAACAGACAAAACCCCAATTTATTTTAAAGCAAAGTGTTGCTCACCCATTTTTCTTCATGTCTTCATATTCTGTCTTATCAGCAGAAATAAAGCTCTATGAATCACAAGAGTTGGTCATTATTCTATGATCATACCTTTATAATGACTTCCCATCTCTCTAGGTTGCAGGTTTGCTGGTGCTGAGTTACAGTAATGACTACAACCACTGGCTGGCTACCAAAAGTCTAGCACAGTGGCTACAGGAAGAAAAGGTGAGAAGCTGATACGGCCTGAGCCTCACCTGTGGATGGCTGGTGGGTCTAGGGAAGGTTTGGAAAGTACATATAGAATCAAAGGGTCAAAGAGATGAGGAGGTTTGTAATGTTCGGGATCTTTCTATTTTAGAGAACTCTTTTTTTTTTTTTTCTATGCATCATCTAAACTATCTGGACTTTTCAACTAAACATGGAGGATCACATATTTTCAGTTTCCCCACTAGATGGCACTCACACATGCTTCGTAGCATTTCTTCTGTGGAAAAGGGGCAGGGAGATTTTTGGAATTAGATTCTAAGTCTCCTAAATCCTTCCTACCCTTGTATCCAGGATATAGCTATGCAGATTGCTTCATGTGTTCTCAGACTAGCTCTACGGGTTAGCTGCCTGTGCGGATCATGAGGTCATTCCATACAATACTTTTGTCATCCTTAATTCTACTAAGTATAAACAGATCCCATTAAGTATCTTTGGGCTTAAACATTATGACATATAACTGGATATAATCTCATTTGAAGTAATATAAGCAAAAAGTTAAAAAAATCTTACATTATACTTTACATACTTTAAATATTAATTTCTATTCAAATAAGAGGATTTACCTCCTTGGAAAGTTAGAAGTATTTGTATTTAATGGACTTGCCAATATGTAGCTTTATCGCTAGTATCACTGTAGCTGCTTTTTGTTTAACTCTGCTGGGCCAGTAATTGATAGAATATTAAAAAGATTTGCTTCTCCAATGGGTGTATTTCTATTGGGGTTAAATGTTGCCTCTTTCTGAGAAACCCTAAAATCTTGATCTATAAGATCTTATTCTTAAACTTTATAAGGAAGAGGAGAGCATCTATCACATTCTGGGCATACTGTTTTCTTCTCAACCATTTTCTGAGTTTATTTTTATTACTCAACTAATTTCTATAATCATTCAGGAGATCCTCTCTTTTTCAGGTGTTTGCTTTGTGTTATCCAGGATGCCTGGTTTTAGAACTTCCCTAGGTCAGAACTAATACTTTTAGCATAAGCTCAACCCAGGGTTTGTTAGTATTTTAAAGTTTTTCTAATCTTCTTCCATGATCACAAATACATAAAGTAGCAAAGGGTGGAAGGTAATAATTAGTTCCCCCTTCTGTTATTAGATGAGGACCAACACCTTGTTTAAATATCTCTTAGATAATTGGTAGAAGAAGTGAAGTTGGAACCTGTTTTTCTGATTTCTGCTTCACTGGATTTTCATAATATATACTACATCTGTCTTTATCCAATCTAGGCAAAGAAACTAAAATCCATGTGGGTCTTGCCTGAGTGACTGATAGGATAGCCCGTGTTGGTGAAGCCTGACATCTCAACAGAGCCCTTTCTTCATAGAAACATTTCTTGAGTACTCACTGTGTGTCAGGAATATTTGGCTAAAAAACATAGATTTGTATATTATTGCTTATAAAGCTTACTGATTCCATTATTTCAAAATGCATGTTTTTAAAATATATTTTTATATGTGTTCTAAGTACAAAAACCATATATTTTAAGTAAATATATGTGGATACATACCCACATATGCCATTATTTCAAAATAGATAAGTATATACATTTATATAATATTACTTCTTTACCATCCTGAGTTAAATACAACAGAATGGTAGCCAAAGATCAATGTTCAGAATTTCTCATTTCTTATTCTGAGGAAGGCCTGGGGATTATGAGTCCCATGCCCAACTGGAACAGCCACTTACTGTGTTCTGACAACACAGTCACCCTGGGTCAGAGAAAAGAAGGAGCAGGGAAATTATTTACTGCTCAAGAAGATAAATGAGGCTAAGTTTATAACTTGAAAACAAGTGCTGGGTCTAATTTTCTCCAATTTCATTGTCACTGTGATTTTTTTTCTCATAGGTCCCTGCAATTTATGGAGTGGATACAAGAATGCTGACGAAAATAATTCGAGATAAGGTATGATCATCATCTTTAGCCGAATCTTTGTTTCTTCACGTATCTTTACACCAGTGCCCAAGTGACCCATTAATATGTAGAGGAACAGATCTGGCCAACTTCTGCTATTTGGATATTGGTCATTTTGCTTTGGCATTTCTGAGGTAATCTTTTTTAAGACTGAATACTTGATTGGTATGTTTGTAACTGAATAAACTTGAGATTTAGTCACTGGCAGGAGCTTATTGAGTGCCCACTAAGTGTTGATTGAACCAAGCCAAGCATTTAAATTCAGTTCAGGTGACAGGATTTTAGTAAAACAAGTGGAGAGGGCAACTATGGGTGTAGCGATTTTGCCTAAATGGAGTACCTACACGCTAAAGAATGCAAATCAGAAAGTGCACTGCACTGGTGCTGTTACTTACTTAGTTCTTTTGGAAGAATAATCTGTGAGATTGGTGAGTTTTATTTCCTGGGTATGCCAAAGGAGCCCTGCATGGATTACTTGAATCGTGGGGTCATTCTTGAGACTGTATTAATGATCAAGGTGACAAAAGTAAAAGTTGTTATTTGCTTTCTTACCTGATGTCATATCACAACACCAGCTCTTCCTCTGAGAATGTCTCATCAGCATCTGCTTGTTTCTTTTTGCTATAAGAGGTTGACACTATTTTTTTTTTCTCTACCTGGATCCTTCGTATTCCAAATCAGAAAGAAACATCCCCTCAGTAATGTTAACTAAATTCCCCAAATATGACCAGAGTTTTCTCAATGAATGTTGTATAAAAAATAAAAATATAAGGCTAAGTTTATAACTTGAAAACAATATGTAGTTTAACATATGTATAAGACAATATATAATTTAATAGTACATATGTGAAACTAATTCTTCAAGACAGTCTGCTGTGGATTCTTTGTAGGTATATGAAATAACTGAGTCCTCTGTGTCTCTGGGTTCTGCATCCATGGATTCAACAAACACCCTGGAAACAAATGGCTGTATTGAACGTGTACAGACCATTTCTTTTGTTATCATTCCCTAAACAACACAATATTGGAGCTATTTACATAGAACTTATATACTATTAGATATTACAAGTGATCTAAAGATGATTTAAAGTATGTAATGGGATGTACATAGGTCATATGTAGGTACTGTCATTTCATATGGGGCTTGAGCATCTGTGAACTTTGGTATCTGAGTATCCTGGTACCAATCCCCTGCAGACACCAGAAGACAACTGTATGTTGACAAGGCTCTCTATAAACAGAAAGAACAGCATTGAACACAGCTATACCCATGACCAGAAGGAAGACAGAGTTTATGCAGTTATTCTATTATTTTTTTCTAATAAAAATATAATTAATCTTTATTATGTATCACTCATGCTTTTATAATCATTAGTTACTTGTACTTTTTACTACTTTAAGTTGGATAATAATTCTCTTTGAGCATGATAAATTATTTACTTCAATTTCTTAAGCCAAAAGTAATGATGATTTAAATTAATAAATGCCATACTCTTGACATAAGTACTTTCACCTATTAATTTTTTTTTTTGCAATACTGGGGATGGAACCCATTGGCATTCTACCTTTGAGCTACACCCCCAAACCTGTTTTTTATTTTTTAAATTTTTTATTGGTGCAATGTAGTCATATATCTTAATGGGATAAAAGACCTGTGTAGACATATATGCACACATCACCCAATTAGCCCTTACCCATTCCCCAACCCATTCCCTCCCTTTCCCTCCTTCCCATGCTTGGGTTAGTGGTTGACTTTGATATGTTTGTTTTAAGTACATTGTGTGCTTTAGAGAGTTTCCTCCTTTCCCCCTCCTATCCCATCAGTTAGGTCGCCTTATTTGCTCCTCTATAGGATCTCCTCTTCATCTAGAGTTCCTCCTGTTATCCATTTCTCCTTAGCTTTTGCATATTAGAGAAAGCATTTAATTACTTCTTTTTTGACTGACTAATCTCCCTTAGCATAATATCCTCCAGCTTACTTCTGATTTTATTACCTCCTCCATGATTTTTCTGGGCATAGACATCAGCAAGATTATATACTCCAAGTAAATCCTTATGTTTACTTCGCTTAATAATGCATGGGAATAATAAACAATGACGAGGCTTCTAGAATGAGAAGGGAATAAAATTGGAGAATTTAATTCAGTCTGCAGGATTGGCAGGTTGAATAGAAAAAGTCAGCCCTATGGATGTGGGAAAACTCTTAATGAGACCACATTGTATCTTTTGTGTGATGTGCAAGGTTAGGATGAACGCTCCTTCTATCCTGGGCAGTTTGGTGCTTTAAAAAAATTGGGCTGAAGCCGGGTGTGGTGGCGCACGCTTGTAATCCTCGCGCTTGGGAGGCTGAGACAGGAGGATCGCATGGGTTCGAAGCCAGCCTCAGCTACTTAGTGAGGCTTTCAGCAACTTAGTGAGACCCTGTTTCCAAATAAAATATAAAAAAGGTCTGGGAGTATAGCCTGGAGGTTCCACCCCAGTATCGAAAAAAAAAAAAAAAATTGGGCGGGAGCCTGGCATGGTGACACATGCTTATAATCCCAGTACTTGGGAGGCTGAGACAGGGGGATCACACAGGTTCGAAGCCAGCCCCAGCTACTTAGTGAGGCTCTCAGCAACTTAGTGAGACTCTGTTTCCAATTAAATATAAAATATGTCTGAGAGTGTATCCCGGAGGTAGAAAGCCCCTGGTTCCATCCCAGTACCACCAAAAAAATAAAAAATAAATAAATAAATTGGGCTGAGCATGGTGGTTTACACTTGTAATTCCAGCATTCTGCAGGCTGAAACAGGAGGATGGTATTTCAAGGACAGCCTCAGCTGCTTAGTGAGGCCCTTTGCAACTCAGCGAGACCATTTCAAAATAAAGAATAAAAATAGGGCTGGGGTTATAGCTCGCAGGTAGGATGCCCCTGGGTTCCATCCCCAGTACTGCAACAACAACAAAAAATTGGCTGAAAGATTATCACAGACCAAACAGCAGTATTGCCTGTTATATTCATTTATGAGTAATAATGATGCATAATAAAAATGTACATGATAGCTTTTACTATGGCTGAAGGGTCTCAGGTTGAAAAGTAAGATTGTGTTTCATTCAGCATGCTTAAGAGAAAGGGAAAAGCCACATTTCAAAATTAATAATCCATAGATTACTAATACAAGGGATTATATCTCTTGAATCCAAAAAGTAAGTGCAGGCTCATGAGAGTTAATAATCCAGCATGGAGGAGCAAGTGGGTTAGGGTTCATTTCCCATACTTGGTGGCAGCACCCAGGTTTCAGTAGTAGCTTTGGAATACCACTTGTGCTCACAAGGTGTGCTGGAATTTTCTAACCTCACTCTAATAGTGACTTCTCTAAGGAGTACGTTTAAAAGGAAAATCAAGGCTTTTATTTCCCCTTTAGGAAAATCTTCATAGCTAGATATAGCATGCCATTTCCCCAAATAGTTCAAAGTAGACTCACTAACAAATAAGTAAATCTCTAGACACAGCTAAATAAAAAGGGGGAATGTTTTCATGTTCCATTTAGCAAAGCCGAAGAGTGAAAGCTTCCCATAGGTCTATATATTTTTTAAAATCCAGGCCCGTAGGGATACCTCAACAATAATATGTCTAAAGCAGGGGATATTTTCACTGCATCTTTTAGAAGTTTATGACTTGTATTTTACCTTTTTTTGTTATCAAAATATGTAATAAGATCTCATTTTTTCAGTCTTCAGCACTTTATGGATTTATTTTCTTCTCAATAAACAGTTTTGCTCATGTCTCCTATGAAATGTCTTTAGAACATATGTATTAAGAAGTTCAGGGACATGAAATACTCCAGTCGGCACCAGCCTGGAACCTGGTGAGCCAGATTCTGGTGTCTTTTGACATTGCTTACATTAGGCAGTGATCTCAGCTGTGAAAGTGCTAATTGCACTTTCTAGAGTTTTTTTCCCAAAGCGCGTGTGCAAATTAATTCATTTTCTAGTTTGAGAAGATGGAGATCTTCTGGTGATGGTTCTAAATGGTTATAAAGACATCTGAATCTTGGAGCAGCTGTTTCATTTCCCTGTGAGTTCCTCCTGTCAGCACCTCCATGATTGCTTCCTTTTAACTCATTCTCTCTTTTTTAATTTGATAGGGTACCATGCTTGGGAAGATTGAATTTGAAGGTCAGTCTGTGGATTTCATGGATCCAAATAAGCAGAATTTGATTGCTGAAGTTTCAACCAAGGTGAGAGAGTCTCGTTCAGTAGTTTTGTCTCATTTGATTTAGATCTACCTTTTATGCAATATCAAAAAATCTTCATTTAGTCAGAAGTCTTCTTCCAGAAACATCAAAATAAAGGGGAGAAAGAGATTTCATAGCAACCAAAAATATATATTAAAAATCAATGCATTTAAAGTTAACAACCTATACTTACAGGCTATATGAAAACCTTCATGGCCTGAATTAGAGGTCAATTACTATCATTTAAGCTTCCATGTCTCCCATTTCTTGTTCTTCAGCTTAAGACTTTAACAACAGCAAATAAAGGAGATGCCAAATTGTCAAGGGTATTCATAGCAATGATCAGGAACCAGAGTGAAAAGTCTCCCAGAGTCAAGAGAACTTTATAGAAATCAGACATAATAATCAGAGTCTAGGGTCATTTTGTGCAGGGGAAAATATTTCTTAACAATAAAGACTTACTGTGTTACAGCTGAGTTCAAAAATTAATGTTCATAAGGATGACTATGTCACCTCAAAATGACATGTGTTTAGTGTATATTTATAAGAAGGTATAGAGCATATTTTAGGAAGATGTCCGTTGGTCTTGATGGA
Organism: Muscardinus avellanarius; assembly: GCF_963383645.1. NCBI lineage: Eukaryota > Metazoa > Chordata > Mammalia > Rodentia > Gliridae > Muscardinus > Muscardinus avellanarius. The sequence continues at coordinate 28,301,286 of NC_137787.1, read as the reverse complement.
CTCTCTACTTAGGTAGGTCTGAGTGAATCTGTAAACTGTGATGTCTACCCTTTGGGGGCACTGGAGTCTGGTAGACAAACAAGCAGTTAAATAATAACGTATAGAATCCAGTGATAAATGTTGTCCTTGGCGTGTTCCCAGGATGCTGCACAGACACGCACAGGGCAGCACTGAGATGGCACAGGTGCAGAAGAGAGAACTCTTTGGAAGCATTTGACTTCTTAAGAGACACAAAGAGCCTGTGGTTGTAGTTAGTAGATAGAGAACCAGGAGAACTGTGTTGAAGGTAGAAAGAATGACATGTGTTAAAAGTCAAAGAGGCATAAAGTAATAAGTGTGTTTGAAGAGTTCTGTGTAGTTAGATAGGGCTTAACCCAAAGATTCATGCATAGTGTTTTGCTAGTTGGGCCAAAGGCAGGTGGAGATGAATCAGGGCTAAATCTGAAGGGTTTCCTCTCACGGGATGACTAGCAGTACTGGAAACTGGGAAACTCATTCAGTAGCATTTTGGAAGAAAGCACATGTAGGTAAAGGAGAAAGTAACTAGAAAGTTATTGTGGCTTTTTCCAAATGTAGATACCAGTCTGGAGAAGTTCACCTTAAAAAATTCTGTGGCCAAACAAGGTTGAAAACATTGAATGATATTCCTGTCCTGAAAGGTCCCAAGGAAAAATTCATAGATTCAAGTGTACTTTAGGTTTTATGTAACTTCCATCATTCTACATGGAGGGTATATACATTTGGTCCTCTCCCTATCTGTAAATCCACATCTGTGGATCTGACCAACTGTGGAATGAAAATTAAAAAAAAATTATGTCTGTTCTGAACATGCAGACTTTTTTCTTGTCATTATTTCTTAAATAATAGAGTACAATAGCTATTTATCTAGCATTTACATTGTATTAAGTATTTTATGTGATCTAGAGATGATTTAAAGTATACTGAATAATGTGCATAGGTTGTATATGAATACTACACCATTTTATATAAGGGAATATTCAGATTTTTGGTACCTGAGAGGGTTCTGAAGCCAACTCTTCATGATGAGGCATAACTGTAACGTATTCTTGTAGACATCAGCAAAAATGAGCATATTCACATTTTTATTGATATCAAATCAAGGGAGAGGCTGCAGTGGTAATAGCTGTCTCTGTGAAGATATTATGCTAAATGAAAAAAGCTACTTATAAGAGACCAGATAGTGTAGGATTCCATTTATTTAAAGTGTCTAGAAGAAGGAACCTACAGAGATAGGCAGTAGAATGTTGGCTGCCTAGGGATCCTATCGTGGGAGGAGTTTGGGTAAAATTAGTATGAGAATTTTTCTCAGGTAATAAAAATATTTTAAAATTTGATTTTGGTGATTATTATACAACTCTGACTACACTAAAGAACTTTATTTGAAAATGGCTAAATTCTGCCGGGTGTTGTGGTGCACGCTTATAATCCCCGCGCTTGGGAGGCGGAGACAGGAGGATCGTGCAGGTTCAAAGCCAGCCGCGTGCTCTGGCTTAGGAGACCCTGTTTCCAAATAAAAATGTAAAAATAGGTCTGAGAGTGTAGCCCGGAGGTAGAAGGGCTTCCAGGAACCCCAGTACCACCAAATAAATAAATAAATAAATAAATAAATAAATAAATAAATAAAATGGCTAAGTTCTATGGTATGTGAGTTACATCTCAATATATATGCTATAAAATAAAAGGGAAGAATGCTGGCTCTGTTTCTTAATGTCAATACAATTAGGTAATTTCATTATAGCTATGATAAAACATCTATTTGTCAGGAGAAAACATACTTTTTTCAGATTTGTTTGATGATACGTCTTGGTAATGTTGATAACTTAATTCACTGCTTTGTAATTGCAACTTGATGTAGCTACAAGTAGATGGTAATATTGCTTTATTTTATAGCAGAAACCTAAGGTTAAGAATGAATCTATGCTTTTTTTTGATTATCTGATAAAATAGATTACTTGTACCATGGTTTGGTCAGCAATAATTCCCCCAGATCATGGAAGAACTAGGGTATTTTTTTTTCCTCCCAAGTAGTCACAAGGAGGAAAAAACCAAACTGTCTTTATATTTTTTCTCAAGTACTGTCTAAGGAATATGATTTCACATTCAATATAGATTTTGTGGAGGTATAGGCATCTCAGTTAAAGTAAAATGCTCCTTTAAATTTTCTGATTTTCCTTTCATCTGAAATCTTTGGCAAGGTATGGACTCATTCTAAATTCAGAATGTGCTAGTTACCTCTTGAAGCTAGAGCCAGTGTGTCCACCCAGCCCTCTAGGCTTTCCCTCTCTTATTTCTTGTCTTTCCCTTTTATGACTTTGGAGAACTGCTTCCTTGGTAAATGCCTGTGAAAATCGATCTGCCTCCAAGCAGTGCTTAGAACATAATAATGATTACGATATGCTCTGGGATCCTTTTATGAAATCTACCATTTAAATGCAAATGCTTGCACAGAACCTAAAGGGACTGGTGGTCTACACTAGCTTAGTAATTCTTGTGACTCTCATATTGATTTTATCCATTTGGCCTCACAGCATAAACTTAATATACAGTGATTAGGCTTTAACCCATCTTATCTTTATTGCAAGTCGAGGATCAAGTGGTATTTAAAGCATGATGAATCTATTACCACATCTGTCTAGTGCTGAATCAGGCAATAACATTTGAAAATTCCATTGCTAATGAGGGAAAGATGGATGTTAACAATGGAAGCATGATATTTCTTAGGGATATTAGTTATTACTATGCCTTTTTTTCTCATAAAAAAGATCCAGTCTGTGGCACTTGCTGTGCCTTTCTTATAAGTTGATTAACTGCTAGTCACTTGCTAACTAATATAAGTGCAAAGCATCTTCAGATGCATTTATGACATTGCTGTATTGTTCATGGCTGGGAATTCCCTCTCACTTTCTGCTTTTTAAAATGGCAGGATGTCAAGGTATATGGCAAAGGAAACCCTACGAAAGTGGTAGCTGTGGATTGTGGGATCAAAAACAATGTCATTCGTCTGCTAGTAAAGGTAAGTAGTTTATTCCATCTCAAGGGGGACATTTGTCATATTGATTGCTAGTGTTCAGCTGATTTCCTCTACTTCAGAGGAAGTCTGTGCCTTCTCTCAGATGTCAGGGATCTACTCTCTTCCTCTTGCCTTTGATCTGTAAAACAACACGCATACTTATTCCTGTTCAAATTAAAGGTATAGACTGCTGTGTTTATAAAAAGATCCTCAAGGGCCACTAACACTTTGAAGAAAATGATGGCTTTTCTTATCACGTATTGACTGACATTCTGAGACATGCTACATTCACTGTCATTGAAGTTTAGAGACCACTGAAAAGCTGAACTCAGTTTAATAGCTCCTTTGTTGGCCTGCATTTATTATGTAACACATATTTGCAGGGATTATGCTCTTATACAGTATAAACTTACATAGTGCTATATATAAATTTTATATAACCAATTATAATTAAACCTTAAAAATTTTTAAGGAGAATTTGTGTGTGTGTGTGTGTGTGTGTGTGTGTGTGTGTGTGTGTGTGTGTGTTACTAGAGATTAAAGTCAGGGGCATTCTATCTTTGAACTATACCTCTCAGTCATATTTTATTTTTTTTATTTGCAAATGGTGTTTTGCTATATTGCTACAAGCTTAGCTAATTTCCTGAGGCTAGCTTTAAACTGTGACCCACCTGTCTCAGCCTCCTAAGTACTGGGATTATAGGTGTGCACCATCACATTTTGTTGGGATTTCTCCTTATTGTCCCTCCAATCTCGGTTTTTCTCTTTCCCTCTCCATATTTCTCTAAGATGTTCTCTTTCTCTCTTCATCCCTCCTTCCTTCTCCTCCTTCTTCTATCATCTATTCATCATCATCATCATCTCTTCACACTCACACTTGTGTACCAAATTAACACAGGTCTGGGAGATTCTTTAATTCCCCTTTCATTGTTAGAAAATATCAGCAATATCCATATCAGATTTCAAATATTGTCAATTTTGTTAATAAAATTTGCTTGGATTTTTTAGTAGTGGATGACCTATCCATAGTTCACTCTCATTTTACCATTTTAATACATGCTACCTGTTTTCCAGTTTTAAGCATCTTATATGTCTTTACTTGAGGGATTTCTTTGGTTGTTTGGAGCCTGCTAGAAGTCAGGGAATGCATAGAAATTTCCCTGGAGCATCCCATACTCAATGACCAGAGCCAGTGTACACTTCCTTTGCTCCAGAGATGGGCTGTTTCTATGTCCTTCACACTGGCTCTCAGAGATCCCCTATGATCTCAAGCTCCACAGTGATAACTACATGATAAATGCACACTTTATTGGGGCAACTCAGGCTGTCACTTTCTCTCTATCCTCTTGTTAATTTTTGCAAATCCTTCCAAATTTCTCTCCAGTCCTTAAGAATTGCTTAGGGAAACCCCCAAAGATTCCTTCCAGTATACTTTTATAACAAAAAGTTCCATTTTTCCTCAGATTATAGATATTATAATATGAGAAAACTCTAAAAAAGAAAGTTGGTTGAAATTTGGTCAGACCCCCCCCCAAACAAAAACAGAACAAAAAAGAGACAGGTAAGAAGTGGACCAACTTAAATTTCATAGAAAACGGATTTATCTTTCTTTGTTTGCAATTCTGTCCCATGGCTGGAGAAGGTCGCTTGGGAGTCCAGTCATGAAGCCTTTAGGACCGAAGCCACTCTTGAAGATCAGGAGAGGCCTTACCTGTCTTTTCATGATCAAAACTCGAATGGTTCTTATGCTTCTCTTTCTGTTGGCCATCGCTCCATTTATAATACTTAAAACACAATGAGCCCCCCAAAGAACATTTTGCTCAGCATTATTTATTTAAATATATTTTCCTTCCTTTTAAGGCATGGTTAGTCAAGAGCAGGTCCACCAAAAGTCACACACTGGCAAAGGGAAATGCTGCTAACTGAACCATTCTTGTGTTTCTTTTCCAGCGAGGAGCTGAAGTGCATTTAGTTCCCTGGAATCACGATTTCACCCAGATGGAGTACGATGGCCTTTTGATCGCCGGAGGACCTGGAAACCCAGCTCTTGCACAGCCGCTAATTCAGAATGTCAAAAAGGTGCAGTGAGCCTGGGGGCAGGGTGTGTTTGTGAGGAGGTGAGGGCCATGAGGACCATCTGTTCAATACTTCTAAGTACTTGTATTTGTCAGCTCTGAGGCATGTCAGCATTGACATTCAAAGGGAAAACTGATGAGGGGAGAATACCAGAGGATACAGAGCTTTCCTTCAGGCAGAGCAATTTTGAGATTGTGTCCTCCAGTTAGAAGAGCTGGAGTCTCATCTGCATGTGTGTTGTTCTTTACCACGGCAAAATGACAATGCATGTTCCCACCATGAGCCTGGGACTCACAAAACCTTCAATTCATTTTTTATGTGTGTGTGTGTGTGTGTGTGTGTGTGTGTGTGTGTGTGTAGTACTGGGGATTAAACCCATGGGAATTTTACTTCTGAGTGACACCCCAGCCCTATTTTATTTTGTTTTTTTTTTTAATACTTTTTAGGTATATTGTAGAATCACATCATAATGTAGTTTGTAGTGATAATGACATACATGCACACAGCACTTGGTATATTTTATTTTGAAATAGAGACTCACTAGGTTGCACAGGGCCTTGTTAAGTTGCTGAAGGCAGCCTCAAACCTGTGATCCTCCTGTCTCAGCCTCCCAAGTACTGGGATTAGAGGCGTGTGCCACAATGGCTAGCTACAAGACCTTAAAATTACTAAAGAAATATTAAATTAGTTTTAGCTAAGTCTGAATGTCAAGTACATCTTAGTTAAATTTTAATGGCACAAATTTGTCAATCATATCCTTTTTCATATATTTTTTTTGCAGTACTGGGGTTGGAGCCCAGGGGCATTCTATCTGCAAGCTACACCCCACCAGCCCTATTTTTTATACTTTATTTTGAACCAGGGTCTCACTGTGTTGCAAAGGGCCTTACTAAGTAGCTGAAGCTGTCTGAGAACTGTGATCTTCCTGTCTCTGCCTCCCAAATGCTGGGATTACAAGCGTGCACCACCACGCCCGGCTCTTCATATTCTAATTTTTAATTCGGTTAATATCCTCTTTACCTTGTTAGTTAAGAAAAAATAAAGTAGGAGTATGTGTCAGTTTTATTCTTTCAATAACAACATTTTTTTTAAAACTTGTGCTACTGAGTTAATAAGAACCCTTCCTGATTTAGGTTTTGGAGAGTGATCGCAGAGAGCCCTTATTTGGAATCAGTACAGGAAATATAATCACTGGTTTGGCTGCTGGTGCAAAATCCTACAAGATGCCCATGGCCAACAGGTAAGGCAGCTGAGCTTCTGTCACACTTGCTCTACAACACTATTGGTAACCAAGCACAAAAGATGGCAAGAATTGACATGGCTTTCCTTCAGAATAAAGAGACAGCCGTTTTATTACACAGTTCACAGTTGTGTGACTACCTGATACCGCTTTTATTGCATTTCTGAAAGGCAGCGTTCTTTAACGATAACTTGCTTTAGTTTAAAATTATTTTTCCTCCTCTTGGCATAAACTGAGGTTGTAAGACTCGATCAAATGGTATTCCAAGGGAAATTGTTCTGATTTTAAGTTTGATTTCAGAGCATTGATAACATAGGAGAAGCTTGTATGACTTAGGCACCGAGAAATCCTCATTTCCTCTCCATGTCACTCCTTGGCCTCAGATGATGTTAATTTATTCAGTGCCAGGTGCTCCCCCATGGCCCATGTGAGGTGGAATTCAAAACGATTCCTGTCTGAGTAGCCATCTACTTATTATCTCCCAAGAACTTTTCCTCTGGCTTTAAAATTCTTTGAAATCAGTTGCTTCTATTTGTCTGTTTTCCGTTAAGCTAGCGAGCAACTCTTTGTTATGAGTGCTTTCCTAAAACCGATTATAGAAGTTTAATAGCCCTGATATTTAACACACAACAAAGCTTCCTGAATAGATTTTTGTTGCTAAAATTATTGGGATTAACAATCTGTGACTTTTCTCACAAAGTGATTTTTACTAAGCAATTGAAACTTTAGAATTTTAAGAGGTTTGCCTCCTTCCCTGTATTCTCCTCTCCCTTTTCCCCATTCTTTCTCTTTTTCTCTCTCCAGAGGGCAAAATCAGCCTGTTTTGAATGTCACAAACAGACAGGCTTTCATCACTGCTCAGAATCATGGCTATGCTCTGGACAACACCCTCCCCACTGGCTGGAAACCACTTTTTGTGAATGTCAACGACCAAACAAATGAGGTAAGTGCTTTCAACGAACCTGTCCAGTTGATGATCAGAAAATCAAGGCTGTTAATATTCTGGGATACAGACGCCTTCCTCCATTTATATGGGTGTTTGGAGGTGTGTGTGTGTATGTGAAAGAATTACCAGGTATTTCCCATAGCCTTCCACCTTTTAAAAAAGTTATTTATTTCTTATTTTCTCATCAGTTGACTTTTTTTTTTGGTGGTACTGGGAATAGAACCCAGGGATATTTTACTTCTGAGCTGCAACCCCAGCCCCATTTTATTATATATTTTAAAACAGAGTCTCACTAAGTTGCAAAGGGCCTAAGTTGATAAGACTGGCCTTGAATCTTCAATCCTCTTGTCTCAGCCTCCCAAGTATTGGGATTACAAGCATGCACCACCATGCATGACTCACAGTTGACTCTTAGATCCACTCCTTGTAAACCTAACAACCATCTTATATCTGTATTGTTAACAGGCACTTAGTCCAAATCTGTTTGGACCCACTCTAGGGACTCCTATACTCTTGAGTAGCCCTTGAGAAGACGCTTGGATAAAGAATTTAGGTTTTGAAGCTAATATGAGGATTTAGCTTTATTTTGAACAGAGCCCAGAAGGTTCCCAGGGGCTATGGACCAGATTTTTAAATTTTTTAGTTTTTTTTTTTTTTATTAAGGGAACCACATTTTGTTGAGTCTTCAATGGCCCATTTTTAATTCTTACAAGACCAAAATGGTCTGATATATCAGTCTTTAAGATCTCCAATCATGTTATTTAGTGGTACTGGTAGTGTTTGGAATGGTATCAAGCACTTAATTTGAACTTTATTGTCTACTGAATAATACATTGCCACACTTGACATTTGTTGTTACAGAAGAAATTTCTTTCTGTTTCTTATTCTTTTTATTCCTTTAGGGGATTATGCACGAGAGTAAACCCTTCTTCGCTGTGCAGTTCCACCCAGAGGTCAGCCCAGGGCCAACAGACACTGAGGTATTGAAAAAAACAAAAACAACCCCTCAAGAAACCAGAGATGAATTTATGTGAAAACTCAGGAAACAAAAATAATTACCCCAGATAATCTTGGTGCAGGACATTCTCAAGAAGAATGCTTCAGTAATATATATTTTGAATAAAAATTTCCCCATGAATATCATGGAGTAAGTTTTAATCTTTTTTTAAATTTAAAGTGGGAAAGCCCTTAGGAAGCCTGCAGCAAGTCTGTGATGCTATTTTTATTTAAACCTATTATCATTCTAATATATTTAGTTCTGAAATTTACAATTGTCGTACTATGCAAATGAATCCCCTCTTGCTCACTCCTCTACATCACTGAAATGAAATTTTAATCCCCCATCTGTGACTTCAAAAAAATCCCTATGGCAACTGGTTGTGGAGCCACTAAGAGAGAATGAACATCAGCAGGAGAAAGCAGAGGGTCAGGGCAGGGAGAGAGGGCCTGTGCACGCTCATGTGATTCAGGTGGCATAAGAAAAGAACCATAAGGGATGCTGAGAGGAGTTTGGCTTCTAATCTAAATATTTTCACTTTTTTATGTGAGCTCTTAGTTCAGTGTTCAAGCACATCTTTCTGAAAAAGTGACACCTAAAAAAAATCTGAGTGGTATCCTGTGACTCTCCCTTTCATAGCCCGGGACCTCCAGCAGTGTTGCTGACAATCCCGTGTCAGCAGATATGCTTAGAAAAGACATACAGGAGAATAGGAATTTTCCCCTGTAAACTCTGCTCTCTCATCCCTGCCTGAATAGCCTTCTTTTCCTTTTTTTTTTTTTTTTTTTTTGAGCAGTACTAGGGATGGAACCCAGGGTCATTCTACCTCCGAGCTACACCCCCAGCCCTATTTTTTATTTGTTTTTTTTGAAACAAGGTCTCACTAAGAAGCTGAGGCTGTCTGTGAACCATGATCTTCCTGATTTAGCCTCCCCAAAGCTAGGATTACAAGTGTGCAACACCACGCCCAGCTATTTATATTTTTGCTCTTAATATTTCAGGGACCTGTTGGTTCTGAATAACCCCATCCAGTATGGTATTAGGCATTTATGATAAAACTTAGAAATAATATTTAGTCACATGTATTATCTAATACATGCTAAATGGTTTTGTTTGTTTGTTTTGTTATTTGGAAACAGGGTCTCTTAAGCCAGTGCGGCTGGCTTCGAGCCTGCGCAATCCTCCTGTCTGCCTCCCAAGTGCAGGGATTACAAGCTGCGCCACCACGCCCGGCGCTAAACATTTCTTTAAATTTACAATTTAAATTGTTAGTCTATATTAGTTCTTTAGATAAGGAACATTGCAATTATGATATGTCATCAAATGCACTGTAAGTTAACCTTATTTGTCCTGCCAAATAATAGCAAAATGAGAATCTTTGTTGAGACTTGTGATATCTACTGATAGAACAGAAATAAACTCATTGGTCAAGTTTAAGAATAATCTTTACGTATTCTTTTTAGAGCTGACAAAATTTTTTTTCTTTTTGTGGTACTGGGAATGGAACCTAGGGGCATGGTACCTCTGAGCTACACCTCCAGCCCTCTTTTTTAGCCTTTTAAAAATTTTTTGAAACAGGGTCTCACTGAGTTACAAAGAACCTCCCTAAGTAGCCGAGGCTGTCTGTGAACCACAATCCTCTGGTCTCCACCTCACAAATGCTGGTATTACAAGCATGTGCCACCATGCCCGGCTAGAAAAATAAAAAAAAATAGTATTTCTGTTTTTTTGATGAACAAACGCTAGAGCTTCATTTATTTGTCTAATTAGAATTTGACTTAGAAGAAGGGAAGGATATACAATACAGGGGCTGAAAACTTGATATTCTCAGAATGCATTATCTGAAATGTTTATTGTCAGTTAAAATATTCTTTATGTAGGACTTAAAGGCAATGATTTAAAGTATTAATTTGATCTAATTTTAATGGTAGAAGACATTGAGTTATTGACAAAAAGCAAACCGCAAAGCCAAAACCATTAACAAAATCCTAAACATTTCCTAGGAAAGCATATTAAAAATTACTTGTTGCCTATCTGAATTTAAAATTTAATTAAGCATCTTATATTTTACTTTATGGGTTTAAGGTTTCTAACTAGATGTCTACATTTTTTTCTAGTACCTATTTGACTCATTTTTCTCCCTGATAAAGAAGGGGAAGGGTACCACCGTTACTTCAGTTCTACCAAAGCCGGCCCTGGTTGCATCTCGCATTGAGGTCAGTGTGTGTTGGCTGGTTTTACTCTATGTGTTTTGAATTTTCTCTATTATGTGATGATTTTTTTCAAGCACATGATACAAATCACACCAATTCATATGAAAGATGCTTAATGTATTTACTTGCATTTTACAACTAGTTATTTGGTCTGTTGTTGCTATTTATTGAAATATTCATGTTTTGATTTAAAAATCATATCTTTTAAATTTCTTTCATCTGGAGCATTTATAATAACACCATTTAATGAAAATAGTGTTTAACTTAGCTTGCACTTTGATATATTTGCCATTATCCCCCAAAGCATAGCCTTGTGTAAAGTCTGAGATACAGTTCAGACAATAGAATCATAATTATTAAATTTATTAGAATTATTTTGTTTCAACTAGAATTTCTATTTAATACCATAATCTGAATTATATAATTTTACCTCTAAAAAGAAAATGGGTAAAGATTAACATAGCATAAAATTTGAAGGATTATTTATTTGAATAGTTATGTTAATATGACAAGGTTTTCAATCATATATTTCATAGTCAATATACCCACTCCCACACAAACGCACACACATCCACTGCATTATTATAAAATATAGAAGAATGTATATGTATTTTCAAAAATATTATATATATATAGAGAGATGTATATGTCTATAGAGTATATATAAAATATTTGTGTAAATATTTTTAGATGTCTACTGCTCCCCCAATTTTTTACTAAAGTGGAAAAAAATGTTCAAAAACTTTGGAAAATACACTGAAATTAGAGATGTTTAAATTGTTAAATTTACCCCCACATATTCTGTATTTTTTAAGACCTCATACTTAAAAAAATCACCATATAAACTGAAGACGGCATAGTTTGTCTTCAACCCTTGAAAATTTTCACCGTTTAGTAATCAAAGTAATGTCTTTCTTACCGTTCATAGGTTTCCAAAGTCCTCATCCTGGGATCGGGAGGTCTGTCCATTGGTCAGGCAGGTGAATTTGATTACTCAGGATCTCAAGCTGTAAAAGCCATGAAGGTGAGAGAACATGAGCTTTGCAAGAATTAATATCCTCTTTTTAATGAGTCTAATTAGCATTTTATAATTTAGATTTATGACTCTCCTTCAGAGTTGCTGTAATTATTTTCCTCAACTATCCTTACATGATTATATTAAAGGAAGTTTGATCATAAACAAAATTGTTGACTTTTTCAAATGTGCCTACCTAACAATTAAGGAGGTTAGATTGGCCTCCAGAATTATTTAAATTATTACCTACTTATATTGAGAGCATATAGCTGTTACTTATTTCTTTTGGAGTCTGTGAGCTTTTAGAATATCTGTGTTTTTCATATGAACAAAAGAATTTGAACATCCTTGGTGTTTTAAGATATTTCCGACGCCCAGCAAGATGCTTCAGGCATCTTTATGGTGGAAATGGGCATCTCTAGTTGCAAAAGCAAGGGTAGCAGTGTGTTTTGTTCAAACATTAGAAAGTATTATTTGTCACTAGGAAACCTGATTTGCTAGTCAGGGTCTTGGAAAACTGCCTGGTATGGCTGGATTTTCAAGTGGAAATGTGCATTTGTTTCATCAGTCTCTTGAGAGTTCCTTAGCTGTTATTATAAAATAAACCTTTAGAGAAATTGTATTGTGTATTTAAGGTATTACTATTGAAGAGGTAAGTTGGCCTCTCTTTGGCCTCTTATTTTTCCATGGGATTCCCATCTTATGCTAATCAGGTTACTCAAAGGCAAGGTGAGTTTGGTGGTGACTTTTGTGTAAAGGTCACCTGAGACCGCTGGTGGGGAGCAGCACAGAGACTGCAGTAACACAACTGCATAGCACACATGGAAAATTACTTGGCTAAAATGATTTTCCTTGCCGGGAGTGGTGGCGCACGCTTGTAATCCTCGTGCTTGGGAGGTGGAGACAGGAAGATCGCGCAGGTTCGAAGCCAGCCACGCTGGCTTAAGAGACCCTGTTTCCAAATAAAAAAAAGTATAAAATAGGTCTGGGAGTGTAGCCTGGAAGTAGAAGGGTTTCCAGGAACCCTAGTATCACACACAAAAAAAATGTTTTTCCTTGCCTTTTTTGATATTCTATATTAAAACAGTTTTCACTGTTAGATGTCTGTTAAAAGAGGGAGAATATAGCCCCAATTACCACCTTCTTCTTCGTCGCCTTCTCCCCCTCTTTCTTCTCCTTTGTTTTCTTTTTAAAAAAGAAAACCTTTTCTGTATGCATGTATTACGGGTATACATACACACAGGGTTTTTTGTACATATTTTCAAATTGATACTTCATTTTGATTCAGTTTTCTATTAGATGGATAATTAGAGGATATCCATGGTTGAGATTGATTATGCTTTTTGAGAGTTTTATAAAGATTTACTATTTCATAGTTTGCATTTTTATGCTTTTTTATCCATCTGTAACCAAAAATAGGAATTATTAGGCATCATATTGTGATTAATTAGGAGGCTATTAGAGATGAATTTATAAACTTGAAAAATTGAAAACAATTATGTTACATGTATTGTAACTAGAGTTAGAAAAAATTAGAAAAAGTATTGTAATATTAATTGAATGGTTAAAATGATAAGTTTTAAAATTAATGGATATTTATATATTCATGAAATACTTTTCTGTATAATTTATAAAATAGTTGTATCCATTGTTTAGCACATTCAGAAAAATATCGAGATATACTTCAGTTTGTGAGACTTTAATAGTGAGATTCCTGTAACTTCTGTTAATGACGTGTTCTCAGTTTCGATAGTTATTTAAATTTCAACCCATATTCAAAATGCCTTTGCTTATCTGCATGTATCTTTTCAGTATCTCGTTAGTATTACTGCTCTTATTCTAAATAACTTCTTAAAGTCTTAAGAGATGACTCACATTGAGGACAGAGCACTGGACGTAAGTCATTCTTGGATTAGTATCCTAATATTGTCACTTATCAGCTCTATGCCCTTTGGCAAGCCACTTAACCTTATTGAATCTCAATTTCTTCATCCAAAACATGAAAATATTTCTTAGTGTTGCTATAAAAATTAAATAAATTAATAAAAAGTATCCAGGGACTATTTGAATTTAAAGTATCATAAAATATATTTAATTTTATTCCTTGGATGGGGGTCTGCCAGGGACGATTTTTATACCGTCATCTGAATATTTTGTTGACTTTTAGAAAAATTTAAAATTGGCATGCTACCTTGTGAAATAATAAGAACCATCTGGTTCATATTTTGTGTAATTATTTTGCTAAGTGTCACCCTTACCTAGGTTTATAAACCTATTATTCTGAGTAACCCAAATGAAGCATTACTTTGAAGGTCTCCGGTTGTAAGAAATGAGATAGGGCTATGAATATCTTCAAATACACACAACACACACACACCACCACCACCACCACCACCACCACCACCACATATGTGTGCACATAAATATAAACATGAACTTTTCCTTTATGCCATATGGTCCTTTTCTTTTTATATAATATGTGTAAACAGTTGTATAATGCTCTTTGCTAAAGCACTACAGCAGACAGAAAATATGATAAACAACAGGAACAAAGGCGCCTACTGCTTTTAGCAAGAAGAGAGCACATTATCTTGCATTTTAAATGTTGTTCTCAGACAAATAACACAAGGGGAAGCAGCTCTGATGCTGCCTCTTGTTACATTTTATATTTACTCATTTAAAAAATTTGGAATAACTTATTTTTTAAGGTCAGTTGAGTTATAAAGCTCAGTGATATTTGTCAACCTCTGGGCAGATTCTATAGAAATAGTGTATGGCTTTTTTTGATGCCTCTTTTGGCAGTGAATTCACAGAAATCCTTGTGAAGCAGCCAGTTTTTCAGTCAGTTTTATTTTGAAGCAGTTTCTTCCTTCCTTGGACCAAGTGCTTTTCTTCCTGTACTTCTGTTCACTTGTCTTTTTACTGATCTCTACACAGAGTGACCTAAAAGCTTTGGTACCCAGTAACTGTTCACTTGAGTGAAGCCTTTGTCTTCTTTAAACCATATATTCATATTAAATGGCTTTGTTTCCTTCAGGAAGAAAATGTCAAGACGGTCCTGATGAACCCAAACATTGCGTCAGTCCAGACCAACGAGGTGGGCTTGAAGCAAGCAGATGCTGTGTACTTCCTTCCCATTACCCCGCAGTTTGTCACAGAAGTCATCAAGGCAGAGCGGCCTGACGGGTTAATTCTGGGCATGGGTGGCCAGACAGCTCTCAACTGCGGTGAGTTTTCCTAAGTTCAGTTGCGGAGTTTTGACCTATGGGACTTCACATAATATATTTTTGTTTGAACTCATCTAGCATTTGTGTTCTGTGCTGTCATTAAAACCTGTCCTCTAATGTATGACCAACAATTAGCAAGCGGCCACCTAGAAGTGTCACGTGATGAATATTGCTAGTTCACTTTCCAAACAGCAGAGATAGAAAGAAACCTTTCACTTTTATGCTCCAGAGTTTTATGCTCCATAAGTTTCCAAGTTTCCCTTCTCCAGCTTAGGATAGTGCTTTTTCTCTGCTATCATTGAAGCCCTGAGAAGTGTATGAATGAAAAACAAGGATGAACATGGATTAAAGGGTCCTCTGTATCAGACCTACAACTTGACTTCCGTGCATATTTCCTTGGCAAGTTAGCTCTGCTTCCCCTTCCCTTTAGGCCTCTGCCCAGGACTCTGCTACCGCGTCTTTATAATACTCTAAATCTTTGCAGCTAGGTCCTAGATGAGAATCTCTTTAATGGGTTGGGGTAAGCGGTTGGGAATATAATTTGTATGTCAAATAAAAAAGACTTATCCAAAATTAGATGGCAAAGCAGTAGAAATGTGAACAACTTTGATGAAAATTTATCTCTGAAATTATTTAAAGAAATTTCATGGCAGTGTACCTTAGAAGGATTGCGAGTATACTGAAATCTTAAGGTTCAGTGTAATGCTGTGATTTTTATTAATAAAGGTAATAAAATCAACATGCAGATGGTAGTAATGTAATAGTAACATCAATAATATATTCTGTTAGATTGTTTTTAGAATTTTTTATTTCTTTTTTTTTCTAAGTGTAATTTTCTTATAAACTATGATGGTTTCTTTATTTTATTTTAAAATTTTGTATTTAATTTTAAGAATTTTTTTGAAGCACTGTGTTCAGGTATCTGTTAAAGAAGAGACAGAGCTGGGAGTGTGCAGGACACACACCTCTAATCCCAGTACTTGGGAAACTAAGACAGGTGGATCACAAGTTCAAAGCCAAGTGGGGTAATTTAGCAAGACTCTAATAAAAAAGTTAAAATAGCTGGAGGTGTATGTGACTCAGTGGTAGAATACACTTGAGCTCAATCCCATAAGAAAGAAGGAGGAGCTGGGCATGGTGGTGCACACCTGTAATCCCAGCATTTGGGAGGCTGAGACTGGAGGATCGCGGCTCACGGACAGCCTCAGCTACTTAGTGAGGCCCTCCGCAACTCAGTGAGACCCTGTTTCAAAATAAAGAATAAAAAATTGGGCAGGAGGTGTAGCTTGGAGGTCAAATGCTCCTGGGTTCCACCCCCAGACCCGCAAAAAAAAAAAAAGAAAAAAGAAAAGAAAAGAAAAAAGAAAAAAAAAGAAAAAGGAATAAAAAAAAGGAAAGGAGGAGGAGAAAGAGAAGTAGGAGGAGAAAGAGGAGAGAGAGTTTGACATTGCAAAAACTAATTTTTTTTTGTTTTTCTGTAGGAGTGGAGCTGTTCAAGAGAGGTGTGCTCAAGGAATATGGTGTGAAAGTTTTGGGAACTTCAGTTGAATCCATTATGGCCACAGAGGACAGACAGCTGTTCTCAGACAAATTGAATGAGATTAATGAAAAGATTGCTCCAAGTTTTGCAGTGGAATCAGTAAGGAATCTTCAACCTGGGGAAACAAGGGCATTATTTATCTTGTGCTATAAGGAAAATGATTTGCCATGCCTAATAATAATAGTTAAAATTATTACTCTTACATATATTTTCAACCGAAAATGTGTTAGTACTACAGAGGCTTTATGTGCTATTGGCAGCCTTTGATGCTGAAATGTTAGGGATAGATATAAATATCTTATTTTATGAAAACAGAAGTATACAACAAGAGATCAAGTGGCTGATCAGTGAAATGCCAATTAATCTCTGTTCTCCTGAATTGAAACTAAGCACTTGCAAAACAGAAATTGTTTTTGTCTTTTTCCTGGGATCAGGCACATCTTTTAAATCCAAATCCTGCAAATAGGACTGGATTTAAGTTATTTTAATTGAATAAATGCTTTAGAATGAGATGGCTCCACCTAGTAGGACTCATGACTAGGAAATTTCTTACATATTTAAAGAGGGAAGATTTGATTTTCTATTACTTATTTTCTGTCATATACTATGCTCATTGATAGGCTATTACCAGTCACTAGGAAATAGTCAGCTAGCTGTACATCTGTTTTTGCCCTGGGCTTTATTTTTTATTTTTTAATTTCCGTCATATATTGGGTGAAGAAGAGGCAGTTTTAAATGTGACTTCCTGATTGTAGAAATAGGCAAATCTTTATAGGTAAGGCAGATACTGCCTGTGAAACTAAAACCGAGTATGTGTGCTTCAGAAAAGAATGCTACAAGGCACATTCCATGTTACAAAGCTGTCAATCAGGAATACTCCCGGGATAGCTCTGCTGAGCATTTTGGGAAGCTCTTGCCATACATTTAGTCTTTCATTGCCAGGTATAATTATGTCCTTGCTTCTCCAGGATGAGAAACAGGCATATGGGAAAGGTATAATTACATTCCCATTGGTAGTGTAATAATATTCCACGACTGAAAAGCATAACCGCCATATGTTGTATTCTGTAAGTTAAAAAAACTCCAAGCTTCTGGGATTATTCTCAGATTGAACTTGAAAAATGAAATATTTCTTTCTATATAGTATTCCTAATGGCACTTTGTGGTAAGACCAAATTGGCTTCATGAGTGAACTTTTCCACTTAAAGACAATCATATATTTATTTATTAAAAACCTCTTTTAGAATTCTAAAATTTTACTTAACATTTGTATTAGCAACACATTTTTTTTTCAGAAGGAGGTCAGGAAACAATATAACATTTTCCCCAAATCAATTGATTTGCCTGAATTGACAGACTTTGAGTGATTTTTTCCTTCACCTCTTCAAATTTTCTATCTTTGTTTTTCTTGAAGGAAAATGGGTGCATTTTTGTTTGTTTGTTTACAGATTGAGGATGCCTTGAAGGCAGCAGACACCATTGGCTACCCTGTGATGATCCGTTCTGCTTATGCCCTGGGTGGTCTAGGCTCAGGCATCTGTCCCAATAGGGAGACCTTAGTGGACCTCAGCACAAAGGTAGGTATCTTATTGACTTCAGTGATATAAATATAATCCAACCCTTTCTCTGCTTCACTGTCTACTACAAAATATTCATGTTTAAGATTTTAGTAGCTAAGAGAAAAACCAGAATATAATGCCTCATTTTCTCATTTTTTAAAAATATTTTGACATGGATAGCATTCAGTAAGTGAAACAAAGCCCACTGCATAGTTTGACCATACCTCAAATTTAGATATCTAAGCTATATATAGTATAACCTCTCAGTTTAATAAATGAACAAATGATGCCAATTACCATACACACATAAAAAATAGAAAACTGAGTATTTATAATTTATTTTCTATCAAAACCACCTAATGTATTGCTAAATACTTTTTAAATATTAGGGAAAATACTTTGAGAAAATCAAGACATGCTTCAAAACAAAAACAAACACACAAAAACAACAACAACAAAACCCAGAGATGAACTCAGAAAACATTGCTCCAGAGACTTGTGCCCATTTTCTGTTTCCGTAGAACAATGCCTGGCGATACAGGGGGCTCAGTAGTTACTTTGAATGAATGGCGTACACTGCCTAGAGGCCCACGTAATGTGGGCATGGCAGTGTGGAGGTAAGCCTGGCAGAAGCATTGCAAGGGCTATTTGGAGAGTCCTTGGTAAACAGCTCAGCACAGCTGATAGCTTTATCATTACTTAGTTTTTTGGGCTGAAACAAAATAAGACCCTTGAATAGTTGACATTGTATTTTGAGAACAGATAACTACAATTAAATATATTTAACTACAATTAAATATTCTTACAGTTATATTGGCATAACTATAATGACAGGCTTTTATGTCTACAACTTGGATTTAGCTTTTCTGAATTTGCCAAAATTACCAAAAAGGAAAACAACAAAAAAACCTCAAAACCAAATGTATCTAATATAGGTTTCTTGTTTCCATTTTGTACCTTATAATAGTGTATTTAAAGCAAAAACATATTTATGGAGGTATAAAAACTTATTTCCTATATTATATTATGTGTCCATAATCTCCTTAATATTAACAATTTCATTATTACTGCCAATAGTGACAAAACATGCTTATTATCTTTTGAAATAAATTTTTATTATATGAAAAAAAATCCTGAATTCCCCAAAGTTTTATATGCAACAAAGTTTACTATGAACACAGTTTTGGACGAGGATAATTTTCAATTATTTATATTCTGCTAAAATAATCAGTAGACTGCCAAATGGTTTTCCTTGTTGAAAAACCTGTTTTTTTCCCTGGAGATTAATTAACTATATCATTATGTCCTAAAATACCCCCTTATTCTTTTGAGATTATAATTAGTACACCTAGAAGTTGAATTAGCTCATCTAGATCCTTAAGTTAACTTTTCTGTATCAAATCAACCTAGAAAAAAAATGACACACAGAGAAGAAACACGTGAAAATGATCTTAATTTCCCTGAACCCAAATATCTGTTCTACTTTGTTAGAATGCAGAAAGCTCTTCCAAATTAATACCCATTATTTCCTAGATTTTCTCTTTTTTTAGGCAACCCATATGAGAAATTAATCATTACTAAATTGTTAACAGTGGCTACAGAGTATCCTAACCACTCTGAGGACCTCATCTGGGCCCTTGTGGGCATTTGCAGTGGCATATGCTCAGCCTTAGACTGATGACTGAGGTCAGAAATCATAGTATTGAGATACCTTATGAAACAAAATTTAATTGAGTTATAATTTCATTATACATCCTACTACTAACTTGGAAAAAAATTCAAAGTACCTTTCCTTTCACTGTTGTCCCATTTAAACATATTAGGAGACAGAGGGACATTTCAGAGATTGCCTCTTTCATATTTTGGGTTCAGTATTCTACCAACTGTGGGTTCTCAGTACATATGAAGTGATAATTATACTAATTCATATCTGTCTAATCAGGGATGCATCATATAGGACTCAGAGTATTTAAGCACTTAGGCACTGATTAACCATAATAATAGATGCATATGAGTCTTTTAATTCCCAAGTTTCCGATGCCATCTTGGCTAACTGTTTACAACCATCATCATCTCCTTTCTCTTCCTCATCAACATCAACTAACTTTTATTGTGTGTGCCTCTGTACAAAGCATCCTCAGCTATTTTAGAGAAAGCCAGAGTCTTTAGACTTATTTTTCCACATTTATTTGTACTTATCACATTTTCTGGTTTCACAGAAGCCTAGCTGCTGAAATAATTTCATTTCCCTCTGCCTGATTGCCCAATTATTTTCTCTTTTTCCTAAATTAGTTTGATTTAATGTCATATCAGCACTTTGAATGGCAAGCCTCAATAATGTAAATCAAGCATATTCATTGTGGGTTGCTATTCCTGGACTCACTGATTTTCTGACACACTGTGCCTTTTGGCGTGCAGGGCAGGATGGAGCCTGGGGTTGAGACTTAAGTGCTGACCAGGATTTACACCAGGCATTTGCTAAGTGTCCCTGTTTAAGCCAGTTCCTTTTCTTACCATTGATATCTTGTGTCACCAATTTTCAGGCCTTTGCCATGACCAACCAGATTCTGGTGGAGAGGTCAGTGACAGGTTGGAAAGAAATAGAGTATGAAGTGGTCCGAGATGCTGATGACAACTGTGTCACTGTCTGTAACATGGAGAATGTTGATGCCATGGGTGTTCATACAGGTAGGTGAAGAATCTTCTAGAATTCTAGTAATGTTTGCATCTTAGGACTTCAACGGCCATAGCAATCTGTACAAAATTGTCTTTCTTAAATCACTATTGCTAGCTGACAGACTATGATAACACTTAAACATGTATGGTATTTTATAGTATGAGAAATATTCTCACATTTAATATTTATGTTCACAAAATCTCAGTGAAGTAAGGCAAATATTACTATCCTGATATCTTCATTTGAAGAAAGAATCAAATAGAAGCAATGAATGGGAGATAAAATCGGTAAGACAGTGTTGAGAAATAATAAAGAGGGAGGTTGAGATGGCTTCAAACAAACTGAGGTGTGAGTCACCAAGTGATTAAGAAAATAGTTTTAAGTAATAAAAATAGGTTTCTTAGCAAGGTAAACTAGATAAGAGGGCAAAGATGAGAACTTACTTTTTAGAAATACTAAACTTGAGATGTGGGTGGAATTCTCAAGAAGAAGGTTGAGAATGTGGAAGTGGAATTCCAGGAGCAAAGGCAGAAATAAAAAGTTGATACAAGATCATTGGAAGTTATTTGGTACAAAAGTAATTTGAAGGCATAGACAAAGCATTCACAGTATTCCGGGACATAGGTATAGAAAGAGGAGAAAGAGGGTCACACTTTGAACAGTAAAAACTTAAGTAAGAGGGTTAGTGAGGAAAGTCAGGATGGATAGTATCAAATAAGCCAATGTAAGGACATTATTTTATAAAAGAACTTTGGTTTTGGCAGTATCAATTGATGGGCAAGGTTAATAGTGAACACTTAATTTAGGTTTTTAGATGTCCAAAAAGATAATTTAACTAAAAAAATTAGTTCTGGGAACCATATGGAAAGGAATTAGATGGTAATGAGGAATAAGAAGGATTGGCACGCTTTCAAGAGATTTAGTCATGTAAAAAATGAGAGAAAAGGTCTGTGTGTATCTGACAATGTTGGAAGATGGGCTTCCTGAGGCAGAGGAGATCTGAGCAAGTTTGCAGGCAGAAGAGATGGAGACTAAGGACCACGAGATTAAGATACCAGGGGCTACAACTGGAGAGGAGTGAGCATGGGAAGGGATCAGATACAGAAGCAGATGGATAAGCCGCTCTTGTAGAGATATTTTACGGAAGCAAGAGCTTGAGAGGGCTAATTTGAAATGAATGCAGAGAAGGGAAGTTGCAGAAACATTTTTTAATCCATTAAGTTGGTGACTGAAGCTTTAATATCTAGATGAGCTTGGGCAGAGTTAAGGAGGTTCCCCTAGGTCATGTGTCAGAATAAAATGGAGAAAACAAGAATCAGAGGGAATAAGGGATATCTTTTTTATACTTGAGATAGATAGATCCTGAGACTGTTTTGTGCCCTATATCATTTAAGTGAATTCTCACTGAGTGGATTATTGAAATAAACCACAAATCATGAGTGTTGCTTGAATCTGCAGGTGATTCAGTTGTCGTGGCCCCTGCCCAGACCCTCTCCAATGCAGAGTTTCAGATGTTGAGGCGTACTTCAATCAATGTCGTCCGCCACTTGGGCATTGTGGGTGAATGCAACATTCAGTTTGCCCTTCATCCTACCTCAATGGAGTACTGCATCATTGAAGTGAATGCCAGACTGTCCCGAAGCTCTGCCCTGGCCTCAAAGGCCACTGGGTAAGGCCAACATGATTGACATAGGTTTGCAAATTCTTTGTAGAAAGAGATGGAAAACAATCTTAGTAGAAGATTGTGCTGCCTTTATAAACTGTATCCCCCCTTTCTGTATGCTAGTTCCAAATAATTTATGATACCCTAAAGACATGGTTATTAATGAGCTTGGTGCCAGATTGAGGCAAATTGTATTGTTAGCTGGCTTTGTTTGCTGGCTAATCATAAACAAATTGGATCTGGGTGGTCAAAGCAGGCTATGAAAAATCTGCTTCTTAATTGTACTTTGCAGGTGTTGTTAAAAATGCACATTAGTCCTTAATTTTGTTCTTCAGCTAGCTTCTTTAGATATATAGCCCTATAGCAAGAATAAAAAAGATAAAAATAGAGTTGCACTCAAGCTTTCGATACATATTTTGATTTGAGCAGTATTGTACATGACAAAACATACAAATTTATCATCAGGTTAAAATAAATGAATGAATTAAACAAAACCCCCAAAGACTAAAATGTAGGTATTTTCCCCCACAGGTAAATGTTGCAATCAAATAATAAATTTGCTGTTCATGTAATAACAGTTAGCAAGCATAATTGGAGGGAAAGTTAATTAAAACCCTTTGTTTCTATTAATATATTTAACATCTGGCATTTTAATTATATGATGCTTAAATGAACAAAAATATTTATGTCTATAAATTTTTTTTATGCAGCTATGCATGTGGCATGGTGGGGGGGTGCTGAACAGGGGTGTCACAAGACCTGAATTCTCATTTGTTTTTTCCACTGACTGAGTGGCTCTGGGCACATTACATTGGTTTCCTCATCTGTTAGATGAGTAGTTGTACTAAAGGACTCATATTCAATACTGTAAACCTATGAATTCTTTCCTAAGACAAAATCACCAAAACTGAAATTACAGATGAGGAGAGTCAAGTTCCCAGAGTTATTTTACAAGGAGCCCAAAGTTCAAAGATAATATGGAGACAGCAGTCAGGACCCCATCTTGCAGAGCCTACATTTTCTGACTATTACAGTACTCCCTATTTGCAGCTAACTACACTGTCTTCGTATATACACTTATAAATTCTTTTTCAAAATGAAGTTTTGTACATTCTCATCTGAGTGGTGGCTAAATACAAGAGGAGGTCAGATCTTATTTATCAAGGAAGCTATTGATTTTGGGTTAAAGAGGTGAAGGTTGGAAGCTATAGAATTACAGGTAAGCATAGAAAGTAGATTTTCCAATGCCTCTATGCTTTACCATAGCTTATTTTATAAGCAGCTATTCTAATATTTATATAGCGCAGAGAATCAGATGTGTTTTATTCACTGAAGTGGAATGATACCAGGATTTTAAGGAAAGATCCATTTGTATTTGGGGCTGTTTTCAATACTCACTGCTCAAAAGAAAAGAAAAGTAAGCCATTTTCCTTCTTTATAGCTACCCATTGGCATTCATCGCGGCAAAGATCGCCCTAGGAATCCCACTTCCAGAAATCAAGAATGTTGTTTCAGGAAAGACATCAGCCTGCTTTGAACCTAGCCTGGATTACATGGTGACCAAGGTTCCTCGCTGGGATCTTGACCGCTTTCATGGAACATCTAGCCGAATTGGTAGCTCTATGAAAAGTGTAGGAGAGGTGAGTTCTTGGTTTAGTCCCCATTTTGCATTTGTTCTCAGCTATTTTGTCAAATCTTATTGAAAGCTTAAGGGTGTTTGTACACTGAGTTATTGACTGGAAAACATAGGAATTTTGTTCCTTCTTTATTGTTTTATGAACTCTATTTGAGTGTTAACATATGATATTGTTACATGGCCAGTTTTCTGGATCCAGGATCCTTCTATTCAAAAGGTAAGGCCATGCATATGGACATATAATATATACATACATATAAAACCCCACATTAAAATAAGCATAACTGAGTTGTAATATGTCTTATAACAAAATAAAAAGCGAAGTAACCAAAAAGACAATGTAGTGTACCAAAACGACCACTAAACTGAGGTTAAGAATTGAACTTTAGTTCATTTATGTGAATTATGGCTTTCATCTCTTTGGACCTCAGCTTTTCACATCTTTAAATGAGGGCTGAACTAGATTATCTCTCAAGGTCTTTCCAGGTCCAAAATTCTAAACTGAGAGGAGCCCAGTGGAATATTAGACATCCTTTCATTACACAGAAGTTTCAAGCTTTTTGGCACCTTTAGAAGATTTTTCATAATGTTCCTTGTTACCATATCTGAAATTAAAGTCACCCTTTGATTATTCCATCTTCAAGATATGGAGCTCATCTGTATGGGAAGAAGAAATGAATCCAGATCCTTGCCTCTGAGATTCACTCCCTTGCCTCCCTTCACTAAGGAGGCTTGCCAGAGTGAAGAAAGTAGGTGTCATGGGACCAGAAAGACAAGTATAACTCGTGGAGTTTTCACTTATCAGTAAAATACTTTCAGCAAGACATTGAGCCTCAGGATTTATACCCACAAAATGGTGATGATATTATCTACTTTGCAGGGTTCTTACAAGATTTAGGATGAGTACATGCAAAGTATGTACTTTATCTTTTAAGCTAAATTCATGGTATACTCCACAATAAACACAACTCATTATTATTATTACTAAATTCTATTCATAAGTGTATTAGAGTAGAATTCAGAGTACCAGAAGTATACATGAATATCTGTCTATCTAGTATGAATATATATCATCTATCATCTTACTTTTTTCATCTGTTCTGGTCAGTATGGAAGTTAAGTCTATATCTCGGTATCTAAGCTGGCTAGCAGGTAAAGCAAAATATTTATGACATATCTTTTCATACTGACTTTCATTGTTCCATGACAGATTATAGCCGAAACTCAAACTAGTAATTTCATAAATATATACCACTAATCACAAGAAATACAGCTTAAATTCATCACTAACTTAGAAAAGAAAAAGATGATTTTACTGGTTCATCATATTCATATATGAAAGGCAGAATTACTACTATGTTGGTCTCCTTAGTTTCCAAGGTATTAATGGAAGATTTTAAAGTAATGACAGATAAGGAACAACTTGACCTTTTGAATTAAAATGTCTTACTAGTTGTAAAACACCAAGTAATGGTTTTTCCACCTTCATAGTCATTTTAAATCTTTTTTTTCCCCTGTCATGCTTTTCAAGGCACAATAGAATTAGAATCCCATGCCATGGAAAGCTGTGCTGATGGTGTTTCAGGCAGATAAACAACTGAATATATAGTTTACACTTCATGGGAAATGTTCTTTTTCATAATGTTCACAGTAAAATTTGTAGACCCCAAAATTTAAAAGAATTTTGCAGTGTTTCCATTTGGGACTTCTTATCTGAGGAAGTTTTTTTGTTGTCAGTGAATATTTAACACCTTACTTTTAGTTCAGTTCAAGTTAGTAAACATTTCCTGAGTTCTTACCACATATAAGATACTGGGAGAATAAAACAGTGAGTAAACTGTAGGTAACTGTGATGAATTATCTACAGTTGGCAAGTTCAGGCTACATAAACAAACAAAACATGAATTCATCAATGAGAAAAGTTAAAATATAGTGTTTACGTGTAGGTGCCATGAGAATGTAGTAGAATAAGATCAAGAAAAGCCATGCTATTTTACTGGTAGTGAATTTTAATAGTATCAAGTATTAAAAAGCATAACTTTATTGTTATATACATACGCTTTCCTCTTTTATTAAATGAAGTCATACACAAACATGTAGAGTATCCTTACAAATAATAAATATATAAGGCAAGCTATTTATAGGACTAGTTACTTGAGGGCTAATACTTCAAATTTTATTAAACACAGTAATATTTTCTTGATTTTATAGCACCATAAAATATCTGATTTTTGACACTGTTTTCTGTGCCTAGGCTATATGATATATAAATACATCGTCTTAACTTTTTAAGACATCACTGTGACTTGCAAATTGCATATCTGAATTGGACTAACATTTTGTTTACCCCTGCTCTCGTGAATCTTCCCTTATTTTTAATAAGTTTTGGAGCAGTATGAAAAGGTTATCTGTTTGGCTGTATCGATCTTTGAATATGTATCATGTTGCACAACTGACATGAAGATTCCTAAATTGACATTAATGGAAGTTTGAGTCTTTTTGATGAATCATGGAAGTTTACTGAATGCAGCATTATGACTGTTATTATTTTAAATTTGAAGTAAAAATGCATAGCAATCTATCATTCCATGGGAAGATTCAATGACAATGTTTATCCAATGAAAATTAACTGGGTAGGTTGCAAGGTCTGACTTGTAACTTGTCTAAACTAAATTGCCACATAGTTTTTCTAATTGATTAGTGTACAATCAGCTATAAAGATTGTGGAAAGACACATTGAATTTGTCATGGGGAATTTAGTCTCCAGGTACATTCAAAATTATAATCTATCTGTATTCATTATGATTCTCAAGGTTATACTTATATTAATGCTAAGCTATATAGAGAGCCAATTTGTTCTTCATACTAACTGATTAACTGATTCTTATTTAGACATAGTTCTGTTTTTGTTAACATATGTCTATTTTTTCTATTTGGTTTTATCCTAAAGGAAATTGGCATAAAAGAAAGATCCTATTAAGAAAGGGTCTGTATACTCTGGCCACTTACTCCTTACTTTAATATTACTATGGTTCAAAACAGATACAGCCAATTTTCTTGTCAGTCTCAGCTAGTACAGCTGAATTCTCTGACAGGTAAAAGACTTATTATGTTAAAATCTTGGAGAAAGGAAGAGAGGGACTAAAAAAAAATCTTAAAATTTGGGTGGGGCTCTCAACTTATTTTTTCTTAAGCCTTTGTTAAAAACGTTCTACATCCGGCACTGCTACAAACTCAAAATACATGTTCTTTCTTTCACCACGAGCTCCTCTGTGTGTCTTCTAGGTCATGGCTATCGGGCGCACCTTTGAGGAGAGTTTCCAGAAGGCCTTGCGGATGTGCCACCCGTCTGTCGATGGCTTCACCCCCCGTCTCCCAATGAACAAAGAGTGGCCATCGAACCTGGATCTCAGGAAAGAGCTGTCTGACCCGTCCAGCACACGAATCTATGCCATCGCCAAGGTGATGTGTGATGGGGTGTTTAGAACTACCCTTTTTCTTCTCTTTTCAGAATCTAGCCAGACTAGATTTTAAGATTTAATCACCAAGAGGTCTTGAATTCAGAGATTCAGGGGAAATTTTAAATCTCTTCAATAGCAACAGCTACAGAATACTGAAGAGCCCTGTGGACTCATCAACTATCCCATAATTAATAGAAAATTATCTTTTATTTGACATTCAGCATGGACATAAGGGCATATTGTAGTTTTAAAGATTATGAAATAGATAAACTTTCCTTTCTTTTAGCATATATAGTATCAAAACTCTTAAGTAGATTTGACAATACTGACTTATTTTCTATCACCTTCATTACTTGTTCCTTGAATAGGTCAAAAATTGTAGTTTAGAATGCCGGGCGTGGTGGCGCACGCTTGTAATCTCCACACTTGGGAGGCGGAGACAGGAGGATCACTCAGGTTTGAAGCCAGCCTCGCTGGTTTAAGAGACCCTGTTTCCAAATAAAAATATAAAATAGATCTGGGAGTGTAGCCCAGAAGTAGAAGGGTTTTCAGGAACCCCAGTACCACCAAAAAAAATTGTAGTTTAGAAAGCAAAATGTATACCATGACAATATAGTATATGCTACTTTAGACTTTAGAATAATATTAATTTATTTGCTTTCTTGTGTTTAAACAACTACAGCAACAGACCATAAAAAAGACTTCTATGTTTATATGCTTCTTCATGCAATTATTTTATTGGTGTTACTTTCATAGCAGTGAGCCCCACATTTCTCACTTCACCTACTATTTTCTTTTTATTCAAATTAAATGCCATATTAATCTCCTTTCATATTTACTGTACTTAGAGTTTTGAAATTTCAGCTCGTCTGATTTTATAAAAGGTGACTTGGGCAGCTGGGATCTGTCTGGTCAGAAATCCCTGAATGGCTTTTTGACATTTAAGGAAGCTCAGGCATTAATCCTCCAACAGTATCAAACCACACTGCACTTCTAAAGCCCTGCTGAGCAGGTGTTTTTCTCTTGTATGTGTGGGTGTGCATGTACTGTGGGTTGGTGAAAACATGAATTTTATCTTTAAAGAAAAAAAACTCAACTTTATAATTTGCCTTTGCAAAAACAGAAAAATGCTGTCTATGATTTTGAACTCCCTGCAACTTTTATGTCTATACCTTGAGAGTCTTGGGGCGAGGAGAATAATAAGAAGAGATGTTTCCTTCATTATATCTTATGTATACTCTCCTCTCCTCACTCTTACGGTTTTTAAATGCAAAATATTTAAGGCCCATTAAAATTCTGATAAATACTATTATCTTTTTTTCCCCTTGGTACTAGTGATTGAACCCAAGGGCATTCTGCCTCAGAGCTACACCACCAGCCCTATTTTAATTTTAATTTTGAAACAAGGGTCTCACTAAATTGCAGAGGGCCTCACTAAATAGCTGAGGCTGGCTGCGAACCTGCAAAACTCCTGTTCCAGCCTCCCAGGTACTGGGATTACAAGTGTGCACCACCACACTCAGCTCTACTTTTATCTTTTGATGAACATGTTTCAGGGTTAACTTTCAAACTTAATGTTTTACTTGTGTGGTGGTATCCCACACGGTGACAAGAGGTTATTCTTGAAAGCCATTTCACCTTGCCTACTTATTGTTCCTATTTTAGTCTTTTATTTAAAAAGCAATCCATGAAAATCATGTGTGTACGTGTGTATGTGGAAACACACACATGCACACACTCACATGCATGCGACTTTCATTCCCTCAAGCAAAGGACAGTAATTAGATTTTGTCCTTAAGTCTAGCAATCATGTTTCTGCCACTTTGAGGCAGATGAAAAAGGGAATCATTTCTGTGTTCCCAGCTAGGCTGTAAAACTCAAGCAAATCTCTCATTCTTTTCTAACAGACTTATAAAGGATGAGAATTCTGGGCAAATGTGTGGAGGTCGATTCTTGCACAGAATACCCTATGTACAAGCAAGAAGTGCAGGGCCCGAGATATAAATGATTGTCTGCCAGGGTGAGGGGAGAAGGAAGTGATTTCAGTTTGTTAGAGGTCATCATTACTGTTCATTTCCACAGCAACTGGGAACTTGGTGATTTTGACAGAGTGTAAGGACTGTGGAGGGCTGAAGGGAAGAAAAAATGAAGGGCTTGTGTAAATCTTCACTTGCTTTCATGATTCTTAGCAAAGGGCAGCTGCTCTAAGGTCTGATTTTTTTGTAGTAGTTTTATTTCAGTATGACTGGGATCATCACCTCTTTTGATTTGGGGAGAATACAGGGCATTGTTATTGTTTTTTATTTTTTTTGAACATTAAAGTAACCTCAAATGTATGTGGGGTCAATTATGGACTTCATGATAACAGTATATCCTGGCAAAGCTGTGGTGCCTGAAGATAAAGTCTTAAGGCTGACCTTGCTTTCTATTAAGAACTGTGGATGTGACTGTAACTTGTCCTTCTTTGCAGTGAATGGACTTTAGGATTCTGGGCTCCCTTTCCTGTGCATGACTGGGTGAAAACCTTGCTTGATCTGTCAAAAGTAACTTAAGGGTCTATCCACCTTAGAAGGTTGATGGCCAACGACTAATTAAATTTTAGCCACTTAGATAATAAAACAGTGTAATCCTTTGGAATCTGGCTGTAATTTCAGAAAGAATCAAACAGAAGAAACATAAGTAGACGTAGGAAATTAGCATGACTTTGAGTACTCTTGTTAGATGTCATCTTATCCTAGTCAATAGAGTTCTGAGTCATGCTATACCTCAACACTTACCATTGTCTCTGCATTATAAGAAATGAGTAAAAGCTTTAAGAAGACTAAAATTGTAACAGCAGAGTTCCTAGTTACATCTCTCTCTCCCTTTCTCTTCTTTCTTTCTTTTTTCTTTCTTTCTTTCTTTTTTCTTTCTTTCTTTCTTTTTTTCTTTCTTTCTTTCTTTCTCTTTCTTTCTTTTTCTTTCTTTTTTCTATCTCCCTCCCTTCCTCTTTCCTTCCCCTCCCTTCCTTCCTTCCTTCCTTCCTTCCTTCCTTCCTTCCTTCCTTCCTTCCTTCCTTCCTTCCCCTTCCTTCCTTCCTTCATGCCAGGGATTGAAAACAAGGGTATACTACCTCTGTCTTGCACTTCCAGCCATCTTTTATTTTTATTTCTGAAATGGAGTCTTAATAAAATGCTGAGGGCCTCACTAAGTTGCTGAGGATGGCCATGAACCTATAATCCTCTTATCTCAGCCTCCCAAGTACTGAAATCACAAGTATGTGACACATCTTCTGGGTTACATATTTTTTAATGGAGTTTAAATATCTAAAATAAGATGTTTTAAAATATATGGATTATTATTTTTCACTGGGTATATACATGTATCTGTATGTGTATATGTGTGTATAATTTACATAGATATAATAATAGATACTGTTTGAGCATTCACATTTTGGTTTTGAGAGCTTATCTCTTCTTTCAGGTGAATTTTCTACTGTTTAATTACTAGTTATAGTTTTGCTTTGGAGAAATTGTTCAAGAAAGCTTGAAGAGAAGGCTGACCTTCCTACTAAACATAAGTTATGATGTTATTTTGAAATATATTAGGTTTTTGTAAAATGTTTGGCTTAGCACAACAGTCCTAGGAACTGATTCAAAAATAAGTTTTGGTTAGAAGTCCTCTGTGAGGAAATACCTGAAGGGAAAATGCCAAGAAAGATCTCACCACAGATGCTCCAGCTGCTCGCTGCCTGTCACATGTTGTGTGAATACACACAAGGGATGAAATATGCTCTGTGCTGAAGGAAGACTGTCACAAACACAAGCTAACTGATCATTATATTGATTTTAGGTTTTCTTATCAATTTGACTTAGTTGTAGTTTTAAGAAATTCTCTTTAATTCCAAAGAGCTGTACCAACTTAAGATATACATAGTTGTAGTTGGGAACCCACTTGAATAAGGAGGAGAGCCACAGAAGCTGTAGGGGGACTGTTCAGAGCACAGCCCACTCTGACATCTCAAGTTGGGCACCTCATCTGCCTGCCCTCTGTAGGTGTAGTCTACAGCATCTTTAAGTTTATTGAGAGGAATGTCCCCAATGTCCACTTTATGTTTCATATCCCATTGTATCACCCCAGGCTCTCTAAATAACATGTAGAGGAATGGATGCTATATGTTTCCAATCAAATAAGACATTTTTACATGTTTGTCAATGAAAATATTTCTTCTCCTTCTGACAGGCCTTGGAAGACAACATGTCGCTTGATGAGATTGTGAAGCTCACATCCATTGACAAGTGGTTCTTGTATAAGATGCGTGACATTTTAAACATGGAAAAGACACTGAAAGGGCTCAAAAGGTAAAGCGCTCTGGTGCTCACTCCACACAGCTTCTATGCTTTTGTTGAATAATCTCCTTACTCTTAAGAGTTTGTCCAAAATTCTGGCTTTAATTAGGTAAATAGTACCAACACTGGGAAATAGTAGCCATAGGCAGAAGAGAAATTACAATTTTTGTTTTTGAGATACGGAGGATGAAACCCTAGGGCATTCTACCTCTGAGCTACAGCTACAGCCCTATTTTTTATTCTTTATTTTTGAAATGGTCTTACTGAGTTGCAAAGGGCCTTACTAAGTACCTGAGGCTGTCTGCGAACGGCGATCCTTTTGTCTCAGCCTCCCAAATGCTGAGATTAGAAGCGAGCACTACCATGCCTGGCTTGGCAATATTTTAGATGTCATTTTTAAAAAATTCTATTAATATTTTCAACCATCTTCTACCCTACTCCTGTCATTAAATCTAACTAGTGATTGCATTAGGTTTCTTAAATTCACAAAACATTATTGTATGTTTATGAATGTTTTATTTAATTCCTAAATATGTTGATTTAAATTTTGTTAGTCAGAAATTAAATGAATAATATTCCTATTTTCTATAAATGTTATTTTAAGTCCTGAAGCCTACCTTTGCCTTTGAACATCAGCCTATACATTGCTGGATATTGATAAGAAAATGTGTTTCTCTTGAATTCTACTGATATTTTTAACAGTGGGACTTTCATTTCAGCATACAAATCACACCTATTCATATTTCTGTTGATAGGCTTCTCATTCATTTACATTTTTATCTACTTCATGGACAATTATTTTTAAGTTTCGTTTTATGTTGAGAATATTCTGGTAATGTCAGTGCTTTAAAATCTCCCCCTTTTTCTGTTTTTTTTTCTTTTTTTTATTAATTTAATTTTTAAATTGGTGCATTGTAGTCATATATCAATCACATTGGAGTACAAGACTTGAGAGGATATACAAGCACACATCATCCAATTAGCCCTCCTCCAGCCCCCATCCCATTCCCTCCCCCTCCCTCCATCCCACGCTTCTTTGGTGATTTACTTTGATACATTTGTTTATGTACCTCCTGC
The DNA here is from genome assembly GCF_963383645.1 of Muscardinus avellanarius. Taxonomy (NCBI): domain Eukaryota; kingdom Metazoa; phylum Chordata; class Mammalia; order Rodentia; family Gliridae; genus Muscardinus; species Muscardinus avellanarius. The sequence goes on along the minus strand of NC_137787.1, from coordinate 28,268,600 downwards.
GTTTTAAAGAGGCTCCGTCCTCCAGTATTACATACCCTCTGATTGGTCACATTAGTTGCTTCACTATAGGGCCCTTTCTATAGCTCAACCTCTTCCTGTTGCCCTTTTCCTCCTAGTTATTGCTGATTAAGAGAAGCGTCTGATTTATATTTTCTGCGATATTTCTCTGTGCATGCTGTGTTGCAAGTACCGATCCCACTCTTGATGATCCCAGTAGTGGCCTGGCTACTCAGTGGACTGATCCAGACCTCGCTGGCTCAAGCAGCGGCCTTGCCTCATGGGAGGCCCCAGTTCTGGTCTCGCTGGCCCCTGCACCGGTCTAACCCCTAAGCTGGCTTTGGTCCCGGCCTTGGAGGCTGCAGGAGTGAACTTGCCTCACGCCAGGCTCCGATGCTGGCCATTGGCCCCTGCACCGGTCTAACCCCTTGGCAGGATTCCAATCCCAGCCTTGGAGGCCCCAGCACCAGCCTAGCCTCACGGCAGGCTCCAATGCCGGCCTCGTTGGCCCCAGCACCGGCCTAACCCCTCGGCAGGTTCCGTTCCCGGGTTAGGAGGCCCCAGCACTGGCCATGTCTCAAGGCAGGCTCCAATGCTGGCCTCGCCTCACAGCAGGCTCTGATGCTGGCCTTGCTGGCCCCAGCACCGGTCTAGCCCTTCGGCAGGTTGTTATCCTGGCCTCAGAAGCCCCAGTACCGGCCTTGCCTCAAGGAAGGCTCCAATGCCGGCCTCGCTGGCCCCAGCACCGGCCTAACCCCTCGACAGGCTCTTATCCCGGCCTCGGATGTCCCAGTACTGGCCTTGCCTCAAGGCAGGCTCCAATTCCGGCCTCGGAGGCCTCAGCACTGGCCTTGCCTCACAGCAGGTTCCAATGCCAGCCTTGCTGGCCACAGCATCGGCCTCACCCCTCGGCAGGTCCAATCCCGGGCTCGGAGGCCCCAGTACCGGCCTTGCCTCATGGCAGGCTCCGTTGCCGGCCTCGCTGGCCCCAGCACCAGCCTAACCCCTCGGCAGGCTCTTATCCTGGCCTCGGAGGCCCCAGTGCCGGCCTTGCCTCATGGCAGGCTCCGATGCCGGCCTCACTGGCCCCAGCACCGGCCTAACCCCTCGGCAGGCTCCGATCCTGGCCTTGGAGGCCCCAGCACTGGTCATGCCTCACGGCAGGCTCCGATGCCGGCCTCGCTGGCCCCAGCACCGGCCTAACCCCTCGGCAGGCTCTTATCCTGGCCTCGGAGGCCCCAGTACCGGCCTTGCCTCACGGCAGGCTCTGATGCCGGCCTCACTGGCCCCAGCACCGGCCTAACCCCTCGGCAGGCTCCGACACCCGGCTTCGGAGACCCCAGCACTGGTCATGCCTCACGGCAGGCTCCGATGCCGGCCTCGCTGGCCCCAGCACTGGCCTAACCCCTCGGCAGGCTCTTATCCTGGCCTCGGAGGCCCCAGTACCGGCCTTGCCTCAAGGCAGGCTCCGATGCCAGCCTCGCTGGCCCCAGCACCGGCCTAACCCTTGGCAGGCTCCGATCCCGGCCTTGGAGGCCCCAGCACTGGTCATGCCTCACGGCAGGCTCCGATGCCGGCCTCGCTGGCCCCAGCACCGGCCTAACCCCTCGGCAGGCGCTTATCCTGGCCTCGGAGGCCCCAGTACCGGCCTTGCCTCACTTTTTTTCTGTTTTTAATGGGCAGACTGTTCACTGGGGCACATTGCGCTTATAACAGCATTGATATTTTTTAAACATGTGTCTTTGATCAGAGGAGCATTTATTACCAAGTTAAGGACAGTATGATTCTCTTTAGCCTCTCCCCTTTAAGAGGTCTAAAATTTGCACTTATTGGAAAGAACAGGCATAGGGATATATTTGGAGGAAAAAATTTTGAGTGAAAATTATCCTCAAAAGATTTGAGAAAATATAGAAAATTTAATTAAAATGTTATGAAGGATCATGGAAGATCTGAAAGCAACTACAACACATAATTGTGTTGCTCTATTTACCTAATCAAGATGTGCACAAACCGGGTGATAATGCCACCTGCTTTCTTTTTGAGCAAAATACGGCTCTTTATCTCTTCAATAATTACCCATGTCAAATGCTTGATTTTGAATACTTTGGATTTTCTATCTGACAAAGATGAAACTAGCTCTTTAGTTGCCTATAAATCATTCTTTCTAGAGATCACATAAAATGGACAGTAGAGAGCAAATAAGTTAGGAACTGAGCCTATACATCTGTCTTAGAATTTTGCTGACTGAAGGTTTCCTTTCTTGGTTTATGATATCAGCAGAACTTCCACGCTGAATTATAGCCTGTTCTACTGTTCATTTCAGGCAATTGGTTCCAGATGCCTATGAAACCACTCCAATTAAACCACATGAGGGTGCTAGCAACTTACAGGATGCCAAATGTAGCGGCAGGAGAGACTCAGGGTGGAAAATAGCAGATGTTATTGTGATTTAAATTTCCACTTGATATACATTCTGATTTTTGGACAAATTTAATGATTTAATTGAATAGTTTTTGTTACAGTCAGAAGGTGGATTGAGATTCTAACTAAGCAGAAATAAGCGTACACTGAGAGTAAGAAAGGGCCTTGGAGGATTAGAACGACTCATTGCTATAGAGCACTTGTAACGTCTCTCTCACTTCCACATCCCATTGCATTTATTTTCTGATAATTTGACATTTTCCATCTCTATTTTCTGGCATAGATATATTGGCAAATAAAGGTACTTTCTCTTGTTCATAACGATCTCTATTAAAAGCATGTTTTATAGAGCTTTAGTAATTTAAAAGACTCTAAGAAGCATTTATATTCTGCGTAAGTTTGTTTTGATCAAAGGAGGTTAAAATGCCTATTATATAGCAAAAGCTAAAGAAAACTTAGAATGAAAATCAACAGAGGATCCATGGCATCAGTAAATCTCGAATCTGGATTTATTATCTGAGAGATAATTTCCTCTTTAATTTTGTTTTTGGAGTGTCACTGTCAAGGCTAGTTTGGAGGTGGCTGCAGGAGGTAGCTATTTATTTGATGTGTGTTGAGCAGACCTTCAAATTTTCCTACCTCAACATATCTCTGGTGCCACTGTTGCCAATTCCCTTTGCATTTTCCCCATGCATCCTGGAGGAAAAAGGCAATAGAAATTCCATTTGGGAGAAGAGGGGAAATTTAGAGTGAGGATAAGAATAAAATCCTAGACATGGGTTAAGTTTCCTCCTTGTGACACATTGAGTGAGTGCACTATGGAGCCCGGTAGTACAGCCTGTAGTCCTTCCCACTGTGGAATCATGGGCACAATACCTCCCTTTCTACTTTCTCCCATATTATTCTTGCTAACATTTAATTGATAGTTTTTTGTTACATTTAAGTGAGTATAAAGTATAAAGGGTTCCTGGTACATGGTGAGTGCCCAAAGTTTTTCTTCTTTCCACAAAAACCAAAACCTTGCTTGTTATTAGAAAGGGTATTTTATGATTTAAAAAATGTACAGTTAATGACTAATTTTTAAGAGTCATGGTTTATATTAGCTTACATATTTTGCAATGCATCATTTCTTAATTTTCTTCATGACCCATTGCTACTTACTTTAATACCAGGCATATTTTGAAGGACACAATGATAGGTAGTGATATAAACACCATTCTTATACAATGATCAGTGGTGCTCCATTATGCTAATGAACCCAAGTTCTCCCTTCACAGTTGTTAGTGATGATAAAGTATCTTCAGTTTGATTCTTAACATAGAGGATGAGAATATCACTAAAATTGATGGTCAGTCTGTGACTCATATCTACACATAATCATCTGAAATGAAGTCTAGAATTTGACTCCCAAATGCAATATACTCACATGTTTAGAAAATATGTAAATGTCCATGGACGAGGATGAGGAAAACAAACCAATTATTATAACAGGGTAGACATTATGGAAATAACTGACAAGTTTTCCATGCCTGTGAAAAAGTAGAAGTTATAATGAAATAATCCTTTCTTCGAAGGATGGAGATAAACTTACATCATGAAGTTCTAACCTTCTTTAGGCTTGTGAGTTAAGGTAGATAGGTGTTAAAATAATCAGCTCAACATCTTGGTTCTGAATGCTTACACCCTTCAGGACTCAGTTTATAGTCCCTGCACCATGAGTGCAGTAACGGCAATCCTTTCAAGAATTCCAGAGCAGTATCCACTCTTACCGACTTAGTTGATAATCATTGTCTAGACAGCTTCAGGAAGAAAAATTCTCCTCATTTGACTTCACGGATTTTTTCCCCTTTTCCTCTTAACTTGTTTATTGTTGCCCAAGGGCATTCTAGAAAAGTTGGCTATCCTAGGAAATTTTCCAAATTTATAAGCTGCTACAGTAGCTTTAATCAACCCAGGGTGATTACATTTACACTGGGCTTCTTAGGATTTGAGAAGTTCCTTTTTATTCAATGTGATGTGAGTTGTATCACGCAGGATTCCAGTGAATTTCATGCATACACATTGGAATTTAGATGATTAATGGTTAACAAAGATCCATTAATGTTACCAGATCACCCGGCAAGGAGTTTGAGAAACGCAATTTTAGTGGACTAAAATATGTGCATAAGCTTCATCTGTTAGCCTTCACCACTGAACTATCCAAACACTGATCTGTGCAAATTTCCCACACTCACTCATCCTACCACCCCTGATTTTTATATTTTATTGTCCTTCTGTATAGCATTTTCATAAATAAAAAAGAAAAACATACATATTTTAGATTATTTAAAATTACAAAAATCTCACTCATTGTCTTGTTCTCCATTAGTACATAGATTCAATTTTAGTCATGAGAGAAAATCTAAAGGAAGGAAAATAAAGGAGATGCCAATAACATTAATGAAATAAAAGCACCAAATGTCTTCATCAACTGGATTCTCTGGATAGTTCCTATTCTCTATAGTAACAAAAGAATGGATTTAGAACTCTGTTCATATAGAAACTTCAATTTTGATTCACTCCAACAGTTCTGAATGTCTTCCAAGTGTAGTATAACAATCACTAATTTTTTGGATTATGTATCAGGCTCTGCTTTAAGCACATTGTCTTATTTAATACCTACCAAAACATTAAGTCAGTAGTAATTTCCTAGTTTTGTGATAGTAAGCTGATGGGCTGAGAAATTCAGCAGTTTCCTCCATATCACACTCTAGTTAAGGGCAGAATTGAGATCAAACATGAGCAGGACTCCAAGGCTAGAATATTTGATATTTAACCTCTCATATATTTTTATTTTTGGTGGTACTGGGGTTCCTGGAAACCCTTCTACCTCTGGGCTACACTCTCAGGCCTATTTTATACTTTTTTTATTTGGAAACAGGGTCTCTTAAGCCAGCAAGGCTGGCTTCGAACCTGCGCAATCCTCCTGTTTCTGCCTCCCAAGCGTGGGGATTACAAGCGTGTGCCACCGCACCCAGCTAACCCCTACTATTTGATATGTTAAGTATACAAGTATTTATGTGCATAAATACACACAGAAAAACATATGTATTTAGGAATATGGAAAACCGAATTACATAACATCTGGAGGAAAATAGACAACATACAATAGATATTTTCACTATAGTAACAACAGCCAATAGTGGAGTGATAGTCCTATCACTGTATCACCAGAACATTATTAATTAATAGACAAGCACAGGTACAAGGATTGCTCAGTTGGACTGTTAGTATAAAATAGGAAATCCTCTGCAATAGGGCATGCTTGTTAGCAGGAACTCTTTCAGGACTTTATACTTCAAATCTTTTTATTTATGATATTAATTTGGCTAAGCAAATTTACATTGAAAGATGATTATACTTAAAACAACATGACCAGCCCCTCCCAAAAAAGAAAGTGAGAGCACTAATTGCAGACTCCAAACATTGGCTTAATCCTCTGCCTATTACTCTAAAATTATTTTATTTTCTTATTTTTGGCTTTGGGAATCTTTAGCTACTTTTGATTGACATTTTAAACTCAAAAAATGTTATTTTACCTGCCTAACTTGTAGAGTTTTGCTCATTTTTTTTCTAGATGTTTTCAGAAATTTATTAAAATTGAAGCTATGTCTTCTATCATCCAATGAGTTTTGCTCATTTTTAATGGCTAAAATGAAGCTGCATTAAATTTTGCATCCTCTCTTCCACTGATTAGCTAAAAGACAGCAAGCTTCTGCATGCTAAATTACCAAATGGAAGGTTTTCCATCCACCATTATGTGATTTTTCTTTGTTTTTTTTTTTCATTCCATTCATTTTGGGTAATATTCCTGGAAGGTCCATTTTTCTTTCTGTTTTTATGCACAATGTTGTTATTTATGTTAGTATTTTTGTAGATGTGACTACTTTGAAAGAATGTTTTTAGTCATTTTATATGTTCAAAAGTAGGGTATGTAACCAATGAGATGCAGATTATATCATGCAGTTTTGGGAGCTAAGATTTGGATTCCTCTATTAATTGTTGACATAATAAATGGGTTTATAGTTTCATGTGCAAATTATACAGAGATTGCTTTTATCTAATATCTTTCAGGCTTCTTGTAGTTTTTGTGATAAATGAGTCCTGCCGATATTAATATTTCCCTTTCCCTTCATTGCCACTTACTTTTTCTGTCAATGTAGTAAAGAAGACTAAAATGCTGTTTTGAAAATCCGTTTTCCTTCTGAACATTGCTATGTTCAGTGTGATAAACTATGCCCATTGCTGGGTGCTGAAAAATCATAGGCATGCCTATTGCTTAGGAAAACAATCTAGGCCAAACCTGGTGAGTTCCACTTGGGCATTCAAGTGCTAAATTGAGCTCAGTAAAGTTGGCCATTTCCCTGCAGCCACAAACTTCTGGCAGATGTAATAATGCAGGTGTCACCTTAGCTGGAACACTCCCTTTGAGCGTCCTCTCCTATACGTGGTAGTTCCTATCGACTTTTTATTTAACTTGCTCATGAAGCATGGCAAAATCAGACAAGAACGTTTTGTGCTTATATCCAGTTGAAGTTTCCAGGAGAAAATTGTCACCTAAGCAATGTTAGAACTTACATATAAGAAAAACAGTGGTCCGTATTTTACTCTTTGGTGATAATTTATAATTTTTAATAGAGAAAACTTCAGCCTTATAGTATGAAATATAGAAATAATTTAGGGAAAGGATATACAGTAATATCACATATTATAATTTTTATGATTCTTTAGCATGACATATGATTATTATGCTGTTTATTGTTTTTGGATGCAGAAATGGGAATGGAGATGCTTGCATATATTAGTGGAGTCCTCTAGTTTGATTTGCAGAAAGTAGTCTTATGTTCCTTCATTTCACTACAAACTCACACTATATTCCGAAGTCTTAGTTTCATTCTAGAAAAAAATACTCTCTTTTTATTTTGGTAGGCAAGCATACAACATACTGAATGCATAATATACTGTATGTGAAGTTCTTATCATTAGAGGAAAACAGTTACAATATACCACCAGTTTATGATTATAGTTCTCATACTTTTAGCCACTTATATCATGAAGTTCTTCAAGAACAATGAAAATAGGGACTTATATACACGTTATTTTTCCTCTATTAATAAAGAAGAGTATTACTATCAGAAATTCTCTACCTCTGTGAACTAACAACAAAAATACATTTTATTTTTAATTTGCTTTTATGTTTCATGTAATAGGAAATTTCATGTGATAGGAAATTTCAGATTATGCCATAGATCTGATAACAATCATTACTTTTTTTTTTTTTTGGTGGTACTGGGGATGGAATGCTTCTACCTCCCGGCTACACTCCCAGACTTATTTTTATAATTTTTATTTGGAAACAGGTCTCCTAAGCCAGCAAGGCTGGCTTTGAACCTGCGCGATACTCCTGTTTCTGCCTCCCAAGTGTGGGGATTACAAGCATGCGCCTCCACGCCCAGCTCAATCATTAATTTTTAACCAATGATTTATTGAATTAGATATGACAAAATTTTATATTACATATTTGATGTTCTGAGAGAGTTTATTTTTAAGTACTGTTTTTATAGTTTTGAAAAATAAATTGTGAGTTGCTGAAAGTGTGAAAGAGTACTTATATTCTAATATGGTCAAGATGTATGCTTCACTTAAAAGGTTTTGAGAAAGCCGGGCGTGGTGGCCCACGCTTGTAATCCCCGCCCTTGGGAGGCGGAGACAGGAGGATCGCACAGGTTCAAAGCCGGCTGTGCTGGCTTTAGAGACCCTCTTTCCAAATAAAAAACATAAAATAGGTCTGGGAGTGTAGCCCAGAGATAGAATGGTTTCCAGGAACCCCAGTACCACCACCACCGCAAAAAAAAAAAAAAAAAAACGGTTTTGAGAGTGATACTCAGATTATTAAAAATGAGTATTATCTATTTTCTCTGTTTAATTCTGACATAATTTATAGTTACAAAAATCTTAGTTGATTTAAAGGAGCATATACTCAGAATGTATATGTATATATCAATTAATAGACAATAATTACAGATTATTTCTATGTCAGCTTGATAGGTTATGTATGCAGCCTTTTTCTTCATTAGGACTAGTAGACCATATGACATTTTTCTATTTAATAAATATTTATGAGGTACCTGCTATGTGCTAGGTTCATGTCATTTGTTGATTAACTATTGTTGGTCATTAGCCTGCCTTCATTGGGTTTATAATCTGCATTAGTAGCTATATATAGATCCATTAATGGGCACACGAGAAGCAGAAACAGGAATTTGCAAAAGTTTGGCAGAGAATAAAAACAAAAGCTCTAAGATTTTTGCACATGTATCTAATGTAAGCTGATTCTGAGAGTACCTAGAAGATAAGTATCCCTCCCCCATGTCTTATGGCAGAAATGACAATTCACAACGGTTAAGTAAACGCTTCTGGGTTTCATAGGCAGTGCATGTTGAAGGCAGGACTTGAGTTAGGCACTTTCTAACTACAAGCACTGTGTTCTTTCCACCAAATTTTAAAATCATTATATTTGGAGAAAGAGTAGAAACTAGGTTTGGAAAAACTAAATATATAGTGAGGAAACAGTAAATAAATGTCACTTAGAAAGTGACAAATTGTATTTGCTCTTTTCTTGTTTCCTTTATGCCATGCTTTATAAAACTAAGAATCTTACTATAAAACAACGAGATGATTTAAGGACAGAAAATAAAATGCATGTTATTTACTTTGCTTATTGTTTATGAGAGTTGAAGTCATTAGGCTTCCCTTTATTTTTCTGAAATTATTATATATATACTAGTATTATCTCCTAATTAAACTGCAAATTCCTTTAGGAGAAATGCCAAATAACATATCTTAATATAATTTTACTATAAGTCTTTTTTGATAAGAAATTTTGTTGATTTATATAAGTATAGAGCTCACCAGCCCAAGATATAGCAGTAATTCTGAAATATGATAAAAGTGGTTTCCAATTCTTTATTTATAGCACATCTTCTTGGTAACTGGGGTAAAGAAAGAATTCAAAAATATTTGTTTGACAATATGTCAACTAAAGAAAGACAAAAATATCATTGGCAGAAAGTGAAAATCATACTCTCTCAGTCATAGTAAAGGTGGGAAAATTATGGTGGAGGAAAATGCGTTGATTCTTCATTGCTCCAAAGGACCCACAAAAGTATTAATTGGAGAATATATTGTCTAAGGTATAAACTAATTTTCTGTTGGAAAACACTGTAAATCAGCATCTCTAAGTTTTAATTTTAAGTGGTTATACATCAGCTAATTATCTAGGAAGGCTCTGAATAAACTGTTTTCTAATGAAAGAGAATTTATCTAATTGTTTTGTATTGTTAAACAGAGCACAAACATGTAAGCATTAATATATGCATAGGTTCATTATAAAATCTCTGTTGCTTATTGAGAACAAGCTGGTATTTTATATACTTTTTCTGAGGAAAATTCATACTTTCAAATTTATGAATTCTCTAAATTATTTTCATGAGAAATGTTCCTAAATAGTTCCAGTTGTAGTGAAGAGTATGATTTAGTGAGCCAGAAAAAGCTAAGGCAAAAAACATGAGGTATTCATAATATAGACAGCTTTATTTCTCTAATGATCTTAAAGTGAATTTCTATTATAATACATGTAGAAAATTTCACTGCTCTATTTTTATGGATGGTGAAACTGAGTCACACCAAGGTGTGTGTCATACTTTCTGTCACTCCTGTCAGAGGAGAGCAGGGAATCAAGCTCAGGGCTTCTGCCTTCGGTTCTAGTCACTAACCCTTTTAAAAAGCTTCTTTTTAGAGACATGACTTTTAAATCAGACAGCTGGAGATCAGTTCCTCCTTAGCTGTCAAGTTGTGAGCTGCATGTTTTCCTGCCTGAATTGTTGACCCCACTTAGAGCAAAAGCATTGAGAGGAATGTGCCCTTTTCTGGAGCTCTTGTGGGAAAAGCGTGGGGAACCTGGTAGGGAGAAATCCCGCAGGTCATCTTTGGGAGATGTAAACAGAAATTTCAAGGCTATGGAGACCCAAGATAGGACACGCTTCTAAAATTTTGCTTTATTTACAATAAGTTCTGGATATACATTCACATATGTGTACATGCATGTTTTTCCTTTACTTAAAGTGCTCATGTCCTGTCTTTCCTATGTATGTTGGTGTGAGAAAAACAAATGAGTGTAGAATAGGAATTAAATTTAGGCAAAATAGGCTGCCAGGGCTATAATTATGGAAACTAGAAAGTCAGTCACTGATCCCCAGGATTTTTTTCACTCGCCTGTTAAGACCCAAGATGCCTTTATGGGAACATAAAGTCTCAGCATCTAACCGGAAGATGAAATGCAGGATTTACCCCCCAGGAGCATGGGCAGTGGCCCCGCCACCTCATTATGTAGTAAATGCCTGAGCACCAGAAGATCAATTTTGATTTACAGGTAATAAAATGAATGGTGCACTCATGGTGCAGGAATACCATGTAGGAGAAGAAAGAGACAGAGAGCAGAGGTGCTGGGCTAAATTTGGGTGACTTGTCAGATTTGTTCTGCTAAGCTCCTCTTCCTCCTTCTTTTCTTCCTCTCTCTCTGTCCTCCCTCTTGGACCCTTTCTATCCTTTTATTTTCCTCAAACATTTGCAATCATGGAGCAGTTATCACCTGTGTGGCCTTTGTGCTAAGCGCTTTACATGTCTGGCCTTTCATCCAGATCTAACTCAACATAGTTGGAGCCTAACTCTAGGCTTTGACCAGTTTCTAGAAGTCAAAGTTATACAGTTGTTGTGTGGGACAACATAGGCCATGTTTGGAAAAGTACTTTGTGGAGACATGACTTGATTTAAACAAAGATGATAGGCTTTAAAACATTCAAGTGAATTTGTTAGTGAAATAAGAGATTGTAACATATCAGAGAATGCCATTTGCCCATTATTTGATTTTGTGTTCACAGAACATAATTATATTATCTTCAATAATATTATGAGTGGCCTTAGAAGATTGAAAGTAATATCACAACAGCTTTGGATTACTAAAATCGTTAAAGATTTATAAAACATGGAATATATAGCTGGGGATGCAGTTCAGAGTTAGAACATTTGTCTAGTATGGGCAGGGCCCTAGCTTCAGTCATTAGCACCACAGAAAAGAATGAATATAGAATTCAGGAAATTAAAGATTTCTTACTTTAAAATACCTATAGTATCAATTTCTCATAAATTTTGTTTTTTGATTTTGATCTTGTTGCTGTTGTTAGTAACCTTTAAGTATGCCATATCTTGAAAGCCAGTACTTGTAAATATAACACTGATGATGTTACCTGGACCTAGATCCTCCCACAGAACATTCATGATGTCATGCTTTCACACAAACATTGGTGAAGGTATTGTTTGTCCTGTATATGACATATAAAGATCAAGGCTGTGTAGACACCAACCATGGTGCTCACAAAAATTAAGAGAAATTAGTAGTATTTACCCCACTGTGTAGGTTCTTATCCTTTACATTTATAAGCACTCCTGATGTTTTTGAAAATTGTCTTTTACAACAAGGTGTGGTCTCACCTGTAATCCCAGTACTTTTGGGAAGTTAAGATAGGAGGATTCTAAGTTTGAAGACAGCTTCAGCAACATTTTGAGATTCTCAGCAACCTAGTGAGACCCTGTTTCAAAAACAAAAAGTAAAAAAAGGGCTGGGGGTGTAGCTCAGCATAGAATGCCCCTGGATTCAATACCTACTACCACCCACTTCACAAAAGTATTTTGCATTACTTGTAAGGAAATAAGCAACACCGCATCTCATAGAAAGAAAAGACAAGAAGACAGCTTCTTAACTGATAGCAATTGTGACTCTGTCATGATCTTTAACCTCTAAAATGCCAAAAATAATCAATGAAGCCCTGCAGTATTTGAGGAAGCAGTAGGTGACGGGTATGAGGCAGAGAATATCCATCTTACTCGGGCTTCTTACTAAAGTAGGCATTGTTACTGAGCATCAAATCTGGTGATTTTTGAGTCTCTGCCTTGTGGTAGATTTTTCTTGTTGTTGTTGTAAAAAGAGCATAATAATAAAATTGCAAGTCCACCCCATAATTGTAGGCCAAGTGGAGTGCTCATTTTCACATTAGAGCTTGTGCAATCTGGAGGGAAATTTGTTTAGTATTACTTGTGAGTTGGTGGATCAGATAAAAGCCAGTCAAGTGGAAGAGAGACTGTGAAGTGTGCGGCTCCCCTGGTAATTGCCATGCTGCAGGCATTCCTCCAGTCCCTTAATAGATTTCCCCAGATCCTCGGCACCAGGTGAAAATTTCCTCATTAAGGGGAATTTATTCCATTGCCTTTTATCATTTATTATTGAAGGCTAAGTGTGAGTGTAGGAAGTTTCAGAGATGACAGGATAGATTTTTAAACATCAACAACAACAAAATCTATATTGGAAGAGGGGGTGGAGACAGACAGACAACACACACACACACACACACACACACACACACACAGAATACACATCTGACTTGTATTGAAGCTGAGCCATGCCATCTAGCCATTAAGATTATGGCAGTGTGTAAAAGTCTGATTGTCTAATTTTAAGATGTTTTTATTCCTCTAAAATTTCACACTAGTTTTGTGCTGCTAAGTAGAGAAAAATGAAAGATTATGAAAAGATCCACATCACAGTCATTTGGTTTATCTGTGTTTTATTGCTTAGTTTTTGTTAGACAGTGATGAAAATCTAACCTTTGAAGAGTTTGCCCTTGAACTCTGAACGCAAAAAAAGCTGGTAGAAGGGAAAAAATGTGTATGTAACATATTTTTAGAGGATACAGTTCTGAACTATGGATTTCATGTGTGTATGCTTAAAAGAGTAAAAATAAACAAAATACTAGTACACGCAAATGCATATCAAATGACAGAAGGATAACCTATTATATGTATTTAAACACTGTGTATTTTAGTGCAATATGCTCCATTCAACTGATCATATTTCTAGCTTGGGATAATGCTCCCTTGATTTACAATATAATAGAGCATTCCCTATTGAGGCTTCAAAAAAGCAGTTTTGACTTACAAACCCAGCATTTATATAGTTTTTAAGTAATCATTCTGAGTCTGTTCCAAATTAAGGCTTTTACTTTCCTTTGGAAAAATAAAAGATTTATAGTCCTGTTCCTAAAATAAGGTTTTGCCTAACTTGACTAAAACCAAAAAACCAAAATAACAATAGCAGTAAAAAGAACCCTTTTTTGTGGCTGTTCTTAGCAGATGAGAAGATGGGTAGCCCTACAAGGGCAGATAAAGAGGAGGAATATGTGTCTGCATCTGCAGATGGTGAAATGAGCTGTATGTTCTCTTAAGATTATTCATCTTGCATTTGACTCTGAAGCGGTTTAACCTTATCTAAATCACTGGCCCAAAGCTAATGAATCGTGTCTTCAAACTGTCTCTTCTTTTATTTTATTATAATGGGACAGAAAATAAAATTTTCTATCAGAGCAAGTTGGGAATAAAGTCAATTTTCTTCTTTGTGTCATGGCATGCCAGCCACCCTTGTGTTATACAGAAGCAGAGGAGAGAACACGTGAGAGAAATAGTCAGCTTGCTTGGAGTTGGGGACACCCTGCAGAATCAGGCAACACTCTAAATTTGTATAGTAATTGCTATGGTGGGTCAGGATCAGCCTCCATTTCCCAATGAAGAAGATTACAGAGCACTTTATGCTAGTTCATGAATATATCTAAAGAGCAGAAATTAATAACCAGAGAGACCATGAATGAAATGGTATCAAAATACATCACTTTGAACTTTGTACAAGTACACCTATCCAATATTTGCATGAATATTAGGCAGATGAACATGAATCTACTAATATATCATTCTGATTTAATAGATTCTAGTTTCCAGGACATTTAAAAATATCATGTAGTGTTATTGATCTAGTTATTTTAAAACTGGGCAAAGTTAAAGCAGGATTTGGTTCACCAAGAAAATTTTCTAAGAGTCAGTCACTGAGCTTAAAATAATGCACTGTGCGGGTCTGTTTTAAATTCTCACTTGCTGTAGTTTGAGGGGTGCCTGTGAAGAGATATTTTCATCCCAGTTCTGAAGTATCATTCATCATCATTATTTTGTGTTATTATTGCTCTTCTCAGTCAACCCCTTTAAATAATGAAAGCTCCGTGGGATCAGTGTTCTATGGAGAAGCGGTAACTCAGTAACAACTGAGTTTTCTTAGTAACAGATACTTCTTTTCTCTTTTTTTTTTGCCACCAAAGCTCAGCAAAATATTAATTCACTTCACTTTTTTATGCACAAGGATAGTGGTTTCTCTCCCTTTTTAAAAAATCCATCCATCCGTCTGTCTGTCCGTCCGTCTGTCTATTCATCCATCCTTCCTTTCTTCTCTATCATTTCTCTGCTGGCTACAAGCCAAAGTTTTATTTTTTGGGTAGAGGAGGAAGGTAAGTCTTTGCTAGAGATATTTAAATATCCAGTGTATTGAACTCTTGTGGTAAAAAAGAATAAGAAGAATTTTATATGTTCCAGTAATAGAAAAGACTGCATTCAGAATATGGACAAAACAAATGCCAAATTCATTGCATTCCTAATAGAAATGTATGGAATTGAAATGCTTTTAAAAAACTATTTATTTAATACCATTATAATTTTAATTTGAAGCAACATAACAACCTTTAAGGAACTGATTGGTATTTCAAATAATAAGGAATAAAAATAACTCAATTAGTACCCAAACAAAACAAGACAGAAACAAATTCAATAAAACCCCACAACAATGAAAAAATAGAAAAGTAGGATGAAAAAAGCTGAAGAAATATACATGACTTTTGCTTATGCTTATATTTGGTTAGAAGAACTTGTGTTTAAGTGCTGTTAGACACAGTCACAGGTGTGATAATTCTTCTGAAAGTATACTGCTGCTTCTATTTTGGGGGGAGTTACTGGAGAGTGAACCCAGGGGCATTCTACCTCTGAGATACACCCTTAGCCCTATTTTATTACTTTTATTTTAAAAGGAGATCTCACTAAATTGCTGAGGGCCTCATTAAGTTTCTGGGGCTGGCCTTGAACCTGCCATCTTTCTATCTCAGCTTCTCAGGTACTGGGATTATTGGCATGCACCACCATGCCCAGCTAAAAGTGTGCTTCTTTAGTGTGTTTGCACTAGTATTTTTGAGAAATAGGGTTTTAGTCATTTAAATTAAGTGGTTGACTATACAGTAACATGATATAGGTTTTGCCATAGATTGTTTTTTCATCTATAAAGAAATGTTGTTTTAAAGATTTATTTATTCTTTGCTTGTCTCTTATTCATTGTTATCTAATAGTGATGGACAAGTATTTTAGCAAATAACTAGAAATATCTGAATTTGTTCAGTGTTACATGCATACTACTTTCCTATGTAACCCTAACCTCATTCCTATGGTTTTAATAATAGATTATAGACCACAGAGAAAACATATGGGTTTTCCCCCCATGTAAGCAAATATTAATATCAGTTTGCAAAATTCACAATTAGAGATTTTTTAAAAACTCTCATCCAAAGTTCTAACTTACTGTTATTCTAAGTCCCATGTGCTGTCTCCTTCCAGCTTGAAGCTGAATAATTGAGCAGCTGGTTTGGGAACATAATCTTGGAATGGAAAGTAGACACCTCTATTTCTAAAACAGCAACAACAATAAAATCTTCCTATATATTTTTGAATTTTTTTGGCAAAACTAAGATTCCCTTAAATTTTAGCATTTCAAAGTCCTTCAGAAGCCCAGAAATTGCCTCTGGCATAAAGCATTCCCAGCTCTACCTCTCCGAACCTCAGCTACCGCCCCACCTGTCTGTCTCTCTCACAGTACCGGTTACAGTGTAGACCCGTCAATAGCGATTTGTCTGTCTCCTGATGTACTGTGACCTCCTGGAATGTAAGAATTCAATATTTTATCTCCCCATCATTCATGTAGGTAACACAGCCCTGATAGATAGCCCGTGTTCACCAAGCACGAAAGCACCAGTGAAAGAAAGACGGGACTGTGGCTCCACTGTCTCCTTTCTGTTTCTTGTTCTTTCTTTCCAACTCCAAGTCTGCAGCATATTTCCTGTGTCTCCGTGTCCATCCTTGCCCTCAAATTATTACAAATACAGTTGCCCCTGCCGATGGTCCCTCTGTCAGCTCCTTCATCTCTATAAAGCCGGACTTTCTTTATAGCTCTGTTCTCATACCTCTAATGCCATAGTATTTCTCAAGTACAGCCACTCACACTGTTATCTCCTTTCTTTGACCTCACATTGCACCACATAGCTTATCCCTTCATAAATTGCCTCGAATCACTATCATTTCATTGTTTCAAATATTGTTTCGTATCTTCTCCAGCAACATTGTCCCCCCAGTAAACATTTCTGTGATGAAATATTCTGTAAACTGCACTGTCTGGTACAGTAGCCACGGCTGGTGTGAATGTAGATGTGAATTTTTGGTTTTAAAAATGTTTTAAAGTTTTAATTAATAAGCCTTGATATTTAAATAACCACATCCCAAGTGTCTCTTTTTATTGGAAAACGCAGTTCTAGAGCATGTAGCACAGGGTTTGGTATATGCTATAAGCCAGTAATAACACTTAATTAGATTGTGTTGAAGAATTGGATGGGAGATTGCATTGGGATGCTTATTAAAACCTTAGGAAGGTAGCCGGGCGTGGTGGCGCACGCTTGTAATCCCCGCGCTTGGGAGGCAGAGACAGGAGGATCGCGCAGGTTCGAAGCCAGCCGCATGCACTGGCTTAGGAGACCCTGTTTCCAAATAAAAATGAAAAAATAGGTCTGGGAGTATAGCCCGGAGGTAGAAGGGCTTCCAGGAACCCCAGTACCACCACCAAAAAAAAAACCCCCAAAAAACAAAAAAAACCTTAGGAAGACTAAAACTTAAAACAGGAATGAAAATAATAAATTAAATGCATTGGGAAAAATAAGGCATTGATTTGAGATAGAATGGGATTTAGGGTTAGAAAACGCATATTGAATAGGAGTAGCTGGAAGCATGAAACACACAAATGACTTCTGATACCAGAAAGCCAGGAAATAGCCATGATACTTACCAGCTTGATTCTCCTGTCTCCAGCCTCGGAATATGAATTAATTAAATAAAGAAGATTGAAGATTAGAATGAACAGTTATGCAAGAGATTTAATTCAATTACATTCTGTTAACAAGATTTTGTGAAAATGTTTTATTTAGTACAAGTTAGATGTTCTGATAAGACACAGTTATATCTTAGTTTCATTGTATTGACTATCACACTGTTATAATTGAATTTCATTGTATTGAGTATTGCTTGGAATAGCTGGCCCACAGGTATTTGGCTAGAGAAGTTTTACAGTAAGTATTTTATTCTTCTGTTCTCTAGCCCTTTATGATTTATTTTTCTGCATTCCTTGAAATCTACATACAGGCTGATTTCAATCGCTGCTTTGTCTTTTCTGTCAAATAAAAGACAGTAGAGTTATAATTTCTTTTATTCATTTAATAAATATTTATTGAATGTCATCTGTGGGCCAGATAATGTGCTAGGCTTTGAGAATTGGTTGAGAAATGAAGCAAGTATATTCTTTGCTCTCTTGGAAGTTAACTCTAGAAGGACAAATTTGATCAAGGAATAAATGTTAAGAAGCACTGTGGGCCGGGCACGCTTGTAATCCCAGCATTTGGGAGGCAGAGCCCAGAGGATCGCAGTTCTAGGACAGCCTCAGTTACTTAGTGAGACCCTGTTTCAAACATAAAAGGGACTAAGAAATAGGGCTGGGGGTGTAGCTCAGAGGTATAATGACCCTGGGCTCCATTCCCAGTACTGAAAAGAAGAAGAAGAAGAAGAAGAAGAAGAAGAAGAAGAAGAAGAAGAAGAAGAAGAAGAAGAAGAAGAAGAAGAAGAAGAAGTAGTAGTAGTATTGTGAATCTCAGGTGATGATGGCGTGCTAAGCTGTAGGCTTCTGACTCTGAATTCCATCTCTAGTACCAAAAATAAAACAAAATAACCAAAATATATGAAGACAAGATATAAGGAGGCGTTGTCATTTTTGAAATTGCACAGTTTATTTCTTCTTATGTTTGATCTGAACCTGAATTTCTCTTTCCCATGAAACCCCAGTGACTCCATTAAAGAAGAAACTCTAAGGAAGGCAAAGGAGATTGGGTTCTCAGACAAGCAGATTTCAAAATGCCTAGGACTGACTGAGGCCCAGACAAGGGAGCTGCGGTTAAAGAAAAACATCCACCCTTGGGTTAAACAGGTAAGTGAGTTTTCCTTTCTACCCAGGATTTCTATGGGAAAATGTAGGCACCAACTGAAAAAGTGATTGTCAATAAAAAGAAGAAAGAAGGGTGTGTTTAACAATGATTCTACCTGTCCAGTTGAGGCTCAGGATGTCACCAGTTTTTTTTCCAGCATAGGATTGATTTATGCTTAGAAAAGATGAAGTTAACACTGAAAAGTAAAGATAAGAATGAGTACCAGATTTACATGATCTAAATAAATAAAAAAATGAAAATGATCCTTCTTTACTATTTGACTTATGTCCATATATACATATATACATATACATAAATATACATATATACATATTTATATAAACAAATATATAATATTTATATCATATAATTATATTATATTATGTCCAATATGTTTATTGGACATAATAGAAGGGCTTGAAATACCCTGGCATAGTGGCTGACACTCTTGAAAAGAATGGTTATTTCCTTTGAACTTTATGTATGTATTTTCCTGGGGATTGAACCCAGGGCTTTTTTTCAAAAATTCTATCTTTGAGTTATACCCCCAGTCATTTTTCTATTGTGTTTTGAAACAAAGTTTTCCTAAATGGCCCAGTCTGGCCTTGATGGCACTAACATTTTATAGGGCAAAACTCTAAGTGCTCCATCCTTATGGGCCACCTAGTATTTAATGCAATACTCTGGGTATAATGAATTCATCTACTCATGACAATCACAGATGAATGTTCATAGGTGTGCTTTTTTTTTGTTTCTAATGGAAGGAATGTGTTGGCTTAAACTACCACCAGCTGGTTTTGTCCTTTAAAAATCATTGACTTTTCTGTCTTCAGGGGGTATATGCATACCTTTAGGTTTCAAACTTGATGCTAAATATTTTCCACTCAGCAATTATCTTTCTTCCTTCTCACTTGCCTTCTACAGTCTGCCCGGTTGGCCCCAAATTCTTGCTCACTAAGCTGAGCTACTGGCCTTGGAGAGTGGAATTGATTTACTTTTTCCAAATGGTCAATGAGATCCTAATCTCCTACCTCTTGCCTATGCTTTCTGGTATTTTTGTCAAGCCATTTCTCAAGGTCTTTGGTAACTTAAGTTCTGTTCATTAACTTGCAAACCAAACATGTTCTTCTGGGTAGGCCCTTTCGCTCTGATTCTAAATTTTATACAGAGTTGCTTTAGATAGGTGGTTGGGCAAATCTGATTTTCCTGGTAACTAGAGAACCATCTAACTATTTTCTCATATTCAGGAGAGGACCATGATAGTAAGTCAGTGATACCCTGGGGTATGTGTGGCTATTTATTGTTCCAGTGATATCTAGATCACATTATTTTCCCCCTCATTTTCAGAATTAGAAAGCAATTAGATTATACTTGATTTTTTCTGTCTTTTTTTTTTTTTTTAGTAGTACTGGAGATTAAACCTAGCAGCATTCTACCCTCAAGCTACAGCCAACCCTATTTTTAATTATTTATTTTGAAACAGGGTCTCAGTAAGTTGTGGAGGGCCTCAAAAAGTAGCAGAGGCTGGCCGCAAATCTGTGATCCTCCTGTCTCAGCCTCCCAAATACTGGGATTACAAGCATGCACCACCATGCCCAGCTTTTCCTGTCTTTGCATTTGACAGTAGTAGGCATTAAAGAAATATGAATGAACATGAAAGACTCCATTGTCATGAAAAATTATAATAGGAGTAAAGTCCTTAAAAACTGCTTCATTTTCTCTTGCAGATTGATACTCTCGCTGCAGAATACCCATCAGTTACAAACTACCTGTATGTTACCTACAATGGTCAGGTAAGAGCTGCCTAAGTGTCGTATGCGGAAAACTCTTGATTTAATAGATGGCCCACTTTAGGGAATGCATAGTTTTTCACCTTTGAATACTCGGAGATCTTTGTAATAAATATGTGGGCCATCCGTGGTGATGTGTTTCAGTAGTCACTCTGTTAAAAACTGCCTTCAGATAATGAAGCCAAGTAAGTGAAGAGATGGCAAGGAGAGCACTTACATGAGCCTAGGACTGTGCTGTGTGCTCGTGACTTGCTGACGAATATTGAGATAAGTCTACTTTTTACAAATAAGTAGAGCATATAACACTTTAGACTTATGGTCTCTCAGAAACTAATGAAGAACGCATGTGAACAAGAGGAAGAAGGAGAAAGAAGCATTTAAAGTCAGGCCAGATAACTTAATTTAACAAAAGAATGTCACAATAATTTCTATATTTTCTGTTGACCCCCCCTTCCCCAGGAGCATGATATCAAATTTGATGAACATGGACTGATGGTGCTGGGCTGCGGTCCCTATCACATTGGTAAGTGATGGCTTATATGTAAATAGGACTTCACAACTTACATAGTGGTCTTACAAATGTTAATCCCATTATTCTAAAAACTATGCAAAATGAATGCTTACATGATAAATGCTTTTCAAATTAGAAAACAGGCTCAAAGAAACAAAACCTTAACTCATTAGCTACTTAGTGGTAGAAGTGGAATTCAAACACATGTCAACTACACCTTTCATTTTACCATGCCACTTCCTTATCACTTTTTTCTTCATTATTGAATAGAGTCTCTCCCTGAGGTCGGAGGCTGGATCCTATTTGGCTATCTCTTTTCTAACTATGATCTCTGACCTAATATCTGACTTCTGTTTACATCAAATGCAGAGTTTGTCTCATTGATAGGCAGAGAATTGTACAATCTGATGAAAACATACCCACTAGAGGTGACAACATTCTTCCCCTAGTCAATTACAATCAGATGCTTAATAACCATTCATGATCTTTTATGATCGCAAGGTGTATGTTAAATGGACAGGATATTAACCAACAAGTGCATTCATCTTTATTCCCTAAAAGGCATTCTAGTAATTAAATGGTAACATGATTTAAATGCACATAGATTCACTCTGCTTTTTTTTTTTGTACTAGAGATTGAATACAGGGACATTATATATCTAAGCTCCAATCCTCAACCCTGTTTTTATTTTTTTATTTGAAAACAGTCTTGTTAGGTTGCTAAGAGTCTTGCTTAATTGCTAAGGCTGGCTTTAAACCTAATCCTCTGTCTCAGCCTTCCAAGTAGGAGTGCACCAACACACCCAGTTCATTCTACTCTTTAAGCATAGTTTTAGTTTTTGCCAGTAAGTGTCTCAGGTTACACTAGCTTACCAATCTTTGGCCAAATCTTGATAGAAGCCAACACTTTTATTTTATTTTTTTACCACATCAGTTATTATCATAGTCCATTTCTACTGCTCTAACAAAATACCTGAGCCTGGGTATTTATGCAGAACAAAATTTTATTTTCCAGAATTCTAGAGAATGGAAAGTCCAAGATCAAGGGACCAGCAGTTCAGTGATCTGGTGATAGTTGTTCTCTTCTTGAAGTTCATATCTGAACCTTATATCCATGGGAGGAGAGAGATGCTGTGTCCTCAGTGGCAGAAGACAGGGCACAAAGGAACCAAACATGCTCCTGAGCCTTTTATGATGTTATTAATCTATCCATGAGGGCCCTACCTAAACACCTCTTGAGAAGCCTCACTTCCCAACACCATTGCATTAGGAATTACATTTCTAATACCCAAATCTGAATGTTGACTCAGCCCATAGCAGTTATGGGTGAATGGTTTAAATACCTTCACTAACAACTCTTCACCTCTATGGACCTTTTTTCCTTGTTTACAAATTTTACTTAATTTGTGAAAGAATTCTGCATTATTTTAGAGTCCAGGGGAGATTCTCAGAGCTGATAATCAAGTACATACTTGATAGTGAGAATTAACATTGCTATTAACATGGTCACCATATTTTGACAAGACGTTTTAGGAGACAGTATTCTCATCCAGAGAATGAGTATGAGGCCCAGGACTTTCAGTCCTCTGGCATCCCAGTAGAGGTGATGGTGGAGGCATTCGGCCGTTATTATACTTCAAGTCACTTCATAGAATGTCACTCACTCTGTATGGAGTGGCCTTGCTTGTCTTAAAAAAATAGAACTTTCTACCCAGTCAAGATAGGTCAAGGTACAGGGCACCTCATGAATTACTGGGATTAGTCCTCAAATAGTGGGCAAAGTGGAAAGCCTGAAACACAAATTCAGATGTATCCATCACTGGCTTAACTGTTTTTGTGTATTGAGGTCAAGGTGCTCACTGTGAATTTCATTTCAGTACATGAGGATTATTGGTACCATTAAAATGCTCTCCCATTAACATTAAGGTTCTCAATGCTTCAAATATGGAGATTACCAATTAAAGCACTTAGGGTGTAAAACAAGCCAGCAGTTCATTATTCTTTAATTAGTTCTTGCTTTTTCCACTATGAGTACAGTGTACCTCAGAGATCTGAAATTTATATTTTGGAACTTTAAACATTAAATACAAAGACCTTGGCTTCCGCAGCCTGGGCCAACTAGTGATATATTTTCCTGCTTCTCTTCATGTGGTAACTTCATACTTTTCTTACCCCTTTTTTCATTCTCGTGGTCTCTGCAGGCAGCAGTGTGGAATTTGATTGGTGTGCTGTCTCCAGTATCCGCACACTGCGTCAACTAGGCAAGAAGACCGTGGTGGTGAATTGCAATCCAGAAACTGTGAGCACTGACTTTGATGAGTGTGACAAACTGTACTTTGAAGAGCTGTCTTTGGAGAGAATCCTCGACATCTACCATCAGGAGGTAAAAAAAAAAAGAAAAGAAAGAGAAAAATATATTCAGTGTATGCTGAACATATATATATATATATATATATATATATATATATATATATGTATATATGTATCTGTATTCATGTATGTAGATTTATTTTGTAATTCCCCTTAGGAGAAAGAGCTGCCAGTGTCTTCCATTGCCTCATTTTTAAGTAAAACTCTAAAAAGAAATCACTCCAGTCTTATATTCTTGAGGGCTTAGCAGAGTGATTATTTTAATATAAAATTTCCTTTTTCTTTCTAAGCATTCCAGCTACTTGGTAGCATGTACCAGATACATATTGACTAACATGATGGCTTCTCCTAAATATTTTGTAGGATATTTAATGGCTCATCTAGACACATCATAAACAGCCTCTTTGTAGTTCATGTGATATGGCTTAATCATGAACAGTTCCCAGAGCAGAGAGGTCTGTTGTTCACCGAGGTCCAGTTAATGCCCTGTTCCATCTGATGAAGTTGTTGGTCTTCAATTGAATATTTAATATCAACAAGTTCATTCTGAATGATTTTGCTCTTTTATGGCCTTCTCTTATAGTAACCTCTCTATTCCCATGCCAATATGATTGAGTGTATCTTCACTGTACATCCATATGAGTGTAGGTTTCTGTAAGCCTACAGAATAAGCAGTTATCTTACAATTAAAAAGATAGCTACTGGAAAAAAAATTTTAAGTGATGTTCAGTAGTTATACCTTGAGGTCATTATTATTAATTCCTTACTACAGAGAATCAAACCATGTGTGAAACATGGTCACTTAAAAACAATGTTCTAAATTATAACCATAACAATTTAAATCTAGTTTTGACATAAATCTTATTGATTTGTGTAGTTTATTTAAATTCTCTGTGTTTCATCCTTTTCTTTTTCTTTCTTTTTTATTAATGCATCATATGACTGTAAAAGTGTGCTACATGCAGGTAAACTATGAAGGAAATATATAATTTATGGTTGAAGTAACACTTCACAGTGTGAAGTATATGTTAGAAGAATGTGATGATTTTATTCTTATAAAGGAAAACAGACAAATTTTGGGTGTATGTTTAATCATAGGCCTCTGTTCATTGTGGCCTATTAATCATAGTACAGTATAATTAAGTTAATCTATTACATAGAATATATGCCTTTTAGTCCTGTCTTTGACATTGATTTTCTAATGACTCATTAATATTCATTTTGAAAAGCTAGGTAGTTATGAAAACAAATACACTCTATACAGTTTTTTAGGATCTTTTAAATGTAAAGTTCAGGAAGATAGTAATAAAATAAGACCCCTATATTCATGACATTAACAATAAAACTGGGATTCATCATACAAATATGTGAAAAATCAAATACTTGTTTTAAAATATTAAAAAGCATTACAAGCAATAGCAGCAGACATTTTGCACCTAATGATTTCCTTGTGAAATCATTTAAGGAAAGATGAAAAGCTTCTATGATTGCTTTTGGATGTAGTTACACGTGACTATTAATGAGATTCTTTGACTAAAATTGAAGTCAGTATCCTAGAAAGAAATAAGTTGGCCATTCTTTGAATATAATTGCTATTAAAAGACAATATGTTATGAGGAAACTTAAAATGGTATGTTGAAGAATGTTAGAACAATATTCCATTGGTATATTCTTTAGACTATCCCATAGGAAATGTTATATGATATATCACATACACACATATGAGTTTGTAGCAGGCTCCATAATGCTGCCCTGTTGTCTGCAGGAGACTGAGATTACCTTTCTGTGACTGCCCCAAGTGATGTCGAAGGCACTTGGGTATTCCACCATAAATCTGTAGGAAATTGGAAGCATGTCTCAGTTTAGTCAGAAAGCACACATCTGAGTCACTTGGGCAGTAAGCTATTCTAGGGGTTTGTAGTTATGTGCCTGACGGAAAGTACAGTGAGTCTCCTGGTCTGGGACTGTTGGTCTAGCTCTGGACCAAGGCTGTTTCTATGGAATCAAGGAAGAGCCTGTAGAGAAAGTGTGAAAGGGAAGTGGGAGAAATACCATGCCAGATTGGTAGAGCTGCTTTGGAAGAGGTCTTCATCACAGGCAGAGGAGGTCACCTCTCCTTCCCACTTGTTCATGGTTTTCAATATAAAATGTCACAGTGATGTGTGCCTTTGACTGAGGCCTTTGCTCACTGATGCCCATCAGTCACTTGATTTCAGGGTCACTCACCTTATAGGGTGACCCCTTATGCTCATGTGTTTGTTCATTGTGATTATGCGCATAGGTTCTGCTTCTTGAAAAGATATTTGAATTGTGATTCTTTTGTTTGTTTGTTTGTTTTGTGTGTGTAAATGCCAAGAAAGAAAGAAGTTAGTGTCAGTCAGTCATCTATAAGACTTTGATAGATAATATTTTGCCTGGTTTACAACTTCGCTTAAGATATGCCTTATAAAAGAAAAAGATATTCTCAAAATACTTAGAGTTCAGTGCTTGATATTATATTGTTTATAGAAGCTGCAATTCTCTTTAACTAGATCTGTTTTCTGGGGATAAATTTTTCAATAATTGTTATGGGCTACAATCACTAAAAATCATATGGAACTCATTTTAAATTCACATTTAACCTTTATTTCTTCAGATACTCATATCTTGAAAAGTTACATAAACAACATTAATTTTCTTCTGTATCAACCCCTTATTTCTCAATTATTTTATAATTATTCTTTATAAGCCTGATTTGTGTCAGGTACAGTGGTACATGTCTGTAGACCCTGCTACTTGGGAGGCTGAGGCAGGAGGATCAGTGAAGTCCAGGAGTTTAAGACTAGCCTGGACAACATAGTGAAATGTTTAAATGAATAAAAAAATGAAACCAACAATGAAGGCCAACAATGAAAAACCAAAAAGAAATAGATTTGATCTAAAAATATCACACAACATATCTGACACCTTTTGTTATCCCTGTCTGGTTCAAGTCCTACTTGAATAACTGTTTCTTACTTTTACTTACTTTGCTTGACTATATCTTATAAAAATGTACTCTGCTTAATCATTTAATTGTCTCATTTTAACACTATATTTATATGGAGACAATGGTACTTCTGTAACATAAGAAGTTAAATGAATGAATTAATGACAGTCTTGCTGTAACTTATTTAACATGCATTAAAAGAGTAATAGCAAAACTCACTAGGGGACGTATAACTCTGAACAGAATTGTGGTTTGTTTCTAGCGTTTGATTTAATTGTACTATAATTTTAAATTTCTGCCTAAAATATAAAACATGTTACTAAAACTTAAATCACTGGGCAGGGGGTATAGCTCAGTGGTAGAATGCATGCCTCACATACTTGAGGCTCTACGTTTGAGAGAATCAGCACCACATAAAAAAGAGAGAAAAATGAAAATTACTAAAATCTAAAGCATGGTCCTTCTCATTCACAGATGCATAAGTAATAGAATTTTATAAATTGAAGTTCATCCATGAAATTGCAAAAATCAGGGCCATTTTTTATGAAGCAAATGCTATTTCTATTAGTAAGATAAATTTCTCACATTGCATTCTACCTAAAATCCAGCATTTAGCCAGTATGGACCAAAGAATTTAGTGGCTAGGAAAAATTATGATACTCTGAAATATATTTGAAACATTTTCTGTTAATTCTTTACTGTTTAAAATACATTTCTGGAGCCAGGCGTGGTGGCGCACACCTGTAATCCCAGTGCTTGGGAGGCTGAGATAGGAGGATTGCACAGGTTCGAAGCCAGCCTCAGTTACTTAGTGAGGCTCTCAGCAACTTAGTGAGACCATGTTTCCAAATAAAGTATAAAATAGGGCTGGGAGTATAGCCCGGAGGTAGAAAGAACCTGGGTTCCATCCCTAGTACCACATCCAACAAAAAACAAAAAAAAAAAGAAAAGAAAAAAATAGAGCTGAGGGTAGCTCAGAGGTAAAATGTCCCTGTGTTCAACTCCTAGTACCACAATAAAATAAAATAAAATAAAATAAAATAAAATAAAATAAAATAAATTTCTGGTATGATTGCCATTGGAATGTTGTTTCAGTATTCTTGTATAACCTTAACTCAGTAGAATCAGGTTTAAAAATAGGAAACTAAAATGAGTAAAAAAAAAAAATACAAAGGATGGGGCTACAGCTAAGTAATAGATTGCCTGACATGTTTGAGACTGTGGGTTTCATCTCTATTTCCAGCACCAGCACCACCATCACCACCAAAGCAAAACAACAACAACCAAAAAAATTCCCCCAGACAAAACCATAAAAGTAAATCTAGCTAAGATCAATCGAATGTTGGGAAACTAGTGAATTATTTTAGGCCCAAATATTTTATAGATTTATGGAACAGTTGTTCAGAGCATTTTATTTCAGCAGGTCACTTAGAACTATTTAGGCATAAGTGATTATAATGATGATGACTTACCTGTGAGGGGTATCAGGTCCCTGTGTGTCCTGTGCTTGGAGGGAGGGGCAATTTAAGATTCAATTCTTCCCTGAAACTGACTTATATTGATTTCATTCAAGAAACATGTTCTCATAGTTAATTCTTTTTGCTCTATGGGCAAACATCGTGCTATACCATCAAGTTTTTACTTTATAACATTTCTGTAGACTTGATTTATCTTCCTCTGATGATCTATATTTATTTGGAGGTCAACCATGATGATTCGGTTTTGCATTGAGTTTTGCTATGTCTCACTTTTCAAAAAGAATGTTTTAGAAATAGTTACCTTATTCTCTAGCATTAGCCACCTCTGAAAACAGCCAGAAAGTAGACAGTCAGATATTTGGTGGACTGCTTTAGGCATAACTGCTTTTTATTGCATAGAATTGAACTGATTTCACAAACAGTTCTATATTTTCTAGATAAGCAACATGGACAAGTATTTGCACCTCATTAAACCTCAGTTTTTTAGCTATAAAATGGGTCAGTAATAATCACCTCCCCAGGATATTGTGAAGGTGAAAATAGAAAATCCAGAATATGTAGCAAAGCCCTCAATAAACAGTGGCAGCTATTATTTCCTTGTGTTGAAAGTTACTAAAGTTTAGGAAGATACAAATCACATTCATAGAGCTTGAAAAATATTGAAAATTGAAATTTTCCAATTTTGGAAATAATTGAAAAATATTAATGAAGACCTTTATATTCAACTTTAACCTTGTATTTAGTCCGAGTGACCCCAACTTTTACTACTTCTCCCTTAATTTTTAAAAATGATTTTGAAGTGTTTCTCATAAGAGATTTAAAGAATTTGATTTTAAGTCTCTAAAACCTTAAAACACTGCTATTTAATAAACCAAGGATAATAAGAAAAAGACATTACTATAGTAAAGAGGATAATTCTTTTTAAAGGTTTTGCAAAACTGTATATTGAACATTTTAAAAATGATAGTAGTTTAAGTACATGTATAAGTATGCAGAATGGTGGATTACTATTTTCGGTACTGTTTACAATGCCTTTAAGCATTGAGTTTCAGGGTGTTTGTTTAGGCAGTACTGTAATTGCTCTCAGCAGCGAGAAATTAGCTTCATTCCTTAAAGAACATGTTAGAACTATTTCAAGTATGATAAAATATACTTAGCACATATCTATCACACTTCAACAAATCTACTAATATTCATTACTAGGTCATTTGGACAAATATAAATTGTGCCATGTTCCTTGGGCAATTAGATGTCAGCTTTTATATTAATAATCATATTTATATATTAATTTACAGTGTGCATAGGACTTTGAATGTTTACTGTCTTATTTTATTTACTTAGCAGTCTTGTGAGGAGGCAGATATTATTATCCCAGCTTTATAGACAAGATGACTGAACCTCAGGGTGAGCAGGAGGGTGCAGAGGGAGCCTAGATGGGAAGGGACTTCTTACTGCAATTCCAATTCCCCACCATCACACTGGCTAAAGCTCACTACTCCAACACCAGTCTTGAGTGACACTGAGATTTGGTGAGCTAATATAGACACACTGTTTATCTTGAATTTAGACTGCTAATGGAAGTCTTGGTTTTAAGTAAGGGAACCTTGGATCCAGGCACCGCTTATAAAGGAAATAGGAACTAAGATCAGTGGCTGGGTACTAGGGATGGATATGAAGTTGACAGCAAAGGAGAGGATATAGTGGCTTAGATCATTGGAAAGGAGAGTGGGATATGGACTTGACATTAGCTTAGAAGTGGTTAGAGACAAGGTTATTTAAACAAGAGAAGGAGAAAGAAACAATAGCCAAAGAAATTTTCATGGTACAAAGAATTTGCTGGTGGGAATGTAAATAGTTGAGGAAAATACATAGAGGAGTCTCTTTGGGGCTGAGAGGGGTGCTGATAAATAAGACTAGAAAGACTTTAAATGATTTATACTTTATTCTTTAGGCAATAGGAACCTTTGGGGAACTCTGAGTACAGGAATAACTTGGTTAAGCAGTCTTATAGGATGCTTAATTTGAATGTAAAGTATTGAGGTGGACAGGCCCAGGAGAAATGTTGAAAGGAGAAATTTGGTATCCATTTAGGAAATTACAATAGCAGTCAGGGAAGTAATTGATTATAGTAGGGAGTACAAATCCATCAACTTGATTTTCTTTTCCAGTTGTCACACATGCAAATGTCACAAGAGATATTCACATGTGGTTTCCTGGAAGTCTTGCATAGACTTTAGGATGTCATACCTTGGAAAGTCAAAATGAAGTTTATTTATCTCTCTATGGCATAATTTATTATCTTTCTTTGATAAGAGGGATGAATACATCATCATCAGATTAAGCATTCAGTAAGGAAATGGCAGCAGTAGTAGCACAGTTGTCTTTTGGCTTCTCCAGTGGTTGACACTCTGGATGTCTTTTCCAGGCTTGTGGTGGCTGTATCATATCAGTCGGGGGCCAGATTCCAAACAATCTAGCAGTCCCTCTGTACAAGAATGGTGTCAAGATCATGGGCACCAGTCCTCTGCAGATTGACAGGGCTGAGGACCGCTCCATCTTCTCTGCTGTCCTGGATGAGCTGAAGGTGGCTCAGGCACCATGGAAAGCTGTTAATACTTTGGTAAGGAGAGAAACAAGTGTCTCGTTTTATTTATTTATTTTTTGTTAAGAGTCATAACCTGTATATTAACTACTGGAGATATTAACTAGAGGGCAGACAGCATTCACACTATGCATGGTGAATTTACTGTAAAGCTGTTGTATTTCCATGATTGCACTTAAATGTTGATTATAAATAGATAGCAGTATTCTCATTAAGATTCAGACAATGAAAAGAAGTTCAAACTATTTTTGAACTAGATTTGATATTTAGAATTAGAAACTAGGAAATTTATGTATTTCAATGTCAAATTTACATTTTAATGGAATCTTTTGAGAGAAAGAATAAAGAGAGTTAGGTCCTCCCTTGATCTAACTGTACCAGTCTGCATTTTTATTGAAAATTTTAAACTATTCACACATTTTTTGTTGTTATTTCTATTAATTAGAATGAAGCCCTGGAATTTGCAGACTCTGTGGGCTACCCCTGCTTGCTGAGACCATCCTATGTGTTGAGGTAATATATTGTTTTCTGAAGCAGTGATTCAAACATTGGGTGATACAGAATTGTGTGCTAAATGCTCATAGCACCAGACTTCGATGTGAAGTCATTTGTGAATCCATCCACATTCTCTAAACTGCAACAGCCAGTTTTAGAACCAACGTGTGGGTCTTTGATTTAATGCTTTTTCTTCTGTGAGTGGCAACAGGGAGAGGCTATAGGTCCACACCTAGAAGCGCGGCTTAAGGCATCTTAAAACTGAGTGAGAGTAACTGAGCAGGGTGATTTTATAGAAGAGAACAGGACAAATAATACAGAAATTAGGAATTTCTTACCAGCATCTTTTTTTTCTGATTCCCAGAAGTGACAGCTTCTCTTTGACTATTGTCAGCACCTTCTGATAGCGACTTTGTTTTGAAATTTGAGTTTTTGAGATCAAATTTTTTAAATGATGAAATATAATGGTGAGGAACACGAACAGTGAGGATCTTTTATATTATACTTTGAAACTAAGTTCTATCATCAAAGGAGAAGTTGTGAATTATCACTTAACTCTCCTCAGATGTTACCACATGTAAAGAACCACTTCACTGAACAGGGGATAATAAGAAAAACACAATTTTCTGTGCACAATTTGAAAGTGTAAATGGAATTTGAGATGGGATCCTTTAAAATAATGAAAAATTTCAAATGAGGTGGAAAACTTTCCTTTTTACTGATGCGACATTTTGAGTAAACCAGTCCAATACTACTACTACTTTGAGGAATTAATGTAAATTAATTTAAACAACAATCAGACATCTAAGGAAGAATTGGAAGAAACAGTGTTGACTATTGCATTTCTTTTCCCACTTTACAATCCATCCCTTCATTCAAGGTTCATATACTTTAAATTATCAGCGTTATTTCTCTAGTCTCCTCATGAGCAGATGAAGGTTTTTAATGCAAAAATTTATGATAGAGCAGAAAAGGCAAAGAAAATACTACTTTTTAAAAGGAAGTAGAAAGTTATTTGTCTTTTATTCTTCAGTGCCTCTTACTGTTTCTCCTTTACTCCTCTACTTTCCCATTTTGAAAATGTCAAAAAGTATTTATGTAAAATTATGACAAAAATTTTGATAATAATAATTATTACTTTAATTTAGTTACATAAATTTATTTCAGGTAGCATTAAGGGTTTATAAGGAAGGACACAGTTGAATAAGTTTTAGTCAGATTCTGAACATTTTATTTGCAAATGCTATTAAAAATTGATTCTCTTGTAATAGAGGTAATAGTATGACCTGAATTTACAGTGTACCAACAGGTTAAAATCAGCTTTTAGTAATGAACTATAAAGGAACAGGGTATGTTAATCAACTTTGTGTCATTGTGACCAAAATAGCCAAACACCTCAAGAAGAGAAAATATTTAACTCATAGGTTCACAGATTCAGTCTATATTCAGCTGGTTCCAAGGCAGAAATAACAGGGTCTGACAGGGTGTGGAGGAGGAAAGTTGCTCAGCTCATGGCAGCCTGGTAGAGAAAAGAGAGAGAAAGACGGGGTGGGGGGGAGAAAGGGACTGAGAGAGTTTTCAAAGCCACACCTTCAATGCCCACCTTTTCCAGTCCTGCCCACCACTCTACCTGGCTGGGGACAAGGCTTTTAGCACATGAGATTTGGGGGAGAAATTTCAGATCCAAACCATAACACAGTGTTAGAGAATGGACTTAACCCTGTTTAAGGTTTAAGAATTACCTTCAGCCAGCAAAGCATTAAAACAGTAAATTAGAACAAGAAAACCTTGGGAGAGTATAATTTCTAGAGTCACCTGGATTCTCTTTGGGTCAGTCCCCAACTCTGGTGATGTTTTTTACTTTGGTTCATTGTCCTGGTGATTAAATAGAGTAAATTCTCAATTTCAAAAAAGGTTCCTTGTTATTTAGTCTACACTGGAACACTTCTGAGAATGAATCAAGTCTAGCATGTTTTACTTCTAGAGTGATAAGAAGAAAAAAAGAAACTAATCTATCCCCTACTCTCTTTTTTCAGTGGATCTGCTATGAATGTAGTATTCTCTGAGGATGAGATGAAAAGATTCCTGGAGGAGGCCACGAGAGTCTCTCAGGTAGTGTACAGTTTCCTCCTGGAGACTTTTACCTCTGCTGCTAATTACTACCTTATTTATTTATTTATTTATTTATTGTGGATCTGGGGATGGAACCCAGGGGCATTCCACCTCTGAGCTACACCCCCTGCCCTATTTTTTACTCTTTATTTTGAAACCAGTCTCGCTGAGTTGCAGAGGGCCTAAGTAGCTGAGGCTGCCTGCAAAACGCGATCCTCGGTCTCAGCCTCCCGAATGCTGGGATTACAAGCATGCACCACCACGCCTGGCTCTACTACCTTATTTTATATGCTGTTTTTCTTTTAAAAAATGTGGTTGAGATGATTTTTCATTTTTCTCTCTTTATACCTACTGGTCTCTTACATGTGAGATTGAGAAAACTCAGAAGTATTAACTGATAGCTAAATTGTATGGTTATTGGAATAAGAAGAGCTGTGCATAATGATCAGAACATTTTTAGACACCAGGAGTCTAAAAGGATAAGCACCATTGCTGGATCCTGGAAAGCATCCTGTCCTTTTCATGTGCTTACCATTAACCAGCAAAGGCTTTCTTGAGTTTTAATTCTCACACTTGGGCACTTTGCCTTAGTCAGTCATACAACTTTACTAGTAAGTCCTCTCACTCACCTATTGATTTTTCTCAGCACATTTTCTTGTGAGTTGATAAAAATGTTTATAATTTCGTGGTGATTCAACCACCTTCCTTCACTACCCCCAGCCTTTCCTTTTTCCATTGGCATTACCTCAGCATGATCTATTTAAGATTTGCCCAGTGGGGTTATTGATTTGCAGACCTTGTACTGTTGAGGATAAAAGTAATGTTTTCCTTTTAAAACCTTTCAAAAGCTAGTTGGGGTAATTAAAAAAAAAAGGAAGAGTATGATGTTAGTAAGTAGAATTTGGAGGGAGCTGAAGAGTGAAATCAGAGGCATTTCAAAGGGGAATAAAGAGAATAGGTTGTTCCTGCACACAAAAAGCTTGATCCCTCTCCTGTAGACTAGTTATTCGCCAATGTTGTTTGGGTCATGAAGACCCAAAGAAGAGGCAAAGAGTATAAGGAAAGGAACCAACAGTGGTTCAGAATTCATTCATATTTGTATGAAAGTCATATAATAGAGAAGGCAATCTCTTCAATGGGCTGCTCTTCATTACTATGAGATATAAACTGTCTTCTTATATCATTCCTTGCCAGGAATCCTGCAGTGGGCCCTTTTGAGAGTCCAGTAACTATACCTAGCTGGTGTGAGTGATGAATAAGCGTTTCCTTTTTTTCTACCTGGAACACTGGACCTTTTAGGACTTCTACTTAATAGAAAATTTGAAAAAAATATTTACTTTTCAGTTATCATATGGATAAGACCCACCTAGGACCAAAGTTTTTTTTTTAACAGAAATGTCTTGATTAAATATTTTCCTAGTTCAAGTCTCTGTCTCAAATTACAGCAGAATCTTGGATGATTAGTTCAATATATGTAGAGTAAAACCAGCCCTTATCAACCATCTTCTACTTATGTACTTATTCATACATATTAGTTCCTATATATTGGCATTATCAAAGAACAAACACATGTAAGGATAAATATGGTCTCTTATCTCTCAGAGGACTTTGTTTGCTAGGGGCATCAAAATATCTAATAATTATAATTAAGTAATTATTGCAATAGGTAAAATATGGGATATAGAGAGAAAGTGTAAAAGTCTTCATGTCTAGTTCCTGAGGAAGAAATTTTTAAATTATGTCTGATGGTTGATTCAGAGTTAGTTGTCTACAGGCTTTATATTGTAGGTATAAGTAGAAAGAAAAGCATGTTTAGAGGACTGAAGGTGAGAACGAGCATATTCTTTTTAGGAATTAATAAAGAAACCATTATATGGCTAGGATAGCAAATCTGGTACTGTTATTCTTAACTGTCTGCTATAGGGCAAAGAAGGTTAATTACAAGCAAAACTGAATGCTTGGAAAGAGGATAGTGGGCTGTTGCTGTGGCTCAGGGTAGAGATAGATAACAGTGCCTTAATGAAGAAGATGGAGAAACATTTTAAGATGTGTATTCAAGGGAATTAGTGAGTCGATGGAGGTTGAGAGTGAAAGGGGATGAAGAATGACTCCTATGTTTCTGTCTTGGACAACTGGATGTATAGTAGTGGCACTTACTGATGTAGGGAACACTGGAGAGGGAGAAGGTTTCAGAGGAGGAAATAATATATTCAATTTTTGACCTTTTGAATATGAGCTACCCATGAGGAATCCAAATGATGATTTGAAGGCAGAGGGTTATATAGATTTAGAACTGAGGATTGAGATCATGACTAAAAATAGAGATAGGAGTATAGATTTTGAAATAATCAAGAGCTTTTTAAATCAAAGCTTTGGGGGTTGAAGCAATTACTGAAGAAGGGAACATAGAAAGAATGAACAGCTAAGACAGATACTGGGAAATAACAGCAATTTAGGGTTGAGAAGAAAAGAAAGAACTATGAAGGACCCCAAGAAAGAAGCATGAAACTGTCGTTTGCAGATATCAAGAGAAGAGAGCGTTTTAAGAAAACCAGCAATTTGTAATGTCGCTGGAATTAATTAAGATTATTCTTCAACATGGAAATCTTTCATGAATCCATTGAGTTGGCCAGGATTGTATATTGTTATTGTCCCTCCGACCCCTTAACTGGGGGTCACCTGTCCCCCAATTGCTGTAACAACTTATAATACTTCCCAACTGCACTCTTTTCTGGAAAACTGTTGTCAAATTGGAGCCCTATCAACCAGGAAGCACGATCTCTTACCACATGTCCACTCTAAAAACCCTAGACAGTGGCTGACCTTTGCTTTAGAATGGGACTCAATTCTATGGTGTAATTCCTGTCCAGAGCTCTCTGTGGGGTAACTGGGAAGGTGGTATGCCACAAACACGTAGCCATAAACATGTGACTTTTTTCCTGGTGCCCCATCTTGCTTTCTAACTCTCTCAATAAATCACTTGAATAAAAGTTTGCATCTCAGTCTTGGCTAGAGAACTTGACTGACAAGATAGCTAGTAAATTTTCTTTTTTTAAGTTATGCTATTATCATTATTATATAGAAGAAAAAAACCCTCAAAGATCTAATAAACATGCTATTGGAAACACCCAATATTTTTAAAAGAAGGAACAGGCATGGAGAAAAAAATAGTTTTTTTTTTGTTAATAAACACTTGCCTGTCCATTGGGCTTCCAAAGAGAAGCAAGGATTTACCTCAATAATAATCTTAAGAAGGAAGAAGCTTATTCATGGCATAAAACTTTATCTCATTTTTCCCATAAAATTTAATTTTACTTAAAATGTTCTACTCAGTGAGATAAGATACGTTAAATTTAATGCATCCACCAGATGATGCACCTCATGATAGTGGCCAGAAGGGATTTGTGTTCAGAGGAAAGCAAAACCTTCAGAGAAGGTGGCAGGGAAGTGGTGATGTGTAAGCTAGACCTTGAGGGGTGAGTTGAGATTTGAAAGATGAAGCTGAGGAGAAAAGGTAGAGGAGACAAGGAGAAGAGAGGCATACAGACACATAAATGCAGGGCCTGCTAAGAAAGAGACAAGTGGTCCAGGTTGCTGGACATTGGCAGGTCACCAACCCACCTCTTTCATAGAAAAAGTGAATGGTACTCAGGATGTGGGCAGCCTCTCAAATCTGGCCTGCAGAAAACGAGTGCAGGAAGAACGTGAACTTTCATAAGCTGATTGAAGCAACCAAGAAAGGATGCGTGTGTTAATGTCAGTAAAGGGAACTTCCTTCGGTTTTACCTTTGGCAATGTCGTACTCTTAACAGTAGGATAAAGCATATCAACTTCAGGCAAAGGATTTCATCTTTGATCCAATAAAACCAAAACTAAGTGCTCTTTCCTTCTGAGCTCCTTCACAGTTGTCATATAGAAAAATGACTGAGGAAGTTTCTTGGGGGAAAAAAGTAAGGGTTGGAAGAAAGAATGAACCTAAAGTGGTAATTATATAATTGTAAATAAAGCAGAGAAATATTCATGATTCTCAAAGCAGAGAAGGAAGCCACATATGATTTCCCCCTTATCCCACTCTTTTCTTTAACTAGCCTAGAAACCAATATTTGAGAGTTCAGAACCCATGCTCAGTTTTCTGAGTATTCAAAGATGCAGAAAGACCCTCGTTCTCACTCTAAGCAGAGACTGACCTTATTCTTACAAATCAGACTGCCTAATGAGTTTATGCAGTGTGTTTAGTCATATGTTTTCTGCAGATCTTGCCCTGGTATTTACTTAACATACAAGACTTATTTTACATTATCCACATCATTTCAGCTAAAGGTTCTGCTCTTCTCTGTTTCTGTGTTCTTAGGAACACCCAGTAGTGCTGACCAAATTTATTGAAGGGGCTCGGGAAGTAGAAATGGATGCTGTTGCCAAAGATGGAAGGGTAAGTGCTTCGTCCCCATCTCCCCTGTCCCTGCTTTCCCACCATTTTTTTTTCCTTATAAATCCTGAAATATTCTCAGGTCATAATTCAGGGTTTCTACAAAACTGGTCTTTGATAATAGTGGAGAAGCTGCTCAGTAAAAAAAAAAATCAAATTCAATGACAATCCAGTTGATGTGTTCTGAATATCATATTTCCTGTGTTTCGTACTGTTAGAATTTCTCTTTGATGATATTCAAAATTAATTATCATCCCGTACTCATCATTCTTTTTGAATGGATTTTCTCTCTCATTTTCTTTTGTCTGCAGCTTTCCTTTTATGTTTCAATGACTATTATGAAAAACATCCAATACTTTTCTTTCTGAAGTTTCTAATTGAATCCCTGGTTTTCTTCTCTCTTGATTTCCCACCCTTACTCCCCTCATTTTTATTGAATTAATAGAGGCAAAACAAAACAGAGAAAAGTAGATAAAATAATAACATGAAATTAGCTTACCATATCACATCTGGTATCACTAATATGGCAATGAATGCTTCCAAATTCAAGGAGAAATGAAAATGCAAAGAATAGTTTACTTAAGTTTTTCAGTTGTGTTATTAAGGCATTTATGACTTCTTTTGAAATATAGGAAGTGTTTTAGAGAGTCTATGTCATTTTATTTGCTTCAAGGAAAAAATATTTAGCCTTCAGCTTCTGTTTTGCAAAGATTTCAAAATGCTACCAAAAACATTAAATCTTTCCTTTTCTTCCATTCCAGATTAACAGTTCAGAGGAGAGTTTTCTTATGTTTTTAGTCATAATGGTGTCTACTTAGCACAGAAGCATATAATCTTGATTCGAAGCACTCGTAGAGATAATTTATTCCAGTCTCTCGCCCCTCAGGACAAGATTTTTTTATAACATCTTCAGAATGTGGTTATCTGATTTCTTTTAAACATTTTGTGATATTGAACACAAAATACTATAAGATTATGTATTGTGGGTTTTTTCTTTTGAAATCTCAGGTATTTTTTTTATCTTAAGCTAAGCTTTGCTTTTCTGGAACACTCATCCCTGACATCCTGAGTCTCAGAGCATAAATTTTAATCTCTCTCCTCTTTTAACCTTTTAAATATTTAGAGATTGAGATGTAAACAAGATTAGTGTTATTAAATGGCTATGGAAGTGGAGAATGTAAGACTGTCCCATAGACATGTGCACTTATTCAAATACTGTGTGCTGGTCTGTTGTTTTAATTTGGCTCCAGGTTGCTCGGATATGTGCTTGCCCTCAGCCTCTCTCGGATGTGGGCCATTGCACATCGTCTTGTACTTTCTCTTTTGGAAATGTTCCAGGTTATTAACATAATTTTAAAACTATCATAATCAGAAATAGGCAGAGTGCTTCAGGTATAATATGATTGTTCCCCAGCTCAATGGGCCAACTGCCTCCTTTTATGAGACACTACACACACACACACACACACACACACGCACACACACATGCACACACACACGCACACACACTTACTTGAGCCCTTACTATGTGTCAAGTATCAAGCCAGATATTTTATATGCAGTCTCTTTTCTCCTTAAACACATTCCATAAGACAAGCACCACTGTATTTCCATTCTTTTTTTTTTCCCTCTATTTTTTATTCGGGTCTAGGGATGGAACCCAGGGGCATTCAACCTCCGAGCTACACCCCCTGCCCTATTTTTTAGTCTTTATTCCGAAACTGGGTCTCACTGAGTTGCAGAGGGCCTCACTAGGTGGCTGAGGCTGTCCACGAACCATGATCCTCCGGTCTCAGCCTCCCGAATGCTGGGATTACAAGAGTGTGCCACCACGCCAGGCTGTATTTCCATTCTTATTAGAAACCAAGGCTAAGCAGCTAAAACACCTTGCCTGCAACAGTGATATGAGAAAGATGGAGACTCAGTGTTACTCTGCTATGTCATTAATAAATCGGATAAGGAAATCATGTATGTGGTCTATGTAAGTCTTTTACAGCTACCACATTATTCCCCTTCACTTTTAGCTTTATTATTTCCTAAACACACATATTATTAGCATCTAGGTTAAAGTGATTGAGGTCATGGGCTTTGGAATCTGACAGATAAAGGTTCAAAAATCCCAACTCAGTCACACACTAGTCAGATGAATTTATTTATTCTTACAATGCTTTCATTTCCTTTCTCTAAAATAAGACAAGCAAAAATTCCTCTTATGTTCTTTCTTTCTCAAGCTAAAATTTAAAGATCTCTTGATCAAACCCTCAGTTCTTTCTAGGCTACCTAAGTTATATCATTTACCTACCTAGCTATTCACCTGGCTTATTTTATTTTCTAGTGTCTAAAGATAATCTCCAGTGCCTCCCAAATGTAATAGTTTCCAATTCTGTCCTCAAAGTCAATAGGAGTTGCTTTAGTTTCCTTTTTCTCCCTTGTTACTGATACCCATTCTAATCAGTAGAAGAGGGCAGTAAGCTCTCAGCCACTCACATCAGCCACTAGACAGATGCCTCTAGAGGTCGTCTGTCACTGTTCAGGGAGGCCATCCCAGACAGTCTGTGTGTAGCTCTTTCTCTTGCTCCCATGAGGACCTTAGCAAAGGAACTGGTCAATGCTAGAGGTGAGGAGGCATCTGTTAGAATCAAAGAAGTGGTCGAGGGAGTAGGTTCCTCAAAGCAGATGTCTGACAACCCTTTTTAAAAATCTTTTGGCCAGGTGATCTCCCACGCTATCTCTGA
Source organism: Muscardinus avellanarius (assembly GCF_963383645.1). NCBI lineage: Eukaryota > Metazoa > Chordata > Mammalia > Rodentia > Gliridae > Muscardinus > Muscardinus avellanarius. Next base: position 28,228,385 of record NC_137787.1, on the reverse strand, counting down.
ACATGTTGAAGATGCAGGCGTTCACTCTGGAGATGCCACGTTAATGCTGCCCACACAAACCATCAGCCAAGGAGCCGTCGAAAAGGTCATCATTTATAAATGAAAGAAAGGGGAACTGCAAAAGAAGGGGGGGGGGGGCTCAGTTAAAACCAACTAGGTATCAATGGAAGCCATGCTCCTGGATAAATTTAATGATGAGGAACACTTTCTTGCCCTTTGTCAGCTGAGGATTTTAAAGATATTTTCTTTTCCTGCCCTGTACATAACCCTCTTTGGTTATAACCCTCTTTGGTTATAAACTAATGTAGTGACTCTCAGCCTTTAGTGTAAACCCATACTACCCAGGGAGCCTGTTAAAATACAGGTTTCTCAAATTCCACAGTTCTGGGTGGGGTCCCTGAATTTGCATTTTTTACCAAGTCCTCCTAGTGACCCTGCTGCCCCAGTCTGGGGACCATGTTGATAGATTGGCTGCCACAAGTAGTTTTAATAGTTGAGAGCCACTTACTACAGGTGAGCAGCAAGCAATGGGATGCTTCTCAGGAGTGGCACTGCAGGTGAGCAGCAGAGGACCTTCTGAGACCTGTGCTTTTTCTCTTCACCCTTACCCTCACTTCAAAGCAGCAAGCACTTTCTGAAGTGATGAGAGCCACTTCTTTAGAGAACTTCCCAAGAGAGAGGACTCTTCCTCAGTACTCAATAGGTATGGCTAGAGGTACACATAGGGAACAGCAGCTAAGTAACTCTCAAGGAGGTAAGGATGTCCCATTGTCTTCAGGTATGTTAAATCAGGCTTGTTCTTTCTCCCCCAGTGATCCTGCCTGCAGAGCCAGTGCAGCCTTGTCTCTGTCAGTACACTGGGCTGCATTCTAATGGTTTTTACTTTGTTCTAGAATGTGCAGGAAGCTGGATGAATTGTAATGCCAGCAGCATTAAAGAAAATGTCCCCAGATTTCAATTGTCTTCAGTTTCTCATGTCAGGATAAATGACTTTAAAACCTCAGATTCCCCCCACCCCCAAATCTCTCAGAGCTCAATGTGCCACAGAATCCACTTCCTTTTATACCCAATTAAGTTGCTGAACTCTTGCAACTATAATGAGCAGGGAGTCCTTGCTTCTTGTAATCAGTGCCCCCTGTTGGCACAGGGACCTTCTGGCTCTGGTTGGATACAGAAATTCCTCTATGTGGCATGCAGACATGCAGGGTCTCCCTGCAGGCAATCACCATTTCCTTCTGACCATAATGTCTATCCTTGTAGACTTTAGGGCAACAGAAAAGCAACATAAAAGAAATCTCTCAGGTCTCTTTGTGGTACCGTGTAATTTCAGGGTCTGCACCTCTCAGCAGGTAGGTCATTAGATTGATAGAGAGTTTGGACTGCAGTTTCTGATGCTGAAGCAACTAGACAGAAAGGATTTCATTTAACCCACAACGTAAGGCCAGCATATATATTTACAGGAGATGGGGCATTTGGCAGAGAGATAACCCTGTCATATTATTTGTTCTTTCTCTTGCTATCCTGTTGTGATTATTTAGTACATGGTATTTTATTGTGCCCATTATTATTATCATGATTGTTATAGCTCTCTATAAAGAGATATAATGAAACCTAAGATTAAGGTATATACATTTGTTTGTTGGTTTTTAATCTAAGCTGTGCTCTTTAGCATGATGCCATTGTCTTTTTGCTCTAGGTGAAGGATGCTACCCGAAAGATTGCAAAGGCTTTTGCCATCTCTGGCCCATTCAATGTCCAATTTCTTGTGAAAGGAAATGATGTCTTGGTAAGAAATGCCAATGTGTTTGAGAGGAGACTGTCACTGTATTAGGTCATGTTAGCTTATGTCCTTCTGGTAGTTTCTGTGAACACCAGTGACAGAGGGACTGAGACCCCTGCAGCCTTTCTGTCTGAGAGTAGGGTGTAGCACAGAATATAGCACCTGTTTTGTCTGAAGGCACAGGCTCTCAGTGGCATTGATATGTCAGTCACAGTGTAGTGAAGCACTCTAATCCACTGGAAAGAAGATCACTATATACCATTAACAGTATAGTTCAGATGGATACAGTGGCTATCTTAATGTATAGAGTATTCTTTAGCTAATTAATTTACTCAGAAAAGAAAAATGATTTGGATACCATTTAGAAAAAAATTAAGAAATTGAATAAATCTGATTATTTTTAAATTTTATTTAACACATCAATAATCAACATATTGTCACCACCTACAATATAGTCATATGGTGACTGCAAAGATGTATAGGGCACAGTCTCTGCTCTAAAAGATCTTGTACCTAAGTGAGAGCTGGGAAGGAAAATAATTTGTAAATAACTGTAATAAAATGTAGGGTATAATAGCTGCTAGGTGAGGGTTATATAAATAGTTTTGGAGTCAAAGAGCACAGAAAATCATATTTGTCAGTGTGTATACACATGTATGCATAAACATATATTCAGATATCATATGTCTGGTTCAAGGTGGGTTACAAGAAGGCTTCAAGGAAGATTTTGTATTGTAAGCTGGATCTTACAGAATAGTTGGGCTTTTGGCAAGTTAAAGATGGTAGAGAGTGTTATATATACGTGGAAACCAACTGGCAGAGCTAATATTAACTAACATGCTGTTTTGGGCTTTCTTTGTCTTCCTCCTTTTGAATTTTATGATCTTTTCAGGTGATTGAGTGCAATCTGAGAGCATCTAGATCCTTCCCCTTTGTTTCCAAGACCCTTGGGGTGGACTTCATTGATGTGGCCACAAAGGTGATGATTGGAGAGAACATTGATGAGCAACATCTTCCAACACTGGAGCATCCCATAATTCCTTCTGACTATGTTGCAATTAAGGTAACATTTTAAAAAATATATGTCATTTTATGAGTTTCAGTGAAACAAAAGGAGCAACTTGCTGTTACAAATCTTAAGACTTTATGAACCTTCTAACTAAAATTCTGGCCTGGGGATTTATGCTTCCTTTCAGTAACTCAATGCAGTTGTATGACAGGTAACTCTATGTGAACTATTGTGCATTAACTAAATTTAAAAAAGAAATCTAGAATTGCATATGCTCAAAGCCAAATAACCAAGTGAATAATAAGCTATGTTTATGCAGCTGACACACAATGGCGCCAGTGTAGTTAAACAAAAGTCCTAGACATACTTCGTTAGGATAAGATTTGAATTGTGCCACTTTTGAATTGTGCCAAATCTTCAGGGATGCATGGCTTTTGTAAAAGTGGTTGCCCTGAGGGGTTGGTTAAATTCTTATCACCTTGGTCAGCTTTGCTTCACTTGAATTTTCATCAGTGGATAACTTTTCCATTTGAAAAAACTCAAGACAGCAGTTGCTATTTATAGTGGTGCTGTGAGGGTGATGAATTGAAATTATATTTTAATAATGGTTTAATAATAAAGCCACTATACTCTTTTAGCTGGCTAGTGTGTTGTTTATGCATTGTGTATTTATAACTATGACCTTTAACTGCTTTGCAAGACAAGAGGAGTTGTGAGATATATAAATACATCTGAATTTCTTAGATGAAGCACACAATAAAATTAATTTATATTGTGTGATATTTATTTGGCATTGACATATTTTGGATGGCTTCGAAAGGTTCCTGTTCCTCTGGGTGCTAGTGTCTTCAATCATAATTGTTCTATAGGTGAGACTCCATGTTATATTCTAATGGGAGCTTTGAGTTGAAGCTATGAGCCAACAATATTTACTAATCTTGATTAAATTGATAATTTAGGATGTCTTGGATTTTCCAGTGCATTGATATAGGATGTCACTTTTTGTATGTGGAGGAGGGTGGCATTTTTTTCCTAGAGATTATGACACAAACAAATTTTTAAAGCTTTTCATGATTGTTCAATTATATGATTCTTTTTTGTTTGATACCACAGGTAGTAGGTGCTGAAAAATATTTTTTCTCTGTAGATCCTACATATGAAATTTAGGTTGTTTCTTTACATATATATATATATATATATATATATATATATATATGAATACATGCTTCTTATATTGGTATATATATGTATATATGCATATATAATTTACAACAAAAAATATTGATGGATAGATGTGCATTTTTTTAGAATGCACTCTTATCTTTTAGCTTACTTCTTTCTTAGTTGTTATTTTATATGAATCTTAAATTATTTTCTATTTGTTAAAAGCCCTAGTAAGGTTGAACTCAACAGATGGAGAAATAGGGAAAGTGGAGAACAGGAATATATAATAATTTTATCTAGATGACTCAGGGACCCAAGCTAGAGTTCCTATGATAATTTATAGGGTGCCAGACTCAATGGAGGAATAGTCTAGACCAGATATATGGGCATACACAAACAAAAAGAACTTGGTTCTTAGTGAATCACACTGATAAAATATACGAAAAAGAAGCACTCCTATGTTTCAGTTCACATGAAAGTTCTGGGAAAAGTGTTTCCAAGCAGAATGTTTTTCAAAGCTTTTAAGAGGTGTCAACAACAGTTCGGTGTCTCAGAAGTCAGCTTACAGACAGCCATTTCTGGCAAGGTGGCTTGTTGCAAGTTCAAATGATCAGAACAAGGAGAGGAATGTTCCAAAAGCCTATCAAGGACAAAAAAAAAATGTGTTTGAACTCTGTGTTTGGGGAGACTAATGCCCAGTAGACATTGTTTGAAATCACTCCAATAAGAATATGTGTAGGCCAGATTAGAAACGCTGGTCTAGACTGGTCACAAGGGACCTATTTACAGAAATAATTTGTGACTATTTAACCCAAGTTTTTGGCTGAGAGCTCAACAAATTCTTGGAACAGAATTTAAAGCTATTTTTCAAGTCAGATTCTGGGACTAAATAGGTTTTTTTTGGTATGTCTACCATAGCCTAAATGAATGTTGTGAGAGATGATTCACTAAATGTATTTATCCTCTCTTATCCCTTTATACCTTTCTCTCACATATTTTTCCTCCCTATTATGTCTGGCAGGCTCCAATGTTTTCCTGGCCTCGGTTGAGGGACGCTGACCCCATCCTGAGATGTGAGATGGCTTCCACTGGAGAGGTAACTAGTTTACGATCCATGAATACTTTCATTAAATCTGCTTTGGAATCTGTGGCTTTATGATCTGAACATAGTAAAGTAAGGAAGGTAATAAGTAGTGAAACACAAATTTCAACTTTCAGAGGAAGTTTCAAAGTGTTAAGATTTAAATTAAAGAAAAATCTTTCCCTATTTTGGAACAGAGTCTATAAAAATCTCACCTATATCTCAACATCAAAAATAATGTGAGGGTTCTTAATTCATTTCCACATTTAATGCATTTAGAAAAAATTTCAACTACTTCTCTAGACATCAAAGCGAATCAGTTCTGCGTCTTTCTTTTTATTTGAAGATTCTCATGTCTGTCTGAAATAGCACTTCACAACTTGCTTTGTTACCATGAAGTAAAATCATTAGATTTTTTACTAGCAATGTTCTGGATGAAAGCATTGAAAAGATCCTAGTCCCACATGTTGTGGAATCTGCAGATACATGCAAAATCCCAGGATTGTTTTTAAAGCAACCTTAACCTTGTGAGGGATATATCTAAAAACTATAATGGGACTGGCCACTGGATGTCCCTCTTCACTTGTGTTGGGACTGTGTCAACTGAAGGTTTCTTTAAGAATGTGAAATGTGTTTTCTCATAGAGAGCTGTCAGATTCTAGAAAGTTCTCTACATGTCAGTGTCAGGACATTTTATGAATCACCCAGCCCCTGACAGCCTTACTAGATACAACCTTCCTGATCCCCATCAGTGCACACCAGAGTGGCAACATCAGACTGTGAGGCATCATTGTTTCTCTTGGTATTAAAGGCAACCTGAAAGAAGAGAATGTTTAATTGCAACAAATACCTTTATATGGTTGCCTAGTTACAAGCAAGATCTGTGATGAGAAGGCAAGTGAGAGGAGAAGGCAGTAGAAATAAATGCCCATCTTATTTATATTTGGACTCTTAGAAGAGGTCACTTTTGGCCTCGTTCGCTACTTCTTTTAATTCAATAGCCAAGAAAATCTGACTTTAAAATGAGAGCACTCCTTTACATTCCCAGTTTTAGAGAACTGTCTTCAGGTTCTTCTTGATGTCATGGTTAATAAATAGTAGTGGGCCTATTTTCAGTTGGCCCAGGGTTGTGATCAGGGAGAAACCTCTTTTTCTTTGTGCTTTTTTTTGTCTAATGTAGTAAGTTTGTTTTCAGTGTGTATGTTTTTTCTACCTCCATATGTATACCTGTGGAGTTGTGGAAATAAGAAAATATGAAAGAATCAGAAATACAGCTTCCCTCCTGGTTGTCTCTTCTTCTAAAGTATACAGAGACAATTCCTCTTCTGTTATTAGAAAGCCATATTTCTGAGCATCATCAAATGTAACATTTCAAGTTATTTCATAATTGAAGTAGGAATCATAATTCTAGTTTAGAAATCTCAATTTTACTTCAGTGAGACTTTTTTTTTTTTTTAGCGTTGAAATGGCTTCTTCTAAGTCTCTGTCACATGCCTGATCTAAATAAGGAGCATTTTATTTTCCTGGTGGTAGAGTAGGGATGTAAGTCTTAATCTTTACTGAAGTATTTGCCAACTTTTTATGGTTTTACAGAAAATTGCTGAATCCTCCCCTGTGTCATTTCATCTGCACTTATGATTAGACTGCATGATTCATAAAATTTGAGACCCATTAACTTAGGTTGACATTTTTTAAGTTAGTTGATCAGTACTTGACTGATTAAAATGTTCACTGTGGAGTGAAAGGCAGCATGTACTGTGGTCAACTGAAGGTTACAGTCTCGAGAACTTTCCTTGCCCAGTAAGGGAGTCATTTGCTTAAAGAATGAATTCAACCATCAGTGTTATTTACTATTATGGTGGTTCTGTACCTGTGCCAAATGATGATGTGCACGGCAGAACTGACTCCCATCATGTTAAAATATACCACTTGTCCTCTAGTTATGGCGCCTATTTGACTTGTAGTTATATTGCAGCAAAATTACCCTAGATGAAACCTCTGTGTATCTGAATCTATGTTCGTTTTTTTTTTTTTTTTTTTAACCCACGGTTACGGTATGCAGGGCAACTCATTGCAGGATATTTCAGTTCATTTTATGAAAATGATAAAAAAGAAAAATTCCTTTGAGGTTTTTATGGAGATACTGAATTTCTCAGAAGGCTTTTTCATAAGCTGAGTGAAATGACTCCTAACCAACTGATTAGCAGTTAGTCCTGTCTACGACTGACCTGTGAATTCATGCGCTGCTGCAGAGCATACATGACACATACTGTTATTTAAACATTAAGTCACATTCACATTTGCAAACTCGCTGCGTTATGGACCAGAAGCTATGATTTGTGTTCAAATACCTCACAGTAGAATCTAGTGTGTTGCTCCACTGAGTGTTGTTTGGTAGAGAAAGAATTGCTTATTCATTCATTATACTTAATTAAAAACATAAGATACGTCTGCCTTGGCCAGCCTTTCAGTCCCTGGGTTCAGATTGCATGGTCTTTAGGCAACATTGATAAAATCTAGGGAAGGATTCTGAGTGAATCGCTTTCCATTTGTACTTTCTGTTTTGTTTGTGGGTAAGTAGAGTTCGCTATTATTTGCTCCCTCAATTTTAGTTTTTCATTTCATCCTCAACAGGTGGCTTGCTTTGGTGAAGGTATTCACACAGCATTCCTGAAGGCCATGCTTTCCACAGGGTTTAAGATACCTCAGAAAGGCATCCTTATTGGAATCCAGGTAAGTGGTATGTGAATTTCCAGGGCTGCATACTGTGAGTGGCTGGGAAGAGTGCATTAATTGTGCTAGAGAAGAGAAGAAACTAGCTTTATGTTCCACTAAAGTAAATATCAATTTATAAAAAATAATGGACATTTGTTCTTTTATTCATTTTTCTGATTTCTGCCTTTTAGCATTACAGCAGCCAATACAAAAAAGAAAATAATACAATATAATAATAAAAGACAGAAGACAGGTGTGGTGGCAAATGACTGTAATCTTAGTATTTGATGGGGGCAGAGATAGGAGGATCATAGATTTGAGGGCAGCATTGGCAACTTAGTGAGGCTCTGTTTGTTTATTTGTGATGCCAGGGATTGAACCCGGGGGCATTCTACTTCCAAGCTACCTCCCCAGCCCTATTTTTTATTCTTTATTTTGAAACAGGGTCTCACTACGTTGTGTGTGGATGACCTCACTAAGTAGCTGAGGCTAGCCACAAACCTGAGATCCTCCTGTCTCAGTCTCCCAAGTACTGGGATTACAAGTGTGTGCTACCACGTGCAGCTCTGAGGCTCTGTTTTAAAATAAGAAATATAAAAATAGTCTGTAAATGTAGCTCAGAGGTAGAATGATCCTAAGTTCAAGTCCTACTTCAAAAAGTAATTAATTAATTAAAAGACAGAAAGAAAATGTCTCTAGCAAAGAAATAATTGTTCTAAAATGACTCAGAGTACCTTAAAAAAGAAATCTTCTCTATTCCTTGACAAGGTCTTTTCTATATATTTTAGTCATAGCTCTTTCTTATTAGCCATTAAACACAGGCTTTCAATAAGGTTGCATTTCACTTTTTTTCTTTCATCTCTCTTTACTTTCTTCTTTGCCAGCTCATACTTATCTATAGTATCTATTCATAATTATCGCCTTTAAATTTCTATCCTCAGCCATACCATATTTTAAACAATCTGTTGTATACCTCTGTTGAATGTCTCAAATCCAACAGTAACAGTTTTCAAACGAAAGTTGTATCTGTCCTTTTTTGAAAACTCCTTCCTTCCCTCCTTCCTCCCTCCACCCCTTCCTTCCTTCCTTCCTTCCTCCCTTCCTTCCTCCCTCCACCCCTTCCTTCCTTCCTTCCTTCTTCCCTCCTTTCTTCCTTCTTCCTTTCCTCCGTCCCCTCCCTCCCTTCCTGTCCTTCAATCTCCACTAAATTCCAAAGATTCAAATTTGAATAAATGGAAGCTATTTTAGAAGTTTTCTCAATCTGACATTCTATGTATGAACATTCTTGCAGAATAGTGATGTTGTGAGCCTAAGAAATGTCCCATAGTATACTGAGGAAGTTTTTGAGATACCATTATTTGGTAAGCCTACTAGGTCAAAGCAGGATGAAATAATTATATATGAACATGTTTATATAATGGAAAGGTATTATTGCTTTATTATTGCAAGTCAAATGTAAATCTTGGAATAAAATGGTAGATGGAAAACATCTATTACCCCTAAAAAATGATTATCGTAAGAGTGTGCATACTGTTCTGTTTATAAAGTTTCTGGAAAAATACTAGATACTTCTTAACTGGTCATTCACTTTAATTTGAGTTTCATAATTCTTGGGTTCCATAAAAACAATGGATAGTCTTATATAACACCCCTGCTATGCTTTTAATAAGCACAAACCCTGCATGGTTATATAAAAAATCAATAAAAATATAATTAGAACAGTAGCAGGTATTCTTAAGCCAGTAGGTGATTATTATGAATGCCATCTCATTAGGGTGTCTTAATATTAGCAAGTTAGACTCTGGAGACCAGGCACATAGTGGCTTTGGAGAAGTTTCTGCAAAGAGTAACTTGGGATTTTGCTTCATAAAGATGCCAGAAGGGTGATGGTGAATAGTTAGAGCAGAGGCTAACAAGATGGCTTGCAATTTTGAAGCTTAATGGCAACTTAGAGACAAATCACATCATATGAGCGACTCATCACATTATAAATGCATATTAAGTAATATTAAGTCCCAAGTATGAGAATATTTGCCCAACTCCATTTATGGCTTAAAGTTTAATGTGAGACCTGGGGGCATTCAGAGGAGATCATGCCCTTACCCCTGATCTTCACAACTAATCATAATAGTGCTAACATTTTAAAATACCAGTTTAAGAAGGCAGTGATGTATAAAATAATGCTTTGTTTGGTTCCAGTGCTACAGTGAAACAAAATTAATTTGATCCCTACAAAAGTATTTGTGTGATTTTGGCATCAGAGAACAGAATTTTGCTTTGTAGGACAAGGAGAGAGCTAGGAAAAAATGTTTTTTTTTTTAAAGGAATGAGATTATATCCATTCAAATTGTACCCTTCAATGCATTTTTTTAAAGAAAATCAGTGTTCTAAAAGCTACATGAGTTGTTGCAAAGGACTTTATGATTTTTATGAGTGTTGGGTGTTGGAGATTTCAAATACATGTTTTCAAGTATAAAGTTATTTTTAAGGAAACATTTAATAAAATCGTACTTCATGCAATATTTACAATGATAAGAAATTGATCAGCAGGACTGTAAATCTCTAGGAGTAGACAAAAGTCATTTTCTGACTTGTTTTATGTAAGAGGCAAGAAAAAGTTGCCATCCCCAATAGTTCACTTATTCTATTACTATACAAGGATTTTCATTCGTAGTGGTTTATTTTTATTTTTATTTATTTATTTATTTGCGCTACTGGGGATGGAACCCAGGGGCATTCTAACTTCCAATTATACCCCTAGCCCTATTTTTTTTATTCTTTATTTTGAAACAGAGTCTCACTGAGTTGCCAAGAGCCTCGCTAAGTGGTTCAAGCTGGCTGTGAATCACAATCCTCCTATCTCAGCCTCCCGAATGCTGGGATTACAAGCTTGCACCACCACGCCCACCTTCATGGTGATTTTTAAAAATGCTTTTTGATAAGCTGAAACTATAAAAGAATATGCTAACTGGGGGGCTAATAACTATAAAACCCATTAGACATCTTCTTGGCTACAATGGGACCAAATCTAATCTTAGCTTTTTTATTCAACTTCCAAGGCAACTGCAGATAAAGTAATCCAGGTTTCATATTTTAGGAGACACTGTACCTTCAAAAATTATTTTATTTAACGTGATCTCACTTTTTCAGTAGAATTCACATATAAACTTTTTCAGACACACAGAGTCAGAACTGTAAAGGGCATGAAATAATATTGGTAGCATATAAACAGAGGTTGGGGTTGGAAAATGCATTGCAAAGTGTCCTTATAAAGATGGATTGTGTAATATGGTTTTAAGAGAGCAAGTGTACACAATTACTTTTGAGTTCTTTAGTGATCGTTCATCTAGTATAATGCTGTGTGTATACTTGACTCACAGAAAAGTATTGGTAACTGACGTTATTGAAGTTAATTTGCTTCATGTATCGAAGGGAAAGAAGGTCAGTATCTAGTCCACTTAAAATTTTTTTTTTCCTTCTCCATTCTGGTCCTAATACCTGCTATGAGTAGAAATTTAATGAAGATATCTTGGCTTATTAATTTTAAAGCAGTTGCAAGTGTCACTTGGAGTAACAGAAATAGGGAAAAGTGATTCTGAGCTAGGAAACATTTTTCCCCTTAGTGTCGGCAGCTTAATGCATATTTTAAACAAGCATTTGTTGCTAGCAGATTTTAGCCATTTTTCTATATTCAGCTGATTGTGTATGTGCTTTTTTGTGGGTGCGCACACACATATTATATGGCAGTCTTCCCAAATTTTAATTTCTCTGCTTTTCCATCCCATTCTTTTACAAATACAGACTCTCTGTTTCTGTCCTTCCAAAGTTAAATCCTGTAGGTAAAATTACCCGGGAAGTTTGAAATATTTGTAGTCTCAATCTTGTATAACTAGGATTTAGGAGAAAAAAATTATCAGGATTTAGATTTTCTCCAAGGCTCCCTGTCAACTCTGTGCTTTGCGCATCTGTACCAGAAGGCCTTCCACATTCCAAAGCACCTTTAGTGTAAGACAGGCACAACACACGCTTATGTGGCAACAGAATCATCCTTGACGCACCGCAGCAGTTACGGCACCTTTCATCCCATTCGAATTTATTTTTAGCTGCTGTGAGTAGGCACTCTGCCTTGTTTGGGGGTTTTCTAGAATGTCCTTTAACAATACACGATTCTCTCTAGAGTGGATCGAGAGCACTCGCTGTTTTTGCCTCTGATTGGGCTATTCAGTGATGCTTGCAAAGTGGCAAGCACCAGCCTGACATCTGCGCCTCAGCTCTGCTCGGAAACACAAAGCAAGCATTTTATTTGAAAAGACAGCTCCAAGTGACATGAATAACCTTTTATCTTCAATATGGCATCATTAGGAGCAACCATAGAGCTGTCAATCCAGACGTTCCCCTAGAACCCACAGACATCTCTTAGTATGAACTGGGCTTTCGTTTTTGCAGCTAGAAGTCGGATTGATGTGAAAATGATCATTGGAGGAAATATACGTGTATTTCACTTTTAAAGGACTTCTTCCTTATGAACATCTCCAAGAAAATAAATCAGCTTGTACTTTTCACCTTTAGTAACAAATGGTTTCTTACACAGGTATTTTCAATCAGCTTTTAACTCTGAGGCTACTCAGATGCAAGCTGACAGCTGTAATTTCTTTTTGTAGAGGGGCTGTTTTATGTGTCACAAGTGTTCAATACACGTTTGATAGAAGTTTATAATGTGTCTATGGAAGCCAACACCTCAGACCAGAAGGCAGAGCGGTTCCCTGGCTGGGAACTGCCAATACTGTCATGTTGGATATTTATCTTTTCCACTTGGGGGACAGCACTGAAACAGCTCCATAATGAGGTTCTGCCTGGTGTCTGCAGGTCTTAGAGGACTGGCTGACTTATTTTACTTTAAAATGGCAAAGATAAAAAATTATACTCTACCACCCCTCCTTCAACATTTTTCACTGTGGCTCTGCCCAAGGTTAATACATCTTGACCTCAAATTGCAAAATGAGTGAAAGATAGTCTGTCTACCCCCCATTCATTCCCATTTCTAAACATGTGGACCAGGATCACGTGAAGTGTTCATAAAACTACAGATTGCTTGGATTCACTCCTGATTCAATAGGCCTAAGTGGAACCTAAATTTTCATATTTTTAATAAGTTCCCAGGTGGTGGTGATGCTGCCGCCTTGGGGACTAGAATCTGAGGTCCACTTTACTTGTGAAATGATATTTTAGAAACCTAGTTAAGTGATATCACTTATTATCATATTTTATTTTCAGTGATTTTTTGCTAGAGGGAAGTTTAAGAGATTGAGGATACGTAAGTGCATGATTAATGTATCAGTTAGTGAATAAGCCAGTAAGTTTGCTGAAAATTTAAAGGTTGAGCCTTCTCATGTGATTTGGTATGTATTTGAGTCTGTGCTTAGCAGAAAATCACAATATAATGTTTCATATTAGGAGATTAACAAAATCCACAGGTTAATTTTGAATGAGGTAATAGGTTCGGAGGTCCACATTTCATGCATATTTTCTATAAATCAAGACACCTTTAACTATGAAGAAAACATATATATCCTCGAGCTCAGCCCCTTGCTTTCTAAAAAGGATCAAACTTGAAATACGATTTTTCTGTTCTTGTGCTGAATGTACTTTTTAGAAGACTGACTGATACCACTAAATAGTACTAATGTCACTAAGGATTAGTCTCTGATTTTTTACATCTATTTTTGTTTTATGTTTTTATATCTAGCCATGAAGTTCTTGTATCTAAACTTACTTATTTCTATTTAGTCCTGAGTGGAAATGGAAAGCTACTGTCCTGGGCATAGTTATAATTCATGTTCTAGGAGACTATCATGAATAACCCCTGTGCCTGCTTAGCTGGGACTCCTAAAGTTGCATTTATCTTTTCTACTTGTCAATAGTTTCTGATTATATAACTGCAGTTTGGGGATTGAGAAGGCCAAGATCTGAAAGAATTTCATACCTGAACATAGTCTTGGGTTTTATTTTTTCCCTAAGATTTAGATCAGTACTTAGGGAACCTGTGCATGTAAATATTGGGAGGTTTTATGGGCTGAACATTATCAACATTATCAAAATTGAATCATGATATGTTTTGCCACAATTCTTAGTTTCTATCTCTGAAATAAGATCGTGACCATGATTTTTTTCAATCATCACTAACACGATTTCCAAATAGATTTCAGGACATTTACTGAAGTAACCAAATTATATCATTTTTTCAAAACCTTTTTCAAGGGAAACCAGCACAAATGGTCCCACTGAAAGAAAAATGGATATGCTATTGAGTACATATGATTTTAAACACACTGGCTCAGTTACTCAGACATTCATGCTAATGAGGCCAAGGTCAGGGTTTGGCCTTTGGGTAGATCACTTAGTTTTGTTTTGTTTGTCCTGACCACTATCTTGCAAATACTAGCTCTGGACATAGGAGGTTTATTAAGAAGAGGGGAAGCCCTGATGGCAATGGGAAGAAGTCCAGGGAAGGCAGAGCCTGGAAACCAGACAGCCGTAGCTGGAGTCCTAAGAAGGACACAACAGTGGGCTATTAGAGATTATCTGAACAGTGAGCTGGGACATTAGAGAAGCCTCTGTGGAAGTAAAGTGTATACATATCATGGGGACATTGGTTTGGGTTGTACGTGTAATATGGTAGAAGATCCCAGGCTTGGAAACTAGGATGTAAGGGCAGGAATCTAGTTTCTGGGAGGCTGGAACAAAGAAACATTCTTTTAATAATAAGAATTAATATTTGTTGTGGATTATTATTGGGCCAGTTACTATGCTAAATTTTAGTACTAACACTTATGTAGTGCTTACTTATAAATTAGCTTATAGAACAATCACAGCAGCCCTATAACACCGTAACCATTATGAGGAGACTACATCATAGGTTAAGTTGCTCAAGGCCATGCAGCTTTACTCATTTTGTCCCATCATCCCAGATGTGGAACACCTATAAAAATTAATATACGACTTATGGTAACTTTGACATAACTTATTTTTTTGGAGTTTATTCTTTAGAGAAAAGTAATAGATGAATGATTAGAGCATTTGAAAAATTATGCATAAACTCTAGATTATGATTTCCAACCTCTTTTAAAGTACCTGGGTCTATTGATATATTCACAGAAATAAAAACTTGGGACTTCATGGGCTAATAAATTGTTGGTCCACAAAAAAATAAAAATATTGTTGTCATCGCTCTTTTGGAAATGAAGTGAAAGTCCAAAAACATTAACTTCAGCAATAAAGAAGGACAATATGATGTCATTTGCAGGAAAATGGATGGACTTGGAGAACACGATGCTAAGTAAGATTAGCTAGTCACAGAGAGTAAAGGGTCATCTGTTTTCTCTCATATGTGAAAGCTAGGGAGTAATTGGAATATAAGAGGGACTTTAGATAATAAAGGGAAAACTGCAGTGGATCTAGGAAAGAGGTCTTGGGGAGAGAGTGAGGGTGGAGAGGAAGAAGGAGAATTAATGATGGGAACAGTTCCATTGCCATTATGTACATATGTGAGGATGCGATGCTGATGTCAATACCTTGTATGGAGAAGAGGGCAGTAGGGAAGGAGCCAGGAGATAAGCCCACTGACTGCTGTGTGCATGTATGCCACCATCACTAGGAACAGCGTTATGATATGAGACTCTAATCCACAAATCAAAGTATTAAAAAGACATTAGCTTTTCAAAATGTGCAGGACCCATGAATGGTAAAGCTCGGAATCGAAGTATAGGTGAGCGACTCCAGCACTCTCTCTTTAACTGCAACCCTTTATTGCCTGAGAGTAAACACAAAATTGAGTGCCGAAAGACTGAGATATTGCAGGGACCTTTGCTTGAGCTGCGAGGACAGTGGTCCAGTCACTGAAGACAGTAAAATTTAGACAGTAAAAACTAGAGCAGGTTGGAAGGTGAAAGCCAGCAAGGCTGATGTGGCGTTCAGATCCCAACCCAGATGTCTTTTAAATTCTAACCAGGAACAGGATCCATGCAGAACTGGAGTGGATCTAAACTAAACCTATAGATACAGACCATGTGGATTCAATAGGGAGCACAGGGTTTTGGGGACAAGACAAAACACAGAGAACAAGACAGTATAAATGGAATTTCATCTGTATTGAAAAATAAAAACTTATACTCACTATAGGAAAATAAAAGAAAAAAAAATAAACTTTGTCATCATTGGTTCCTAGCAACATATGGTATTGTCTTGTATTAGAGGATACCATATTGAATGTGTCCAAATAAAGAGCTCGTATGTCTAGAAAGTTAGTTTTGTTAAATTTCTAGAAAGTTAATTTTGTTAAATTTCTTTTTAGCAATCATTCCGCCCAAGATTCCTTGGTGTAGCTGAACAGTTACACAATGAAGGATTCAAGGTATGTCACGTTATTTTTTTCTAAGTAGTTTTTTTTTTCAGTATTAAAATCTGCCCACACAAAGCAAAATATTCCAGAAACAAGAAAATAAAGAGCTTAACATGTGTTCTTTTAACCTGAAAATTTTAACTACCTTGGTAGTTTCAAGATTCCAATAGAAAAAATATAATTAGAAAAAGTATTTTTTAAAAAAAACTTGGGAAGTTGAGCTAAAACATAACTGGGACAAAGTTCCAATGCATTTCCCTATATTCTTTCATTTTTCTTTTCCGGTTTCCATATGAGGTCACAGATTCCAGCTGTTATAGTTAAAGGCAAAACTTTTGTGCAGTGAATACCTCTACACAAAGCCTGGTTCAGGAAAATAAAATTATTCCCAGGGCTGAGGGTGGGCCTGTGGTTATGGGGCTTTGTTGACCTGATAAAAATAAATTCTAAGACATGAATAACTATATAATTTTCTCTTTTATAAACCAGTTACAATTGGGTTCTTAAAGTTTTCCTCCCACAAATATTTTAAAAATATATAAAGTACCCATGCCTCCAGTTTCTGAGAAGCACCAGATTGTTTCTTATATTTATCCATTTCTTCATATTTTAAAATGGTACCCATATCCTAGTAGGACTCCTTGATCCATGAAACCTATTCCTTTAACACGGTAACTGATTTTTCATTTTAAATGCAGCTCTTTGCCACGGAAGCCACGTCTGACTGGCTCAATGCCAACAATGTCCCAGCCACCCCAGTGGCATGGCCATCTCAGGAAGGACAGAATCCCAGCCTCTCTTCCATCAGAAAGTAAGAACTGAACAGATGTTTTTCTGAGTTGGTCACAGAGATAGATGTGTGATTGTGGGATCTACTATGATCTGAACGTTTCATTTTACTCAACTGAAAGTCTTTTAAAAGTCCTCTTAGTCACCCAGTTTAAAAATGAATAGATTTCTCGGTAAAAGTAAAGCTTCACACATGAAATTTGGGTTCCATCCCCAGTACCGAAAAAAAAAAAGAAATTTATTTTTACTGTAGTACTGTAGAACATACCCATCTCCTGTGCATATGGTACTATGAAACCTTTTTCAAAATACTTCCTGGTAAGGATGCTTTCCTTGACATATCCAAGTAGACACATGAAGAACATAATGGAGCACTCTATATTTCATGCCAAATATATATATGGATACTACATATAATATACATAAATATATGGGTATTATAATATATATATGGGTATTAGTATAGTTTAGTTATATACATATATGTATAGTTATTATAGTTTAGGCCATATCATCTTTAAATTTTGTAAGACATATATTCTTTTCAGCACATTGCATGAGCCTCCTTCAGGAACACCAACACATCAGCACAAGACTATGTGGCCTAAGGGCATAGTGTATCTTTCTCACTTGTTCAGGATGTTACAACATGTGCAATAGCTATATTATACCAAATTCTACTTGATATACTATTTGGGGGGCTTTTAAGAGGTCAATCTATAGATTATTATTAAATTAGTAAAAGAATGGCATTGTGTACGGACCTTAGCAGGCTTCCCAGGATGCTATAATTCCCCTCTTTAGAGCTTTGTGAAACAATAACCAGTACTACTTCATGTTTTACCATGAAGTGTCTAGAAACCCAGCAACGCAATATAAGGTGAATGGCTTAAGTGGAAACCAGGTGACATGCAAAGTCATGCATCTTCTGAGGGACCCTGGGAAACAGGTAGCCAAGGAGATGCAATGTGGCGGTGGGGTCATGGGAGTACAAGGTTTTCATTGCTGGATGGATCCATCCTCCATAGAAAAAACAAGTAAATATCAAATTACCAATTTTTTCTTTGGTCAGATAGTATTTTAAAAAGAAAAAAAAAGAGTTTACATCCTTTTAATTAAACTTTCACCAGCACTCTTTTAAGAACACAATAAAAAATTGTAATCTCCAAATGAGTACACTTCGATCATCTACTGAGGAATAGAGGAGGGCAGGGAGCATTCAGTTCAGTATGAAATTGACTTAGTGGCTAACAGAGTAATTTATGTTAGTATTTTTAAAACTATACAATGTTTTAAGACTATATTGGGACCTACATGCATGTATTTATTTTATTTCTCCTTCCAGATTGATAAAAGATGGCAGCATTGACCTAGTGATTAACCTCCCCAATAACAACACCAAGTTTGTCCATGATAACTACGTGATCCGCAGAACAGCTGTTGACAGCGGAATTGCTCTCCTCACTAATTTTCAGGTCTGTTCTTTTCCTTGGTTACAGACCACATATCGGTTTATTTCTGCCTCCACAGACTGTTAATCAGTATATCCACACATCTCTTTCACCCTCCTTGCAACATTTAAAATAGAGGGCAATTTTTAATAGGATCTAAAATAATGGTGCTAACACAGTAGATCGTGGCCTCAATGGGATAGGTGGTGATCAAGCAATTGACATCATTGAAATCCATGAATAGCCATAGCATTATTCATTGTATCATTACCCATACAATTATCCTTTGAATAAAAAGTGACAGTGTGGCCCGGAATAAAGGTACAGACTTTCATCCTACTGTTTCCAAATGAAAGCCACCACATACATGCAACAGGTTAATATTTGAAGGCCCAGGTGTAATACAAGTGCTTGTCCAATTTGCAGAAAATGGCGGCATGAGGTATGTTCGTTTCACTCAGACATGGCTCACCAAATTTATAATAAGGGGGCTCAGAGAGTTATGACACTTGAACTTTCTGTTCATCATATTTTTTCCTTAAGCCAGTTTTAGTCACGGGGCTTGGAGGTGGGTCATTCTGAATTCACTTCTATCTCATGTGGGTTGCTAAGAGTCTTGCTAATTTATTTGTAGGTGACCAAACTTTTTGTTGAAGCTGTGCAGAAGTCTCGCAACGTGGACTCCAAGAGTCTTTTCCACTACCGGCAGTACAGTGCTGGGAAAGCAGCATAGAGGAGCAGATGCCCCCGCCCCGCTCTTCAGTCAACCCGGCCGCATTTTAGCCAAAGGGAGCAATTCCCAAACTTTATAGAGTTTACTCTGTTATGCTTTAATATTCGGTCTCTTTCATAATTAAATTGTCAGTCTCTTTTTCAAAACTTGACTTGGAGTTCTTCCTAAGTAACTTGTTCTTTGTGAGATTTTCCACCCATTTATTAACTAATACTTTATTTTTGGCAAACTAGACTTAACCTACATACCTACTTGCAGTTAACATTTTATGGTGCTGATTAAAGGTGATCAAGGAAGAAAAAGTTGCCATTTTGTCTTTTGAACTCTGTATGCTTCAAACACACTCTTGTTATTATTTTAAAGCAGTATCTGCCACGTTCAGAACAAGACAGAATGCTTTAAGAATTTGGCCATGTGAAATACAGATTTAATTCATAAACCTCTTCATCATGACATTTGTGTATTGCTTATTTGAGGTAATCATTTGTACCATTTTGGCTAATCCAGGAATATCATTTTCTTTTCCTGTGATACTGAATTTGAGAAATGTGACAGAGGTCTTAAGACTGTGGATTTCTTTAAAGGATATTGGTTTGCAGTTTTGTTCTCTGGAGTATATCAGCAGATGGTAAAATGCACTAAGGAGGTTATGTTCTTGTTTTTTGTGTTTCTTTGGATTTTTAACCTGAGCCAAGTGAAATCTTCGGGTTTGTGCTGTTTACTCTCCACACAGTTTTTGTGATCCTTTGGAAGTCTTGCTCATTCCTTTCAGGGGCTGGATTCTGCTGCTCTCCTGAGTCCCACAGTGTCTAGGAATTCCACAACAGCTTCAAGACCGGGCCACCATTCCTTCTGCATATAAGAAATTTTCTTCCCGCAGGACAGCCTTTGTCACTTTTAAATGTTTTATATTATTACAAGTGCTCTAATTGTGAACTTTTAAATAAAATACTAACAAGAGAAATTTCAATTGTAGTCTTTCATTTATTTACTTACCACTGGTATACAAGAGTCAGTTCTTTTCTATGGAAAATAGGATTTAAGGCAGGAATCAAATTGCTTATTTGTTTTTTCTATATAAACTCTTATAGGATGAGGAAATTAATGTTAAAAATAATGAAGCTTTGGCTACTATATTTTTCATCTTTTTTCTTATTCGCACCTCTCTCTCTCTCTCTCTCTCTCTCTCTCTCTCATTTGTTTGTACTGGGAATTGAATCCAGGCCCTAGCACGTGCTATAAAAACAATGAGCTACAACCAGCCTTTATTTTTTTAAAGAATGTGAGTTTCTTCTGTTTTTTTTTTAAATTTGTTTTTGTTTTGTTTAGACAGAATCCCTCTAAGTTTTCTCAGCTAGTCTTCAATTTCCCATCATTCTGCCTTAGCCTGCTGAGTAGCTGGGGTTACTGGTGTGCACCCTAACACCCAGATGTCATCCCTCTCTTGTTCATGGGTCCCAATATAAAATTTGTAATAGAGGTGTGTGGTTATATACCACCAGTAACACATATCCTTTCAAATGTATAGCTATAAGCACACACTAGATAAATATTTCAGTGAATAAATAGCAAACTTTTAAACAAATGTCTGACACAGAGAAGGGTAACTGAACTGGATCAAAGGGAGGCCATATTGTCTGACTGAGATTTGGCCAATGGTCACAGCAATTCCACATCCTGGATTTACAACCTAAAATGTGGCTTTGGGAAGGTCATGAGGTGGGGATGCAGTAATAGCTTATATTCCTTTTCTCTCACCGCAGAGTCAGTTGATTACCATTTTGTATAGATCTATAAAACTTTTAAATTCATTTTCTCATTCTTTACTCCATTACCACCATCAGTGAGACTGATGACATCTTCCCTATAATCTTGGACTGCAATCTCTGGTCATTCATTCATTCATTTTCCTAAAAATATTTAATGAGTTTCTGCAAAATTTTGTGGAGGATATTCATGATCTCTCCTACTATCATTCAAGTCTTGTGAACTTGTGACTTGCCACCAATATCACCACTATGACCATAATAACTACCATGGAGCACCTGCTGTTTATTAGGCAGTACTAAACACCCCATGTGAATTAACTTATTTAATCCTCAAAGCATCCTTGTGAGTAGGTGCTGTTATCTATATATTATAAACAAGGGAACCAAGGAATGCAGAAATAAGTAACATGCTAGAAGTCATACAAAATACTGACTCATAATTTTTGTAACATATATTCTGATAAAACTTATATATAAGAAAAACCAATTTCTCACAGTGAAGTAAATATTGAATTTGCCCATGGAGATCAGAGAAAGGCATTTTGGGGAGATGGTCTCATGTATTGTCTTGAACAATGTCTTACAGTTCACAAATAAGACTGCCAAATAAGGGCATTCATTTAAGGAAATTAGGAGTAATTTGATATGACTGGAGCTCGAGTGATGTGTAGACAAAAAGTGCTAGAGTTGGAAGTGGAAGCTGATCTCTGTTAGTTGTGCATATTTAAACAAGATAGAAGCTTCTAAACGTTTTAATTGGAAATAATTTTGGACTTAAATATTTTTCAGAACAAGAAAAATTACCCAGATTTACCTGTTGGTAATATTTTACTTCATTTGCTTTATTCTAGTTCTTTCTAGCTTAGTACTTTTTTGTTACTATAAAAGCATACCAAATGCAGGCTCTAACTTTTAAAAAGAGTTTCATTTAGCTCACAGTATGGAGGCTCACTGAGATGGTGTTAGAATCAACTCAAATCTGGTAGGGCCCTTGTAGCATGAAGGTGGGAATGTGTGTGGGAGCCAGAGATCACCTTGCCAAACGGGAAGCCAAGAGAGAGAGACCCAAGGGCCAGGCTCAGTCTTTAATAACAACTCACTCTCATAAGAACTGTCCACAGTCGCAGGAGAAATGCCTTAATCTCTTCCAAGGGCATACTCCCACTACCCAGTACTTCCTACTGAATCCTACCCTGTTCAGGTTCACACTGTCTCAGCGACACCATGACCCTGGGACCAAGCACATAAGCCTTTGAGGTGACACACATAAACCATATCCAAACCACAGTACTAGCACGGCTCCATTTATCTCTCTATCATCTACACACACACACACGCACACACACACACACACACACACACACACACACACACACACACTACATTTTGATCAAAAGTAAGCAGATACAAATTTCAAAATGTAACTCTACCTTGAAATAACTACCAAAAAGATTGAAACAATGCTTTTTGTATTGTGGGGAGTTATAAAGGTTCCTGTTTTAGATGAATTTAAACAGGTTATTTGTAAAGTACAGTAAAATAAAAAGAGGGATAACAATTAAGCAACACTGTTTTTAAAGAAACTTTTGTTGAAGTAAAGACTCTTTGAAGACCAGATGCATTCTTCTCATGGTGTTGATAGGGAATTAAATTAATTTCTGTTTAGTTGCCTTTACATTTTCTAATGTTCCGAACTTTTAAAAAGACTTAAATAAAAATGAATAATGCACTTGAGACCTTTTGACTGGAAGAGGGAAAATGCAAGAAAGTGGGGACATATTCACGTTCTGATTTGGCGAGTCTCCGTCCTTTTGAAATACACTTGTTCTCTCATCTAAACAGGTTAACACATTTTTTTTTTAATGTCCAAACCTGTCATATATCACAAGCGCAGACAACACAGTGACTGTCTGTGGAGCCGAGTAGTAAATTGAGGTAGCTTTTTTTCCATGCGGAGAATTTAATAGCATGCAAGAAGGATGGGTCCTGTTGGGTTGGGAGGAAGGGAGCTCAGCCAGCTTGTGAAATGAAGAAGAGGAATAAAGGACAATCCATTTGTAGATTTAGGGTTTTATTGCTTTGGAAAGGTAAGTAGAATATTTTAAATGTACTTCTGTCAAACTTTCCTCTCCAGCAGCATTCCTATTGGAAACTTAAAAAAAAAAAATCGGCTCCCCCATTCATTTATCTCAACAGCTGCAGGTACTTGAACCTCAGCTTCTACAGTGGCCACAGCCTCTTGAACAATGAAAGTGGAAATTATCAGAGAAACAAACCATGTCTGAATGCAGTTAAGTGCTCTCTAATTACACACCAGCCTTACCATTTGGCTGCTGGTGCGGCCCCCTGTGGGCACAGGTGCCATAAATGCTCTCACACACCCAATCAAATCCACAAAGACCTTTCATTACGTATCATTTGAGACATACTTAGCTTGCAAAAGACTAGCTCGACTTTATTTCTCTGCCTTCTTTCTCTTACCGTTTCTTTTTCCTTTGTTCTTATATATATATAAATCCTATTTTTCCTAATGAACGTCACCGTGCTATTTTATGAGACACTGTTGCAACCGGTGAGTTTGAAGGAATTATGGCAGGAAGAAGAATGTCAGTGCTCCCTCTCAGTGGCTCCCTGGGCTCTGTGAAAAATTGGTAATAATTGTCTCTACTTCTTCTCCTGTGCATAATGCAGGGTGCAAGGACTTCTGAAAGAGGATTTAAGTACCTACAGCTGTTGAGATCAATGCAGCCATGGACCAAAAAAAGTTCTGCAAGTCAAAATTAGTACCATTTGTCCACGCTTTCTTGTTGCTTAAAGATGACTTCTGGTCTTTTCAACCTTCATTTTATAAAGGACATATTCACAAAGAAAATTATTAATTGATAAGCAAAAAAAAGGCTTTTCTTACAGCTATGCAGAACCATTTTCTGAAGCTCACAGCCTGCCAGTTTATTTCTGTAAGGCGTTCCCTAGAAGTGCTCAAACCACAGGAGGGAGCTTTTGCTCATCAAAGGCAGTAATACCAACCTTCTCACAAAGAAGTCAAAGATGCTTGAGTCCCCTGTAGACACTTACTCACACAAAGCCCGAGGCTTTGGGTAGCCATAATGGAGCCAGACAAGATATCCTTAAAATGCAGCAAGGGCACAGAACCCAAGTTTAAAACATGCTGTTCATGCAACATCTCGAAGAATGAAATATGGCAGGATTTTGAGGCCTTTAGCATAACAGAAATATCCTGTTTGCCATAGCTCTTAACAAATTCTCTCATAGAGAACTGCAAATCAAATTTATATAAAATAATTTCATTAGACTGTAATATTTTATCTATTTGAGAGGATTTTTCTATGTATTCATTTTTCAAAAAATGCTTCCTAATTGTGGGGATATTATTTTTCTATGTTTGATATACTTCTTTTCCCACTTCATAATTAAAATATATAATGACCTGCAGGGGAAATGGTGTTTTTACAGTGTGAGTGAGTGGGAGTGTGCGGAGATTTTTTTTCAAACCATGAGGTATATTTTTTATAAATTAGGCTTGTCATAGGGCTGCAAGTTTCCCTCAGTTCTGCATCCCCAAAAGAAAGACTGCATTTAGGGACACGGATAAGGTAAGCATAATGGGTTTTATTGGGTGGGTTAACCAGGAGGGTCACAGAGCTGGCTGGTCCTGTTGCAAAAAGAAAGAAGATTTGAGTTTGCAGTATGGTGAAGTTTTTCTTATTTATTTATTTATTTATTTATTTATTTATTTATTTATTTATTTATTTTTGGTGGTACTGGGGAGGGAACCCTTCCATCTCCAGGCTACACTCCTAGACCTATTTTACATTTTTTTTTTTAAAATTTGAAAACAGGGTCTCTTAAGCCAGCGAGCCTGGCTTTGAACCTGCATGATCCTCCTGTCTCCACCTCCCAAGCATGGTGATTACAAGCGTGCACCACCACACCCAGCTATTTATTTATTTTTTGCTGTACTGGAGAAAGAAACCCAGGGGCATTTTACCCTTGAGCGACAGCCCAACTGTGGGGAGCCATTAAGGCTTTCCCCTAGATTAATGTTTTTGACTCAGCTGACTGTCCTTTGCCCAGAGTCAACAAGGTTTGGGGTCATGGAAAGTTCAGAGTAAAAGGTCTGGGAGAAGATCAGATGGTGATGGCACAAGGGTACTGATTAACCTATCTGTAATATATGTGCTTTGGATTGGTCTTTATTGTATTCTGGTGGTGGTAGCACGAGGATGTTGATTGACCTGTAACTGTATAAATACCTCTGGAAAAACAAACCCAGTGTTGGCGCAATAGAGAATACTGACCCAGGAGTAGTCATCGACCAGTAGAGATATTGACCCAGGAACAGGGGTCGGCCAGTAGAGATAGGAGGCTGTAGCCCCCCCCCCACACACACACACACATTAGAATAAATTAAATATTCTTAGAGTTGAATTCTTCATCCTCACGCTTCTCTTCAGAACCCGTACTTTTGCCGGCTGGCTCTGGCAGCCTAACCCTATTTTTTAAATCTTTATTTTGAAACAGGGTCTCACTGAGTTGCAAAGGGCCTCACTAAGTATCTGAGGCTGGCCATGAACCGTGATCCTCCTGTCTCAGCCCCCAGTGCTGGGATTACAAGCTTCTGCCACCATGCCCAGCGTGTGAAGTTTTTATATATTGTCGTGAAATTGCTGCTCATGCATAGTAATTCGGGGTGGTTAATGTTTGGGTTTTCCACTATGTTGGAATTTTTCTGCTATTGTCTAAAGCTGCAATGCAATGGGTGGGAAATTTGCAACCATAGCTGGGTGGGGCACAATCTCCATATCCCTTCTCAAAAAGGCTCCTCCCTGTCCCATTTTCTTTATTTTGCTCATCTTTGGCTACCTAACAGGCTCACATTTCATTCATTGCTTCTGAATGAGACAAGCAACAGCTGGCTTGACTCAACATCAAGGGAGGCTCCAGGACAATCATCTTGTGCTAGATCCATCATTTCTTGCCTTAAGTCCTGTGCAAAATTCTATTTGTTTCCAGATATATCACTAACTCTACTGTCTGGGTCTACTGAAATCTGTGGATCTGTGGGGCTCCAGGGACTTCTGAATGCAAACTGATGGTGCCTTGTGGACTGACTCTTCCTGGAATGGTCCCTGATTTACCCTATTGGTTTTTGCCGTGCTGACCTCTGGAGGGCCTGTTTCAAACTGGTATTCTCAAAGATATATGCAACACAAAGCTTCTTGGTTACTGTCCTCATTGTACTCATGTTTTTGTGATGGGGTTCGTTCTAATCAATGATAGTTTTCTTTGACCCATTACGGTGGTCACTATAAATAATTCCAGGTCATCTTAGCATGCCTTTTCTTCAACTTAACACTGTTAGGTAGCTACCTAGACATTAGCAGATGGGGCCCACTGGGACAGACTGGAAGGACTTTTACCTGCAGAGACTGACCCCAACCTCTCCCCTATGGAAGAGGTGGATATGGGGTGCACTGGAATGAACTGGGAGTTCACCCACAGAGCCTTGCTTACCTCAACCCCTCTCCTATGGGAAAGGGACAGAGGAACAATGAAGGGTGACTAAGTTGAGTTTTGCAAAGGGGAATCACCCAAATATAACAGGTGGTGCATGCTTGTAATCCCAGCATTTGGGAAACTGAGACAGGAGGATCGTGGTTCCCAGACAGCCTCAGCTATAACTTAGTGAGGCCCCTTGCAACTCAGTAAGACCCTGTTTCAAATAAAGAATAAAAAATAGGGCTGGAGGTGTTGCTCATAGGTAGAATGTCCCTGGGTTCCATCCCCAGTACCGCAAAAAACAGAAAAAAGAGAGGTAGAAGAGGTATAGAGGGGCTATAAAGCCTGACACCGAAGATTGCATGCCTTTCCCAGGTTCCCCATGCAGAGAGTGGGCCACAAACACATCCCCCATGCCACCTTTCCCTTCCTTTCTTCCCAGCCCTTCTCATCTGGTGCCTTTACTTCCCTAAATAAACCTTGGGTCTGTGCTCCCCATTTGTGCTTTAAGTTAAAGACTTTCCAAGCAGATAAGCAAGGGCAAAGGTTATCTGGAATAATTTTAAAATCCCCCACCTGGTCACAACACCTCTAGCTAAAAGCAAATCACGTGTCTCTAGTAATTATACAAGTCTTTGGAAAGCAGGGACACTTTTGCCCATTTTTTTTTTTTTTTTTTTTTTTTTTTGTCTGTATGGTACTGACATTCTACCTCTGAGCTACACCCCTATTGATTTTTAAAAAAGTATTATTTACTTATTTTTGTGGTACTAGAGATTAAATCCAGGGATGTTCTACCTTTGAACTACACCCTCAGCCCTATTTTATTTTTTACTTTGAAACAGGGTCTCACTAAGTAGCCAAGGCCTAAGTTTCTGAGACTGGCCTCAAATCTGTAATTCTTCTGTCTCAGCCTCCAAAGTACTGGAATTACAAGCATGTGATACCACACCTGGCTTATATCTGTCATATTAAAAAATATGTTGTGTTTTTAGGATTTAAATTATAGTTGCTGTTCAAAACAATTGAACACACAAAATTTTGGTACTAAAATTAGATTGTTGTGAGAAGTATTTAATCAAAAGGATTATTTCTCTCTGTTTTTAACTGACAGGTTCCTTTTTTTTAATATTAATGCAGAACTTGGAATTGAATCCAGAGACAGTTTACCTTTGAACTACTTTTTTATTTTTTATTTATTTTTTGCTTTTTTATTTTTAGTTTGAAACAAGGTCTCACTAGGTTAATGAGAGTCTTACTACTTGCCAAGGCTATCCTCAAATCTACAATCCACCTGTCTCAGTCTCCCAAGTACTGAGATTACAGGTGTGCGCCACCAGGCCTGACTTACTAACAGGTTCTTATCACCTTTCTTGGCTAGAGAACTCTGAACCATGTTTTTTTTTTGGCTTCCAGTCTCAACCTTATTCTTTATATATTGAAGAAGCCTCAGTGATTTGTCTGCCTTATATAGAAAGCACTGAGCGTTCCATGTCTTCAATCTACTTTCTCTTCAAGAATATTTGAGATCAATATATGTTATCTTCAATCTTATTATGGCACCTGTCAGTTAATGAATGCATGTGTATCACTATGGCACTGACATTAGATAATCATGTACTTGTAGATTTCTGAAAACCTATCCATACCTTCATGTATTATTTCTTCAATGTAGTTTACGCTTGGTGTCTTGCTATTTTTGTTTTAATTTTTTTGGGGGGGAATATTTTAGACAGAATTTGTATGTAAGCTGGGCATAGAGGTACACACCGGTAGTCCCAGTACTTGGGAGGCTGAGATAGGAGGTTAACAGGTTCGCAGCCAGCTTCAGCTACTTAGTGAGGCCCTGTTCAAAATAAAGAATAAAAATAGGGCTGGGAGTATAACCCGGAGTTAGAATGCCCCTGCTTTTTTTTGTTTTTGCCCCAGTACCACAGAAAAAAAAATTATGTAAATGTGTTTCAGATAGAAAGTAGATAATTTAGGAGTATGTAGTTTCGAGCATATAAGATCTCTGTATCACTTTTATCAACTTTATTGAATCTTTATTAATTTAACAAGTATTTATTGAGTAGCCACTTTAAATAACATAGAACACATTTAGATTTATGAAGCTTACAGTTGATGAATGCAGAGTTTTAAAATATTATTATAATGGAACTTAATTCCAGCTATAGTAAGAGTAAGTTTAGGGAACTATACAGATACAGGACAAGAAGATCAGATGAGGGCAGGCTTCCATGAGAAAATAAAATTTAAGATAAAATAGAAGCAAAGATAAGAATCTACCAGGCAAATACGAGTGAAGCAATGCACATGGATACAGATGAAGACTTCGAGGCAGGAAAAACGTACTGTGTTTGAAGAATTTAAAGGAAGTTGAGTAAAACTGGAGCACCGAGCTCACAGGTTTGGTGGTGAGGCTCGGGAACGGGACTAAGTCCTGAGCCTGGTAAGCCATGGCAAGGAGTTTGGACTGTTTGCTAAGGATAACAAGAAGCTGCTGACGTGTTTTAAGACAAAAGATGATGTAATTGCTTTTACATTTTGGGAAAATTCACTCTGACTGCAGAATGGAGAATGGATTGAACGAACTAGGATTGCAGGCAGAGAGACTAGGAGGCTCTTACGGGGGAGGTGGAGTGGGTGGTATATTGCTTGTACTACAGTAGGAAAGAGAAGCCAAGCTGAAGAGTGGTGTTTTAGGAGGAAGAACTGCTATGATGTATTTGGTTGAGTGAGACGGAGTACAAAGATTCCAAGATCCACATGATAGCCTAGAAAAATACTTGAGAGGTTGTACTTTTACTTTTGTTTTGTTCTTTGCCCAGAAGACCTAAAGTTAGCATAGGCTGAAAATAATAAATGATGTTTTAGGTATGTGAATTTCAGGGTTTATTAGAGGCAAAATGGAAATGGCACATAGTCATTAAAAGCCAGATAGTAGAGCCATGGTTTTGGGTTGAATCCAGACTCTGATATTAATAGTTTGCATGATCATGAGCAGGTTTCTTTTTAATTTCCCATATATCAGTTTTCTCTGAAAAATTGAAATAATAATTTCTACTCATGGGATTATTACTGTAGAAAGATTAAGAAAATATAAATTATAAACTTGGAAGAGTGCTGAGTGCAGAGTAAATGCTATGTTAACTGTTAGCCATTATTATTATCATCAGTATTGTTATGGAACATCTAAATGGAGGTGCTTAGTAGAAAACTGTAGATTTATTTATTTATTTATTTTGGTGGTACTGGCGTTCCTGGAAACCCTTCCAACTCCGGGATATACTCCCAGACCTGTTTTTATATTTTTATTTGGAAACAGGGTCTCTTAAGCCAGAGTGGCTGGCTTCGAACCTGCGCGATCCTCCTGTCTCCGCCTCCCAAGCGCGGGGATTACAAGCATGAGCCACCACGCCTGGCAAGATTTCGTTTTAAAGATTGGAAAGAGATTGGTTATCAGTAAGTATATATCTTATTAAATATCTATTATATATTGGAAATAAATAAGCATTAAAAAGGAAAATCCCAATAGTCGTCATTGACTTTTATCAATATACAAATGAAATTCATGCAATGTTAAAATGTTTAGAGGTCCTTGAAAAAAATAGCATTCTAGAGATATTAAATTACCAATTATTATTACTCTCTGTTGACTATGTGAGAAATTATATATCAATTTAACATTATGCTACTTAGAACTAAATTTTGATTTTAATATTCTACAAATAAAATTAAAGTACTTGGATATATCCATCAGAAAGAATGTAATTTTATTAAACAAAAGCATAATGTTATAAAGAGTAACTTGGCCCAAATCTGGATTTCAGGAATGGCTTCAATAACATTTTGGTAAAAATATTTCTGTGCATGATGGGGATAGACATTATATGTCTTTATACCATACTCACTGTGGTTTTCTGGGCATTGTGGTAGCTTCTATGGGAAGGTTTTGACTATAGTAGAGGTGGTCCTGAGTGGCCCCAGGGAGGATGTGGGTTTGTAGGGGAAGGTGTGATGGCATGTTGTTGTTAGTAGTCACATAGATGCTTGTCAGTATGACTTGATCGCTTTAGTCTAAAGGGTAATAGTAAAATATTAATAATGGTGATCATGTTTTGAGAACTTACTCTATTCTGTGTCATACTGATACATTGATTATGTGATCTCACTTAAGGCTTCCAGCATACCTAACCAAAAGAGGTAAAGCCTGAGGCCACATGGAAGTGGAGGTAGGCATGTAGAGAGGCACTGAGCCTGGGAGGGAGAAAAACAGCAGAAGAAGGAGTAAATAAGATCAAGGCGGAGATCAAAGGAGTTAAGAGATGAGGGTAAGAGGGATGGTAAAACAAGAAGGAAGAGATGAATGTGTTCTAAATACTCATTTAGTCACATGAACTGATTTTTGGGTCCTTGTGAAGATATTAATGAAAATAGAAGTTACTCTCAGAAGCTGTGGGAGCTGAAGGCCTCTTTCTGGACCCAGAGGATAGTCTCACTCCTGAGTATGTTGGAGACGTACTCTGAAGGTCAGGTTCTAGGAGAGAGTCAGAGGTCATGGTTATTTAGAGGTATCCAGACATGGAAGTGACATCTGGCTTTGAGTGTAAAATGACTTCTTTAGAGCCTGAAGAATTTGGGTTTATGGGATGAAAGGATTAGAATTCTAGGATTGATTTCCTTGTGACAAAGCCATATGTCATAATCTGCTCCAGTTATTGTTGAACTTAGTGGCTTAAAATAATCATTTTTATTACATTTCATAATTATGTAGGTTAGAAATTTGAGCCATACTCGCCAGTATAGCTCTTTTCTTGTCTTGTTGTACTGGCTGAAGTTCTTTGTGGTACTTTAACTGAATTCTTCCTTTACTTCCCCCAAGGATATAGGCTTCCTTTTATTGGGTTCTTATCTGATAAAGAATAAAGCCATCAGAGTGTAGAGGGGTGGCTATATGGGGTATTAAGATTTATTTTCAGCCAAGGGAAAAATGAAGACAAAAACAGTTCTTCCTCCACCCCTCTGACACACATGGGAGAGGGTTCCCTGAAAGAGAGTAACCATTGAAGTTCTTGGGAGGTGAGCGTTTATCCCTTCTTGTGATTCCCCATCTTCCTTTTTTGTGATCAGTCAAATCTAGTCTTGAGGACCCAATGTCTTTTTCCCAGTTTCAATTCTTAGTTTGAATCTCTATTCCAAAGGTCAGTGGGCTCTTATAATCTTCTGGCACTACCTGTCTGCTTTCCCCTTTGATCTCTCTCAGGGCTGAAGTTTTGTATTCCCTTGCACTGTTACCCTTGTTATCTATTAACCCTCCCTGTATCTATTCTTTATACAGATGGCCTCTTTTAACTCTTCCTGTTCTGAGGTCCTCTGCACTGCCACAGTACTCAGTTGGTAGTCTAACTTGTCTTGAAGATCCAAGGTGGCTTCCCTCACATGTATGGTGCCTTGGTAAGTATGAAAGAAAGCATAGGGCCTGCTTGGGCTTTGACCAGAGTGTCTTCCTTTCACTTCTCTAATATGTTAGTCTTGGGGCTGAGGCACAGCATTTGGCTTCTCCCAATGTGAGAATTGCAAAAGAAAAAAGTGGAAGTGGCCTGTCTTCTTGTGATTTGGTCTTAGAACTCCAAAAATGTCTTTTCCCCTGTATTCTGTGGGTTAAATATGTCAATCACTAAGGAAGGTTTCTATTCAAAGTAGAGAAATTAAACTCCAGTTCTCAGGGGGCTGAGTAGTAAAGAATTCATAGCCATATTTAATTAATCATACACCCTGAATAAACTCAAATTTGAAAATTTTCAAATAGTAACTGATCTAAGAGTCTGAAGTTCTCCTTGCAAAGGTACCAAGCCCTATTTTACTTTTATTTTGAAACAGGTTTTCACTAAGTTGTTGAGATTCTCACTAAATTGGTGAGGCTGGCTTTGAACCTTGATTTTTTCTATCTGAGCCTCCCAAGTGTGTACCACTATGCCTGGCTGGATCTTCCTCATTTGAGGACACATCCAGCTTTTCCACAGCACAAAGTAATATTTTGCTGTCAACGGCTAGGTGATACTCTAAAGTCAATTGAGGTCAAGGACTATAATGATAGTAATTTCGATCTACTCAAAAGCAAAACAGAATCATTACTGGAAGTATCTATTTCAGTGAGGCTTAGAAAAGAGCAGAGCAGGAATTGCTGATGTAGTTGCATATGTACATCTAGGCAATAGACTATAACCATGGCTCTAACTTGGAACAGAGACATCTAAATAGGCACAAATACATCACATATACATGCTTAGGGATTTGTGGTATCAATCATAGTGATTTGAACAGTAAGATCATGACATGCCTGAAAGAAAGGAGTGCCCACGTCATGTGTATGTATTCTTTTACCCTGTGGTCAAGTGAGAAGATTGCAGCCTAATGGTTAAGTCCAGGTTCTTCAGTTTTAAAACTGTCACCCACAATGACTTGCTATGTAATTTTTGTCAAGCTGTCTTAAATTCTTATGCTTCAGTTTCCTCAGTGGTAAAGTGGATGGAAGTAATAGCTAGTTTACAGAATTGTAGTGTACGTAAATAAGATAATTTATGTAAGCTGCTATAGAAAAGTAACTGGCACATAGCAAAACTTCAAAAGATATCAAATCTTAGAGGTACTTTAAAAAAGCAAACTACTGCCTTATGGGGACAGCTTAACCTTTTGTAGATACAAGGGTCATTATAGCCATAATGTCCTTTTTAATACACATTCAAGGGATTAAATGACAATTGACCCACTATAAGATCTGATAAAATCAGAATGAACTTTGAAATATTTTGCCACATTTGCACTCTCAAACACAATGGTATAAAAAATCAATGTAGAAATAGATATCTAGCTGTTCAGAGATGAAAGGAAATACTTCTTTTAACTTATAGTAGAGATAGAAAGTCTCTAAATGCAGAGAATGCCAATTATATAAAAATAACAGGAATTTTAATCTTTAATTATTTTCCAAAACACAGAAACTAAATTGAGGTTAGTGAAGTATTGGGTTTACCACTACAAAGGATTGCAAAACCAAAGTGACTTAACTAAAAATAGAGTGATTTTTCCCCCAAATATTAACTGTTGGAAAAATAGCCTCAACAAGCTTGACTTAGTAGCTATGATCAAGAAAAAGCCTATTAACAATAATTGGTGGGTTCTTCATTTCTAAGAACCCATAATTAAATTTTATTGTCTTATAAGTGATTTGGATTAATTACATCCATAATAGACTGATGCTCATTCCCCACTTTAAAGAGGGAGATGGCGGTTTCATAGAATCCAGTCATTTATTGCAATCCTTAAGCATTTTGTTTTCTGCCAAGGCAAATCTGCTACAAAGCCCATTTCCTCTTAGGATTTACTGAAAAGTGACAGGTGTTGATTTGCTGGTATCTTTCTCAACAGATCCGAATGAGCTAAACAAAATGACTTCTGCACCCATTTAAGCAGAAAAATAAATGGGGATACCAGCTAATGAG
Organism: Muscardinus avellanarius; assembly: GCF_963383645.1. Taxonomy (NCBI): domain Eukaryota; kingdom Metazoa; phylum Chordata; class Mammalia; order Rodentia; family Gliridae; genus Muscardinus; species Muscardinus avellanarius. The sequence goes on along the minus strand of NC_137787.1, from coordinate 28,194,471 downwards.
GAAATATAGAGTTAGCTGGACTCAAAGCCTTCCAAGCTGTTGGCAGCTGGAATCAAAAGAGGAATCATGCAGACAGTTGCTCATGTTTATTGCTGAACATGAAATTAGAAAAATGCTTCATCTTCTCCACAGGTGCAGGAGCATATAGTTATTAATTGCAGCAAAACACATTTATTGACAACTCCAAGCCTACAAAATCCCATACTCAGCAAATGGCTTTCAAAGTTCATCCAAAAAGCACTTTAGAATCAATACAAAAGCATCGCACAGCTGACAAATATGTACCTTGTAAAATTCTGCATCCTGAAAGTGTGGCATAGACTGTCTCTTAATATTTATGTAGTTGAACATCATCAATGCTTTCTTTGTTCTTGCAAAAAAAATCCTGTTAGAAAAAAATATCCTCAATCTCCCATTGCTTTGATAGTGTAACTCTAAAATATTAGCAAGATTGAACTAATTTGACTTTTGTCTAGATGTTTTGAAAATAGTTCTACCCTTTCATTGAACTATGTGACACATGGAGTCATTTTCTCATCTATTAATTTGACAAAAGTCTATTGAGCACCTACTATGTGGCAGGGACTATTCTATATGCTGTGATGAACATATGTAAATACATAAGGACTTAAATGCCTTATGGAGTATATGCTATGAAATAACTAGAACATGCCATATAATAGTATTTTATCAGATGCTGAATTGTAATCCAAAGGCCTTAAGAGTCACCTTAGTTCTGAGGGATTCCTAGAAAAGAGATCTTTTTTAAAATTTAAATTTTAAGCATATTTTTATTGAATTATAGTCAAACATCTCAATGGAATACAAGACTTGTGAGGAAATACAAGCACACATCACCCAATTAGCCTTTATTCAATCCCCGTCCCATTCCCTCCCCCTCCCTCACTTCATGGTTGATTGAGTGATTGACTTTGATATATTTAAGTACATCATGTGCTTTAAAGAGTTTCCATTTTCCCCCTCCCATCCCCTCAGATAGGTCACCTTAATTGCTCCTCTATAGGGTGCCTTCTTTAACTAGAGTTCCTCCTATTATCCATTTTCCCCTAGTCTTCACAAATTAGGGAAGGCATCTGATTTGTTATTTATTTTGTGACATTTCCCTGTGAATGCCACACTGCAGGCTTCGATACCGGCCTTGCTGGCCTTGGCACCAGCCTCGGCAATGGTGGAAAGGAGATCTTGAGTTAGGCTGCCTATACATATCAAATGGACAGCACACTTTATGTAGTTGTTATTTTTCAAACTTATTTCCTTTTACATAAGAATTGAGACAACTAACAGAAAAGGATACCATACAACATGAAAAAAAGAAAACACACAAAGAGGCAGATAGATAAATATCATCCAGTGACTTGAGGGGTAAATTCAGGACTCTAAACCCCCAAAATTTCTGAGTGGCTTTTGGAGATGGGTTCCAGATTTGGTCCTGAATTTTTTGGTATCCAGGAACAGAAAAAAAATATTGGGTGTAAGAGACACATGGTCTCAAATGATACCACAAAAGTTGCTAGTTAGACTTGTACAAGAATACCTGAAACAAATATCTCCTATAAATCTTTATCTCCTGTAAATCTTTAGAATGGTATAGTAAGATAAAATACATTATACTCTCCAAACTGTTTATTTAATATAAAAACTAGCTGATATGGCTTCAATGTAGGCTGTTACTCTGATAATCCAGCTTCATCTATTTATTCATTCAATTAAGAAATATTTAAAATATTTATTGAGAACTTGCTGTGTACTGGATACTGTTTTAGGTAGTGGAGATAAATGAATGTGCAAGACAGGTAACATGGCAGTGATGACAGCTTATTAGAAAAATAGGTGATAAACCAGTCACTAAACTCAATTCAGAGATGGATTGGTATTGTAGAGATAATACAATTGGATTATGTGATGGAGAGGTGAGCAAAGCCTTGTGAATGGCATGACTTGAGGCACCTTTACTTGACAAAAAGGAGCTAATCATGACAAGATCAGGAGGAAAGATTCCCAGGCATACAAGAGCTCTGGGGAACAAACAGCCTGAGTGCGTTGGAGAAATAACAAAGAAAACAATCTGGTGAGAACATAGTGAAGGAAAGGAAGAGGAGATGAAATGAGAGCAGACACAGACACAGTGGCCTACAGTGAGATGGGGAGATGTTACTCTGAGGGCAATAGGAAGAACGTTATGTGATATAGAATATGTGTAACTAAAGCCCTCCTTGAGTTTCATCTCTTGTCAAATAACTTGAAAATATTCAACATCTGATAATTTGAAAGTCTCTTCTTTGGCAAATACCTGAAAATAAGAAAGTCAATTAAGGTTAGGATGATCCTTCAACTCTAAATTGCTAAAATGTGGATAGATCATTAGATGAGCCATGTGATTCTAAAGACATTTTTAGTGTCAAATCTATTCCAATAAATTAATAAAAGGGTACTTGAGTCCAAAATATTCTATGCCAAAGAGTAGAATTTGGCACAAAATATATAGAACACAGTCATAATAATTTTATATTGGAAAAAACCAAAGCAGGCATTCCCAATTCTTACAGTAGCTTAAGAATATCCACAAAGCAACAACAAAATGCTTAACATTAATCAAACATATTTCTTGGTACATCTCCAAGATAAACTGGTTATGAAAATATACTCCTAGGTAACTAAATGAATTGACCTATGATATAAAGTTGTTAGCTATAAGCCAATTAAGCTTTGGAGGACTGCCAACATGATAATTAAAGCTTTAGAGTGAGTGGTATTAAGCCATACCTTCTGACAGTAATTAGGTGACAGGATCAGTTATCTACTAAGGCCACTCTTAGTTGGTAACAATACAAAACCTGGTCAGTATATCCAACCTCTCTTCCTCCCTCGGGTGTTTTCCATAGGGAAGGGAGAAGACTGACTTTTCTTATCAGTGATCCAGCAGAAAAGTTACCTTGCTGTAACCTGAGTTTTAGGGTCACCTTGGTAGATGGTTGATTTGGGAGTAAGAATTTGATAATCTACTCTCTTATTTTGAAGTGAAAGGACTTCAACAGCTCAACAGTCTCACTGAGAGGGTGAAAACCATTCACCACAGGGCCCCAAAGAGACAAGTAAGGACATTCCATTTGGCTTTTATATTCATTTTGTGAATATCCAGCCATGTTTCTGAGAGATTATTATTTAATGGTGCAACACATATCTGTTCTTGATTCAGGCACTACTTTCCATGTAACTTGAGAAAGCAACCTATTTTCCTACAGGATTTTATAGATTGACATGAAGGTACCATGAAGATGTTTCTTAGGATTGTATTTTAGAGATGGGAAAACGGATACAGAATTTTATAACTTCCCTTTTTAATATGCTTGGCATCTTGATCACATATGAAAGTTCTAAACTTACTTGTCTGTTCCAATAATCTCTTTGTCTATTCACAAGAGGTATATTTCTATCCATATGAGTAGGTATCAGTCAGGTTTTAGTATAGGAAATATCAAAGGGTTATTTGAAGAGGACTGAAGGTAGTGTATACACAGGACTGGGCCAAGTTAAGGGAATCAAGAAGGGGTTGGGAAGCGCCTAGGCATAGGAAAACTTTAATACTAATAGTCCTGAAGAGACAGGATTAGGGCCATTATTACCTTAAACCAGGGTAGCCTGTAGCCTGCAGCCTAACGAGAGGCTAGACCAAAAGGATCTATGGCATAGAAGAATTTAACCACTTCTCAAATCACAGCCTTCACACAGCCGGAATGTGAGTCAAGGGAATACTTATCTTACCTCCGTTCTTCCTTCCCACCTTTCTCTGGAGATACCTGCATCGACAACCAAATCACAGGCTTGTCCAATGATAAATCCATAGAGTTTCAGTCTCCTAGGAACACAGAGCAGAGTAGAAAAAGGCTAATAATGGATCCAGATGGAAAAACAGACAATGACCAGTTTAAACCATGATTATCTATTAAATGTGATTTAATAAAAGGTTGGTTCCTTCTTATTGTTTTTAGACTTTTATAATCTTCCAGGTAGTTCTTACTGTTAGCTTTTCTATAAAAAAGTTTATTTCCAGTAGTAAAATAAGTAGTCATTTATCCACATGCTTACAACAATTTAAATCAATGTTATTTATAAGTTTTTGCTTTTCAGTTTTTATTAAAACAATGATTTCTCTAAATAAAGTAACTTTCTAAATGTTTTTAAAAAAGTTTATCTTGGTCTAAAGTTTTGCTCTGGGAAACTTTGTTTTTGAGGTATAAATACATACAGAAAAGTACACACATAAGTATCCAGCTTGATGAATTTTCACAAAGTGCACAGACCCTTGAAACCCTCACCCAGATCAAGAAACAGAAAGCCATTGGCTCCCTCAAAAGGCCCCTGTGGTCCCTACCTCCTCAGAAGGGTGACACCAAAGATACACTGGGACTGATTTTGCATCATATAATCAGTGTCCTACATCACATACTCTTAAGTGTCTGGCTTTTTGGGCTAAGAAAATATAAATTTCATCTATGTTACTGTATAGAGCTGTAGATTGTTTATTCTCCCCCCCCTTTTTTTTTTGGTGGTACTGGGGTTCCTGGAAGCCCTTCTACCTCCGGGCTATACTCCCAGATCTATTTTATACTTTTTATTTTGGAAACAGGGTCTCAAGCCAGCGCGGCTGGCTTCGAACCTGCGCGATCCTCCTGTCTCCGCCTCCCAAGTGCAGGGATTACAAGCGTGCGTCACCACGCCAGGCTTTATTCTCCTTTTTATACATTTTTTGAGTATACCATCCTTTACTCATTCTTCTAATAATGGATACTGAGTTTTTGCTATTTTTTTGTCTCTTCTGAATTAGGCTACTGTAAATATCCCTCTCTGTGGTCCTCAGTGAATATGTGTTATTTTTGTGGAGTGTTTGCCTGGAAAGAGAATTAGAGTCAGAGAGTATGCAGATGGTTCAGCTCTAGTAGATGCTGTCAAATTTTCACTGTTTCACCCGTACATGTTCCCACCAGCAGAAAATAAATTTTATTAGTTCCATATCCTCACTTACACTTGTAGTGTCTGTTTTCTGTTTGGGTATTTTAACTATTATGGCAGATGTGTAGTGATATTGCAATATAGATTAAATTTGCATTTCTATGATGACTGATGAAGCTGAATACCTTTTTTACAGGCTTATTGGCCACTTAAAGAAATCAATTATTGTTACCTGCCTGCCTTACCTATTCTCTGTTAGGTTATCTTATTGTTTTTCTCATATAGAAGAGTTTATTATATAGTCTAGATTTGAATGTTTTATTGAAAATAATTGAATATGTGTGTGTGGTATGTTGCAAATTTCTTCTATGATTTCCCTTTTTCAGAATTGTAATGGTGTTTTGATGGATAAGCTTGAACTATTAAATTTAATAATGCTTTACTTTTTGGCAGGAATGGTTTGTGTACATTTCAGAAATGTTTGCCTGGTTACCCAAATGTCAAAATGTGCTCACTTATGTTTTTTACTTCATAACTTTGTGGTTTCCTTTTTCACATTTATGTTTGCAATCCTTCTAGAATTTATTTTTACACATGGTATAAAGTAAGAGGTACAGTTTATTGCCTTCCCAGGTCTGTTCAATGAGATGACTATCTTTTCTCTGCTGTATTGCTTTGGTTCTAATTTATTAGAGTCAGATTGAATTTATAAATTAATTCACAGTGGTTTGGCATTCAAGACTGCTTTTCTATTTACTTTCTATTTATTTTCTAGTCTTTTTGAGTTTTTCAGTAACACATTAATGTTTTCTACATAAAGATTTTGTACTTTTCAAGTTCGTTCCTAGTTACTTTTTCAAAATCACTTCTGTAAATGACATATTTTCTTCCATTATATCCCCTAAAGGCTTTGATTTATATATAGTAAGACTATTATTTTCATATACTGATTTCATATCCAGCCACTTTACTAAAGTCTCTTATTGTTTATTTTCAGTTGTTTCTCTTGGATTTCCTAAGATTTCACCTGCAAATTATTATTTTTTTTATTCTGTTCAAGTTTCTACTTCTTTTTAAATTTATATTTTTTTTAGTTAGTTCTTCTGAAAGACTTGCAAATAATATTAGTGAGGGATGATAGATTTTTTTTTTTTTGGTGGTCCTGGGGTTCCTGGAAACCCTTCTACACTCCCAGACCTATTTTATAGTTTTATTTGGAAACAGGGTCTCTTAAGCCAGAGAGGCTGGCTTCAAACCAGCGCGATCCTCCTGTCTCTGCCTCCCAAGAGCGGGAATTGCAAGCGTGCGCCACCATGCCTGGCGCTGTGTTTTTGATCTTAAGGAAAGGCTTGTAGATTTTTCCCTCTAAGCACAATCACGTTAAGAAATTGGCCATCTGTTTTTTTTTTTTTTGTATTTAGAAATTTATATCTGCATTCATAAAAGAAATTGATTTGTTTGGCTCTTTTCTGTTTTGTTTTAGTCTGGTTTAATATTTATGATATAGTAAGGGTTTAAAAATTAAATGCATCAGTTTCCTGTCACGTTGTCCAGGACTGATGTTTGTTGTTGAGTAGGAGAGGACATTGGAAATTATTTTCTCTAAAATAATTGCTCTGTTTAGAGTTTTGTTCTCTTTTTGTGTTAGTTTTGGAAACATAATTTTTAGAAGAAGAATTCATCTAGGTTATACTTTAAAATAAAGTTGGAGTACCTACATGTCTAAAAGATGCATGTTATTGAGTCTCCATTATTATTTATTCTTTTATATATTTGTGCTTCCCCCTGTGTTCTGTTTTCCTTCATTTGATTAACTAATAGTTTATGTATTGTTATATTTTTTCTCCAATAATTAACCTGCCCAGATTTATCTATAATTCTAAATGTTCTGTTTTTCTAAGATATTGGTTTCTACTCATTAATTACATCCTCAAATTTCCTCAGGTAATTTTGATGTATTTTGTAATATCATGGAATATTTGTTCTATTATTTTTTTAATTCCTTTTTATAATTAATATGACTCCAATGCCAAGAATTCTGCTTTAAGTGACCATTTTATCTGAGTCCCATAGTGCCTTTCCATAATTGGTTTTACTTCAGTTTTATTTTATTGGGTGGAGGTACTGGGGATGGAACCCAGGGCCCTTCTACCTCCAGGCTACACTCCCAGACCTATTTTATATTTTATTTGGAAACAGGGTCTCTTAAAGCCAGCTGAGGCTGGCTTCGAACCTGTGCGATCCTCCTGTCTCAGCCTCCCAAGTGTGGGGATTACACGCGTGCGCCACCACGCCCAGCACTTCAGTTTTATTTTTAAAAAAAATCTGTAGTTAGATCGGTGCGGTGGTACACACTTGTAATCCCTGCGCTTGGGAGGCTGAGACAGGAGGCTCGCACAGGTTCAAAGCCAGCCTCAGCTACTTAGTGAGGCTCTCAGCAACTTAGTGAGATCCTGTTTCCAAATAAAATATAAAATAGGGTCTGGGAGTATAGCACAGAGGTAGAAAATCCCCTGGGTTCCACCCTCAGTACCACACACACACACACACACACACACACAAAAAAATCTGCAGTCGAAGCCGTGATTTTTATTCAACAATTATTTAATAAAAAGCACTTTATTTCCAAGGATTTGGAATTTACTTGTTTTGGGTTTTAAAATATTTTCTAATTTTATTGCATAGCGAACAAATCTCAAAAATGTTAATTTTTTTATACTTTTATTGGTGCTCAGGTCTTGGTGTGTTCCTCTTCAGTCCACTCCACTATGCCCTCCCCATATATAATAGTGAGATTGGTAGTGATACTTTCCTACATGGTCATAGTATAATTTGAACTA